>NC_136922.1:0-1200000 GCF_949752795.1 Hyperoodon ampullatus
AAAAAAAAAACTGGGAAATTCTTTACAATTCCTTCAGGGTCTCTGATGAAACCTGGAATGACCCTATCTACAATGACAGCTGGATGTGGCATAAGGCTGGACACTTTGGACTGAGAGGATTGGTGAGATTGGGTGAGCAAATGCAGACCCTTTAAAGCAATAATGCATGGCACACATTCCATGGGTCCCAACTCTCCAGGTTGAAGGGAATATTACTACAGATATAACATGTACGGGAATCCTAAAGAACGGACACACTGTGAATACGTAAGGTTTCTAAAACTCAACGAATAGTCCCTCTCCTGGTGCTCCAGTTTGACTTTCCATCTGCTTTATTATCAACCTCCCAACTTGGAGAGACAGCCCCTTTAACCTCCTGGTTCGCACAGGTTGCCAATTTGGCAGAGGATGAAAGGGAAGAGGGAGAACCAATGAGAGAGTAGCTGTTAGGCATTTGGACGGGCACATATCACTGTAATTTCCCGGCAGGAAGAAGAATTAACCAAAGTCTCAGCCACCCACCGGGAATCAGTATAGATCCTGAACCAAAATTTTGGACTTGCGGTCAGCTCACCAAAAACGAGTTGAAAAATGGAGCTCAGGGGCACAGCAATTCACAAACTGGCCGAGTAATAAAGGACAACTATCGTCCAAAAATCTGTTGAGGGAAGGCAACGAGGCGGACTTGAAAGCGTGGCAGAATAGCAGGAAACAGATTTCAAGAGGTACGTTGGAATCGCCTTTAAAGCACAGGAAGAGGGGCACAACTTCGGCCATGATGCACGTGGCCAAAAAGGGCGTATGCGTTTTCTCCTGAATATATTCAGGAGAAAACGCATACGCCCTTTTTGGCCAAGCAAGCAAGTGGGCAATGCAAATCTGCACTACAAAGAAGTATCACTTCCCACCGGTCAAAAGGGACATCCACAAAATGTGTAAAAACCAGAAAGGCAAGACAGGCCCTGGAGAACAGGGAGCCTTGTTATGCTGATGGGCGGGATGTAAATTGCCAACTGCCTCTCTGGAGGAGTGCATTGTGTTCCCTAAAACAAGTAAACAACAGAGCTACAGAGCCAAGGGCACTTCCAGTCTAGGGAATATACCTTGGGAAAACTGAAAATCAAAAAGACACAGCCACCCCAAAATTTAGGGCTGCACTGCTTACAAGGACCTCAACTTGGGTACACCTTAAATATCCCAGTAAATATAAAAATGGTTCAAAAAATTGTGGTACTTACGTACGATGGAATATCCCTCAGCCATGAAATCAATGTCATAAGACCAGTAGCAGCAAAATGGGTGGATTCAGGTACGATGATTCTAAGTGAAATAAGTCACAGAGAAAAAGAAACTTATCATAAGATATCACTTATGAAGATCCTGTAAACATGGCTACACTTGAACTGAGTTAGGAAAGAGAACAGTGTCTCACATTTAGAAAACACTCTTATGCCTGCTTAAGGGTGAAGGGGAGGTGGGGTGATGCATAAAACCAGAGTTTGATATAAGCAGAGGTACCATTCCAAAAACCAACTATGGAATAGGCAAGACCTACACCTTCCTCAGTGAAAGGGACTCAAAACCCCATATTTCCCGCAGAGGAATATATCTGACTAGTAAGAATCTTAAAACCTATGTATTGATATGTTTCCGTAAGGGAACCAAGTGTGTCTAGACTGGCATAAACATGGCAGCGAGAATCAGCTCAAACCCACTATAAAAAGGAATTTCAAAAACAAAACAAAAAACTGGGAAATTCTTTACAATTCATTCAGAGTCTCTGATGAAACCTGGACTGACCCTATCTACAACGACAGCTGGATGTGGCATAAGGCTGGACACTTGGACTGAGAGGATTGGTGAGATTGGGAGAACAAATGCAGAACCTTTAAAGCATTAATGCATGGCACCCATTCCATGGGTCCCAACTCTCCAGGTTGAAGGGAATATTACTACAGTTATAACATGTACGGGAAACCAAGAGAACGGACACACTGTGAATACAAAAGGTTTCTAAAACTCAACGAATAGTCCCTCTCCTGGTGCTCCGGTTTGACTTTCCACCTGCTTTACTATCAACCTCCCAACTTGGAGAGACAGCCCCTTTAACCTCCTGATTCGCACAGGTTGCCAATTTGGCAGAGGATGAAAGGGAAGAGGGAGAACCAATGAGAGAGTAGCTGTTAGGCATTTGGAAGGGCACATATCACTCTAATTTCCCGGCAGGAAGAAGAATTAACCAAAGTCTCAGCCCCCCACCGGGAACCAGCATAGATCCTGAACAAAAATTTTGGACCTGCGGTCAGCTCACCAAAAACGAGTTGAAAAATGGAGCTCAGGGGCACAGCAATTCACAAACTGGCCGAGTAATAAAGGACAACTATCGTCCAAAAATCTGTTGAGGGAAGGCAACGAGGTGGACTTGAAAGTGAAGCAGAATAGCAGGAAACAGATTTCAAGAGGTACGTTGGAATCACCTTTAAAGCACCGGATGAGGGGCACAACTTCGGCCATGATGCACGTGGCCAAAAAGGGCGTATGCGTTTTCTCCTGAATATATTCAGGAGAAAACGCATACTCCCTTTTTGGCCAAGCAAGCAAGTGGGCAATGCAAATCTGCACTACAAAGAAGTATCACTTCCCACCGGTCAAAAGGGACATCCACAAAATGTGTAAAAACCAGAAAGGCAAGACAGGCACTGGAGAACAGGGAGCCTTGTTATGCTGATGGGCGGGATGTAAATTGCCAACTGCCTCTCTGGAGGAATACATTGTGTTCCCTAAAACAAGAAAAGAACAGAGCTACAGAGCCAAAGGCACTTCCAGTCTAAGGAATATACCTTTGGAAAACTGAATATCAAAAAGACACATCCACCCCAAAATTTAGGGCTGCACTGCTTACAAGGACCTCAACTTGGGTACACCTTAAATATCCCAGGAAATATAAAAATGGTTCAAAAAATTGTGGTACTTACGTACGATGGAATATCCCTCAGCCATGAAATCAATGTCATAAGACCAGTAGCAGCAAAATGGGTGGATTCAGGTACGATGATTCTAAGTGAAATAAGTCACACAGAAAAAGAAACTTATCATAAGATATCACTTATGAAGATCCTGTAAACATGGCTACACTTGAACTGAGTTAGGAAAGAGAACAGTGTCTCACATTTAGAAAACACTCTTATGCCTGCTTAAGGGGGAAGGAGAGGTGGGGTGATGCATAAAACCAGAGTTTGATATAAGCACAGGTACCGTTCCAAAAACCAACTATGGAATAGACAAGACCTACACCTTCCTCAGTGAAAGGGACACAAAACCCCATATTTCCAGCAGAGGAATATATCTGACTAGTAAGAATCTTAAAACCTATGTATTGATATGTCTCCGTAAGGGAATCAAGTGTGTCTAGACTGGCATAAACATGGCAGCAAGAATCAGCTCAAACCCACTATAAAAAGGAATTTCAAAAACAAAACAAAAAAACTGGGAAATTCTTTACAATTCCTTCAGGGTCTCTGATGAAACCTGGAATGACCCTATCTAAAACGACAGCTGGATGTGGCATAAGGCTGGACACTTTGGACTGAGAGGATTGGTGAGATTGGGTGAACAAATGCAGACCATTTAAAGCAATAATGCGTGGCACACATTCCATGTGTCCCAACTCTCCAGGTTGAAGGGAATATTACTACAGATATAACATGTACGGGAATCCTAGAGAATGGACACACTGTGAATACGAAAGGTTTCTAAAACTCAACGAATAGTCCCTCTCCTGGTGCTCCGGTATGACTTTCCATCTGCTTTATTATCAACCTCCCAACTTGGAGAGACAGCCCCTTTAACCTCCTGGTTCGCACAGGTTGCCAATTTGGCAGAGGATGAAAGGGAAGAGGGAGAACCAATGAGAGAGTAGCTGTTAGGCATTTGGACGGGCACATATCACTGTAATTTCCCGGCAGGAAGAAGAATTAACCAAAGTCTCAGCCACCCACCGGGAATCAGTATAGATCCTGAACCAAAATTTTGGACTTGCGGTCAGCTCACCAAAAACGAGTTGAAAAATGGAGCTCAGGGGCACAGCAATTCACAAACTGGCCGAGTAATAAAGGACAACTATCGTCCAAAAATCTGTTGAGGGAAGGCAATGAGGCGGACTTGAAAGCGAGGCAGAATAGCAGGAAACAGATTTCAAGAGGTACGTTGGAATCGCCTTTAAAGCACAGGAAGAGGGGCACAACTTCGACAATGATGCACTTGGCCAAAAAGCGCGTATGCATTTTCTCCTGAATATATTCAGGAGAAAACGCATACGCGCTTTTTGGCCAAGCAAGCAAGCGGGCAATGCAAATCTGCACTACAAAGAAGTATCACTTCCCACCGGTCAAAAGGGACATCCACAAAATGTGTAAAAACCAGAAAGGCAAGACAGGCCCTGGAGAACAGGGAGCCTTGTTATGCTGATGGGTGGGATGTAAATTGCCAACTGCCTCTCTGGAGGAGTGCATTGTGTTCCCTAAAACAAGTAAACAACAGAGCTACAGAGCCAAGGGCACTTCCAGTCTAGGGAATATACCTTGGGAAAACTGAATATCAAAAAGACACAGCCACCCCAAAATTTAGGGCTGCACTGCTTACAAGGACCTCAACTTGGGTACACCTTAAATATCCCAGGAAATATAAAAATGGTTCAAAAAATTGTGGTACTTACGTATGATGGAATATCCCTCAGCCATGAAATCAATGTCATAAGACCAGTAGCAGCAAAATGGGTGGATTCAGGTACGATGATTCTAAGTGAAATAAGTCACACAGAAAAAGAAACTTATCATAAGATATCACTTATGAAGATCCTGTAAACATGGCTACACTTGAACTGAGTTAGGAAAGAGAACAGTGTCTCACATGTAGAAAACACTCTTATGCCTGCTTAAGGGGGAAGAAGAGGTGGGGTGATGCATAAAACCAGAGTTTGATATAAGCACAGGTACCGTTCCAAAAACCAACTATGGAATAGACAAGACCTACACCTTCCTCAGTGAAAGGGACTCAAAACCCCATATTTCCCGCAGAGGAATATATCTGACTAGTAAGAATCTTAAAACCTATGTATTGATATGTCTCCGTAAGGGAATCAAGTGTGTCTAGACTGGGATAAATATGGCAGCGAGAATCAGCTCAAACCCACTATAAAAAGGAATTTCAAAAATAAAACAAAAAAACTGGGAAATTCTTTACAATTCCTTCAGGGTCTCTGATGAAACCTGAAATGACCCTATCTACAATGACAGCTGAATGTGGCATAAGGCTGGACACTTGGGACTGAGAGGATTGGTGAGATTGGGTGAGCAAATGCAGACCCTTTAAAGCAATAATGCATGGCACACATTCCATGGGTCCCAACTCTCCAGGTTGAAGGGAATATTACTACAGATATAACATGTACGGGAATCCTAGAGAACGGACACACTGTGAATACGAAAGGTTTCTAAAACTCAACGAATAGTCCCTCTCCTGGTGCTCCAGTTTGACTTTCCATCTGCTTTATTATCAACCTCCCAACTTGGAGAGACAGCCCCTTTAACCTCCTGGTTCGCAAAGGTTGCCAATTTGGCAGAGGATGAAAGGGAAGAGGGAGAACCAATGAGAGAGTAGCTGTTAGGCATTTGGACGGGCACATATCACTGTAATTTCCCGGCAGGAAGAAGAATTAACCAAAGTCTCAGCCACCCACCGGGAATCAGTATAGATCCTGAACCAAAATTTTGGACTTGCGGTCAGCTCACCAAAAACGAGTTGAAAAATGGAGCTCAGGGGCACAGCAATTCACAAACTGGCCGAGTAATAAAGGACAACTATCGTCCAAAAATCTGTTGAGGGAAGGCAACGAGGCGGACTTGAAAGCGAGGCAGAATAGCAGGAAACAGATTTCAAGAGGTACGTTGGAATCGCCTTTAAAGCACAGGAAGAGGGGCACAACTTCGACAATGATGCACTTGGCCAAAAAGGGCGTATGCGTTTTCTCCTGAATATATTCAGGAGAAAACGCATACGCCCTTTTTGGCCAAGCAAGCAAGCGGGCAATGCAAATCTGCACTACAAAGAAGTATCACTTCCCACCGGTCAAAAGGGACATCCACAAAATGTGTAAAAACCAGAAAGGCAAGACAGGCCCTGGAGAACAGGGTGCCTTGTTATGCTGATGGGCGGGATGTAAATAGCCAACTGCCTCTCTGGAGGAGTGCATTGTGTTCCCTAAAACAAGTAAACAACAGAGCTACAGAGCCAAGGGCACTTCCAGTCTAGGGAATATACCTTGGGAAAACTGAAAATCCAAAAGACACAGCAACCCCAAAATTTAGGGCTGCACTGCTTACAAGGACCTCAACTTGGGTACACCTTAAATATCCCAGGAAATATAAAAATGGTTCAAAAAATTGTGGTACTTACGTACGATGGAATATCCCTCAGCCATGAAATCAATGTCATAAGACCAGTAGCAGCAAAATGGGTGGATTCAGGTACGATGATTCTAAGTGAAATAAGTCACACAGAAAAAGAAACTTATCATAAGATATCACTTATGAAGATCCTGTAAACATGGCTACACTTGAACTGAGTTAGGAAAGAGAACAGAGTCTCACATTTAGAAAACACTCTTATGCCTGCTTAAGGGGGAAGGAGAGGTGGGGTGATGCATAAAACCAGAGTTTGATATAAGCACAGGTACCGTTCCAAAAACCAACTATGGAATAGACAAGACCTACACCTTCCTCAGTGAAAGGGACTCAAAACCCCATATTTCCCGCAGAGGAATATATCTGACTAGTAAGAATCTTAAAACCTATGTATTGATATGTCTCCGTAAGGGAATCAAGTGTGTCTAGACTGGGATAATTATGGCAGCGAGAATCAGCTCAAACCCACTATAAAAAGGAATTTCAAAAATAAAACAAAAAAACTGGGAAATTCTTTACAATTCCTTCAGGGTCTCTGATGAAACCTGAAATGACCCTATCTACAAGGACAGCTGGATGTGGCATAAGGCTGGACACTTGGGACTGAGAGGATTGGTGAGATTGGGTGAGCAAATGCAGACCTTTTGAAGCAATAATGCATGGCACACATTCCATGGGTCCCAACTCTCCAGGTTGAAGGGAATATTACTACAGATATAACATGTACGGGAATCCTAGAGAACGGACACACTGTGAATACGAAAGGTTTCTAAAACTCAACGAATAGTCCCTCTCCTGGTGCTCCGGTTTGACTTTCCATCTGCTTTATTATCAACCTCCCAACTTGGAGAGACAGCCCCTTTAACCTCCTGGTTCGCACAGGTTGCCAATTTGGCAGAGGATGAAAGGGAAGAGGGAGAACCAATGAGAGAGTAGCTGTTAGGCATTTGGACGGGCACATATCACTGTAATTTCCCGGCAGGAAGAAGAATTAACCAAAGTCTCAGCCACCCACCGGGAATCAGTATAGATCCTGAACCAAAATTTTGGACTTGCGGTCAGCTCACCAAAACCGAGTTGAAAAATGGAGCTCAGGGGCACAGCAATTCACAAATTGGCCGAGTAATAAAGGACAACTATCGTCCAAAAATCTGTTGAGGGAAGGCAACGAGGCGGACTTGAAAGCGTGGCAGAATAGCAGGAAACAGATTTCCAGAGGTACATTGGAATCGCCTTTAAAGCACAGGAAGAGGGGCACAACTTCGACAATGATGCACTTGGCCAAAAAGGGCGTATGCGTTTTCTCCTGAATATATTCAGGAGAAAACGCATACGCCCTTTTTGGCCAAGCAAGCAAGCGGGCAATGCAAATCTGCACTACAAAGAAGTATCACTTCCCACCGGTCAAAAGGGACATCCACAAAATGTGTAAAAACCAGAAAGGCAAGACAGGCCCTGGAGAAAAGGGTGCCTTGTTATGCTGATGGGCGGGATGTAAATTGCCAACTGCCTCTCTGGAGGAGTGCATTGTGTTCCCTAAAACAAGTAAACAACAGAGCTACAGAGCCAAGGGCACTTCCAGTCTAGGGAATATACCTTGGGAAAACTGAAAATCAAAAAGACACAGCCACCCCAAAATTTAGGGCTGCACTGCTTACAAGGACCTCAACTTGGGTACACCTTAAATATCCCAGGAAATATAAAAATGGTTCAAAAAATTGTGGTACTTACGTACGATGGAATATCCCTCAGCCATGAAATCAATGTCATAAGACCAGTAGCAGCAAAATGGGTGGATTCAGGTACGATGATTCTAAGTGAAATAAGTCACACAGAAAAAGAAACTTATCATAAGATATCACTTATGAAGATCCTGTAAACATGGCTACACTTGAACTGAGTTAGGAAAGAGAACAGTGTCTCACATTTAGAAAACACTCTTATGCCTGCTTAAGGGGGAAGGAGAGGTGGGGTGATGCATAAAACCAGAGTTTGATATAAGCACAGGTACCGTTCCAAAAACCAACTATGGAATAGACAAGACCTACACCTTCCTCAGTGAAAGGGACTCAAAACCCCATATTTCCAGGAGAAGAATATATCTGACTAGTAAGAATCTTAAAACCTATGTATTGATATGTCTCCGTAAGGGAATCAAGTGTGTCTAGACTGGCACAAACATGGCAGCGAGAATCAGCTCAAACCCACTATAAAAAGGAATTTCAAAAACAAAACAAAAAAAACTGGGAAATTCTTTACAATTCCTTCAGGGTCTCTGATGAAACCTGAAATGACCCTATCTACAATGACAGCTGGATGTGGCATAAGGCTGGACACTTGGGACTGAGAGGATTGGTGAGATTGGGTGAGCAAATGCAGACCCTTTAAAGCAATAATGCATGGCACACATTCCATGGGTCCCAACACTCCAGGTTGAAGGGAATATTACTACAGATATAACATGTACGGGAATCCTAGAGAACGGACACACTGTGAATACGAAAGGTTTCTAAAACTCAACGAATAGTCCCTCTCCTGGTGCTCCAGTTTGATTTTCCTTCTGCTTTATTATGAACCTCCCAACTTGGAGAGACAGCCCCTTTAACCTCCTGGTTCGCACAGGTTGCCAATTTGGCAGAGGATGAAAGGGAAGAGGGAGAACCAATGAGAGAGTAGCTGTTAGGCATTTGGACGGGCACATATCACTGTAATTTCCCGGCAGGAAGAAGAATTAACCAAAGTCTCAGCCACCCACCGGGAATCAGTATAGATCCTGAACCAAAATTTTGGACTTGCGGTCAGCTCACCAAAAACGAGTTGAACAATGGAGCTCAGCGGCACAGCAATTCACAAACTGGCCGAGTAATAAAGGACAACTATCGTCCAAAAATCTGTTGAGGGAAGGCAACGAGGCGTACTTGAAAGCGTGGCAGAATAGCAGGAAACAGATTTCAAGAGGTACGTTGGAATCGCCTTTAAAGCACAGGAAGAGGGGCACAACTTCGACAATGATGCACTTGGCCACAAAGGGCGTATGCGTTTTCTCCTGAATATATTCAGGAGAAAATGCATACGCCCTTTTTGGCCAAGCAAGCAAGCGGGCAATGCAAATCTGCACTACAAAGAAGTATCACTTCCCACCGGTCAAAAGGGACATCCACAAAATGTGTAAAAACCAGAAAGGCAAGACAGGCCCTGGAGAACAGGGTGCCTTGTTATGCTGATGGGCGGGATGTAAATTGCCAACTGCCTCTCTGGAGGAGTGCATTGTGTTCCCTAAAACAAGTAAACAACAGAGCTACAGAGCCAAGGGCACTTCCAGTCTAGGGAATATACCTTGGGAAAACTGAATATCAAAAAGACACAGCCACCCCAAAATTTAGGGCTGCACTTCTTACAAGGACCTCAACTTGGGTACACCTTAAATATCCCAGGAAATATAAAAATGGTTCAAAAAATTGTGGTACTTACGTACGATGGAATATCCCTCAGCCATGAAATCAATGTCATAAGACCAGTAGCAGCAAAATGGGTGGATTCAGGTACGATGATTCTAAGTGAAATAAGTCACACAGAAAAAGAAACTTATCATAAGATATCACTTATGAAGATCCTGTAAACATGGCTACACTTGAACTGAGTTAGGAAAGAGAACAGTGTCTCACATTTAGAAAACACTCTTATGCCTGCTTAAGGGGGAAGGAGAGGTGGGGTGATGCATAAAACCAGAGTTTGATATAAGCACAGGTACCGTTCCAAAAACCAACTATGGAATAGACAAGACCTACACCTTCCTCAGTGAAAGGGACTCAAAACCCCATATTTCCCGCAGAGGAATATATCTGACTAGTAAGAATCTTAAAACCTATGTATTGATATGTCTCCGTAAGGGAATCAAGTGTGTCTAGACTGGGATAAATATGGCAGCGAGAATCAGCTCAAACCCACTATAAAAAGGAATTTCAAAAATAAAACAAAAAAACTGGGAAATTCTTTACAATTCCTTCAGGGTCTCTGATGAAACCTGAAATGACCCTATCTACAATGACAGCTGGATGTGGCATAAGGCTGGACACTTGGGACTGAGAGGATTGGTGAGATTGGGTGAGCAAATGCAGACCCTTTAAAGCAATAATGCATGGCACACATTCCATGGGTCCCAACTCTCCAGGTTGAAGGGAATATTACTACAGATATAACATGTACGGGAATCCTAGAGAACGGACACACTGTGAATACGAAAGGTTTCTAAAACTCAACGAATAGTCCCTCTCCTGGTGCTCCGGTTTGACTTTCCATCTGCTTTATTATCAACCTCCCAACTTGGAGAGACAGCCCCTTTAACCTCCTGGTTCGCACAGGTTGCCAATTTGGCAGAGGATGAAAGGGAAGAGGGAGAACCAATGAGAGAGTAGCTGTTAGGCATTTGGACGGGCACATATCACTGTAATTTCCCGGCAGGAAGAAGAATTAACCAAAGTCTCAGCCACCCACCGGGAATCAGTATAGATCCTGAACCAAAATTTTGGACTTGCGGTCAGCTCACCAAAAACGAGTTGAAAAATGGAGCTCAGGGGCACAGCAATTCACAAACTGGCCGAGTAATAAAGGACAACTATCGTCCAAAAATCTGTTGAGGGAAGGCAACGAGGCGGACTTGAAAGCGAGGCAGAATAGCAGGAAACAGATTTCAAGAGGTACGTTGGAATCGCCTTTAAAGCACAGGAAGAGGGGCACAACTTCGACAATGATGCACTTGGCCAAAAAGGGCGTATGCGTTTTCTCCTGAATATATTCAGGAGAAAACGCATACACCCTTTTTGGCCAAGCAAGCAAGCGGGCAATGCAAATCTGCACTACAAACAAGTATCACTTCCCACCGGTCAAAAGGGACATCCACAAAATGTGTAAAAACCAGAAAGGCAAGACAGGCCCTGGAGAACAGGGAGCCTTGTTATGCTGATGGGCGGGATGTAAATTGCCAACTGCCTCTCTGGAGGAGTGCATTGTGTTCCCTAAAACAAGTAAACAACAGAGCTACAGAGCCAAGGGCACTTCCAGTCTAGGGAATATACCTTGGGAAAACTGAAAATCAAAAAGACACAGCCACCCCAAAATTTAGGGCTGCACTGCTTACAAGGACCTCAACTTGGGTACACCTTAAATATCCCAGGAAATATAAAAATGGTTCAAAAAATTGTGGTACTTACGTACGATGGAATATCCCTCAGCCATGAAATCAATGTCATAAGACCAGTAGCAGCAAAATGGGTGGATTCAGGTACGATGATTCTAAGTGAAATAAGTCACACAGAAAAAGAAACTTATCATAAGATATCACTTATGAAGATCCTGTAAACATGGCTACACTTGAACTGAGTTAGGAAAGAGAACAGTGTCTCACATTTAGAAAACACTCTTATGCCTGCTTAAGGGGGAAGGAGAGGTGGGGTGATGCATAAAACCAGAGTTTGATATAAGCACAGGTACCATTCCAAAAACCAACTATGGAATAGACAAGACCTACACCTTCCTCAGTGAAAGGGACTCAAAACCCCATATTTCCCACAGAGGAATATATCTGACTAGTAAGAATCTTAAAACCTATGTATTGATATGTCTCCGTAAGGGAATCAAGTGTGTCTAGACTGGGATAAATATGGCAGCGAGAATCAGCTCAAACCCACTATAAAAAGGAATTTCAAAAATAAAACAAAAAAACTGGGAAATTCTTTACAATTCCTTCAGGGTCTCTGATGAAACCTGAAATGACCCTATCTACAATGACAGCTGGATGTGGCATAAGGCTGGACACTTGGGACTGAGGATTGGTGAGATTGGGTGAGCAAATGCAGACCCTTTAAAGCAATAATGCATGGCACACATTCCATGGGTCCCAACTCTCCAGGTTGAAGGGAATATTACTACAGATATAACATGTACGGGAATCCTAGAGAACGGACACACTGTGAATACGAAAGGTTTCTAAAACTCAACGAATAGTCCCTCTCCTGGTGTTCCGGTTTGACTTTCCATCTGCTTTATTATCAACCTCCCAACTTGGAGAGACAGCCCCTTTAACCTCCTGGTTCGCACAGGTTGCCAATTTGGCAGAGGATGAAAGGGAAGAGGGAGAACCAATGAGAGAGTAGCTGTTAGGCATTTGGACGGGCACATATCACTGTAATTTCCCGGCAGGAAGAAGAATTAACCAAAGTCTCAGCCACCCACCGGGAATCAGTATAGATCCTGAACCAAAATTTTGGACTTGCGGTCAGCTCACCAAAAACGAGTTGAAAAATGGAGCTCAGGGGCACAGCAATTCACAAACTGGCCGAGTAATAAAGGACAACTATCGTCCAAAAATCTGTTGAGGGAAGGCAACGAGGCGGACTTGAAAGCGAGGCAGAATAGCAGGAAACAGATTTCAAGAGGTACGTTGGAATCGCCTTTAAAGCACAGGAAGTGGGGCACAACTTCGACAATGATGCACTTGGCCAAAAAGGGCGTATGCGTTTTCTCCTGAATATATTCAGGAGAAAACGCATACGCCCTTTTTGGCCAAGCAAGCAAGCGGGCAATGCAAATCTGCACTACAAAGAAGTATCACTTCCCACCGGTCAAAAGGGACATCCACAAAATGTGTAAAAACCAGAAAGGCAAGACAGGCCCTGGAGAACAGGGAGCCTTGTTATGCTGATGGGCGGGATGTAAATTGCCAACTGCCTCTCTGGAGGAGTGCATTGTGTTCCCTAAAACAAGTAAACAACAGAGCTACAGAGCCAAGGGCACTTCCAGTCTAGGGAATATACCTTGGGAAAACTGAAAATCAAAAAGACACAGCCACCCCAAAATTTAGGGCTGCACTGCTTACAAGGACCTCAACTTGGGTACACCTTAAATATCCCAGGAAATATAAAAATGGTTCAAAAAATTGTGGTACTTACGTACGATGGAATATCCCTCAGCCATGAAATCAATGTCATAAGACCAGTAGCAGCAAAATGGGTGGATTCAGGTACGCTGATTCTAAGTGAAATAAGTCACACAGAAAAAGAAACTTATCATAAGATATCACTTATGAAGATCCTGTAAACATGGCTACACTTGAACTGAGTTAGGAAAGAGAACAGTGTCTCACATTTAGAAAACACTCTTATGCCTGCTTAAGGGGGAAGGAGAGGTGGGGTGATGCATAAAACCAGAGTTTGATATAAGCACAGGTACCGTTCCAAAAACCAACTATGGAATAGACAAGACCTACACCTTCCTCAGTGAAAGGGACTCAAAACCCCATATTTCCCGCAGAGGAATATATCTGACTAGTAAGAATCTTAAAACCTATGTATTGATATGTCTCCGTAAGGGAATCAAGTGTGTCTAGACTGGGATAAATATGGCAGCGAGAATCAGCTCAAACCCACTATAAAAAGGAATTTCAAAAATAAAACAAAAAAACTGGGAAATTCTTTACAATTCCTTCAGGGTCTCTGATGAAACCTGAAATGACCCTATCTACAATGACAGCTGGATGTGGCATAAGGCTGGACACTTGGGACTGAGAGGATTGGTGAGATTGGGTGAGCAAATGCAGACCCTTTAAAGCAATAATGCATGGCACACATTCCATGGGTCCCAACTCTCCAGGTTGAAGGGAATATTACTACAGATATAACATGTACGGGAATCCTAGAGAACGGACACACTGTGAATACGAAAGGTTTCTAAAACTCAACGAATAGTCCCTCTCCTGGTGCTCCGGTTTGACTTTCCATCTGCTTTATTATCAACCTCCCAACTTGGAGAGACAGCCCCTTTAACCTCCTGGTTCGCACAGGTTGCCAATTTGGCAGAGGATGAAAGGGAAGAGGGAGAACCAATGAGAGAGTAGCTGTTAGGCATTTGGACGGGCACATATCACTGTAATTTCCCGGCAGGAAGAAGAATTAACCAAAGTCTCAGCCACCCACCGGGAATCAGTATAGATCCTGAACCAAAATTTTGGACTTGCGGTCAGCTCACCAAAAACGAGTTGAAAAATGGAGCTCATGGGCACAGCAATTCACTAATTGGCCGAGTAATAAAGGACAACTATCGTCCAAAAATCTGTTGAGGGAAGGCAACGAGGCGGACTTGAAAGCGTGGCAGAATAGCAGGAAACAGATTTCCAGAGGTACGTTGGAATCGCCTTTAAAGCACAGGAAGAGGGGCACAACTTCGACAATGATGCACTTGGCCAAAAAGGGCGTATGCGTTTTCTCCTGAATATATTCAGGAGAAAACGCATACGCCCTTTTTGGCCAAGCAAGCAAGCGGGCAATGCAAATCTGCACTACAAAGAAGTATCACTTCCCACCGGTCAAAAGGGACATCCACAAAATGTGTAAAAACCAGAAAGGCAAGACAGGCCCTGGAGAAAAGGGTGCCTTGTTATGCTGATGGGCGGGATGTAAATTGCCAACTGCCTCTCTGGAGGAGTGCATTGTGTTCCCTAAAACAAGTAAACAACAGAGCTACAGAGCCAAGGGCACTTCCAGTCTAGGGAATATACCTTGGGAAAACTGAAAATCAAAAAGACACAGCCACCCCAAAATTTAGGGCTGCACTGCTTACAAGGACCTCAACTTGGGTACACCTTAAATATCCCAGGAAATATAAAAATGGTTCAAAAAATTGTGGTACTTACGTACGATGGAATATCCCTCAGCCATGAAATCAATGTCATAAGACCAGTAGCAGCAAAATGGGTGGATTCAGGTACGCTGATTCTAAGTGAAATAAGTCACACAGAAAAAGAAACTTATCATAAGATATCACTTATGAAGATCCTGTAAACATGGCTACACTTGAACTGAGTTAGGAAAGAGAACAGTGTCTCACATTTAGAAAACACTCTTATGCCTGCTTAAGGGGGAAGGAGAGGTGGGGTGATGCATAAAACCAGAGTTTGATATAAGCACAGGTACCGTTCCAAAAACCAACTATGGAATAGACAAGACCTACACCTTCCTCAGTGAAAGGGACTCAAAACCCCATATTTCCCGCAGAGGAATATATCTGACTAGTAAGAATCTTAAAACCTATGTATTGATATGTCTCCGTAAGGGAATCAAGTGTGTCTAGACTGGGATAAATATGGCAGCGAGAATCAGCTCAAACCCACTATAAAAAGGAATTTCAAAAATAAAACAAAAAAACTGGGAAATTCTTTACAATTCCTTCAGGGTCTCTGATGAAACCTGAAATGACCCTATCTACAATGACAGCTGGATGTGGCATAAGGCTGGACACTTGGGACTGAGAGGATTGGTGAGATTGGGTGAGCAAATGCAGACCCTTTAAAGCAATAATGCATGGCACACATTCCATGGGTCCCAACTCTCCAGGTTGAAGGGAATATTACTACAGATATAACATGTACGGGAATCCTAGAGAACAGACACACTGTGAATACGAAAGGTTTCTAAAACTCAACGAATAGTCCCTCTCCTGGTGCTCCGGTTTGACTTTCCATCTGCTTTATTATCAACCTCCCAACATGGAGAGACAGCCCCTTTAACCTCCTGGTTCGCACAGGTTGCCAATTTGGCAGAGGATGAAAGGGAAGAGGGAGAACCAATGAGAGAGTAGCTGTTAGGCATTTGGACGGGCACATATCACTGTAATTTCCCGGCAGGAAGAAGAATTAACCAAAGTCTCAGCCACCCACCGGGAATCAGTATAGATCTGGAACCAAAATTTTGGACTTGCGGTCAGCTCACCAAAAACGAGTTGAAAAATGGAGCTCAGGGGCACAGCAATTCACAAACTGGCCGAGTAATAAAGGACAACTATCGTCCAAAAATCTGTTGAGGGAAGGCAACGAGGTGGACTTGAAAGCGAGGCAGAATAGCAGGAAACAGATTTCAAGAGGTACGTTGGAATTGCCTTTAAAGCACAGGAAGAGGGGCACAACTTCGACAATGATGCACTTGGCCAAAAAGGGCGTATGCGTTTTCTCCTGAATATATTCAGGAGAAAACGCATACGCCCTTTTTGGCCAAGCAAGCAAGCGGGCAATGCAAATCTGCACTACAAAGAAGTATCACTTCCCACCGGTCAAAAGGGACATCCACAAAATGTGTAAAAACCAGAAAGGCAAGACAGGCCCTGGAGAACAGGGAGCCTTGTTATGCTGATGGGCGGGATGTAAATTGCCAACTGCCTCTCTGGAGGAGTGCATTGTGTTCCCTAAAACAAGTAAACAACAGAGCTACAGAGCCAAGGGCACTTCCAGTCTAGGGAATATACCTTGGGAAAACTGAAAATCAAAAAGACACAGCCACCCCAAAATTTAGGGCTGCACTGCTTACAAGGACCTCAACTTGGGTACACCTTAAATATCCCAGGAAATATAAAAATGGTTCAAAAAATTGTGGTACTTACATACGATGGAATATCCCTCAGCCATGAAATCAATGTCATAAGACCAGTAGCAGCAAAATGGGTGGATTCAGGTACGATGATTCTAAGTGAAATAAGTCACACAGAAAAAGAAACTTATCATAAGATATCACTTATGAAGATCCTGTAAACATGGCTACACTTGAACTGAGTTAGGAAAGAGAACAGTGTCTCACATTTAGAAAACACTCTTATGCCTGCTTAAGGGGGAAGGAGAGGAGGGCTGATGCATAAAACCAGAGTTTGATATAAGCACAGGTACCGTTCCAAAAACCAACTATGGAATAGACAAGACCTACACCTTCCTCAGTGAAAGGGACTCAAAACCCCATATTTCCCGCAGAGGAATATATCTGACTAGTAAGAATCTTAAAACCTATGTATTGATATGTCTCCGTAAGGGAATCAAGTGTGTCTAGACTGGGATAAATATGGCAGCGAGAATCAGCTCAAACCCACTATAAAAAGGAATTTCAAAAATAAAACAAAAAAACTGGGAAATTCTTTACAATTCCTTCAGGGTCTCTGATGAAACCTGAAA
The DNA here is from genome assembly GCF_949752795.1 of Hyperoodon ampullatus. NCBI lineage: Eukaryota > Metazoa > Chordata > Mammalia > Artiodactyla > Ziphiidae > Hyperoodon > Hyperoodon ampullatus. Next base: position 17,446 of record NC_136922.1, read on the forward strand.
TGACCCTATCTACAATGACAGCTGGATGTGGCATAAGGCTGGTCACTTGGGACTGAGAGGATTGGTGAGATTGGGTGAGCAAATGCAGACCCTTTAAAGCAATAATGCATGGCACATATTCCATGGGTCCCAACTCTCCAGGTTGAAGGGAATATTACTACAGATATAACATGTACGGGAATCCTAGAGAACGGACACACTGTGAATACGAAAGGTTTCTAAAACTCAACGAATAGTCCCTCTCCTGGTGCTCCGGTTTGACTTTCCATCTGCTTTATTATCAACCTCCCAACTTGGAGAGACAGCCCCTTTAACCTCCTGGTTCGCACAGGTTGCCAATTTGGCAGAGGATGAAAGGGAAGAGGGAGAACCAATGAGAGAGTAGCTGTTAGGCATTTGGACGGGCACTTATCATTGTAATTTCCCGGCAGGAAGAAGAATTAACCAAAGTCTCAGCCACCCACCGGGAATCAGTATAGATCCTGAACCAAAATTTTGGACTTGCGGTCAGCTCACCAAAAACGAGTTGAAAAATGGAGCTCAGGGGCACAGCAATTCACAAACTGGCCGAGTAATAAAGGACAACTATCGTCCAAAAATCTGTTGAGGGAAGGCAACGAGGCGGACTTGAAAGCGAGGCAGAATAGCAGGAAACAGATTTCAAGAGGTACGTTGGAATCGCCTTTAAAGCACAGGAAGAGGGGCACAACTTCGACAATGATGCACTTGGCCAAAAAGGGCGTATGCGTTTTCTCCTGAATATATTCAGGAGAAAACACATACGCCCTTTTTGGCCAAGCAAGCAAGCGGGCAATGCAAATCTGCACTACAAAGAAGTATCACTTCCCACCGGTCAAAAGGGACATCCACAAAATGTGTAAAAACCAGAAAGGCAAGACAGGCCTTGGAGAACAGGGAGCCTTTTTATGCTGATGGGCGGGATGTAAATTGCCAACTGCCTCTCTGGAGGAGTGCATTGTGTTCCCTAAAACAAGTAAACAACAGAGCTACAGAGCCAAGGGCACTTCCAGTCTAGGGAATATACCTTGGGAAAACTGAAAATCAAAAAGACACAGCCACCCCAAAATTTAGGGCTGCACTGCTTACAAGGACCTCAACTTGGGTACACCTTAAATATCCCAGGAAATATAAAAATGGTTCAAAAAATTGTGGTACTTACGTACGATGGAATATCCCTCAGCCATGAAATCAATGTCATAAGACCAGTAGCAGCAAAATGGGTGGATTCAGGTACGATGATTCTAAGTGAAATAAGTCCCACAGAAAAAGAAACTTATCATAAGATATCACTTATGAAGATCCTGTAAACATGGCTACACTTGAACTGAGTTAGGAAAGAGAACAGTGGCTCACATTTAGAAAACACTCTTATGCCTGCTTAAGGGGGAAGGAGAGGTGGGGTGATGCATAAAACCAGAGTTTGATATAAGCACAGGTACCGTTCCAAAAACCAACTATGGAATAGACAAGACCTACACCTTCCTCAGTGAAAGGGACTCAAAACCCCATATTTCCCGCAGAGGAATATATCTGACTAGTAAGAATCTTAAAACCTATGTATTGATATGTCTCCGTAAGGGAATCAAGTGTGTCTAGACTGGGATAAATATGGCAGCGAGAATCAGCTCAAACCCACTATAAAAAGGAATTTCAAAAATAAAACAAAAAAACTGGGAAATTCTTTACAATTCCTTCAGGGTCTCTGATGAAACCTGAAATGACCCTATCTACAATGACAGCTGGATGTGGCATAAGGCTGGACACTTGGGACTGAGAGGATTGGTGAGATTGGGTGAGCAAATGCAGACCCTTTAAAGCAATAATGCATGGCACACATTCCATGGGTCCCAACTCTCCAGGTTGAAGGGAATATTACTACAGATATAACATGTACGGGAATCCTAGAGAATGGACACACTGTGAATACGAAAGGTTTCTAAAACTCAACGAATAGTCCCTCTCCTGGTGCTCCGGTTTGACTTTCCATCTGCTTTATTATCAACCTCCCAACTTGGAGAGACAGCCCCTTTAACCTCCTGGTTCGCACAGGTTGCCAATTTGGCAGAGGATGAAAGGGAAGAGGGAGAACCAATGAGAGAGTAGCTGTTAGGCATTTGGACGGGCACATATCACTGTAATTTCCCGGCAGGAAGAAGAATTAACCAAAGTCTCAGCCACCCACCGGGAATCAGTATAGATCCTGAACCAAAATTTTGGACTTGCGGTCAGCTCACCAAAAACGAGTTGAAAAATGGAGCTCAGGGGCACAGCAATTCACAAACTGGCCGAGTAATAAAGGACAACTATCGTCCAAAAATCTGTTGAGGGAAGGCAACGAGGCGGACTTGAAAGCGAGGCAGAATAGCAGGAAACAGATTTCAAGAGGTACGTTGGAATCGCCTTTAAAGCACAGGAAGAGGGGCACAACTTCGACAATGATGCACTTGGCCGAAAAGGGCGTATGCGTTTTCTCCTGAATATATTCAGGAGAAAACGCATACGCCCTTTTTGGCCAAGCAAGCAAGCGGGCAATGCAAATCTGCACTACAAAGAAGTATCACTTCCCACCGGTCAAAAGGGACATCCACAAAATGTGTAAAAACCAGAAAGGCAAGACAGGCCTTGGAGAACAGGGAGCCTTTTTATGCTGATGGGCGGGATGTAAATTGCCAACTGCCTCTCTGGAGGAGTGCATTGTGTTCCCTAAAACAAGTAAACAACAGAGCTACAGAGCCAAGGGCACTTCCAGTCTAGGGAATATACCTTGGGAAAACTGAAAATCAAAAAGACACAGCCACCCCAAAATTTAGGGCTGCACTGCTTACAAGGACCTCAACTTGGGTACACCTTAAATATCCCAGGAAATATAAAAATGGTTCAAAAAATTGTGGTATTTACGTACGATGGAATATCCCTCAGCCATGAAATCAATGTCATAAGACCAGTAGCAGCAAAATGGGTGGATTCAGGTACGATGATTCTAAGTGAAATAAGTCACACAGAAAAAGAAACTTATCATAAGATATCACTTATGAAGATCCTGTAAACATGGCTACACTTGAACTGAGTTAGGAAAGAGAACAGTGTCTCACATTTAGAAAACACTCTTATGCCTGCTTAAGGGGGAAGGAGAGGTGGGGTGATGCATAAAACCAGAGTTTGATATAAGCACAGGTACCGTTCCAAAAACCAACTATGGAATAGACAAGACCTACACCTTCCTCAGTGAAAGGGACTCAAAACCCCATATTTCCCGCAGAGGAATATATCTGACTAGTAAGAATCTTAAAACCTATGTATTGATATGTCTCCGTAAGGGAATCAAGTGTGTCTAGACTGGGATAAATATGGCAGCGAGAATCAGCTCAAACCCACTATAAAAAGGAATTTCAAAAATAAAACAAAAAAACTGGGAAATTCTTTACAATTCCTTCAGGGTCTCTGATGAAACCTGAAATGACCCTATCTACAATGACAGCTGGATGTGGCATAAGGCTGGACACTTGGGACTGAGAGGATTGGTGAGATTGGGTGAGCAAATGCAGACCCTTTAAAGCAATAATGCATGGCACACATTCCATGGGTCCCAACTCTCCAGGTTGAAGGGAATATTACTACAGATATAACATGTACGGGAATCCTAGAGAACGGACACACTGTGAATACGAAAGGTTTCTAAAACTCAACGAATAGTCCCTCTCCTGGTGCTCCGGTTTGACTTTCCATCTGCTTTATTATCAACCTCCCAACTTGGAGAGACAGCCCCTTTAACCTCCTGGTTCGCACAGGTTGCCAATTTGGCAGAGGATGAAAGGGAAGAGGGAGAACCAATGAGAGAGTAGCTGTTAGGCATTTGGACGGGCACATATCACTGTAATTTCCCGGCAGGAAGAAGAATTAACCAAAGTCTCAGCCACCCACCGGGAATCAGTATAGATCCTGAACCAAAATTTTGGACTTGCGGTCAGCTCACCAAAATCGAGTTGAAAAATGGAGCTCAGGGGCACAGCAATTCACAAACTGGCCGAGTAATAAAGGACAACTATCGTCCAAAAATCTGTTGAGGGAAGGCAACGAGGCGGACTTGAAAGCGAGGCAGAATAGCAGGAAACAGATTTCCAGAGGTACGTTGGAATCGCCTTTAAAGCACAGGAAGAGGGGCACAACTTCGACAATGATGCACTTGGCCAAAAAGGGCGTATGCGTTTTCTCCTGAATATATTCAGGAGAAAACGCATACGCCCTTTTTGGCCAAGCAAGCAAGCGGGCAATGCAAATCTGCACTACAAAGAAGTATCACTTCCCACCGGTCAAAAGGGACATCCACAAAATGTGTAAAAACCAGAAAGGCAAGACAGGCCTTGGAGAACAGGGAGCCTTTTTATGCTGATGGGCGGGATGTAAATTGCCAACTGCCTCTCTGGAGGAGTGCATTGTGTTCCCTAAAACAAGTAAACAACAGAGCTACAGAGCCAAGGGCACTTCCAGTCTAGGGAATATACCTTGGGAAAACTGAAAATCAAAAAGACACAGCCACCCCAAAATTTAGGGCTGCACTGCTTACAAGGACCTCAACTTGGGTACACCTTAAATATCCCAGGAAATATAAAAATGGTTCAAAAAATTGTGGTATTTACGTACGATGGAATATCCCTCAGCCATGAAATCAATGTCATAAGACCAGTAGCAGCAAAATGGGTGGATTCAGGTATGATGATTCTAAGTGAAATAAGTCACACAGAAAAAGAAACTTATCATAAGATATCACTTATGAAGATCCTGTAAACATGGCTACACTTGAACTGAGTTAGGAAAGAGAACAGTGTCTCACATTTAGAAAACACTCTTATGCCTGCTTAAGGGGGAAGGAGAGGTGGGGTGATGCATAAAACCAGAGTTTGATATAAGCACAGGTACCGTTCCAAAAACCAACTATGGAATAGACAAGACCTACACCTTCCTCAGTGAAAGGGACTCAAAACCCCATATTTCCCGCAGAGGAATATATCTGACTAGTAAGAATCTTAAAAGCTATGTATTGATATGTCTCCGTAAGGGAATCAAGTGTGTCTAGACTGGGATAAATATGGCAGCGAGAATCAGCTCAAACCCACTATAAAAAGGAATTTCAAAAATAAAACAAAAAAACTGGGAAATTCTTTACAATTCCTTCAGGGTCTCTGATGAAACCTGAAATGACCCTATCTACAATGACAGCTGGATGTGGCATAAGGCTGGACACTTGGGACTGAGAGGATTGCGTGAGATTGGGTGAGCAAATGCAGACCCTTTAAAGCAATAATGCATGGCACACATTCCATGGGTCCCAACTCTCCAGGTTGAAGGGAATATTACTACAGATATAACATGTACGGGAATCCTAGAGAACGGACACACTGTGAATACGAAAGGTTTCTAAACTCAACGAATAGTCCCTCTCCTGGTGCTCCGGTTTGACTTTCCATCTGCTTTATTATCAACCTCCCAACTTGGAGAGACAGCCCCTTTAACCTCCTGGTTCGCACAGGTTGCCAATTTGGCAGAGGATGAAAGGGAAGAGGGAGAACCAATGAGAGAGTAGCTGTTAGGCATTTGGACGGGCACATATCACTGTAATTTCCCGGCAGGAAGAAGAATTAACCAAAGTCTCAGCCACCCACCGGGAATCAGTATAGATCCTGAACCAAAATTTTGGACTTGCGGTCAGCTCACCAAAAACGAGTTGAAAATGGAGCTCAGGGGCACAGCAATTCACAAACTGGCCGAGTAATAAAGGACAACTATCGTCCAAAAATCTGTTGAGGGAAGGCAACGAGGCGGACTTGAAAGCGAGGCAGAATAGCAGGAAACAGATTTCAAGAGGTACGTTGGAATCGCCTTTAAAGCACAGGAAGAGGGGCACAACTTCGACAATGATGCACTTGGCCAAAAAGGGCGTATGCGTTTTCTCCTGAATATATTCAGGAGAAAACGCATACGCCCTTTTTGGCCAAGCAAGCAAGCGGGCAATGCAAATCTGCACTACAAAGAAGTATCACTTCCCACCGGTCAAAAGGGACATCCACAAAATGTGTAAAAACCAGAAAGGCAAGACAGGCCTTGGAGAACAGGGAGCCTTTTTATGCTGATGGGCGGGATGTAAATTGCCAACTGCCTCTCTGGAGGAGTGCATTGTGTTCCCTAAAACAAGTAAACAACAGAGCTACAGAGCCAAGGGCACTTCCAGTCTAGGGAATATACCTTGGGAAAACTGAAAATCAAAAAGACACAGCCACCCCAAAATTTAGGGCTGCACTGCTTACAAGGACCTCAACTTGGGTACACCTTAAATATCCCAGGAAATATAAAAATGGTTCAAAAAATTGTGGTACTTACGTACGATGGAATATACCTCAGCCATGAAATCAATGTCATAAGACCAGTAGCAGCAAAATGGGTGGATTCAGGTACGATGATTCTAAGTGAAATAAGTCACACAGAAAAAGAAACTTATCATAAGATATCACTTATGAAGATCCTGTAAACATGGCTACACTTGAACTGAGTTAGGAAAGAGAACAGTGTCTCACATTTAGAAAACACTCTTATGCCTGCTTAAGGGGGAAGGAGAGGTGGGGTGATGCATAAAACCAGAGTTTGATATAAGCACAGGTACCGTTCCAAAAACCAACTATGGAATAGACAAGACCTACACCTTCCTCAGTGAAAGGGACTCAAAACCCCATATTTCCCGCAGAGGAATATATCTGACTAGTAAGAATCTTAAAACCTATGTATTGATATGTCTCCGTAAGGGAATCAAGTGTGTCTAGACTGGGATAAATATGGCAGCGAGAATCAGCTCAAACCCACTATAAAAAGGAATTTCAAAAATAAAACAAAAAAACTGGGAAATTCTTTACAATTCCTTCAGGGTCTCTGATGAAACCTGAAATGACCCTATCTACAATGACAGCTGGATGTGGCATAAGGCTGGACACTTGGGACTGAGAGGATTGGTGAGATTGGGTGAGCAAATGCAGACCCTTTAAAGCAATAATGCATGGCACACATTCCATGGGTCCCAACTCTCCAGGTTGAAGGGAATATTACTACAGATATAACATGTACGGGAATCCTAGAGAACGGACACACTGTGAATACGAAAGGTTTCTAAAACTCAACGAATAGTCCCTCTCCTGGTGCTCCGGTTTGACTTTCCATCTGCTTTATTATCAACCTCCCAACTTGGAGAGACAGCCCCTTTAACCTCCTGGTTCGCACAGGTTGCCAATTTGGCAGAGGATGAAAGGGAAGAGGGAGAACCAATGAGAGAGTAGCTGTTAGGCATTTGGACGGGCACATATCACTGTAATTTCCCGGCAGGAAGAAGAATTAACCAAAGTCTCAGCCACCCACCGGGAATCAGTATAGATCCTGAACCAAAATTTTGGACTTGCGGTCAGCTCACCAAAAACGAGTTGAAAAATGGAGCTCAGGGGCACAGCAATTCACAAACTGGCCGAGTAATAAAGGACAACTATCGTCCAAAAATCTGTTGAGGGAAGGCAACGAGGCGGACTTGAAAGCGAGGCAGAATAGCAGGAAACAGATTTCAAGAGGTACGTTGGAATCGCCTTTAAAGCACAGGAAGAGGGGCACAACTTCGACAATGATGCACTTGGCCAAAAAGGGCGTATGCGTTTTCTCCTGAATATATTCAGGAGAAAACGCATACGCCCTTTTTGGCCAAGCAAGCAAGCGGGCAATGCAAATCTGCACTACAAAGAAGTATCACTTCCCACCGGTCAAAAGGGACATCCACAAAATGTGTAAAAACCAGAAAGGCAAGACAGGCCTTGGAGAACAGGGAGCCTTTTTATGCTGATGGGCAGGATGTAAATTGCCAACTGCCTCTCTGGAGGAGTGCATTGTGTTCCCTAAAACAAGTAAACAACAGAGCTACAGAGCCAAGGGCACTTCCAGTCTAGGGAATATACCTTGGGAAAACTGAAAATCAAAAAGACACAGCCACCCCAAAATTTAGGGCTGCACTGCTTACAAGGACCTCAACTTGGGTACACCTTAAATATCCCAGGAAATATAAAAATGGTTCAAAAAATTGTGGTATTTACGTACGATGGAATATCCCTCAGCCATGAAATCAATGTCATAAGACCAGTAGCAGCAAAATGGGTGGATTCAGGTACGATGATTCTAAGTGAAATAAGTCACACAGAAAAAGAAACTTATCATAAGATATCACTTATGAAGATCCTGTAAACATGGCTACACTTGAACTGAGTTAGGAAAGAGAACAGTGTCTCACATTTAGAAAACACTCTTATGCCTGCTTAAGGGGGAAGGAGAGGTGGGGTGATGCATAAAACCAGAGTTTGATATAAGCACAGGTACCGTTCCAAAAACCAACTATGGAATAGACAAGACCTACACCTTCCTCAGTGAAAGGGACTCAAAACCCCATATTTCCCGCAGAGGAATATATCTGACTAGTAAGAATCTTAAAACCTATGTATTGATATGTCTCCGTAAGGGAATCAAGTGTGTCTAGACTGGGATAAATATGGCAGCGAGAATCAGCTCAAACCCACTATAAAAAGGAATTTCAAAAATAAAACAAAAAAACTGGGAAATTCTTTACAATTCCTTCAGGGTCTCTGATGAAACCTGAAATGACCCTATCTACAATGACAGCTGGATGTGGCATAAGGCTGGACACTTGGGACTGAGAGGATTGGTGAGATTGGGTGAGCAAATGCAGACCCTTTAAAGCAATAATGCATGGCACACATTCCATGGGTCCCAACTCTCCAGGTTGAAGGGAATATTACTACAGATATAACATGTACGGGAATCCTAGAGAACGGACACACTGTGAATACGAAAGGTTTCTAAAACTCAACGAATAGTCCCTCTCCTGGTGCTCCGGTTTGACTTTCCATCTGCTTTATTATCAACCTCCCAACTTGGAGAGACAGCCCCTTTAACCTCCTGGTTCGCACAGGTTGCCAATTTGGCAGAGGATGAAAGGGAAGAGGGAGAACCAATGAGAGAGTAGCTGTTAGGCATTTGGACGGGCACATATCACTGTAATTTCCCGGCAGGAAGAAGAATTAACCAAAGTCTCAGCCACCCACCGGGAATCAGTATAGATCCTGAACCAAAATTTTGGACTTGCGGTCAGCTCACCAAAAACGAGTTGAAAAATGGAGCTCAGGGGCACAGCAATTCACAAACTGGCCGAGTAATAAAGGACAACTATCGTCCAAAAATCTGTTGAGGGAAGGCAACGAGGCGGACTTGAAAGCGAGGCAGAATAGCAGGAAACAGATTTCAAGAGGTACGTTGGAATCGCCTTTAAAGCACAGGAAGAGGGGCACAACTTCGACAATGATGCACTTGGCCAAAAAGGGCGTATGCGTTTTCTCCTGAATATATTCAGGAGAAAACGCATACGCCCTTTTTGGCCAAGCAAGCAAGCGGGCAATGCAAATCTGCACTACAAAGAAGTATCACTTCCCACCGGTCAAAAGGGACATCCACAAAATGTGTAAAAACCAGAAAGGCAAGACAGGCCTTGGAGAACAGGGAGCCTTTTTATGCTGATGGGCGGGATGTAAATTGCCAACTGCCTCTCTGGAGGAGTGCATTGTGTTCCCTAAAACAAGTAAACAACAGAGCTACAGAGCCAAGGGCACTTCCAGTCTAGGGAATATACCTTGGGAAAACTGAAAATCAAAAAGACACAGCCACCCCAAAATTTAGGGCTGCACTGCTTACAAGGACCTCAACTTGGGTACACCTTAAATATCCCAGGAAATATAAAAATGGTTCAAAAAATTGTGGTACTTACGTACGATGGAATATACCTCAGCCATGAAATCAATGTCATAAGACCAGTAGCAGCAAAATGGGTGGATTCAGGTACGATGATTCTAAGTGAAATAAGTCACACAGAAAAAGAAACTTATCATAAGATATCACTTATGAAGATCCTGTAAACATGGCTACACTTGAACTGAGTTAGGAAAGAGAACAGTGTCTCACATTTAGAAAACACTCTTATGCCTGCTTAAGGGGGAAGGAGAGGTGGGGTGATGCATAAAACCAGAGTTTGATATAAGCACAGGTACCGTTCCAAAAACCAACTATGGAATAGACAAGACCTACACCTTCCTCAGTGAAAGGGACTCAAAACCCCATATTTCCCGCAGAGGAATATATCTGACTAGTAAGAATCTTAAAACCTATGTATTGATATGTCTCCGTAAGGGAATCAAGTGTGTCTAGACTGGGATAAATATGGCAGCGAGAATCAGCTCAAACCCACTATAAAAAGGAATTTCAAAAATAAAACAAAAAAACTGGGAAATTCTTTACAATTCCTTCAGGGTCTCTGATGAAACCTGAAATGACCCTATCTACAATGACAGCTGGATGTGGCATAAGGCTGGACACTTGGGACTGAGAGGATTGGTGAGATTGGGTGAGCAAATGCAGACCCTTTAAAGCAATAATGCATGGCACACATTCCATGGGTCCCAACTCTCCAGGTTGAAGGGAATATTACTACAGATATAACATGTACGGGAATCCTAGAGAACGGACACACTGTGAATACGAAAGGTTTCTAAAACTCAACGAATAGTCCCTCTCCTGGTGCTCCGGTTTGACTTTCCATCTGCTTTATTATCAACCTCCCAACTTGGAGAGACAGCCCCTTTAACCTCCTGGTTCGCACAGGTTGCCAATTTGGCAGAGGATGAAAGGGAAGAGGGAGAACCAATGAGAGAGTAGCTGTTAGGCATTTGGACGGGCACATATCACTGTAATTTCCCGGCAGGAAGAAGAATTAACCAAAGTCTCAGCCACCCACCGGGAATCAGTATAGATCCTGAACCAAAATTTTGGACTTGCGGTCAGCTCACCAAAAACGAGTTGAAAAATGGAGCTCAGGGGCACAGCAATTCACAAACTGGCCGAGTAATAAAGGACAACTATCGTCCAAAAATCTGTTGAGGGAAGGCAACGAGGCGGACTTGAAAGCGAGGCAGAATAGCAGGAAACAGATTTCAAGAGGTACGTTGGAATCGCCTTTAAAGCACAGGAAGAGGGGCACAACTTCGACAATGATGCACTTGGCCAAAAAGGGCGTATGCGTTTTCTCCTGAATATATTCAGGAGAAAACGCATACGCCCTTTTTGGCCAAGCAAGCAAGCGGGCAATGCAAATCTGCACTACAAAGAAGTATCACTTCCCACCGGTCAAAAGGGACATCCACAAAATGTGTAAAAACCAGAAAGGCAAGACAGGCCCTGGAGAACAGGGAGCCTTGTTATGCTGATGGGCGGGATGTAAATTGCCAACTGCCTCTCTGGAGGAGTGCATTGTGTTCCCTAAAACAAGTAAACAACAGAGCTACAGAGCCAAGGGCACTTCCAGTCTAGGGAATATACCTTGGGAAAACTGAAAATCAAAAAGACACAGCCACCCCAAAATTTAGGGCTGCACTGCTTACAAGGACCTCAACTTGGGTACACCTTAAATATCCCAGGAAATATAAAAATGGTTCAAAAAATTGTGGTACTTACGTACGATGGAATATCCCTCAGCCATGAAATCAATGTCATAAGACCAGTAGCAGCAAAATGGGTGGATTCAGGTACGATGATTCTAAGTGAAATAAGTCACACAGAAAAAGAAACTTATCATAAGATATCACTTATGAAGATCCTGTAAACATGGCTACACTTGAACTGAGTTAGGAAAGAGAACAGTGTCTCACATTTAGAAAACACTCTTATGCCTGCTTAAGGGGGAAGGAGAGGTGGGGTGATGCATAAAACCAGAGTTTGATATAAGCACAGGTACCGTTCCAAAAACCAACTATGGAATAGACAAGACCTACACCTTCCTCAGTGAAAGGGACTCAAAACCCCATATTTCCCGCAGAGGAATATATCTGACTAGTAAGAATCTTAAAACCTATGTATTGATATGTCTCCGTAAGGGAATCAAGTGTGTCTAGACTGGGATAAATATGGCAGCGAGAATCAGCTCAAACCCACTATAAAAAGGAATTTCAAAAATAAAACAAAAAAACTGGGAAATTCTTTACAATTCCTTCAGGGTCTCTGATGAAACCTGAAATGACCCTATCTACAATGACAGCTGGATGTGGCATAAGGCTGGACACTTGGGACTGAGAGGATTGGTGAGATTGGGTGAGCAAATGCAGACCCTTTAAAGCAATAATGCATGGCACACATTCCATGGGTCCCAACTCTCCAGGTTGAAGGGAATATTACTACAGATATAACATGTACGGGAATCCTAGAGAACGGACACACTGTGAATACGAAAGGTTTCTAAAACTCAACGAATAGTCCCTCTCCTGGTGCTCCGGTTTGACTTTCCATCTGCTTTATTATCAACCTCCCAACTTGGAGAGACAGCCCCTTTAACCTCCTGGTTCGCACAGGTTGCCAATTTGGCAGAGGATGAAAGGGAAGAGGGAGAACCAATGAGAGAGTAGCTGTTAGGCATTTGGACGGGCACATATCACTGTAATTTCCCGGCAGGAAGAAGAATTAACCAAAGTCTCAGCCACCCACCGGGAATCATTATAGATCCTGAACCAAAATTTTGGACTTGCGGTCAGCTCACCAAAAACGAGTTGAAAAATGGAGCTCATGGGCACAGCAATTCACAAACTGGCCGAGTAATAAAGGACAACTATCGTCCAAAAATCTGTTGAGGGAAGGCAACGAGGCGGACTTGAAAGCGAGGCAGAATAGCAGGAAACAGATTTCAAGAGGTACGTTGGAATCGCCTTTAAAGCACAGGAAGAGGGGCACAACTTCGACAATGATGCACTTGGCCAAAAAGGGCGTATGCGTTTTCTCCTGAATATATTCAGGAGAAAACGCATACGCCCTTTTTGGCCAAGCAAGCAAGCGGGCAATGCAAATCTGCACTACAAAGAAGTATCACTTCCCACCGGTCAAAAGGGACATCCACAAATTGTGTAAAAACCAGAAAGGCAAGACAGGCCCTGGAGAACAGGGAGCCTTGTTATGCTGATGGGCGGGATGTAAATTGCCAACTGCCTCTCTGGAGGAGTGCATTGTGTTCCCTAAAACAAGTAAACAACAGAGCTACAGAGCCAAGGGCACTTCCAGTCTAGGGAATATACCTTGGGAAAACTGAAAATCAAAAAGACACAGCCACCCCAAAATTTAGGGCTGCACTGCTTACAAGGACCTCAACTTGGGTACACCTTAAATATCCCAGGAAATATAAAAATGGTTCAAAAAATTGTGGTACTTACGTACGATGGAATATCCCTCAGCCATGAAATCAATGTCATAAGACCAGTAGCAGCAAAATGGGTGGATTCAGGTACGATGATTCTAAGTGAAATAAGTCACACAGAAAAAGAAACTTATCATAAGATATCACTTATGAAGATCCTGTAAACATGGCTACACTTGAACTGAGTTAGGAAAGAGAACAGTGTCTCACATTTAGAAAACACTCTTACGCCTGCTTAAGGAGGAAGGAGAGGTGGGGTGATGCATAAAACCAGAGTTTGATATAAGCACAGGTACCGTTCCAAAAACCAACTATGGAATAGACAAGACCTACACCTTCCTCAGTGAAAGGGACTCAAAACCCCATATTTCCCGCAGAGGAATATATCTGACTAGTAAGAATCTTAAAACCTATGTATTGATATGTCTCCGTAAGGGAATCAAGTGTGTCTAGACTGGGATAAATATGGCAGCGAGAATCAGCTCAAACCCACTATAAAAAGGAATTTCAAAAATAAAACAAAAAAACTGGGAAATTCTTTACAATTCCTTCAGGGTCTCTGATGAAACCTGAAATGACCCTATCTACAATGACAGCTGGATGTGGCATAAGGCTGGACACTTGGGACTGAGAGGATTGGTGAGATTGGGTGAGCAAATGCAGACCCTTTAAAGCAATAATGCATGGCACACATTCCATGGGTCCCAACTCTCCAGGTTGAAGGGAATATTACTACAGATATAACATGTACGGGAATCCTAGAGAACGGACACACTGTAAATACGAAAGGTTTCTAAAACTCAACGAATAGTCCCTCTCCTGGTGCGCCGGTTTGACTTTCCATCTGCTTTATTATCAACCTCCCAACTTGGAGAGACAGCCCCTTTAACCTCCTGGTTCGCACAGGTTGCCAATTAGGCAGAGGATGAAAGGGAAGAGTGAGAACCAATGAGAGAGTAGCTGTTAGGCATTTGGACGGGCACATATCACTGTAATTTCCCGGCAGGAAGAAGAATTAACCAAAGTCTCAGCCACCCACCGGGAATCAGTATAGATCCTGAACCAAAATTTTGGACTTGCGGTCAGCTCACCAAAAACGAGTTGAAAAATGGAGCTCAGGGGCACAGCAATTCACAAACTGGCCGAGTAATAAAGGACAAGTATCGTCCAAAAATCTGTTGAGGGAAGGCAACGAGGCGGACTTGAAAGCGAGGCAGAATAGCAGGAAACAGATTTCAAGAGGTACGTTGGAATCGCCTTTAAAGCACAGGAAGAGGGGCACAACTTCGACAATGATGCACTTGGCCAAAAAGGGCGTATGCGTTTTCTCCTGAATATATTCAGGAGAAAACGCATACGCCCTTTTTGGCCAAGCAAGCAAGCGGGCAATGCAAATCTGCACTACAAAGAAGTATCACTTCCCACCGGTCAAAAGGGACATCCACAAAATGTGTAAAAACCAGAAAGGCAAGACAGGCCCTGGAGAACAGGGAGCCTTGTTATGCTGATGGGCGGGATGTAAATTGCCAACTGCCTCTCTGGAGGAGTGCATTGTGTTCCCTAAAACAAGTAAACAACAGAGCTACAGAGCCAAGGGCACTTCCAGTCTAGGGAATATACCTTGGGAAAACTGAAAATCAAAAAGACACAGCCACCCCAAAATTTAGGGCTGCACTGCTTACAAGGACCTCAACTTGGGTACACCTTAAATATCCCAGGAAATATAAAAATGGTTCAAAAAATTGTGGTATTTACGTACGATGGAATATCCCTCAGCCATGAAATCAATGTCATAAGACCAGTAGCAGCAAAATGGGTGGATTCAGGTACGATGATTCTAAGTGAAATAAGTCACACAGAAAAAGAAACTTATCATAAGATATCACTTATGAAGATCCTGTAAACATGGCTACACTTGAACTGAGTTAGGAAAGAGAACAGTGTCTCACATTTAGAAAACACTCTTATGCCTGCTTAAGGGGGAAGGAGAGGTGGGGTGATGCATAAAACCAGAGTTTGATATAAGCACAGGTACCGTTCCAAAAACCAACTAAGGAATAGACAAGACCTACACCTTCCTCAGTGAAAGGGACTCAAAACCCCATATTTCCCGCAGAGGAATATATCTGACTAGTAAGAATCTTAAAAGCTATGTATTGATATGTCTCCGTAAGGGAATCAAGTGTGTCTAGACTGGGATAAATATGGCAGCGAGAATCAGCTCAAACCCACTATAAAAAGGAATTTCAAAAATAAAACAAAAAAACTGGGAAATTCTTTACAATTCCTTCAGGGTCTCTGATGAAACCTGAAATGACCCTATCTACAATGACAGCTGGATGTGGCATAAGGCTGGACACTTGGGACTGAGAGGATTGGTGAGATTGGGTGAGCAAATGCAGACCCTTTAAAGCAATAATGCATGGCACACATTCCATGGGTCCCAACTCTCCAGGTTGAAGGGAATATTACTACAGATATAACATGTACGGGAATCCTAGAGAACGGACACACTGTGAATACGAAAGGTTTCTAAAACTCAACGAATAGTCCCTCTCCTGGTGCTCCGGTTTGACTTTCCATCTGCTTTATTATCAACCTCCCAACTTGGAGAGACAGCCCCTTTAACCTCCTGGTTCGCACAGGTTGCCAATTTGGCAGAGGATGAAAGGGAAGAGGGAGAACCAATGAGAGAGTAGCTGTTAGGCATTTGGACGGGCACATATCACTGTAATTTCCCGGCAGGAAGAAGAATTAACCAAAGTCTCAGCCACCCACCGGGAATCAGTATAGATCCTGAACCAAAATTTTGGACTTGCGGTCAGCTCACCAAAAACGAGTTGAAAAATGGAGCTCAGGGGTACAGCAATTCACAAACTGGCCGAGTAATAAAGGACAACTATCGTCCAAAAATCTGTTGAGGGAAGGCAACGAGGCGGACTTGAAAGCGAGGCAGAACAGCAGGAAACAGATTTCAAGAGGTACGATGGAATCGCCTTTAAAGCACAGGAAGAGGGGCACAACTTCGACAATGATGCACTTGGCCAAAAAGGGCGTATGCGTTTTCTCCTGAATATATTCAGGAGAAAACGCATACGCCCTTTTTGGCCAAGCAAGCAAGCGGGCAATGCAAATCTGCACTACAAAGAAGTATCACTTCCCACCGGTCAAAAGGGACATCCACAAAATGTGTAAAAACCAGAAAGGCAAGACAGGCCCTGGAGAACAGGGAGCCTTGTTATGCTGATGGGCGGGATGTAAATTGCCAACTGCCTCTCTGGAGGAGTGCATTGTGTTCCCTAAAACAAGTAAACAACAGAGCTACAGAGCCAAGGGCACTTCCAGTCTAGGGAATATACCTTGGGAAAACTGAAAATCAAAAAGACACAGCCACCCCAAAATTTAGGGCTGCACTGCTTACAAGGACCTCAACTTGGGTACACCTTAAATATCCCAGGAAATATAAAAATGGTTCAAAAAATTGTGGTACTTACGTACGATGGAATATCCCTCAGCCATGAAATCAATGTCATAAGACCAGTAGCAGCAAAATGGGTGGATTCAGGTACGATGATTCTAAGTGAAATAAGTCACACAGAAAAAGAAACTTATCATAAGATATCACTTATGAAGATCCTGTAAACATGGCTACACTTGAACTGAGTTAGGAAAGAGAACAGTGTCTCACATTTAGAAAACACTCTTATGCCTGCTTAAGGGGGAAGGAGAGGTGGGGTGATGCATAAAACCAGAGTTTGATATAAGCACAGGTACCGTTCCAAAAACCAACTATGGAATAGACAAGACCTACACCTTCCTCAGTGAAAGGGACTCAAAACCCCATATTTCCCGCAGAGGAATATATCTGACTAGTAAGAATCTTAAAAGCTATGTATTGATATGTCTCCGTAAGGGAATCAAGTGTGTCTAGACTGGGATAAATATGGCAGCGAGAATCAGCTCAAACCCACTATAAAAAGGAATTTCAAAAATAAAACAAAAAAACTGGGAAATTCTTTACAATTCCTTCAGGGTCTCTGATGAAACCTGAAATGACCCTATCTACAATGACAGCTGGATGTGGCATAAGGCTGGACACTCGGGACTGAGAGGATTGGTGAGATTGCGTGAGCAAATGCAGACCCTTTAAAGCAATAATGCATGGCACACATTCCATGGGTCCCAACTCTCCAGGTTGAAGGGAATATTACTACAGATATAACATGTACGGGAATCCTAGAGAACGGACACACTGTGAATACCAAAGGTTTCTAAAACTCAACGAATAGTCCCTCTCCTGGTGCTCCGGTTTGACTTTCCATCTGCTTTATTATCAACCTCCCAACTTGGAGAGACAGCCCCTTTAACCTCCTGGTTCGCACAGGTTGCCAATTTGGCAGAGGATGAAAGGGAAGAGGGAGAACCAATGAGAGAGTAGCTGTTAGGCATTTGGACGGGCACATATCACTGTAATTTCCCGGCAGGAAGAAGAATTAACCAAAGTCTCAGCCACCCACCGGGAATCAGTATAGATCCTGAACCAAAATTTTGGACTTGCGGTCAGCTCACCAAAAACGAGTTGAAAAATGGAGCTCAGGGGCACAGCAATTCACAAACTGGCCGAGTAATAAAGGACAAGTATCGTCCAAAAATCTGTTGAGGGAAGGCAACGAGGCGGACTTGAAAGCGAGGCAGAATAGCAGGAAACAGATTTCAAGAGGTACGTTGGAATCGCCTTTAAAGCACAGGAAGAGGGGCACAACTTCGACAATGATGCACTTGGCCAAAAAGGGCGTATGCGTTTTCTCCTGAATATATTCAGGAGAAAACGCATACGCCCTTTTTGGCCAAGCAAGCAAGCGGGCAATGCAAATCTGCACTACAAAGAAGTATCACTTCCCACCGGTCAAAAGGGACATCCACAAAATGTGTAAAAACCAGAAAGGCAAGACAGGCCCTGGAGAACAGGGAGCCTTGTTATGCTGATGGGCGGGATGTAAATTGCCAACTGCCTCTCTGGAGGAGTGCATTGTGTTCCCTAAAACAAGTAAACAACAGAGCTACAGAGCCAAGGGCACTTCCAGTCTAGGGAATATACCTTGGGAAAACTGAAAATCAAAAAGACACAGCCACCCCAAAATTTAGGGCTGCACTGCTTACAAGGACCTCAACTTGGGTACACCTTAAATATCCCAGGAAATATAAAAATGGTTCAAAAAATTGTGGTACTTACGTACGATGGAATATCCCTCAGCCATGAAATCAATGTCATAAGACCAGTAGCAGCAAAATGGGTGGATTCAGGTACGATGATTCTAAGTGAAATAAGTCACACAGAAAAAGAAACTTATCATAAGATATCACTTATGAAGATCCTGTAAACATGGCTACACTTGAACTGAGTTAGGAAAGAGAACAGTGTCTCACATTTAGAAAACATTCTTATGCCTTCTTAAGGGGGAAGGAGAGGTGGGGTGATGCATAAAACCAGAGTTTGATATAAGCACAGGTACCGTTCCAAAAACCAACTAAGGAATAGACAAGACCTACACCTTCCTCAGTGAAAGGGACTCAAAACCCCATATTTCCCGCAGAGGAATATATCTGACTAGTAAGAATCTTAAAAGCTATGTATTGATATGTCTCCGTAAGGGAATCAAGTGTGTCTAGACTGGGATAAATATGGCAGCGAGAATCAGCTCAAACCCACTATAAAAAGGAATTTCAAAAATAAAACAAAAAAACTGGGAAATTCTTTACAATTCCTTCAGGGTCTCTGATGAAACCTGAAATGACCCTATCTACAATGACAGCTGGATGTGGCATAAGGCTGGACACTTGGGACTGAGAGGATTGGTGAGATTGGGTGAGCAAATGCAGACCCTTTAAAGCAATAATGCATGGCACACATTCCATGGGTCCCAACTCTCCAGGTTGAAGGGAATATTACTACAGATATAACATGTACGGGAATCCTAGAGAACGGACACACTGTGAATACGAAAGGTTTCTAAAACTCAACGAATAGTCCCTCTCCTGGTGCTCCGGTTTGACTTTCCATCTGCTTTATTATCAACCTCCCAACTTGGAGAGACAGCCCCTTTAACCTCCTGGTTCGCACAGGTTGCCAATTTGGCAGAGGATGAAAGGGAAGAGGGAGAACCAATGAGAGAGTAGCTGTTAGGCATTTGGACGGGCACATATCACTGTAATTTCCCGGCAGGAAGAAGAATTAACCAAAGTCTCAGCCACCCACCGGGAATCAGTATAGATCCTGAACCAAAATTTTGGACTTGCGGTCAGCTCACCAAAAACGAGTTGAAAAATGGAGCTCAGGGGCACAGCAATTCACAAACTGGCCGAGTAATAAAGGACAAGTATCGTCCAAAAATCTGTTGAGGGAAGGCAACGAGGCGGACTTGAAAGCGAGGCAGAATAGCAGGAAACAGATTTCAAGAGGTACGTTGGAATCGCCTTTAAAGCACAGGAAGAGGGGCACAACTTCGACAATGATGCACTTGGCCACAAAGGGCGTATGCGTTTTCTCCTGAATATATTCAGGAGAAAACGCATACACCCTTTGTGGCCAAGCAAGAAAGCGGGCAATGCAAATCTGCACTACAAAGAAGTATCACTTCCCACCGGTCAAAAGGGACATCCACAAAATGTGTAAAAACCAGAAAGGCAAGACAGGCCCTGGAGAACAGGGAGCCTTGTTATGCTGATGGGCGGGATGTAAATTGCCAACTGCCTCTCTGGAGGAGTGCATTGTGTTCCCTAAAACAAGTAAACAACAGAGCTACAGAGCCAAGGGCACTTCCAGTCTAGGGAATATACCTTGGGAAAACTGAAAATCAAAAAGACACAGCCACCCCAAAATTTAGGGCTGCACTGCTTACAAGAACCTCAACTTGGGTACACCTTAAATATCCCAGGAAATATAAAAATGGTTCAAAAAATTGTGGTACTTACGTACGATGGAATATCCCTCAGCCATGAAATCAATGTCATAAGACCAGTAGCAGCAAAATGGGTGGATTCAGGTACGATGATTCTAAGTGAAATAAGTCACACAGAAAAAGAAACTTATCATAAGATATCACTTATGAAGATCCTGTAAACATGGCTACACTTGAACTGAGTTAGGAAAGAGAACAGTGTCTCACATTTAGAAAACACTCTTATGCCTGCTTAAGGGGGAAGGAGAGGTGGGGTGATGAATAAAACCAGAGTTTGATATAAGCACAGGTACCGTTCCAAAAACCAACTATGGAATAGACAAGACCTACACCTTCCTCAGTGAAAGGGACTCAAAACCCCATATTTCCCGCAGAGGAATATATCTGACTAGTAAGAATCTTAAAAGCTATGTATTGATATGTCTCCGTAAGGGAATCAAGTGTGTCTAGACTGGGATAAATATGGCAGCGAGAATCAGCTCAAACCCACTATAAAAAGGAATTTCAAAAATAAAACAAAAAAACTGGGAAATTCTTTACAATTCCTTCAGGGTCTCTGATGAAACCTGAAATGACCCTATCTACAATGACAGCTGGATGTGGCATAAGGCTGGACACTTGGGACTGAGAGGATTGGTGAGATTGGGTGAGCAAATGCAGACCCTTTAAAGAAATAATGCATGGCACACATTCCATGGGTCCCAACTCTCCAGGTTGAAGGGAATATTACTACAGATATAACATGTACGGGAATCCTAGAGAACGGACACACTGTGAATACGAAAGGTTTCTAAAACTCAACGAATAGTCCCTCTCCTGGTGCTCCGGTTTGACTTTCCATCTGCTTTATTATCAACCTCCCAACTTGGAGAGACAGCCCCTTTAACCTCCTGGTTCGCACAGGTTGCCAATTTGGCAGAGGATGAAAGGGAAGAGGGAGAACCAATGAGAGAGTAGCTGTTAGGCATTTGGACGGGCACATATCACTGTAATTTCCCGGCAGGAAGAAGAATTAACCAAACTCTCAGCCACCCACCGGAATCAGTATAGATCCAGAAACCAAAATTTTGGACTTGCGGTCAGCTCACCAAAAACGAGTTGAAAAATGGAGCTCAGGGGCACAGCAATTCACAAACTGGCCGAGTAATGAAGGACAAGTACCGTCCAAAAATCTGTTGAGGGAAGGCAACGAGGCGGACTTGAAAGCGAGGCAAAATAGCAGGAAACAGATTTCCAGAGGTACGTTGGAATCGCCTTTAAAGCACAGGAAGAGGGGCACAACTTCGACAATGATGCACTTAGCCAAAAAGGGCGTATGCGTTTTCTCCTGAATATATTCAGGAGAAAACGCATACGCCCTTTTTGGCCAAGCAAGCAAGCGGGCAATGCAAATCTGCACTACAAACAAGTATCACTTCCCACCGGTCAAAAGGGACATCCACAAAATGTGTAAAAACCAGAAAGGCAAGACAGGCCCTGGAGAACAGGGAGCCTTGTTATGCTGATGGGCGGGATGTAAATTGCCAACTGCCTCTCTGGAGGAGTGCATTGTGTTCCCTAAAACAAGTAAACAACAGAGCTACAGAGCCAAGGGCACTTCCAGTCTAGGGAATATACCTTGGGAAAACTGAAAATCAAAAAGACACAGCCACCCCAAAATTTAGGGCTGCACTGCTTACAAGGACCTCAACTTGGGTACACCTTAATATCCCAGGAAATATAAAAATGGTTCAAAAAATTGTGGTACTTACGTACGATGGAATATCCCTCAGCCATGAAATCAATGTCATAAGACCAGTAGCAGCAAAATGGGTGGATTCAGGTACGATGATTCTAAGTGAAATAAGTCACACAGAAAAAGAAACTTATCATAAGATATCACTTATGAAGATCCTGTAAACATGGCTACACTTGAACTGAGTTAGGAAAGAGAACAGTGTCTCACATTTAGAAAACACTCTTATGCCTGCTTAAGGGGGAAGGAGAGGTGGGGTGATGCATAAAACCAGAGTTTGATATAAGCACAGGTACCGTTCCAAAAACCAACTATGGAATAGACAAGACCTACACCTTCCTCAGTGAAAGGGACTCAAAACCCCATATTTCCCACAGAGGAATATATCTGACTAGTAAGAATCTTAAAAGCTATGTATTGATATGTCTCCGTAAGGGAATCAAGTGTGTCTAGACTGGGATAAATATGGCAGCGAGAATCAGCTCAAACCCACTATAAAAAGGAATTTCAAAAATAAAACAAAAAAACTGGGAAATTCTTTACAATTCCTTCAGGGTCTCTGATGAAACCTGAAATGACCCTATCTACAATGACAGCTGGATGTGGCATAAGGCTGGACACTTGGGACTGAGGATTGGTGAGATTGGGTGAGCAAATGCAGACCCTTTAAAGCAATAATGCATGGCACACATTCCATGGGTCCCAACTCTCCAGGTTGAAGGGAATATTACTACAGATATAACATGTACGGGAATCCTAGAGAACGGACACACTGTGAATACGAAAGGTTTCTAAAACTCAACGAATAGTCCCTCTCCTGGTGCTCCGGTTTGACTTTCCATCTGCTTTATTATCAACCTCCCAACTTGGAGAGACAGCCCCTTTAACCTCCTGGTTCGCACAGGTTGCCAATTTGGCAGAGGATGAAAGGGAAGAGGGAGAACCAATGAGAGAGTAGCTGTTAGGCATTTGGACGGGCACATATCACTGTAATTTCCCGGCAGGTAGAAGAATTAACCAAACTCTCAGCCACCCACCGGGAATCAGTATAGATCCAGAACCAAAATTTTGGACTTGCGGTCAGCTCACCAAAAACGAGTTGAAAAATGGAGCTCAGGGGCACAGCAATTCACAAACTGGCCGAGTAATGAAGGACAAGTATCGTCCAAAAATCTGTTGAGGGAAGGCAACGAGGCGGACTTGAAAGCGAGGCAGAATAGCAGGAAACAGATTTCAAGAGGTACGTTGGAATCGCCTTTAAAGCACAGGAAGAGGGGCACAACTTCGACAATGATGCACTTAGCCAAAAAGGGCGTATGCGTTTTCTCCTGAATATATTCAGGAGAAAACGCATACGCCCTTTTTGGCCAAGCAAGCAAGCGGGCAATGCAAATCTGCACTACAAAGAAGTATCACTTCCCACCGGTCAAAAGGGACATCCACAAAATGTGTAAAAACCAGAAAGGCAAGACAGGCCCTGGAGAACAGGGAGCCTTGTTATGCTGATGGGCGGGATGTAAATTGCCAACTGCCTCTCTGGAGGAGTGCATTGTGTTCCCTAAAACAAGTAAACAACAGAGCTACAGAGCCAAGGGCACTTCCAGTCTAGGGAATATACCTTGGGAAAACTGAAAATCAAAAAGACACAGCCACCCCAAAATTTAGGGCTGCACTGCTTACAAGGACCTCAACTTGGGTACACCTTAAATATCCCAGGAAATATAAAAATGGTTCAAAAAATTGTGGTACTTACGTACGATGGAATATCCCTCAGCCATGAAATCAATGTCATAAGACCAGTAGCAGCAAAATGGGTGGATTCAGGTACGATGATTCTAAGTGAAATAAGTCACACAGAAAAAGAAACTTATCATAAGATATCACTTATGAAGATCCTGTAAACATGGCTACACTTGAACTGAGTTAGGAAAGAGAACAGTGTCTCACATTTAGAAAACACTCTTATGCCTGCTTAAGGGGGAAGGAGAGGTGGGGTGATGCATAAAACCAGAGTTTGATATAAGCACAGGTACCGTTCCAAAAACCAACTATGGAATAGACAAGACCTACACCTTCCTCAGTGAAAGGGACTCAAAACCCCATATTTCCCGCAGAGGAATATATCTGACTAGTAAGAATCTTAAAACCTATGTATTGATATGTCTCCGTAAGGGAATCAAGTGTGTCTAGACTGGGATAAATATGGCAGCGAGAATCAGCTCAAACCCACTATAAAAAGGAATTTCAAAAATAAAACAAAAAAACTGGGAAATTCTTTACAATTCCTTCAGGGTCTCTGATGAAACCTGAAATGACCCTATCTACAATGACAGCTGGATGTGGCATAAGGCTGGACACTTGGGACTGAGAGGATTGGTGAGATTGGGTGAGCAAATGCAGACCCTTTAAAGCAATAATGCATGGCACCCATTCCATGGGTCCCAACTCTCCAGGTTGAAGGGAATATTACTACAGATATAACATGTACGGGAATCCTAGAGAACGGACACACTGTGAATACGAAAGGTTTCTAAAACTCAACGAATAGTCCCTCTCCTGGTGCTCCGGTTTGACTTTCCATCTGCTTTATTATCAACCTCCCAACTTGGAGAGACAGCCCCTTTAACCTCCTGGTTCGCACAGGTTGCCAATTAGGCAGAGGATGAAAGGGAAGAGGGAGAACCAATGAGAGAGTAGCTGTTAGGCATTTGGACGGGCACATATCACTGTAATTTCCCGGCAGGAAGAAGAATTAACCAAAGTCTCAGCCACCCACCGGGAATCAGTATAGATCCTGAACCAAAATTTTGGACTTGCGGTCAGCTCACCAAAAACGAGTTGAAAAATGGAGCACAGGGGCACAGCAATTCACAAACTGGCCGAGTAATAAAGGACAAGTATCGTCCAAAAATCTGTTGAGGGAAGGCAACGAGGCGGACTTGAAAGCGAGGCAGAATAGCAGGAAACAGATTTCAAGAGGTACGTTGGAATCGCCTTTAAAGCACAGGAAGAGGGGCACAACTTCGACAATGATGCACTTGGCCAAAAAGGGCGTATGCGTTTTCTCCTGAATATATTCAGGAGAAAACGCATACGCCCTTTGTGGCCAAGCAAGCAAGCGGGCAATGCAAATCTGCACTACAAAGAAGTATCACTTCCCACCGGTCAAAAGGGACATCCACAAAATGTGTAAAAACCAGAAAGGCAAGACAGGCCCTGGAGAACAGGGAGCCTTGTTATGCTGATGGGCGGGATGTAAATTGCCAACTGCCTCTCTGGAGGAGTGCATTGTGTTCCCTAAAACAAGTAAACAACAGAGCTACAGAGCCAAGGGCACTTCCAGTCTAGGGAATATACCTTGGGAAAACTGAAAATCAAAAAGACACAGCCACCCCAAAATTTAGGGCTGCACTGCTTACAAGGACCTCAACTTGGGTACACCTTAAATATCCCAGGAAATATAAAAATGGTTCAAAAAATTGTGGTACTTACGTACGATGGAATATCCCTCAGCCATGAAATCAATGTCATAAGACCAGTAGCAGCAAAATGGGTGGATTCAGGTACGCTGATTCTAAGTGAAATAAGTCACACAGAAAAAGAAACTTATCATAAGATATCACTTATGAAGATCCTGTAAACATGGCTACACTTGAACTGAGTTAGGAAAGAGAACAGTGTCTCACATTTAGAAAACACTCTTATGCCTGCTTAAGGGGGAAGGAGAGGTGGGGTGATGCATAAAACCAGAGTTTGATATAAGCACAGGTACCGTTCCAAAAACCAACTATGGAATAGACAAGACCTACACCTTCCTCAGTGAAAGGGACTCAAAACCCCATATTTCCCGCAGAGGAATATATCTGACTAGTAAGAATCTTAAAAGCTATGTATTGATATGTCTCCGTAAGGGAATCAAGTGTGTCTAGACTGGGATAAATATGGCAGCGAGAATCAGCTCAAACCCACTATAAAAAGGAATTTCAAAAATAAAACAAAAAAACTGGGAAATTCTTTACAATTCCTTCAGGGTCTCTGATGAAACCTGAAATGACCCTATCTACAATGACAGCTGGATGTGGCATAAGGCTGGACACTTGGGACTGAGAGGATTGGTGAGATTGGGTGAGCAAATGCAGACCCTTTAAAGCAATAATGCATGGCACACATTCCATGGGTCCCAACTCTCCAGGTTGAAGGGAATATTACTACAGATATAACATGTACGGGAATCCTAGAGAACGGACACACTGTGAATACGAAAGGTTTCTAAAACTCAACGAATAGTCCCTCTCCTGGTGCTCCGGTTTGACTTTCCATCTGCTTTATTATCAACCTCCCAACTTGGAGAGACAGCCCCTTTAACCTCCTGGTTCGCACAGGTTGCCAATTTGGCAGAGGATGAAAGGGAAGAGGGAGAACCAATGAGAGAGTAGCTGTTAGGCATTTGGACGGGCACATATCACTGTAATTTCCCGGCAGGAAGAAGAATTAACCAAAGTCTCAGCCACCCACCGGGAATCAGTATAGATCCTGAACCAAAATTTTGGACTTGCGGTCAGCTCACCAAAATCGAGTTGAAAAATGGAGCTCAGGGGCACAGCAATTCACAAACTGGCCGAGTAATAAAGGACAACTATCGTCCAAAAATCTGTTGAGGGAAGGCAACGAGGCGGACTTGAAAGCGAGGCAGAATAGCAGGAAACAGATTTCCAGAGGTACGTTGGAATCGCCTTTAAAGCACAGGAAGAGGGGCACAACTTCGACAATGATGCACTTGGCCAAAAAGGGCGTATGCGTTTTCTCCTGAATATATTCAGGAGAAAACGCATACGCCCTTTTTGGCCAAGCAAGCAAGCGGGCAATGCAAATCTGCACTACAAAGAAGTATCACTTCCCACCGGTCAAAAGGGACATCCACAAAATGTGTAAAAACCAGAAAGGCAAGACAGGCCCTGGAGAACAGGGAGCCTTGTTATGCTGATGGGCGGGATGTAAATTGCCAACTGCCTCTCTGGAGGAGTGCATTGTGTTCCCTAAAACAAGTAAACAACAGAGCTACAGAGCCAAGGGCACTTCCAGTCTAGGGAATATACCTTGGGAAAACTGAAAATCAAAAAGTCACAGCCACCCCAAAATTTAGGGCTGCACTGCTTACAAGGACCTCAACTTGGGTACACCTTAAATATCCCAGGAAATATAAAAATGGTTCAAAAAATTGTGGTACTTACGTACGATGGAATATCCCTCAGCCATGAAATCAATGTCATAAGACCAGTAGCAGCAAAATGGGTGGATTCAGTTACGATGATTCTAAGTGAAATAAGTCACAGAGAAAAAGAAACTTATCATAAGATATCACTTATGAAGATCCTGTAAACATGGCTACACTTGAACTGAGTTAGGAAAGAGAACAGTGTCTCACATTTAGAAAACACTCTTATGCCTGCTTAAGGGGGAAGGAGAGGTGGGGTGATGCATAAAACCAGAGTTTGATATAAGCACAGGTACCGTTCCAAAAACCAACTATGGAATAGACAAGACCTACACCTTCCTCAGTGAAAGGGACTCAAAACCCCATATTTCCCGCAGAGGAATATATCTGACTAGTAAGAATCTTAAAAGCTATGTATTGATATGTCTCCGTAAGGGAATCAAGTGTGTCTAGACTGGGATAAATATGGCAGCGAGAATCAGCTCAAACCCACTATAAAAAGGAATTTCAAAAATAAAACAAAAAAACTGGGAAATTCTTTACAATTCCTTCAGGGTCTCTGATGAAACCTGAAATGACCCTATCTACAATGACAGCTGGATGTGGCATAAGGCTGGACACTTGGGACTGAGAGGATTGGTGAGATTGGGTGAGCAAATGCAGACCCTTTAAAGCAATAATGCATGGCACACATTCCATGGGTCCCAACTCTCCAGGTTGAAGGGAATATTACTACAGATATAACATGTACGGGAATCCTAGAGAACGGACACACTGTGAATACGAAAGGTTTCTAAAACTCAACGAATAGTCACTCTCCTGGTGCTCCGGTTTGACTTTCCATCTGCTTTATTATCAACCTCCCAACTTGGAGAGACAGCCCCTTTAACCTCCTGGTTCGCACAGGTTGCCAATTTGGCAGAGGATGAAAGGGAAGAGGGAGAACCAATGAGAGAGTAGCTGTTAGGCAGTTGGACGGGCACATATCACTCTAATTTCCCAGCAGGAAGAAGAATTAACCAAAGTCTCAGCCACCCACCGGGAATCAGTATAGATCCTGAACCAAAATTTTGGACTTGCGGTCAGCTCACCAAAAACGAGTTGAAAAATGGAGCTCAGGGGCACAGCAATTCACAAACTGGCCGAGTAATAAAGGACAACTATCGTCCAAAAATCTGTTGAGGAAAGGCAAAGAGTCGGACTTGAAAGCGAGGCAGAATAGCAGGAAACAGATTTCAAGAGGTACGTTGGAATCGCCTTTAAAGCACAGGAAGAGGGGCACAACTTCGACAATGATGCACTTGGCCCAAAAGGGCGTATGCGTTTTCTCCTGAATATATTCAGGAGAAAACGCATACGCCCTTTTAGGCCAAGCAAGCAAGCGGGCAACGCAAATCTGCACTACAAAGAAGTATCACTTCCCACCGGTCAAAAGGGACATCCACAAAATGTGTAAAAACCAGAAAGGCAAGACAGGCCCTGGAGAACAGGGAGCCTTGTTATGCTGATGGGCGGGATGTAAATTGCCAACTGCCTCTCTGGAGGAGTGCATTGTGTTCCCTAAAACAAGTAAACAACAGAGCTACAGAGCCAAGGGCACTTCCAGTCTAGGGTATATACCTGGGAAAAACTGAAAATCAATAAGACAGAGCCACCCCAAAATTTAGGGCTGCACTGCTTACAAGGACCTCAACTTGGGTACACCTTAAATATCCCAGTAAATATAAAATTGGTTCAAAAAATTGTGGTACTTACGTACGATGGAATATCCCTCAGCCATGAAATCAATGTCATAAGACCAGTAGCAGCAAAATGGGTGGATTCAGGTACGATGATTCTAAGTGAAATAAGTCACAGAGAAAAAGAAACTTATCATAAGTTATCACTTATGAAGATCCTGTAAACATGGCTACACTTGAACTGAGTTAGGAAAGAGAACAGTGTCTCACATTTAGAAAACACTCTTATGCCTGCTTAAGGGGGAAGGAGAGGTGGGGTGATGCATAAAACCAGAGTTTGATATAAGCACAGGTACCGTTCCAAAAACCAACTATGGAATAGACAAGACCTACACCTTCCTCAGTGAAAGGGACTCAAAACCCCATATTTCCCGCAGAGGAATATATCTGACTAGTAAGAATCTTAAAACCTATGTATTGATATGTCTCCGTAAGGGAATCAAGTGTGTCTAGACTGGCATAAACATGGCAGTGAGAATCAGCTCAAACCCACTATAAAAAGGAATTTCAAAAACAAAACAAAAAAACTGGGAAATTCTTTACAATTCCTTCAGGGTCTCTGATGAAACCTGAAATGACCCTATCTACAATGACAGCTGGATGTGGCATAAGGCTGGACACTTGGGACTGAGAGGATTGGTGAGATTGGGTGAGCAAATGCAGACCCTTTAAAGCAATAATGCATGGCACACATTCCATGGGTCCCAACTCTCCAGGTTGAAGGGAATATTACTACAGATATAACATGTACAGGAATCCTAGAGAACGGACACACTGTGAATACGAAAGGTTTCTAAAACTCAACGAATAGTCCCTCTCCTGGTGCTCTGGTTTGACTTTCCAACTGCTTTATTATCAACCTCCCACCTTGGAGAGACAGCCCCTTTAACCTCCTGGTTCGCACAGGTTGCCAATTTGGCAGAGGATGAAAGGGAAGAGGGAGAACCAATGAGAGAGTAGCTGTTAGGCATTTGGACGGGCACATATCACTGTAATTTCCCGGCAGGAAGAAGAATTAACCAAAGTCTCAGCCACCCACCGGGAATCAGTATAGACCCTGAACCAAAATTTTAGACTTGCGGTCAGCTCACCAAAAACGAGTTGAAAAATGGAGCACAGGGGCACAGCAATTCACAAACTGGCCGAGTAATAAAGGACAACTATCGTCCAAAAATCTGTTGAGGGAAGGCAATGAGGCGGACTTGAAAGTGAGGCAGAATAGCAGGAAACAGATTTCAAGAGGTACGTTGGAATCGCCTTTAAAGCACAGGAAGAGGGGCACAACTTCGACAATGATGCACTTAGCCAAAAAGGGCGTATGCGTTTTCTCCTGAATATATTCAGGAGAAAACGCATACGCCCTTTTTGGCCAAGCAAGCAAGCGGGCAATGCAAATCTGCACTACAAAGAAGTATCACTTCCCACCGGTCAAAAGGGACATCCACAAAATGTGTAAAAACCAGAAAGGCAAGACAGGCCCTGGAGAACAGGGAGCCTTGTTATGCTGATGGGCGGGATGTAAATTGCCAACTGCCTCTCTGGAGGAGTGCATTGTGTTCCCTAAAACAAGTAAACAACAGAGCTACAGAGCCAAGGGCACTTCCAGTCTAGGGAATATACCTTGGGAAAACTGAAAATCAAAAAGACACAGCCACCCCAAAATTTAGGGCTGCACTGCTTACAAGGACCTCAACTTGGGTACACCTTAAATATCCCAGGAAATATAAAAATGGTTCAAAAAATTGTGGTACTTACGTACGATGGAATATCCCTCAGCCATGAAATCAATGTCATAAGACCAGTAGCAGCAAAATGGGTGGATTCAGGTACGATGATTCTAAGTGAAATAAGTCACACAGAAAAAGAAACTTATCATAAGATATCACTTATGAAGATCCTGTAAACATGGCTACACTTGAACTGAGTTAGGAAAGAGAACAGTGTCTCACATTTAGAAAACACTCTTATGCCTGCTTAAGGGGGAAGGAGAGGTGGGGTGATGAATAAAACCAGAGTTTGATATAAGCACAGGTACCGTTCCAAAAACCAACTATGGAATAGACAAGACCTACACCTTCCTCAGTGAAAGGGACTCAAAACCCCATATTTCCCGAAGAGGAATATATCTGACTAGTAAGAATCTTAAAAGCTATGTATTGATATGTCTCCGTAAGGGAATCAAGTGTGTCTAGACTGGGATAAATATGGCAGCGAGAATCAGCTCAAACCCACTATAAAAAGGAATTTCAAAAATAAAACAAAAAAACTGGGAAATTCTTTACAATTCCTTCAGGGTCTCTGATGAAACCTGAAATGACCCTATCTACAATGACAGCTGGATGTGGCATAAGGCTGGACACTTGGGACTGAGAGGATTGGTGAGATTGGGTGAGCAAATGCAGACCCTTTAAAGCAATAATGCATGGCACACATTCCATGGGTCCCAACTCTCCAGGTTGAAGGGAATATTACTACAGATATAACATGTACGGGAATCCTACAGAACGGACACACTGTGAATACGAAAGGTTTCTAAAACTCAACGAATAGTCCCTCTCCTGGTGCTCCGGTTTGACTTTCCATCTGCTTTATTATCAACCTCCCAACTTGGAGAGACAGCCCCTTTAACCTCCTGGTTCGCACAGGTTGCCAATTTGGCAGAGGATGAAAGGGAAGAGGGAGAACCAATGAGAGAGTAGCTGTTAGGCATTTGGACGGGCACATATCACTGTAATTTCCCGGCAGGAAGAAGAATTAACCAAAGTCTCAGCCACCCACCGGGAATCAGTATAGATCCTGAACCAAAATTTTGGACTTGCGGTCAGCTCACCAAAATCGAGTTGAAAAATGGAGCTCAGGGGCACAGCAATTCACAAACTGGCCGAGTAATAAAGGACAACTATCGTCCAAAAATCTGTTGAGGGAAGGCAACGAGGCGGACTTGAAAGCGAGGCAGAATAGCAGGAAACAGATTTCCAGAGGTACGTTGGAATCGCCTTTAAAGCACAGGAAGAGGGGCACAACTTCGACAATGATGCACTTGGCCAAAAAGGGCGTATGCGTTTTCTCCTGAATATATTCAGGAGAAAACGCATACGCCCTTTTTGGCCAAGCAAGCAAGCGGGCAATGCAAATCTGCACTACAAAGAAGTATCACTTCCCACCGTTCAAAAGGGACATCCACAAAATGTGTAAAAACCAGAAAGGAAAGACAGGCCCTGGAGAACAGGGAGCCTTGTTATGCTGATGGGCGGGATGTAAATTGCCAACTGCCTCTCTGGAGGAGTGCATTGTGTTCCCTAAAACAAGTAAACAACAGAGCTACAGAGCCAAGGGCACTTCCAGTCTAGGGAATATACCTTGGGAAAACTGAAAATCAAAAAGTCACAGCCACCCCAAAATTTAGGGCTGCACTGCTTACAAGGACCTCAACTTGGGTACACCTTAAATATCCCAGGAAATATAAAAATGGTTCAAAAAATTGTGGTACTTACGTACGATGGAATATCCCTCAGCCATGAAATCAATGTCATAAGACCAGTAGCAGCAAAATGGGTGGATTCAGTTACGATGATTCTAAGTGAAATAAGTCACACAGAAAAAGAAACTTATCATAAGATATCACTTATGAAGATCCTGTAAACATGGCTACACTTGAACTGAGTTAGGAAAGAGAACAGTGTCTCACATTTAGAAAACACTCTTATGCCTGCTTAAGGGGGAAGGAGAGGTGGGGTGATGCATAAAACCAGAGTTTGATATAAGCACAGGTACCGTTCCAAAAACCAACTATGGAATAGACAAGACCTACACCTTCCTCAGTGAAAGGGACTCAAAACCCCATATTTCCCGCAGAGGAATATATCTGACTAGTAAGAATCTTAAAAGCTATGTATTGATATGTCTCCGTAAGGGAATCAAGTGTGTCTAGACTGGGATAAATATGGCAGCGAGAATCAGCTCAAACCCACTATAAAAAGGAATTTCAAAAATAAAACAAAAAAACTGGGAAATTCTTTACAATTCCTTCAGGGTCTCTGATGAAACCTGAAATGACCCTATCTACAATGACAGCTGGATGTGGCATAAGGCTGGACACTTGGGACTGAGAGGATTGGTGAGATTGGGTGAGCAAATGCAGACCCTTTAAAGCAATAATGCATGGCACACATTCCATGGGTCCCAACTCTCCAGGTTGAAGGGAATATTACTACAGATATAACATGTACGGGAATCCTAGAGAACGGACACACTGTGAATACGAAAGGTTTCTAAAACTCAACGAATAGTCACTCTCCTGGTGCTCCGGTTTGACTTTCCATCTGCTTTATTATCAACCTCCCAACTTGGAGAGACAGCCCCTTTAACCTCCTGGTTCGCACAGGTTGCCAATTTGGCAGAGGATGAAAGGGAAGAGGGAGAACCAATGAGAGAGTAGCTGTTAGGCAGTTGGACGGGCACATATCACTCTAATTTCCCAGCAGGAAGAAGAATTAACCAAAGTCTCAGCCACCCACCGGGAATCAGTATAGATCCTGAACCAAAATTTTGGACTTGCGGTCAGCTCACCAAAAACGAGTTGAAAAATGGAGCTCAGGGGCACAGCAATTCACAAACTGGCCGAGTAATAAAGGACAACTATCGTCCAAAAATCTGTTGAGGAAAGGCAAAGAGTCGGACTTGAAAGCGAGGCAGAATAGCAGGAAACAGATTTCAAGAGGTACGTTGGAATCGCCTTTAAAGCACAGGAAGAGGGGCACAACTTCGACAATGATGCACTTGGCCCAAAAGGGCGTATGCGTTTTCTCCTGAATATATTCAGGAGAAAACGCATACGCCCTTTTAGGCCAAGCAAGCAAGCGGGCAACGCAAATCTGCACTACAAAGAAGTATCACTTCCCACCGGTCAAAAGGGACATCCACAAAATGTGTAAAAACCAGAAAGGCAAGACAGGCCCTGGAGAACAGGGAGCCTTGTTATGCTGATGGGCGGGATGTAAATTGCCAACTGCCTCTCTGGAGGAGTGCATTGTGTTCCCTAAAACAAGTAAACAACAGAGCTACAGAGCCAAGGGCACTTCCAGTCTAGGGTATATACCTGGGAAAAACTGAAAATCAATAAGACAGAGCCACCCCAAAATTTAGGGCTGCACTGCTTACAAGGACCTCAACTTGGGTACACCTTAAATATCCCAGTAAATATAAAATTGGTTCAAAAAATTGTGGTACTTACGTACGATGGAATATCCCTCAGCCATGAAATCAATGTCATAAGACCAGTAGCAGCAAAATGGGTGGATTCAGGTACGATGATTCTAAGTGAAATAAGTCACAGAGAAAAAGAAACTTATCATAAGTTATCACTTATGAAGATCCTGTAAACATGGCTACACTTGAACTGAGTTAGGAAAGAGAACAGTGTCTCACATTTAGAAAACACTCTTATGCCTGCTTAAGGGGGAAGGAGAGGTGGGGTGATGCATAAAACCAGAGTTTGATATAAGCACAGGTACCGTTCCAAAAACCAACTATGGAATAGACAAGACCTACACCTTCCTCAGTGAAAGGGACTCAAAACCCCATATTTCCCGCAGAGGAATATATCTGACTAGTAAGAATCTTAAAACCTATGTATTGATATGTCTCCGTAAGGGAATCAAGTGTGTCTAGACTGGCATAAACATGGCAGTGAGAATCAGCTCAAACCCACTATAAAAAGGAATTTCAAAAACAAAACAAAAAAACTGGGAAATTCTTTACAATTCCTTCAGGGTCTCTGATGAAACCTGAAATGACCCTATCTACAATGACAGCTGGATGTGGCATAAGGCTGGACACTTGGGACTGAGAGGATTGGTGAGATTGGGTGAGCAAATGCAGACCCTTTAAAGCAATAATGCATGGCACACATTCCATGGGTCCCAACTCTCCAGGTTGAAGGGAATATTACTACAGATATAACATGTACAGGAATCCTAGAGAACGGACACACTGTGAATACGAAAGGTTTCTAAAACTCAACGAATAGTCCCTCTCCTGGAGCTCCGGTTTGACTTTCCATCTGCTTTATTATCAACCTCCCAACTTGGAGAGACAGCCCCTTTAACCTCCTGGTTCGCACAGGTTGCCAATTAGGCAGAGGATGAAAGGGAAGAGGGAGAACCAATGAGAGAGTAGCTGTTAGGCATTTGGACGGGCACATATCACTGTAATTTCCCGGCAGGAAGAAGAATTAACCAAAGTCTCAGCCACCCACCGGGAATCAGTATAGATCCTGAACCAAAATTTTGGACTTGCGGTCAGCTCACCAAAAACGAGTTGAAAAATGGAGCTCAGGGGCACAGCAATTCACAAACTGGCCGAGTAATAAAGGACAAGTATCGTCCAAAAATCTGTTGAGGGAAGGCAACGAGGCGGACTTGAAAGCGAGGCAGAATAGCAGGAAACAGATTTCAAGAGGTACGTTGGAATCGCCTTTAAAGCACAGGAAGAGGGGCACAACTTCGACAATGATGCACTTGGCCAAAAAGGGCGTATGCGTTTTCTCCTGAATATATTCAGGAGAAAACGCATACGCCCTTTGTGGCCAAGCAAGCAAGCGGGCAATGCAAATCTGCACTACAAAGAAGTATCACTTCCCACCGGTCAAAAGGGACATCCACAAAATGTGTAAAAACCAGAAAGGCAAGACAGGCCCTGGAGAACAGGGAGCCTTGTTATGCTGATGGGCGGGATGTAAATTGCCAACTGCCTCTCTGGAGGAGTGCATTGTGTTCCCTAAAACAAGTAAACAACAGAGCTACAGAGCCAAGGGCACTTCCAGTCTAGGGAATATACCTTGGGAAAACTGAAAATCAAAAAGACACAGCCACCCCAAAATTTAGGGCTGCACTGCTTACAAGGACCTCAACTTGGGTACACCTTAAATATCCCAGGAAATATAAAAATGGTTCAAAAAATTGTGGTACTTACGTACGATGGAATATCCCTCAGCCATGAAATCAATGTCATAAGACCAGTAGCAGCAAAATGGGTGGATTCAGGTACGATGATTCTAAGTGAAATAAGTCACACAGAAAAAGAAACTTATCATAAGATATCACTTATGAAGATCCTGTAAACATGGCTACACTTGAACTGAGTTAGGAAAGAGAACAGTGTCTCACATTTAGAAAACACTCTTATGCCTGCTTAAGGGGGAAGGAGAGGTGGGGTGATGCATAAAACCAGAGTTTGATATAAGCACAGGTACCGTTCCAAAAACCAACTATGGAATAGACAAGACCTACACCTTCCTCAGTGAAAGGGACTCAAAACCCCATATTTCCCGCAGAGGAATATATCTGACTAGTAAGAATCTTAAAAGCTATGTATTGATATGTCTCCGTAAGGGAATCAAGTGTGTCTAGACTGGGATAAATATGGCAGCGAGAATCAGCTCAAACCCACTATAAAAAGGAATTTCAAAAATAAAACAAAAAAACTGGGAAATTCTTTACAATTCCTTCAGGGTCTCTGATGAAACCTGAAATGACCCTATCTACAATGACAGCTGGATGTGGCATAAGGCTGGACACTTGGGACTGAGAGGATTGGTGAGATTGGGTGAGCAAATGCAGACCCTTTAAAGCAATAATGCATGGCACACATTCCATGGGTCCCAACTCTCCAGGTTGAAGGGAATATTACTACAGATATAACATGTACGGGAATCCTAGAGAACGGACACACTGTGAATACGAAAGGTTTCTAAAACTCAACGAATAGTCCCTCTCCTGGTGCTCCGGTTTGACTTTCCATCTGCTTTATTATCAACCTCCCAACTTGGAGAGACAGCCCCTTTAACCTCCTGGTTCGCACAGGTTGCCAATTTGGCAGAGGATGAAAGGGAAGAGGGAGAACCAATGAGAGAGTAGCTGTTAGGCATTTGGACGGGCACATATCACTGTAATTTCCCGGCAGGAAGAAGAATTAACCAAAGTCTCAGCCACCCACCGGGAATCAGTATAGATCCTGAACCAAAATTTTGGACTTGCGGTCAGCTCACCAAAAACGAGTTGAAAAATGGAGCTCAGGGGCACAGCAATTCACAAACTGGCCGAGTAATAAAGGACAAGTATCGTCCAAAAATCTGTTGAGGGAAGGCAACGAGGCGGACTTGAAAGCGAGGCAGAATAGCAGGAAACAGATTTCCAGAGGTACGTTGGAATCGCCTTTAAAGCACAGGAAGAGGGGCACAACTTCGACAATGATGCACTTGGCCAAAAAGGGCGTATGCGTTTTCTCCTGAATATATTCAGGAGAAAACGCATACGCCCTTTTTGGCCAAGCAAGCAAGCGGGCAATGCAAATCTGCACTACAAAGAAGTATCACTTCCCACCGTTCAAAAGGGACATCCACAAAATGTGTAAAAACCAGAAAGGCAAGACACGCCCTGGAGAACAGGGAGCCTTGTTATGCTGATGGGCGGGATGTAAATTGCCAACTGCCTCTCTGGAGGAGTGCATTGTGTTCCCTAAAACAAGTAAACAACAGAGCTACAGAGCCAAGGGCACTTCCAGTCTAGGGAATATACCTTGGGAAAACTGAAAATCAAAAAGTCACAGCCACCCCAAAATTTAGGGCTGCACTGCTTACAAGGACCTCAACTTGGGTACACCTTAAATATCCCAGGAAATATAAAAATGGTTCAAAAAATTGTGGTACTTACGTACGATGGAATATCCCTCAGCCATGAAATCAATGTCATAAGACCAGTAGCAGCAAAATGGGTGGATTCAGTTACGATGATTCTAAGTGAAATAAGTCACAGAGAAAAAGAAACTTATCATAAGATATCACTTATGAAGATCCTGTAAACATGGCTACACTTGAACTGAGTTAGGAAAGAGAACAGTGTCTCACATTTAGAAAACACTCTTATGCCTGCTTAAGGGGGAAGGAGAGGTGGGGTGATGCATAAAACCAGAGTTTGATATAAGCACAGGTACCGTTCCAAAAACCAACTATGGAATAGACAAGACCTACACCTTCCTCAGTGAAAGGGACTCAAAACCCCATATTTCCCGCAGAGGAATATATCTGACTAGTAAGAATCTTA
This sequence comes from Hyperoodon ampullatus, assembly GCF_949752795.1. Classification (NCBI taxonomy): domain Eukaryota; kingdom Metazoa; phylum Chordata; class Mammalia; order Artiodactyla; family Ziphiidae; genus Hyperoodon; species Hyperoodon ampullatus. Next base: position 55,531 of record NC_136922.1, read on the forward strand.
AAAGCTATGTATTGATATGTCTCCGTAAGGGAATCAAGTGTGTCTAGACTGGGATAAATATGGCAGCGAGAATCAGCTCAAACCCACTATAAAAAGGAATTTCAAAAATAAAACAAAAAAACTGGGAAATTCTTTACAATTCCTTCAGGGTCTCTGATGAAACCTGAAATGACCCTATCTACAATGACAGCTGGATGTGGCATAAGGCTGGACACTTGGGACTGAGAGGATTGGTGAGATTGGGTGAGCAAATGCAGACCCTTTAAAGCAATAATGCATGGCACACATTCCATGGGTCCCAACTCTCCAGGTTGAAGGGAATATTACTACAGATATAACATGTAGGGGAATCCTAGAGAACGGACACACTGTGAATACGAAAGGTTTCTAAAACTCAACGAATAGTCACTCTCCTGGTGCTCCGGTTTGACTTTCCATCTGCTTTATTATCAACCTCCCAACTTGGAGAGACAGCCCCTTTAACCTCCTGGTTCGCACAGGTTGCCAATTTGGCAGAGGATGAAAGGGAAGAGGGAGAACCAATGAGAGAGTAGCTGTTAGGCAGTTGGACGGGCACATATCACTCTAATTTCCCAGCAGGAAGAAGAATTAACCAAAGTCTCAGCCACCCACCGGGAATCAGTATAGATCCTGAACCAAAATTTTGGACTTGCGGTCAGCTCACCAAAAACGAGTTGAAAAATGGAGCTCAGGGGCACAGCAATTCACAAACTGGCCGAGTAATAAAGGACAACTATCGTCCAAAAATCTGTTGAGGAAAGGCAAAGAGTCGGACTTGAAAGCGAGGCAGAATAGCAGGAAACAGATTTCAAGAGGTACGTTGGAATCGCCTTTAAAGCACAGGAAGAGGGGCACAACTTCGACAATGATGCACTTGGCCCAAAAGGGCGTATGCGTTTTCTCCTGAATATATTCAGGAGAAAACGCATACGCCCTTTTAGGCCAAGCAAGCAAGCGGGCAACGCAAATCTGCACTACAAAGAAGTATCACTTCCCACCGGTCAAAAGGGACATCCACAAAATGTGTAAAAACCAGAAAGGCAAGACAGGCCCTGGAGAACAGGGAGCCTTGTTATGCTGATGGGCGGGATGTAAATTGCCAACTGCCTCTCTGGAGGAGTGCATTGTGTTCCCTAAAACAAGTAAACAACAGAGCTACAGAGCCAAGGGCACTTCCAGTCTAGGGTATATACCTGGGAAAAACTGAAAATCAATAAGACAGAGCCACCCCAAAATTTAGGGCTGCACTGCTTACAAGGACCTCAACTTGGGTACACCTTAAATATCCCAGTAAATATAAAATTGGTTCAAAAAATTGTGGTACTTACGTACGATGGAATATCCCTCAGCCATGAAATCAATGTCATAAGACCAGTAGCAGCAAAATGGGTGGATTCAGGTACGATGATTCTATGTGAAATAAGTCACAGAGAAAAAGAAACTTATCATAAGTTATCACTTATGAAGATCCTGTAAACATGGCTACACTTGAACTGAGTTAGGAAAGAGAACAGTGTCTCACATTTAGAAAACACTCTTATGCCTGCTTAAGGGGGAAGGAGAGGTGGGGTGATGCATAAAACCAGAGTTTGATATAAGCACAGGTACCGTTCCAAAAACCAACTATGGAATAGACAAGACCTACACCTTCCTCAGTGAAAGGGACTCAAAACCCCATATTTCCCGCAGAGGAATATATCTGACTAGTAAGAATCTTAAAACCTATGTATTGATATGTCTCCGTAAGGGAATCAAGTGTGTCTAGACTGGCATAAACATGGCAGTGAGAATCAGCTCAAACCCACTATAAAAAGGAATTTCAAAAACAAAACAAAAAAACTGGGAAATTCTTTACAATTCCTTCAGGGTCTCTGATGAAACCTGAAATGACCCTATCTACAATGACAGCTGGATGTGGCATAAGGCTGGACACTTGGGACTGAGAGGATTGGTGAGATTGGGTGAGCAAATGCAGACCCTTTAAAGCAATAATGCATGGCACACATTCCATGGGTCCCAACTCTCCAGGTTGAAGGGAATATTACTACAGATATAACATGTACAGGAATCCTAGAGAACGGACACACTGTGAATACGAAAGGTTTCTAAAACTCAACGAATAGTCCCTCTCCTGGAGCTCCGGTTTGACTTTCCATCTGCTTTATTATCAACCTCCCAACTTGGAGAGACAGCCCCTTTAACCTCCTGGTTCGCACAGGTTGCCAATTAGGCAGAGGATGAAAGGGAAGAGGGAGAACCAATGAGAGAGTAGCTGTTAGGCATTTGGACGGGCACATATCACTGTAATTTCCCGGCAGGAAGAAGAATTAACCAAAGTCTCAGCCACCCACCGGGAATCAGTATAGATCCTGAACCAAAATTTTGGACTTGCGGTCAGCTCACCAAAAACGAGTTGAAAAATGGAGCTCAGGGGCACAGCAATTCACAAACTGGCCGAGTAATAAAGGACAAGTATCGTCCAAAAATCTGTTGAGGGAAGGCAACGAGGCGGACTTGACAGCGAGGCAGAATAGCAGGAAACAGATTTCAAGAGGTACGTTGGAATCGCCTTTAAAGCACAGGAAGAGGGGCACAACTTCGACAATGATGCACTTAGCCAAAAAGGGCGTATGCGTTTTCTCCTGAATATATTCAGGAGAAAACGCATACGCCCTTTTTGGCCAAGCAAGCAAGCGGGCAATGCAAATCTGCACTACAAAGAAGTATCACTTCCCACCGGTCAAAAGGGACATCCACAAAATGTGTAAAAACCAGAAAGGCAAGACAGGCCCTGGAGAACAGGGAGCCTTGTTATGCTGATGGGCGGGATGTAAATTGCCAACTGCCTCTCTGGAGGAGTGCATTGTGTTCCCTAAAACAAGTAAACAACAGAGCTACAGAGCCAAGGGCACTTCCAGTCTAGGGAATATACCTTGGGAAAACTGAAAATCAAAAAGACACAGCCACCCCAAAATTTAGGGCTGCACTGCTTACAAGGACCTCAACTTGGGTACACCTTAAATATCCCAGGAAATATAAAAATGGTTCAAAAAATTGTGGTACTTACGTACGATGGAATATCCCTCAGCCATGAAATCAATGTCATAAGACCAGTAGCAGCAAAATGGGTGGATTCAGGTACGATGATTCTAAGTGAAATAAGTCACACAGAAAAAGAAACTTATCATAAGATATCACTTATGAAGATCCTGTAAACATGGCTACACTTGAACTGAGTTAGGAAAGAGAACAGTGTCTCACATTTAGAAAACACTCTTATGCCTGCTTAAGGGGGAAGGAGAGGTGGGGTGATGCATAAAACCAGAGTTTGATATAAGCACAGGTACCGTTCCAAAAACCAACTATGGAATAGACAAGACCTACACCTTCCTCAGTGAAAGGGACTCAAAACCCCATATTTCCCGCAGAGGAATATAACTGACTAGTAAGAATCTTAAAACCTATGTATTGATATGTCTCCGTAAGGGAATCAAGTGTGTCTAGACTGGGATAAATATGGCAGCGAGAATCAGCTCAAACCCACTATAAAAAGGAATTTCAAAAATAAAACAAAAAAACTGGGAAATTCTTTACAATTCCTTCAGGGTCTCTGATGAAACCTGAAATGACCCTATCTACAATGACAGCTGGATGTGGCATAAGGCTGGACACTTGGGACTGAGAGGATTGGTGAGATTGGGTGAGCAAATGCAGACCCTTTAAAGCAATAATGCATGGCACACATTCCATGGGTCCCAACTCTTCAGGTTGAAGGGAATATTACTACAGATATAACATGTACGGGAATCCTAGAGAACGGACACACTGTGAATACGAAAGGTTTCTAAAACTAAGCGAATAGTCCCTCTCCTGGTGCTCCGGTTTGACTTTCCATCTGCTTTATTATCAACCTCCCAACTTGGAGAGACAGCCCCTTTAACCTCCTGGTTCGCACAGGTTGCCAATTTGGCAGAGGATGAAAGGGAAGAGGGAGAACCAATGAGAGAGTAGCTGTTAGGCATTTGGACGGGCACATATCACTGTAATTTCCCGGCAGGAAGAAGAATTAACCAAAGTCTCAGCCACCCACCGGGAATCAGTATAGATCCTGAACCAAAATTTTGGACTTGCGGTCAGCTCACCAAAAACGAGTTGAAAAATGGAGCTCAGGGGCACAGCAATTCACAAACAGGCCGAGTAATAAAGGACAAGTATCGTCCAAAAATCTGTTGAGGGAAGGCAACGAGGCGGACTTGAAAGCGAGGCAGAATAGCAGGAAACAGATTTCAAGAGGTACGTTGGAATCGCCTTTGAAGCACAGGAAGAGGGGCACAACTTCGACAATGATGCACTTGGCCAAAAAGGGCGTATGCGTTTTCTCCTGAATATATTCAGGAGAAAACGCATACGCCCTTTGTGGCCAAGCAAGCAAGCGGGCAATGCAAATCTGCACTACAAAGAAGTATCACTTCCCACCGGTCAAAAGGGACATCCACAAAATGTGTAAAAACCAGAAAGGCAAGACAGGCCCTGGAGAACAGGGAGCCTTGTTATGCTGATGGGCGGGATGTAAATTGCCAACTGCCTCTCTGGAGGAGTGCATTGTGTTCCCTAAAACAAGTAAACAACAGAGCTACAGAGCCAAGGGCACTTCCAGTCTAGGGAATATACCTTGGGAAAACTGAAAATCAAAAAGACACAGCCACCCCAAAATTTAGGGCTGCACTGCTTACAAGGACCTCAACTTGGGTACACCTTAAATATCCCAGGAAATATAAAAATGGTTCAAAAAATTGTGGTACTTACGTACGATGGAATATCCCTCAGCCATGAAATCAATGTCATAAGACCAGTAGCAGCAAAATGGGTGGATTCAGGTACGATGATTCTAAGTGAAATAAGTCACACAGAAAAAGAAACTTATCATAAGATATCACTTATGAAGATCCTGTAAACATGGCTACACTTGAACTGAGTTAGGAAAGAGAACAGTGTCTCACATTTAGAAAACACTCTTATGCCTGCTTAAGGGGGAAGGAGAGGTGGGGTGATGCATAAAACCAGAGTTTGATATAAGCACAGGTACCGTTCCAAAAACCAACTATGGAATAGACAAGACCTACACCTTCCTCAGTGAAAGGGACTCAAAACCCCATATTTCCCGCAGAGGAATATATCTGACTAGTAAGAATCTTAAAACCTATGTATTGATATGTCTCCGTAAGGGAATCAAGTGTGTCTAGACTGGGATAAATATGGCAGCGAGAATCAGCTCAAACCCACTATAAAAAGGAATTTCAAAAATAAAACAAAAAAACTGGGAAATTCTTTACAATTCCTTCAGGGTCTCTGATGAAACCTGAAATGACCCTATCTACAATGACAGCTGGATGTGGCATAAGGCTGGACACTTGGGACTGAGAGGATTGGTGAGATTGGGTGAGCAAATGCAGACCCTTTAAAGCAATAATGCATGGCACCCATTCCATGGGTCCCAACTCTCCAGGTTGAAGGGAATATTACTACAGATATAACATGTACGGGAATCCTAGAGAACGGACACACTGTGAATACGAAAGGTTTCTAAAACTCAACGAATAGTCCCTCTCCTGGTGCTCCGGTTTGACTTTCCATCTGCTTTATTATCAACCTCCCAACTTGGAGAGACAGCCCCTTTAACCTCCTGGTTCGCACAGGTTGCCAATTAGGCAGAGGATGAAAGGGAAGAGGGAGAACCAATGAGAGAGTAGCTGTTAGGCATTTGGACGGGCACATATCACTGTAATTTCCCGGCAGGAAGAAGAATTAACCAAAGTCTCAGCCACCCACCGGGAATCAGTATAGATCCTGAACCAAAATTTTGGACTTGCGGTCAGCTCACCAAAAACGAGTTGAAAAATGGAGCTCAGGGGCACAGCAATTCACAAACTGGCCGAGTAATAAAGGACAAGTATCGTCCAAAAATCTGTTGAGGGAAGGCAACGAGGCGGACTTGAAAGCGAGGCAGAATAGCAGGAAACAGATTTCAAGAGGTACGTTGGAATCGCCTTTAAAGCACAGGAAGAGGGGCACAACTTCGACAATGATGCACTTGGCCAAAAAGGGCGTATGCGTTTTCTCCTGAATATATTCAGGAGAAAACGCATACGCCCTTTTTGGCCAAGCAAGCAAGCGGGCAATGCAAATCTGCACTACAAAGAAGTATCACTTCCCACCGGTCAAAAGGGACATCCACAAAATGTGTAAAAACCAGAAAGGCAAGACAGGCCCTGGAGAACAGGGAGCCTTGTTATGCTGATGGGCGGGATGTAAATTGCCAACTGCCTCTCTGGAGGAGTGCATTGTGTTCCCTAAAACAAGTAAACAACAGAGCTACAGAGCCAAGGGCACTTCCAGTCTAGGGAATATACCTTGGGAAAACTGAAAATCAAAAAGACACAGCCACCCCAAAATTTAGGGCTGCACTGCTTACAAGGACCTCAACTTGGGTACACCTTAAATATCCCAGGAAATATAAAAATGGTTCAAAAAATTGTGGTACTTACGTACGATGGAATATCCCTCAGCCATGAAATCAATGACATAAGACCAGTAGCAGCAAAATGGGTGGATTCAGGTACGCTGATTCTAAGTGAAATAAGTCACACAGAAAAAGAAACTTATCATAAGATATCACTTATGAAGATCCTGTAAACATGGCTACACTTGAACTGAGTTAGGAAAGAGAACAGTGTCTCACATTTAGAAAACACTCTTATGCCTGCTTAAGGGGGAAGGAGAGGTGGGGTGATGCATAAAACCAGAGTTTGATATAAGCACAGGTACCGTTCCAAAAACCAACTATGGAATAGACAAGACCTACACCTTCCTCAGTGAAAGGGACTCAAAACCCCATATTTCCCGCAGAGGAATATATCTGACTAGTAAGAATCTTAAAAGCTATGTATTGATATGTCTCCGTAAGGGAATCAAGTGTGTCTAGACTGGGATAAATATGGCAGCGAGAATCAGCTCAAACCCACTATAAAAAGGAATTTCAAAAATAAAACAAAAAAACTGGGAAATTCTTTACAATTCCTTCAGGGTCTCTGATGAAACCTGAAATGACCCTATCTACAATGACAGCTGGATGTGGCATAAGGCTGGACACTTGGGACTGAGAGGATTGGTGAGATTGGGTGAGCAAATGCAGACCCTTTAAAGCAATAATGCATGGCACACATTCCATGGGTCCCAACTCTCCAGGTTGAAGGGAATATTACTACAGATATAACATGTACGGGAATCCTAGAGAACGGACACACTGTGAATACGAAAGGTTTCTAAAACTCAACGAATAGTCCCTCTCCTGGTGCTCCGGTTTGACTTTCCATCTGCTTTATTATCAACCTCCCAACTTGGAGAGACAGCCCCTTTAACCTCCTGGTTCGCACAGGTTGCCAATTTGGCAGAGGATGAAAGGGAAGAGGGAGAACCAATGAGAGAGTAGCTGTTAGGCATTTGGACGGGCACATATCACTGTAATTTCCCGGCAGGAAGAAGAATTAACCAAAGTCTCAGCCACCCACCGGGAATCAGTATAGATCCTGAACCAAAATTTTGGACTTGCGGTCAGCTCACCAAAAACGAGTTGAAAAATGGAGCTCAGGGGCACAGCAATTCACAAACTGGCCGAGTAATAAAGGACAAGTATCGTCCAAAAATCTGTTGAGGGAAGGCAACGAGGCGGACTTGAAAGCGAGGCAGAATAGCAGGAAACAGATTTCCAGAGGTACGTTGGAATCGCCTTTAAAGCACAGGAAGAGGGGCACAACTTCGACAATGATGCACTTGGCCAAAAAGGGCGTATGCGTTTTCTCCTGAATATATTCAGGAGAAAACGCATACGCCCTTTTTGGCCAAGCAAGCAAGCGGGCAATGCAAATCTGCACTACAAAGAAGTATCACTTCCCACCGGTCAAAAGGGACATCCACAAAATGTGTAAAAACCAGAAAGGCAAGACACGCCCTGGAGAACAGGGAGCCTTGTTATGCTGATGGGCGGGATGTAAATTGCCAACTGCCTCTCTGGAGGAGTGCATTGTGTTCCCTAAAACAAGTAAACAACAGAGCTACAGAGCCAAGGGCACTTCCAGTCTAGGGAATATACCTTGGGAAAACTGAAAATCAAAAAGTCACAGCCACCCCAAAATTTAGGGCTGCACTGCTTACAAGGACCTCAACTTGGGTACACCTTAAATATCCCAGGAAATATAAAAATGGTTCAAAAAATTGTGGTACTTACGTACGATGGAATATCCCTCAGCCATGAAATCAATGTCATAAGACCAGTAGCAGCAAAATGGGTGGATTCAGTTACGATGATTCTAAGTGAAATAAGTCACAGAGAAAAAGAAACTTATCATAAGATATCACTTATGAAGATCCTGTAAACATGGCTACACTTGAACTGAGTTAGGAAAGAGAACAGTGTCTCACATTTAGAAAACACTCTTATGCCTGCTTAAGGGGGAAGGAGAGGTGGGGTGATGCATAAAACCAGAGTTTGATATAAGCACAGGTACCGTTCCAAAAACCAACTATGGAATAGACAAGACCTACACCTTCCTCAGTGAAAGGGACTCAAAACCCCATATTTCCCGCAGAGGAATATATCTGACTAGTAAGAATCTTAAAAGCTATGTATTGATATGTCTCCGTAAGGGAATCAAGTGTGTCTAGACTGGGATAAATATGGCAGCGAGAATCAGCTCAAACCCACTATAAAAAGGAATTTCAAAAATAAAACAAAAAAACTGGGAAATTCTTTACAATTCCTTCAGGGTCTCTGATGAAACCTGAAATGACCCTATCTACAATGACAGCTGGATGTGGCATAAGGCTGGACACTTGGGACTGAGAGGATTGGTGAGATTGGGTGAGCAAATGCAGACCCTTTAAAGCAATAATGCATGGCACACATTCCATGGGTCCCAACTCTCCAGGTTGAAGGGAATATTACTACAGATATAACATGTACGGGAATCCTAGAGAACGGACACACTGTGAATACGAAAGGTTTCTAAAACTCAACGAATAGTCACTCTCCTGGTGCTCCGGTTTGACTTTCCATCTGCTTTATTATCAACCTCCCAACTTGGAGAGACAGCCCCTTTAACCTCCTGGTTCGAACAGGTTGCCAATTTGGCAGAGGATGAAAGGGAAGAGGGAGAACCAATGAGAGAGTAGCTGTTAGGCAGTTGGACGGGCACATATCACTCTAATTTCCCAGCAGGAAGAAGAATTAACCAAAGTCTCAGCCACCCACCGGGAATCAGTATAGATCCTGAACCAAAATTTTGGACTTGCGGTCAGCTCACCAAAAACGAGTTGAAAAATGGAGCTCAGGGGCACAGCAATTCACAAACTGGCCGAGTAATAAAGGACAACTATCGTCCAAAAATCTGTTGAGGAAAGGCAAAGAGTCGGAATTGAAAGCGAGGCAGAATAGCAGGAAACAGATTTCAAGAGGTACGTTGGAATCGCCTTTAAAGCACAGGAAGAGGGGCACAACTTCGACAATGATGCACTTGGCCCAAAAGGGCGTATGCGTTTTCTCCTGAATATATTCAGGAGAAAACGCATACGCCCTTTTAGGCCAAGCAAGCAAGCGGGCAACGCAAATCTGCACTACAAAGAAGTATCACTTCCCACCGGTCAAAAGGGACATCCACAAAATGTGTAAAAACCAGAAAGGCAAGACAGGCCCTGGAGAACAGGGAGCCTTGTTATGCTGATGGGCGGGATGTAAATTGCCAACTGCCTCTCTGGAGGAGTGCATTGTGTTCCCTAAAACAAGTAAACAACAGAGCTACAGAGCCAAGGGCACTTCCAGTCTAGGGTATATACCTGGGAAAAACTGAAAATCAATAAGACAGAGCCACCCCAAAATTTAGGGCTGCACTGCTTACAAGGACCTCAACTTGGGTACACCTTAAATATCCCAGTAAATATAAAATTGGTTCAAAAAATTGTGGTACTTACGTACGATGGAATATCCCTCAGCCATGAAATCAATGTCATAAGACCAGTAGCAGCAAAATGGGTGGATTCAGGTACGATGATTCTAAGTGAAATAAGTCACAGAGAAAAAGAAACTTATCATAAGTTATCACTTATGAAGATCCTGTAAACATGGCTACACTTGAACTGAGTTAGGAAAGAGAACAGTGTCTCACATTTAGAAAACACTCTTATGCCTGCTTAAGGGGGAAGGAGAGGTGGGGTGATGCATAAAACCAGAGTTTGATATAAGCACAGGTACCGTTCCAAAAACCAACTATGGAATAGACAAGACCTACACCTTCCTCAGTGAAAGGGACTCAAAACCCCATATTTCCCGCAGAGGAATATATCTGACTAGTAAGAATCTTAAAACCTATGTATTGATATGTCTCCGTAAGGGAATCAAGTGTGTCTAGACTGGCATAAACATGGCAGTGAGAATCAGCTCAAACCCACTATAAAAAGGAATTTCAAAAACAAAACAAAAAAACTGGGAAATTCTTTACAATTCCTTCAGGGTCTCTGATGAAACCTGAAATGACCCTATCTACAATGACAGCTGGATGTGGCATAAGGCTGGACACTTGGGACTGAGAGGATTGGTGAGATTGGGTGAGCAAATGCAGACCCTTTAAAGCAATAATGCATGGCACACATTCCATGGGTCCCAACTCTCCAGGTTGAAGGGAATATTACTACAGATATAACATGTACAGGAATCCTAGAGAACGGACACACTGTGAATACGAAAGGTTTCTAAAACTCAACGAATAGTCCCTCTCCTGGTGCTCTGGTTTGACTTTCCAACTGCTTTATTATCAACCTCCCACCTTGGAGAGACAGCCCCTTTAACCTCCTGGTTCGCACAGGTTGCCAATTTGGCAGAGGATGAAAGGGAAGAGGGAGAACCAATGAGAGAGTAGCTGTTAGGCATTTGGACGGGCACATATCACTGTAATTTCCCGGCAGGAAGAAGAATTAACCAAAGTCTCAGCCACCCACCGGGAATCAGTATAGACCCAGAACCAAAATTTTAGACTTGCGGTCAGCTCACCAAAAACGAGTTGAAAAATGGAGCACAGGGGCACAGCAATTCACAAACTGGCCGAGTAATAAAGGACAACTATCGTCCAAAAATCTGTTGAGGGAAGGCAATGAGGCGGACTTGAAAGTGAGGCAGAATAGCAGGAAACAGATTTCAAGAGGTACGTTGGAATCGCCTTTAAAGCACAGGAAGAGGGGCACAACTTCGACAATGATGCACTTGGCCAAAAAGGGCGTATGCGTTTTCTCCTGAATATATTCAGGAGAAAACGCATACGCCCTTTGTGGCCAAGCAAGCAAGTGGGCAATGCAAATCTGCACTACAAAGAAGTATCACTTCCCACCGGTCAAAAGGGACATCCACAAAATGTGTAAAAACCAGAAAGGCAAGACAGGCCCTGGAGAACAGGGAGCCTTGTTATGCTGATGGGCGGGATGTAAATTGCCAACTGCCTCTCTGGAGGAGTGCATTGTGTTCCCTAAAACAAGTAAACAACAGAGCTACAGAGCCAAGGGCACTTCCAGTCTAGGGAATATACCTTGGGAAAACTGAAAATCAAAAAGACACAGCCACCCCAAAATTTAGGGCTGCACTGCTTACAAGGACCTCAACTTGGGTACACCTTAAATATCCCAGGAAATATAAAAATGGTTCAAAAAATTGTGGTACTTACGTACGATGGAATATCCCTCAGCCATGAAATCAATGTCATAAGACCAGTAGCAGCAAAATGGGTGGATTCAGGTACGATGATTCTAAGTGAAATAAGTCACACAGAAAAAGAAAGTCATCATAAGATATCACTTATGAAGATCCTGTAAACATGGCTACACTTGAACTGAGTTAGGAAAGAGAACAGTGTCTCACATTTAGAAAACACTCTTATGCCTGCTTAAGGGGGAAGGAGAGGTGGGGTGATGCATAAAACCAGAGTTTGATATAAGCACAGGTACCGTTCCAAAAACCAACTATGGAATAGACAAGACCTACACCTTCCTCAGTGAAAGGGACTCAAAACCCCATATTTCCCGCAGAGGAATATACCTGACTAGTAAGAATCTTAAAAGCTATGTATTGATATGTCTCCGTAAAAGGGAATCAAGTGTGTCTAGACTGGGATAAATATGGCAGCGAGAATCAGCTCAAACCCACTATAAAAGGAATTTCAAAAATAAAACAAAAAACTGGGAAATTCTTTACAATTCCTTCAGGGTCTCTGATGAAACCTGAAATGGCCCTATCTACAATGACAGCTGGATGTGGCATAAGGCTGGACACTTGGGACTGAGAGGATTGGTGAGATTGGGTGAGCAAATGCAGACCCTTTAAAGCAATAATGCATGGCACACATTCCATGGGTCCCAACTCTCCAGGTTGAAGGGAATATTACTACAGATATAACATGTACGGGAATCCTTGAGAACGGACACACTGTGAATACGAAAGGTTTCTAAAACTCAACGAATAGTCCCTCTCCTGGTGCTCCGTTTGACTTTCCATCTGCTTTATTATCAACCTCCCAACTTGGAGAGACAGCCCCTTTAACCTCCTGGTTCGCACAGGTTGCCAATTTGGCAGAGGATGAAAGGGAAGAGGGAGAACCAATGAGAGAGTAGCTGTTAGGCAGTTGGACGGGCACATATCACTCTAATTTCCCAGCAGGAAGAAGAATTAACCAAAGTCTCAGCCACCCACCGGGAATCAGTATAGATCCTGAACCAAAATTTTGGACTTGCGGTCAGCTCACCAAAAACGAGTTGAAAATGGAGCTCAGGGGCACAGCAATTCACAAACTGGCCGAGTAATAAAGGACAACTATCGTCCAAAAATCTGTTGAGGGAAGCCAACGAGGCGGACTTGAAAGCGAGGCAGAATAGCAGGAAACAGATTTCCAGAGGTACGTTGGAATCGCCTTTAAAGCACAGGAAGAGGGGCACAACTTCGACAATGATGCACTTGGCCAAAAAGGGCGTATGCGTTTTCTCCTGAATATATTCAGGAGAAAACGCATACGCCCTTTTTGGCCAAGCAAGCAAGCGGGCAATGCAAATCTGCACTACAAAGAAGTATCACTTCCCACCGGTCAAAAGGGACATCCACAAAATGTGTAAAAACCAGAAAGGCAAGACAGGCCCTGGAGAACAGGGAGCCTTGTTATGCTGATGGGCGGGATGTAAATTGCCAACTGCCTCTCTGGAGGAGTGCATTGTGTTCCCTAAAACAAGTAAACAACAGAGCTACAGAGCCAAGGGCACCTTCCAGTCTAGGGAATATACCTTGGGAAAACTGAAATCAAAAGACACAGCCACCCCAAAATTTAGGGCTGCACTGCTTACAAGGACCTCAACTTGGGTACACCTTAAATATCCCAGGAAATATAAAAATGGTTCAAAAAATTGTGGTACTTACGTACGATGGAATATCCCTCAGCCATGAAATCAATGTCATAAGACCAGTAGCAGCAAAATGGGTGGATTCAGGTACGATGATTCTAAGTGAAATAAGTCACACAGAAAAAGAAACTTATCATAAGATATCACTTATGAAGATCCTGTAAACATGGCTACACTTGAACTGAGTTAGGAAAGAGAACAGTGGCTCACATTTAGAAAACACTCTTATGCCTGCTTAAGGGGGAAGGAGAGGTGGGGTGATGCATAAAACCAGAGTTTGATATAAGCACAGGTACCGTTCCAAAAACCAACTATGGAATAGACAAGACCTACACCTTCCTCAGTGAAAGGGACTCAAAACCCCATATTTCCCGCAGAGGAATATATCTGACTAGTAAGAATCTTAAAACCTATGTATTGATATGTCTCCGTAAGGGAATCAAGTGTGTCTAGACTGGCATAAACATGGCAGTGAGAATCAGCTCAAACCCACTATAAAAAGGAATTTCAAAAACAAAACAAAAAAACTGGGAAATTCTTTACAATTCCTTCAGGGTCTCTGATGAAACCTGAAATGACCCTATCTACAATGACAGCTGGATGTGGCATAAGGCTGGACACTTGGGACTGAGAGGATTGGTGAGATTGGGTGAGCAAATGCAGACCCTTTAAAGCAATAATGCATGGCACACATTCCATGGGTCCAAACTCTCCAGGTTGAAGGGAATATTACTACAGATATAACATGTACAGGAATCCTAGAGAACGGACACACTGTGAATACGAAAGGTTTCTAAAACTCAACGAATAGTCCCTCTCCTGGTGCTCTGGTTTGACTTTCCAACTGCTTTATTATCAACCTCCCACCTTGGAGAGACAGCCCCTTTAACCTCCTGGTTCGCACAGGTTGCCAATTTGGCAGAGGATGAAAGGGAAGAGGGAGAACCAATGAGAGAGTAGCTGTTAGGCATTTGGACGGGCACATATCACTGTAATTTCCCGGCAGGAAGAAGAATTAACCAAAGTCTCAGCCACCCACCGGGAATCAGTATAGACCCTGAACCAAAATTTTAGACTTGCGGTCAGCTCACCAAAAACGAGTTGAAAAATGGAGCACAGGGGCACAGCAATTCACAAACTGGCCGAGTAATAAAGGACAACTATCGTCCAAAAATCTGTTGAGGGAAGGCAACGAGGCGGACTTGAAAGCGAGGCAGAATAGCAGGAAACAGATTTCCAGAGGTACGTTGGAATCGCCTTTAAAGCACAGGAAGAGGGGCACAACTTCGACAATGATGCACTTGGCCAAAAAGGGCGTATGCGTTTTCTCCTGAATATATTCAGGAGAAAACGCATACGCCCTTTTTGGCCAAGCAAGCAAGCGGGCAATGCAAATCTGCACTACAAAGAAGTATCACTTCCCACCGGTCAAAAGGGACATCCACAAAATGTGTAAAAACCAGAAAGGCAAGACAGGCCCTGGAGAACAGGGAGCCTTGTTATGCTGATGGGCGGGATGTAAATTGCCAACTGCCTCTCTGGAGGAGTGCATTGTGTTCCCTAAAACAAGTAAACAACAGAGCTACAGAGCCAAGGGCACTTCCAGTCTAGGGAATATACCTTGGGAAAACTGAAAATCAAAAAGACACAGCCACCCCAAAATTTAGGGCTGCACTGCTTACAAGGACCTCAACTTGGGTACACCTTAAATATCCCAGTAAATATAAAATTGGTTCAAAAAATTGTGGTACTTACGTACGATGGAATATCCCTCAGCCATGAAATCAATGTCATAAGACCAGTAGCAGCAAAATGGGTGGATTCAGGTACGATGATTCTAAGTGAAATAAGTCACAGAGAAAAAGAAACTTATCATAAGTTATCACTTATGAAGATCCTGTAAACATGGCTACACTTGAACTGAGTTAGGAAAGAGAACAGTGTCTCACATTTAGAAAACACTCTTATGCCTGCTTAAGGGGGAAGGAGAGGTGGGGTGATGCATAAAACCAGAGTTTGATATAAGCACAGGTACCGTTCCAAAAACCAACTATGGAATAGACAAGACCTACACCTTCCTCAGTGAAAGGGACTCAAAACCCCATATTTCCCGCAGAGGAATATATCTGACTAGTAAGAATCTTAAAAGCTATGTATTGATATGTCTCCGTAAGGGAATCAAGTGTGTCTAGACTGGGATAAATATGGCAGCGAGAATCAGCTCAAACCCACTATAAAAAGGAATTTCAAAAATAAAACAAAAAAACTGGGAAATTCTTTACAATTCCTTCAGGGTCTCTGATGAAACCTGAAATGACCCTATCTACAATGACAGCTGGATGTGGCATAAGGCTGGACACTTGGGACTGAGAGGATTGGTGAGATTGGGTGAGCAAATGCAGACCCTTTAAAGCAATAATGCATGGCACACATTCCATGGGTCCCAACTCTCCAGGTTGAAGGGAATATTACTACAGATATAACATGTACGGGAATCCTAGAGAACGGACACACTGTGAATACGAAAGGTTTCTAAAACTCAACGAATAGTCCCTCTCCTGGTGCTCTGGTTTGACTTTCCATCTGCTTTATTATCAACCTCCCACCTTGGAGAGACAGCCCCTTTAACCTCCTGGTTCGCACAGGTTGCCAATTTGGCAGAGGATGAAAGGGAAGAGGGAGAACCAATGAGAGATTAGCTGTTAGGCATTTGGACGGGCACATATCACTGTAATTTCCCGGCAGGAAGAAGAATTAACCAAAGTCTCAGCCACCCACCGGGAATCAGTATAGACCCTGAACCAAAATTTTAGACTTGCGGTCAGCTCACCAAAAACGAGTTGAAAAATGGAGCTCAGGGGCACAGCAATTCACAAACTGGCCGAGTAATAAAGGACAAGTATCGTCCAAAAATCTGTTGAGGGAAGGCAACGAGGCGGACTTGAAAGCGAGGCAGAATAGCAGGAAACAGATTTCAAGAGGTACGTTGGAATCGCCTTTAAAGCACAGGAAGAGGGGCACAACTTCGACAATGATGCACTTGGCCAAAAAGGGCGTATGCGTTTTCTCCTGAATATATTCAGGAGAAAACGCATACGCCCTTTTTGGCCAAGCAAGCAAGCGGGCAATGCAAATCTGCACTACAAAGAAGTATCACTTCCCACCGGTCAAAAGGGACATCCACAAAATGTGTAAAAACCAGAAAGGCAAGACAGGCCCTGGAGAACAGGGAGCCTTGTTATGCTGATGGGCGGGATGTAAATTGCCAACTGCCTCTCTGGAGGAGTGCATTGTGTTCCCTAAAACAAGTAAACAACAGAGCTACAGAGCCAAGGGCACTTCCAGTCTAGGGAATATACCTTGGGAAAACTGAAAATCAAAAAGACACAGCCACCCCAAAATTTAGGGCTGCACTGCTTACAAGGACCTCAACTTGGGTACACCTTAAATATCCCAGGAAATATAAAAATGGTTCAAAAAATTGTGGTACTTACGTACGATGGAATATCCCTCAGCCATGAAATCAATGACATAAGACCAGTAGCAGCAAAATGGGTGGATTCAGGTACGCTGATTCTAAGTGAAATAAGTCACACAGAAAAAGAAACTTATCATAAGATATCACTTATGAAGATCCTGTAAACATGGCTACACTTGAACTGAGTTAGGAAAGAGAACAGTGTCTCACATTTAGAAAACACTCTTATGCCTGCTTAAGGGGGAAGGAGAGGTGGGGTGATGCATAAAACCAGAGTTTGATATAAGCACAGGTACCGTTCCAAAAACCAACTATGGAATAGACAAGACCTACACCTTCCTCAGTGAAAGGGACTCAAAACCCCATATTTCCCGCAGAGGAATATATCTGACTAGTAAGAATCTTAAAAGCTATGTATTGATATGTCTCCGTAAGGGAATCAAGTGTGTCTAGACTGGGATAAATATGGCAGCGAGAATCAGCTCAAACCCACTATAAAAAGGAATTTCAAAAATAAAACAAAAAAACTGGGAAATTCTTTACAATTCCTTCAGGGTCTCTGATGAAACCTGAAATGACCCTATCTACAATGACAGCTGGATGTGGCATAAGGCTGGACACTTGGGACTGAGAGGATTGGTGAGATTGGGTGAGCAAATGCAGACCCTTTAAAGCAATAATGCATGGCACACATTCCATGGGTCCCAACTCTCCAGGTTGAAGGGAATATTACTACAGATATAACATGTACGGGAATCCTAGAGAACGGACACACTGTGAATACGAAAGGTTTCTAAAACTCAACGAATAGTCCCTCTCCTGGTGCTCCGGTTTGACTTTCCATCTGCTTTATTATCAACCTCCCAACTTGGAGAGACAGCCCCTTTAACCTCCTGGTTCGCACAGGTTGCCAATTTGGCAGAGGATGAAAGGGAAGAGGGAGAACCAATGAGAGAGTAGCTGTTAGGCATTTGGACGGGCACATATCACTGTAATTTCCCGGCAGGAAGAAGAATTAACCAAAGTCTCAGCCACCCACCGGGAATCAGTATAGATCCTGAACCAAAATTTTGGACTTGCGGTCAGCTCACCAAAAACGAGTTGAAAAATGGAGCTCAGGGGCACAGCAATTCACAAACTGGCCGAGTAATAAAGGACAAGTATCGTCCAAAAATCTGTTGAGGGAAGGCAACGAGGCGGACTTGAAAGCGAGGCAGAATAGCAGGAAACAGATTTCCAGAGGTACGTTGGAATCGCCTTTAAAGCACAGGAAGAGGGGCACAACTTCGACAATGATGCACTTGGCCAAAAAGGGCGTATGCGTTTTCTCCTGAATATATTCAGGAGAAAACGCATACGCCCTTTTTGGCCAAGCAAGCAAGCGGGCAATGCAAATCTGCACTACAAAGAAGTATCACTTCCCACCGGTCAAAAGGGACATCCACAAAATGTGTAAAAACCAGAAAGGCAAGACACGCCCTGGAGAACAGGGAGCCTTGTTATGCTGATGGGCGGGATGTAAATTGCCAACTGCCTCTCTGGAGGAGTGCATTGTGTTCCCTAAAACAAGTAAACAACAGAGCTACAGAGCCAAGGGCACTTCCAGTCTAGGGAATATACCTTGGGAAAACTGAAAATCAAAAAGTCACAGCCACCCCAAAATTTAGGGCTGCACTGCTTACAAGGACCTCAACTTGGGTACACCTTAAATATCCCAGGAAATATAAAAATGGTTCAAAAAATTGTGGTACTTACGTACGATGGAATATCCCTCAGCCATGAAATCAATGTCATAAGACCAGTAGCAGCAAAATGGGTGGATTCAGTTACGATGATTCTAAGTGAAATAAGTCACAGAGAAAAAGAAACTTATCATAAGATATCACTTATGAAGATCCTGTAAACATGGCTACACTTGAACTGAGTTAGGAAAGAGAACAGTGTCTCACATTTAGAAAACACTCTTATGCCTGCTTAAGGGGGAAGGAGAGGTGGGGTGATGCATAAAACCAGAGTTTGATATAAGCACAGGTACCGTTCCAAAAACCAACTATGGAATAGACAAGACCTACACCTTCCTCAGTGAAAGGGACTCAAAACCCCATATTTCCCGCAGAGGAATATATCTGACTAGTAAGAATCTTAAAAGCTATGTATTGATATGTCTCCGTAAGGGAATCAAGTGTGTCTAGACTGGGATAAATATGGCAGCGAGAATCAGCTCAAACCCACTATAAAAAGGAATTTCAAAAATAAAACAAAAAAACTGGGAAATTCTTTACAATTCCTTCAGGGTCTCTGATGAAACCTGAAATGACCCTATCTACAATGACAGCTGGATGTGGCATAAGGCTGGACACTTGGGACTGAGAGGATTGGTGAGATTGGGTGAGCAAATGCAGACCCTTTAAAGCAATAATGCATGGCACACATTCCATGGGTCCCAACTCTCCAGGTTGAAGGGAATATTACTACAGATATAACATGTACGGGAATCCTAGAGAACGGACACACTGTGAATACGAAAGGTTTCTAAAACTCAACGAATAGTCACTCTCCTGGTGCTCCGGTTTGACTTTCCATCTGCTTTATTATCAACCTCCCAACTTGGAGAGACAGCCCCTTTAACCTCCTGGTTCGAACAGGTTGCCAATTTGGCAGAGGATGAAAGGGAAGAGGGAGAACCAATGAGAGAGTAGCTGTTAGGCAGTTGGACGGGCACATATCACTCTAATTTCCCAGCAGGAAGAAGAATTAACCAAAGTCTCAGCCACCCACCGGGAATCAGTATAGATCCTGAACCAAAATTTTGGACTTGCGGTCAGCTCACCAAAAACGAGTTGAAAAATGGAGCTCAGGGGCACAGCAATTCACAAACTGGCCGAGTAATAAAGGACAACTATCGTCCAAAAATCTGTTGAGGAAAGGCAAAGAGTCGGAATTGAAAGCGAGGCAGAATAGCAGGAAACAGATTTCAAGAGGTACGTTGGAATCGCCTTTAAAGCACAGGAAGAGGGGCACAACTTCGACAATGATGCACTTGGCCCAAAAGGGCGTATGCGTTTTCTCCTGAATATATTCAGGAGAAAACGCATACGCCCTTTTAGGCCAAGCAAGCAAGCGGGCAACGCAAATCTGCACTACAAAGAAGTATCACTTCCCACCGGTCAAAAGGGACATCCACAAAATGTGTAAAAACCAGAAAGGCAAGACAGGCCCTGGAGAACAGGGAGCCTTGTTATGCTGATGGGCGGGATGTAAATTGCCAACTGCCTCTCTGGAGGAGTGCATTGTGTTCCCTAAAACAAGTAAACAACAGAGCTACAGAGCCAAGGGCACTTCCAGTCTAGGGTATATACCTGGGAAAAACTGAAAATCAATAAGACAGAGCCACCCCAAAATTTAGGGCTGCACTGCTTACAAGGACCTCAACTTGGGTACACCTTAAATATCCCAGTAAATATAAAATTGGTTCAAAAAATTGTGGTACTTACGTACGATGGAATATCCCTCAGCCATGAAATCAATGTCATAAGACCAGTAGCAGCAAAATGGGTGGATTCAGGTACGATGATTCTAAGTGAAATAAGTCACAGAGAAAAAGAAACTTATCATAAGTTATCACTTATGAAGATCCTGTAAACATGGCTACACTTGAACTGAGTTAGGAAAGAGAACAGTGTCTCACATTTAGAAAACACTCTTATGCCTGCTTAAGGGGGAAGGAGAGGTGGGGTGATGCATAAAACCAGAGTTTGATATAAGCACAGGTACCGTTCCAAAAACCAACTATGGAATAGACAAGACCTACACCTTCCTCAGTGAAAGGGACTCAAAACCCCATATTTCCCGCAGAGGAATATATCTGACTAGTAAGAATCTTAAAACCTATGTATTGATATGTCTCCGTAAGGGAATCAAGTGTGTCTAGACTGGCATAAACATGGCAGTGAGAATCAGCTCAAACCCACTATAAAAAGGAATTTCAAAAACAAAACAAAAAAACTGGGAAATTCTTTACAATTCCTTCAGGGTCTCTGATGAAACCTGAAATGACCCTATCTACAATGACAGCTGGATGTGGCATAAGGCTGGACACTTGGGACTGAGAGGATTGGTGAGATTGGGTGAGCAAATGCAGACCCTTTAAAGCAATAATGCATGGCACACATTCCATGGGTCCCAACTCTCCAGGTTGAAGGGAATATTACTACAGATATAACATGTACAGGAATCCTAGAGAACGGACACACTGTGAATACGAAAGGTTTCTAAAACTCAACGAATAGTCCCTCTCCTGGTGCTCTGGTTTGACTTTCCAACTGCTTTATTATCAACCTCCCACCTTGGAGAGACAGCCCCTTTAACCTCCTGGTTCGCACAGGTTGCCAATTTGGCAGAGGATGAAAGGGAAGAGGGAGAACCAATGAGAGAGTAGCTGTTAGGCATTTGGACGGGCACATATCACTGTAATTTCCCGGCAGGAAGAAGAATTAACCAAAGTCTCAGCCACCCACCGGGAATCAGTATAGACCCAGAACCAAAATTTTAGACTTGCGGTCAGCTCACCAAAAACGAGTTGAAAAATGGAGCACAGGGGCACAGCAATTCACAAACTGGCCGAGTAATAAAGGACAACTATCGTCCAAAAATCTGTTGAGGGAAGGCAATGAGGCGGACTTGAAAGTGAGGCAGAATAGCAGGAAACAGATTTCAAGAGGTACGTTGGAATCGCCTTTAAAGCACAGGAAGAGGGGCACAACTTCGACAATGATGCACTTGGCCAAAAAGGGCGTATGCGTTTTCTCCTGAATATATTCAGGAGAAAACGCATACGCCCTTTGTGGCCAAGCAAGCAAGTGGGCAATGCAAATCTGCACTACAAAGAAGTATCACTTCCCACCGGTCAAAAGGGACATCCACAAAATGTGTAAAAACCAGAAAGGCAAGACAGGCCCTGGAGAACAGGGAGCCTTGTTATGCTGATGGGCGGGATGTAAATTGCCAACTGCCTCTCTGGAGGAGTGCATTGTGTTCCCTAAAACAAGTAAACAACAGAGCTACAGAGCCAAGGGCACTTCCAGTCTAGGGAATATACCTTGGGAAAACTGAAAATCAAAAAGACACAGCCACCCCAAAATTTAGGGCTGCACTGCTTACAAGGACCTCAACTTGGGTACACCTTAAATATCCCAGGAAATATAAAAATGGTTCAAAAAATTGTGGTACTTACGTACGATGGAATATCCCTCAGCCATGAAATCAATGTCATAAGACCAGTAGCAGCAAAATGGGTGGATTCAGGTACGATGATTCTAAGTGAAATAAGTCACACAGAAAAAGAAAGTCATCATAAGATATCACTTATGAAGATCCTGTAAACATGGCTACACTTGAACTGAGTTAGGAAAGAGAACAGTGTCTCACATTTAGAAAACACTCTTATGCCTGCTTAAGGGGGAAGGAGAGGTGGGGTGATGCATAAAACCAGAGTTTGATATAAGCACAGGTACCGTTCCAAAAACCAACTATGGAATAGACAAGACCTACACCTTCCTCAGTGAAAGGGACTCAAAACCCCATATTTCCCGCAGAGGAATATACCTGACTAGTAAGAATCTTAAAAGCTATGTATTGATATGTCTCCGTAAGGGAATCAAGTGTGTCTAGACTGGGATAAATATGGCAGCGAGAATCAGCTCAAACCCACTATAAAAAGGAATTTCAAAAATAAAACAAAAAAACTGGGAAATTCTTTACAATTCCTTCAGGGTCTCTGATGAAACCTGAAATGGCCCTATCTACAATGACAGCTGGATGTGGCATAAGGCTGGACACTTGGGACTGAGAGGATTGGTGAGATTGGGTGAGCAAATGCAGACCCTTTAAAGCAATAATGCATGGCACACATTCCATGGGTCCCAACTCTCCAGGTTGAAGGGAATATTACTACAGATATAACATGTACGGGAATCCTTGAGAACGGACACACTGTGAATACGAAAGGTTTCTAAAACTCAACGAATAGTCCCTCTCCTGGTGCTCCGGTTTGACTTTCCATCTGCTTTATTATCAACCTCCCAACTTGGAGAGACAGCCCCTTTAACCTCCTGGTTCGCACAGGTTGCCAATTTGGCAGAGGATGAAAGGGAAGAGGGAGAACCAATGAGAGAGTAGCTGTTAGGCAGTTGGACGGGCACATATCACTCTAATTTCCCAGCAGGAAGAAGAATTAACCAAAGTCTCAGCCACCCACCGGGAATCAGTATAGATCCTGAACCAAAATTTTGGACTTGCGGTCAGCTCACCAAAAACGAGTTGAAAAATGGAGCTCAGGGGCACAGCAATTCACAAACTGGCCGAGTAATAAAGGACAACTATCGTCCAAAAATCTGTTGAGGGAAGCCAACGAGGCGGACTTGAAAGCGAGGCAGAATAGCAGGAAACAGATTTCCAGAGGTACGTTGGAATCGCCTTTAAAGCACAGGAAGAGGGGCACAACTTCGACAATGATGCACTTGGCCAAAAAGGGCGTATGCGTTTTCTCCTGAATATATTCAGGAGAAAACGCATACGCCCTTTTTGGCCAAGCAAGCAAGCGGGCAATGCAAATCTGCACTACAAAGAAGTATCACTTCCCACCGGTCAAAAGGGACATCCACAAAATGTGTAAAAACCAGAAAGGCAAGACAGGCCCTGGAGAACAGGGAGCCTTGTTATGCTGATGGGCGGGATGTAAATTGCCAACTGCCTCTCTGGAGGAGTGCATTGTGTTCCCTAAAACAAGTAAACAACAGAGCTACAGAGCCAAGGGCACTTCCAGTCTAGGGAATATACCTTGGGAAAACTGAAAATCAAAAAGACACAGCCACCCCAAAATTTAGGGCTGCACTGCTTACAAGGACCTCAACTTGGGTACACCTTAAATATCCCAGGAAATATAAAAATGGTTCAAAAAATTGTGGTACTTACGTACGATGGAATATCCCTCAGCCATGAAATCAATGTCATAAGACCAGTAGCAGCAAAATGGGTGGATTCAGGTACGATGATTCTAAGTGAAATAAGTCACACAGAAAAAGAAACTTATCATAAGATATCACTTATGAAGATCCTGTAAACATGGCTACACTTGAACTGAGTTAGGAAAGAGAACAGTGGCTCACATTTAGAAAACACTCTTATGCCTGCTTAAGGGGGAAGGAGAGGTGGGGTGATGCATAAAACCAGAGTTTGATATAAGCACAGGTACCGTTCCAAAAACCAACTATGGAATAGACAAGACCTACACCTTCCTCAGTGAAAGGGACTCAAAACCCCATATTTCCCGCAGAGGAATATATCTGACTAGTAAGAATCTTAAAACCTATGTATTGATATGTCTCCGTAAGGGAATCAAGTGTGTCTAGACTGGCATAAACATGGCAGTGAGAATCAGCTCAAACCCACTATAAAAAGGAATTTCAAAAACAAAACAAAAAAACTGGGAAATTCTTTACAATTCCTTCAGGGTCTCTGATGAAACCTGAAATGACCCTATCTACAATGACAGCTGGATGTGGCATAAGGCTGGACACTTGGGACTGAGAGGATTGGTGAGATTGGGTGAGCAAATGCAGACCCTTTAAAGCAATAATGCATGGCACACATTCCATGGGTCCAAACTCTCCAGGTTGAAGGGAATATTACTACAGATATAACATGTACAGGAATCCTAGAGAACGGACACACTGTGAATACGAAAGGTTTCTAAAACTCAACGAATAGTCCCTCTCCTGGTGCTCTGGTTTGACTTTCCAACTGCTTTATTATCAACCTCCCACCTTGGAGAGACAGCCCCTTTAACCTCCTGGTTCGCACAGGTTGCCAATTTGGCAGAGGATGAAAGGGAAGAGGGAGAACCAATGAGAGAGTAGCTGTTAGGCATTTGGACGGGCACATATCACTGTAATTTCCCGGCAGGAAGAAGAATTAACCAAAGTCTCAGCCACCCACCGGGAATCAGTATAGACCCTGAACCAAAATTTTAGACTTGCGGTCAGCTCACCAAAAACGAGTTGAAAAATGGAGCACAGGGGCACAGCAATTCACAAACTGGCCGAGTAATAAAGGACAACTATCGTCCAAAAATCTGTTGAGGGAAGGCAACGAGGCGGACTTGAAAGCGAGGCAGAATAGCAGGAAACAGATTTCCAGAGGTACGTTGGAATCGCCTTTAAAGCACAGGAAGAGGGGCACAACTTCGACAATGATGCACTTGGCCAAAAAGGGCGTATGCGTTTTCTCCTGAATATATTCAGGAGAAAACGCATACGCCCTTTTTGGCCAAGCAAGCAAGCGGGCAATGCAAATCTGCACTACAAAGAAGTATCACTTCCCACCGGTCAAAAGGGACATCCACAAAATGTGTAAAAACCAGAAAGGCAAGACAGGCCCTGGAGAACAGGGAGCCTTGTTATGCTGATGGGCGGGATGTAAATTGCCAACTGCCTCTCTGGAGGAGTGCATTGTGTTCCCTAAAACAAGTAAACAACAGAGCTACAGAGCCAAGGGCACTTCCAGTCTAGGGAATATACCTTGGGAAAACTGAAAATCAAAAAGACACAGCCACCCCAAAATTTAGGGCTGCACTGCTTACAAGGACCTCAACTTGGGTACACCTTAAATATCCCAGTAAATATAAAATTGGTTCAAAAAATTGTGGTACTTACGTACGATGGAATATCCCTCAGCCATGAAATCAATGTCATAAGACCAGTAGCAGCAAAATGGGTGGATTCAGGTACGATGATTCTAAGTGAAATAAGTCACAGAGAAAAAGAAACTTATCATAAGTTATCACTTATGAAGATCCTGTAAACATGGCTACACTTGAACTGAGTTAGGAAAGAGAACAGTGTCTCACATTTAGAAAACACTCTTATGCCTGCTTAAGGGGGAAGGAGAGGTGGGGTGATGCATAAAACCAGAGTTTGATATAAGCACAGGTACCGTTCCAAAAACCAACTATGGAATAGACAAGACCTACACCTTCCTCAGTGAAAGGGACTCAAAACCCCATATTTCCCGCAGAGGAATATATCTGACTAGTAAGAATCTTAAAAGCTATGTATTGATATGTCTCCGTAAGGGAATCAAGTGTGTCTAGACTGGGATAAATATGGCAGCGAGAATCAGCTCAAACCCACTATAAAAAGGAATTTCAAAAATAAAACAAAAAAACTGGGAAATTCTTTACAATTCCTTCAGGGTCTCTGATGAAACCTGAAATGACCCTATCTACAATGACAGCTGGATGTGGCATAAGGCTGGACACTTGGGACTGAGAGGATTGGTGAGATTGGGTGAGCAAATGCAGACCCTTTAAAGCAATAATGCATGGCACACATTCCATGGGTCCCAACTCTCCAGGTTGAAGGGAATATTACTACAGATATAACATGTACGGGAATCCTAGAGAACGGACACACTGTGAATACGAAAGGTTTCTAAAACTCAACGAATAGTCCCTCTCCTGGTGCTCTGGTTTGACTTTCCATCTGCTTTATTATCAACCTCCCACCTTGGAGAGACAGCCCCTTTAACCTCCTGGTTCGCACAGGTTGCCAATTTGGCAGAGGATGAAAGGGAAGAGGGAGAACCAATGAGAGATTAGCTGTTAGGCATTTGGACGGGCACATATCACTGTAATTTCCCGGCAGGAAGAAGAATTAACCAAAGTCTCAGCCACCCACCGGGAATCAGTATAGACCCTGAACCAAAATTTTAGACTTGCGGTCAGCTCACCAAAAACGAGTTGAAAAATGGAGCTCAGGGGCACAGCAATTCACAAACTGGCCGAGTAATAAAGGACAACTATCGTCCAAAAATCTGTTGAGGGAAGGCAATGAGGCGGACTTGAAAGTGAGGCAGAATAGCAGGAAACAGATTTCAAGAGGTACGTTGGAATCGCCTTTAAAGCACAGGAAGAGGGGCACAACTTCGACAATGATGCACTTGGCCAAAAAGGGCGTATGCGTTTTCACCTGAATATATTCAGGAGAAAACGCATACGCCCTTTTTGGCCAAGCAAGCAAGCGGGCAATGCAAATCTGCACTACAAAGAAGTATCACTTCCCACCGGTCAAAAGGGACATCCACAAAATGTGTACAAACCTGAAAGGAAAGACAGGCCCTGGAGAACAGGGAGCCTTGTTATGCTGATGGGCGGGATGTAAATTGCCAACTGCCTCTCTGGAGGAGTACATTGTGTTCCCTAAAACAAGTAAAGAGCAGAGCTACAGCGCCAAGTGCACTTCCAGTCTACGGAATATACCTTGGGAAAACTGAAAATCAATAAGACAGAACCACCCCAAACTTTAGGGCTGCACTGCTTACAAGGACCTCAACTTGGGTACACCTTAAATATCCCAGGAAATATAAAAATGGTTCAAAAAATTGTGGTACTTACGTACGATGGAATATCCCTCAGCCATGAAATCAATGTCATAAGACCAGTAGCAGCAAAAGGGGTGGATTCAGGTACGATGATTCTAAGTGAAATAAGTCACACAGAAAAAGAAACTTATCATAAGATATCACTTATGAAGATCCTGTAAACATGGCTACACTTGAACTGAGTTAGGAAAGAGAACAGTGTCTCACATTTAGAAAACACTCTTATGCCTGCTTAAGGGGGAAGGAGAGGTGGGGTGATGCATAAAACCAGAGTTTGATATAAGCACAGGTACTGTTCCAAAAACCAACTATGGAATAGACAAGACCTACACCTTCCTCAGTGAAAGGGACTCAAAACCCCATATTTCCCGCAGAGGAATATATCTGACTAGTAAGAATCTTAAAAGCTATGTATTGATATGTCTCCGTAAGGGAATCAAGTGTGTCTAGACTGGGATAAATATGGCAGCGAGAATCAGCTCAAACCCACTATAAAAAGGAATTTCAAAAATAAAACAAAAAAACTGGGAAATTCTTTACAATTCCTTCAGGGTCTCTGATGAAACCTGAAATGACCCTATCTACAATGACAGCTGGATGTGGCATAAGGCTGGACACTTGGGACTGAGAGGATTGGTGAGATTGGGTGAGCAAATGCAGACCCTTTAAAGCAATAATGCATGGCACACATTCCATGGGTCCCAACTCTCCAGGTTGAAGGGAATATTACTACAGATATAACATGTACGGGAATCCTAGAGAACGGACACACTGTGAATACGAAAGGTTTCTAAAACTCAACGAATAGTCCCTCTCCTGGTGCTCTGGTTTGACTTTCCATCTGCTTTATTATCAACCTCCCACCTTGGAGAGACAGCCCCTTTAACCTCCTGGTTCGCACAGGTTGCCAATTTGGCAGAGGATGAAAGGGAAGAGGGAGAACCAATGAGAGATTAGCTGTTAGGCATTTGGACGGGCACATATCACTGTAATTTCCCGGCAGGAAGAAGAATTAACCAAAGTCTCAGCCACCCACCGGGAATCAGTATAGACCCTGAACCAAAATTTTAGACTTGCGGTCAGCTCACCAAAAACGAGTTGAAAAATGGAGCTCAGGGGCACAGCAATTCACAAACTGGCCGAGTAATAAAGGACAACTATCGTCCAAAAATCAGTTGAGGGAAGGCAATGAGGCGGACTTGAAAGTGAGGCAGAATAGCAGGAAACAGATTTCAAGAGGTACGTTGGAATCGCCTTTAAAGCACAGGAAGAGGGGCACAACTTCGACAATGATGCACTTGGCCAAAAAGGGCGTATGCGTTTTCACCTGAATATATTCAGGAGAAAACGGATACGCCCTTTTTGGCCAAGCAAGCAAGCGGGCAATGCAAATCTGCACTACAAAGAAGTATCACTTCCCACCGGTCAAAAGGGACATCCACAAAATGTGTACAAACCTGAAAGGAAAGACAGGCCCTGGAGAACAGGGAGCCTTGTTATGCTGATGGGCGGGATGTAAATTGCCAACTGCCTCTCTGGAGGAGTACATTGTGTTCCCTAAAACAATTAAAGAGCAGAGCTACAGCGCCAAGTGCACTTCCAGTCTACGGAATATACCTTGGGAAAACTGAAAATCAATAAGACAGAACCACCCCAAACTTTAGGGCTGCACTGCTTACAAGGACCTCAACTTGGGTACACCTTAAATATCCCAGGAAATATAAAAATGGTTCAAAAAATTGTGGTACTTACGTACGATGGAATATCCCTCAGCCATGAAATCAATGTCATAAGACAAGTAGCAGCAAAAGGGGTGGATTCAGGTACGATGATTCTAAGTGAAATAAGTCACACAGAAAAAGAAACTTATCATAAGATATCACTTATGAAGATCCTGTAAACATGGCTACACTTGAACTGAGTTAGGAAAGAGAACAGTGTCTCACATTTAGAAAACACTCTTATGCCTGCTTAAGGGGGAAGGAGAGGTGGGGTGATGCATAAAACCAGAGTTTGATATAAGCACAGGTACTGTTCCAAAAACCAACTATGGAATAGACAAGACCTACACCTTCCTCAGTGAAAGGGACTCAAAACCCCATATTTCCCGAAGAGGAATATATCTGACTAGTAAGAATCTTAAAAGCTATGTATTGATATGTCTCCGTAAGGGAATCAAGTGTGTCTAGACTGGGATAAATATGGCAGCGAGAATCAGCTCAAACCCACTGTAAAAAGGAATTTCAAAAATAAAACAAAAAAACTGGGAAATTCTTTACAATTCCTTCAGGGTCTCTGATGAAACCTGAAATGACCCTATCTACAATGACAGCTGGATGTGGCATAAGGCTGGACACTTGGGACTGAGAGGATTGGTGAGATTGGGTGAGCAAATGCAGACCCTGTAAAGCAATAATGCATGGCACACATTCCATGGGTCCCAACTCTCCAGGTTGAAGGGAATATTACTACAGATATAACATGTACGGGAATCCTAGGGAACGGACACACTGTGAATACGAAAGGTTTCTAAAACTTAACGAATAGTCCCTCTCCTGGTGCTCCAGTTTGACTTTCCATCTGCTTTATTATCAACCTCCCAACTTGGAGAGACAGCCCCTTTAACCTCCTGGTTCGCACAGGTTGCCAATTTGGCAGAGGATGAAAGGGAAGAGGGAGAACCAATGAGAGAGTAGCTGTTAGGCATTTGGACGGGCACATATCACTCTAATTTCCCAGCAGGAAGAAGAAATAACCATAGTCTCAGCCACGCACCGGGAATCAGTATAGATCCTGAACCAAAATTTTGGACTTGCGGTCAGCTCACCAAAAACGAGTTGAAAAATGGAGCTCAGGGGCACAGCAATTCACAAACTGGCCGAGTAATAAAGGACAACTATCGTCCAAAAATCTGTTGAGGGAAGGCAACGAGGCGGACTTGAAAGCGAGGCAGTATAGCAGGAAACAGATTTCAAGAGGTACGTTGGAATCGCCTTTAAAGCACAGGAACAGGGGCACAACTTCGACAATGATGCACTTGGCCAAAAAGGGCGTATGCGTTTTCTCCTGAATATATTCAGGAGAAAACGCATACGCCCTTTTTGGCCAAGCAAGCAAGCGGGCAATGCAAATCTGCACTACAAAGAAGTATCACTTCCCACCGGTCAAAAGGGACATCCACAAAATGTGTAAAAACCAGAAAGGCAAGACTGGTCCTGGAGAACAGGGAGCCTTTTTATGCTGATGGACCGGATGTAAATTGCCAACTGCCTCTCTGGAGGAGGGCATTGTGTTCCCTAAAACAGGTAAACAACAGAGCTACAGAGCCAAGTGCACTTCCAGTCTAGGGAATATACCTGGGAAAAAGTGAAAATCAATAAGACAGAGCCACCCCAAAATTTAGGGCTGCACTCCTTACAAGGACATCAACTTGGGCACACCTTAAATATCCCAGGAAATATAAAATTGGTTCAAAAAATTGTGGTACTTATGTACGATGGAATATCCCTCAGCCATGATATCAATGTCATAAGACCAGTAGCAGCAAAATGGGTGGATTCAGGTACGATGATTCTAAGTGAAATAAGTCACAGAGAAAAAGAAACTTATCATAAGTTATCACTTATGAAGTTCCTGTAAACATGGCTACACTTGAACTGAGTTAGGAAAGAGAACAGTGTCTCACATTTAGAAAACACTCTTATGCCTGCTTAAGGGGGAAGGAGAGGTGGGGTGATGCATAAAACCAGAGTTTGATATAAGCACAGGTACCGTTCCAAAAACCAACTATGAAATAGACAAGACCTACACCTTCCTCAGTGAAAGGGACTCAAAACACCATATTTCCCGAAGAGGAATATATCTGACTAGTAAGAATCTTAAAACCTATGTATTGATATGTCTCCATAAGGGAATCAAGTGTGTCTAGACTGGCATAAACATGGCAGCGAGAATCAGCTCAAACCCACTATAAAAAGCAATTTCAAAAACAAAACAAAAAAACTGGGAAATTCTTTACAATTCCTTCAGGTTCTCTGATGAAACCTGGAATGACCCTATCTACAACGACAGCTGGATGTGGCATAAGGCTGGACACTTGGGACTGAGAGGATTGGTGAGATTGGGTGAGCAAATGCAGACCCTTTAAAGCAATAATGCATGGCACCCATTCCTTGGGTCCCAACTCTCCAGGTTGAAGGGAATATTACTACAGTTATAACATGTACGGGAAACCTAGAGAACGGACACACTGTGAATACAAAAGGTTTCTAAAATTCAAAGAATAGTCCCTCTCCTGGTGCTCCGGTTTGACTTTCCATCTGCTTTACTATCAACCTCCTAACTTGGAAAGACAGCCCCTTTAACCTCCTGGTTCGCACAGGTTGCCAATTTGGCAGAGGATGAAAGGGAAGAGGGAGAACCAATGAGAGAGTAGCTGTTAGGCATTTGGACGGGCACATATCACTGTAATTTCCTGGTAGGAAGAAGAATTAACCAAAGTCTCAGCCACCCACCGGAATCAGTATAGGTCCTGAAACAAAATTTTGGACTTGCGGTCAGCTCACCAAAAACGAGTTGAAAAATGGAGCTCAGGGGCACAGCAATTCACAAACTGGCCGAGTAATAAAGGACAACTATCTTCCAAAAATCTGTTGAGGGAAGGCAACGAGGCGGACTTGAAAGCGAGGCAGAATAGCAGGAAACAGATTTCAAGAGGTACGTTGGAATCGCCTTTAAAGCACAGGAAGAGGGGCACAACTTCGACAATGATGCACTTGGCCAAAAAGGGCGTATGCGTTTTCTCCTGAATATATTCAGGAGAAAACGCATACACCCTTTTTGGCCAAGCAAGCAAGCGGGCAATGCAAATCTGCACTACAAAGAAGTATCACTTCCCACCGGTCAAAAGGGACATCCACAAAATGTGTAAAAACCAGAAAGGCAAGACAGGCCCTGGAGAACAGGGAGCCTTGTTATGCTGATGGGCGGGATGTAAATTGCCAACTGCCTCTCTGGAGGAGTGCATTGTGTTCCCTAAAACAAGTAAACAACAGAGCTACAGAGCCAAGGGCACTTCCAGTCTAGGGAATATACCTTGGGAAAACTGAAAATCAAAAAGACACAGCCACCCCAAAATTTAGGGCTGCACTGCTTACAAGGACCTCAACTTGGGTACACCTTAAATATCCCAGGAAATATAAAAATGGTTCAAAAAATTGTGGTACTTACGTACGATGGAATATCCCTCAGCCATGAAATCAATGTCATAAGACCAGTAGCAGCAAAATGGGTGGATTCAGGTACGATGATTCTAAGTGAAATAAGTCACACAGAAAAAGAAACTTATCATAAGATATCACTTATGAAGATCCTGTAAACATGGCTACACTTGAACTGAGTTAGGAAAGAGAACAGTGTCTCACATTTAGAAAACACTCTTATGCCTGCTTAAGGGGGAAGGAGAGGTGGGGTGATGCATAAAACCAGAGTTTGATATAAGCACAGGTACCGTTCCAAAAACCAACTATGGAATAGACAAGACCTACACCTTCCTCAGTGAAAGGGACTCAAAACCCCATATTTCCCGCAGAGGAATATATCTGACTAGTAAGAATGTTAAAACCTATGTATTGATATGTCTCCGTAAGGGAATCAAGTGTGTCTAGACTGGCATTAACCTGGCAGCGAGAATCAGCTCAAACCCACTATAAAAAGGAATTTCAAAAACAAAACAAAAAAACTGGGAAATTCTTTACAATTCCTTCAGGGTCTCTGAAGAAACCTGGAATGACCCTATCTACAACGACAGCTGGATGTGGCATAAGGAGGGACACTTGGGACTGAGATGATTGGTGAGATTGGGTGAGCAAATGCAGACCCTTTAAAGCACAAATGCCTGGCACCCATTCCATGGGTCCCAACTCTCCAGGTTGAAGGGAATATTACTACAGCTATAACATGTACGGGAAACCTACAGAACGGACACACTGTGAATACGAAAGGTTTCTAAACCTGAACGAATAGTCCCTCTCCTGGTGCTCCAGTTTGACTTTCCATCTGCTTTACTATCAACCTCCCAACTTGGAGAGACAGCCCCTTTAACCTCCTGGTTCGCACAGGTTGCCAATTTGGCAGAGGATGAAAGGGAAGAGGGAGAACCAATGAGAGAGTAGCTGTTAGGCATTTGGACGGGCACATATCACTGTAATTTCCCGACAGAAAGAAGAATTAACCAAAGTCTCAGCCACCCACCGGGAATCAGTATAGATCCTGAACCAAAATTTTGGACTTGCGGTCAGTTCACCAAAAACGAGTTGAAAAATGGAGCTCAGGGGCTCAGCAATTCACAAACTGGCCGAGTAATAAAGGACAACTATCGTCCAAAAATCTGTTGAGGGAAGGCAATGAGGCGGACTTGAAAGCGAGGCAGAATAGCAGGAAACAGATTTCAAGAGGTACGTTGGAATCGCCTTTAAAGCACAGGAAGAGGGGCACAACTTCGACAATGATGCACTTGGCCAAAAAGGGCGTATGCGTTTTCACCTGAATATATTCAGGAGAAAACGCATACGCCCTTTTTGGCCAAGCAAGCAAGCGGGCAATGCCAATCTGCACTACAAAGAAGTATCACTTCCCACCGGTCAAAAGGGACATCCACAAAATGTGTACAAACCTGAAAGGAAAGACAGGCCCTGGAGAACAGGGAGCCTTGTTATGCTGATGGGCGGGATGTAAATTGCCAACTGCCTCTCTGGAGGATTACATTGTGTTCCCTAAAACAAGTAAAGAGCAGAGCTACAGCGCCAAGGGCACTTCCAGTCTACGGAATATACCTTGGGAAAACTGAAAATCAAAAAGACACAGCCACCCCAAAATTTAGGGCTGCACTGCTTACAAGGACCTCAACTTGGGTACACCTTAAATATCCCAGGAAATATAAAAATGGTTCAAAAAATTGTGGTACTTACGTACGATGGAATATCCCTCAGCCATGAAATCAATGTCATAAGACCAGTAGCAGCAAAATGGGTGGATTAATGTACGATGATTCTAAGTGAAATAAGTCACAGAGAAAAAGAAACGTATCATAAGATATCACTTATGAAGATCCTGTAAACATGGCTACACTTGAACTGAGTTAGGAAAGAGAACAGTGTCTCACATTTAGAAAACACTCTTATGCCTGCTTAAGGGGGAAGGAGAGGTGGGGTGATGCATAAAACCAGAGTTTGATATAAGCACAGGTACCGTTCCAAAAACCAACTATGGAATAGACAAGACCTACACCTTCCTCAGTGAAAGGGACTCAAAACCCCATATTTCCCGAAGAGGAATATATCTGACTAGTAAGAATCTTAAAAGCTATGTATTGATATGTCTCCGTAAGGGAATCAAATGTGTCTAGACTGGGATAAATATGGCAGCGAGAATCAGCTCAAACCCACTATAAAAAGGAATTTCAAAAATAAAACAAAAAAACTGGGAAATTCTTTATAATTCCTTCAGGGTCTCTGATGAAACCTGAAATGACCCTATCTACAATGACAGCTGGATGTGGCATAAGGCTGGACACTTGGGACTGAGAGGATTGGTGAGATTGGGTGAGCAAATGCAGACCCTTTAAAGCAATAATGCATGGCACACATTCCATGGGTCCCAACTCTCCAGGTTGAAGGGAATATTACTACAGATATAACATGTACGGGAATCCTAGAGAACGGACACACTGTGAATACGAAAGGTTTCTAAAACTCAACGAATAGTCCCTCTCCTGGTGCTCCAGTTTGACTTTCCATCTGCTTTATTATCAACCTCCCAACTTGGAGAGACAGCCCCTTTAACCTCCTGGTTCGCACAGGTTGCCAATTTGGCAGAGGATGAAAGGGAAGAGGGAGAACCAATGAGAGAGTAGCTGTTAGGCATTTGGACGGGCACATATCACTCTAATTTCCCAGCAGGAAGAAGAATTAACCAAAGTCTCAGCCACCCACCGGGAATCAGTATAGATCCTGAACCAAAATTTTGGACTTGCGGTCAGCTCACCAAAAATGAGTTGAAAAATGGAGCTCAGGGGCACAGCAATTCACAAACTGGCAGAGTAATAAAGGACAACTATCATCCAAAAATCTGTTGAGGGAAGGAAACGAGGCGGACTTGAAAGCGAGGCAGAATAGCAGGAAACAGATTTCAAGAGGTACGTAGGAATCGCCTTTAAAGCACAGGAAGAGGGGCACAACTTCGACTATGATGCACTTGGCCAAAAAGGGCGTATGTGTTTTCTCCTGAATATATTCAGGAGAAAACACATGCGCCCTTTTTGGCCAAGCAAGCAAGCGGGCAATGCAAATCTGCACTACAAAGAAGTATCACTTCCCAACGGTCAAAAGGGACATCCACAAAATGTGTACAAACCTGAAAGGAAAGACAGGCCCTGGAGAACAGGGAGCCTTGTTATGCTGATGGGCAGGATGTAAATTGCCAACTGCCTCTCTGGAGGAGTACATTGTGTTCCCTAAAACAAGTAAAGAGCAGAGCTACAGCGCCAATGGCACTTCCAGTCTACGGAATATACCTTGGGAAAACTGAAAATCAATAAGACAGAGCCACCCCAAACTTTAGGGCTGCACTGCTTACAAGGACCTCAACTTGGGTACACCTTAAATATCCCAGGAAATATAAAAATGGTTCAAAAAATTGTGGTACTTACGTATGATGGAATATCCCTCAGCCATGAAATCAATGTCATAAGACCAGTAGCAGCAAAATGGGTGGATTCAGGTACGCTGATTCTAAGTGAAATAAGTCACACAGAAAAAGAAACTTATCATAAGATATCACTTATGAAGATCCTGTAAACATGGCTACACTTGAACTGAGTTAGGAAAGAGAACAGTGTCTCACATTTAGAAAACACTCTTATGCCTGCTTAAGGGGGAAGGAGAGGTGGGGTGATGCATAAAACCAGAGTTTGATATAAGCACAGGTACCGTTCCAAAAACCAACTATGGAATAGACAAGACCTACACCTTCCTCAGTGAAAGGGACTCAAAACCCCATATTTCCCGCAGAGGAATATATCTGACTAGTAAGAATCTTAAAACCTATGTATTGATATGTCTCCGTAAGGGAATCAAGTGTGTCTAGACTGGCATAAACAGGGGAGCGAGAATCAGCTCACACCCACTATAAAAAGGAATTTCAAAAACAAACCAAAAAAACTGGGAAATTCTGTTCAATTCCTTCAGGGTCTCTGATGAAACCTGGAATGACCCTATCTACTACGACAGCTGGATGTGGCATAAGTCTGTACTCTTGGGACTGAGAGGATTGGTGAGATTGGGTGAGCAAATGCAGACCCTTTAAAGCAATAATGCATGGCACCCATTCCATGGGTCACAACACTCAAGGTTGAAGGGAATATTACTACAGCTATAACATAAAAAGGAAACCTAGAGAACGGACCCACTGTGAATACGAAAGGTTTCAAAAACTCAACGAATAGTCCCTCTCCTGGTGCTCCGGTTTGACTTTCCACCTGCTTTACTATCAACCTCCCAACTTGGAGAGACAGCCCCTTTAACCTCCTGATTCGCACAGGTTGCCAATTTGGCAGAGGATGAAAGGGAAGAGGGAGAACCAATGAGAGAGTAGTTGTTAGGCATTTGGACGGGCACATATCACTCTAACTTCCCGGCATGAAGAAGAATTAACCAAAGTCTCAGCCCCCCACCGGGAACCAGTGTAGATCCTGAACCAAAATTTTGGACTTGCGCTCAGCTCACAAAATAACGAGTTGAAAAATGGAGATCAGGTGCACAGCAATTCACAAACTGGCAGGGTGATAAAGGACAACTATCGTCAAAAAATCTGTTAAGGGAAGGCAACGAGGCAGACTTGAAAGCGACGCAGAATAGCAGGAAACAGATTTCAAGAGGTACGTTGGAATCGCCTTTAAAGCACAGGAAAAGGGACAAAACTTCGACAATGATGCACTTGGTCAAAAAGGGTGTATGTTTTTCTCCTGAATATATTCAGGAGAAAACGCATACACCCTTTTTGGCTAAGCAAGCAAGCAGGGAATGCAAATCTGCACTACAAAGATGTATCACTTCCCACCGGTCAAAAGGGACATCCACAAAATGTGTAAAAACCAGAAAGGCAAGACAGGCCCTGGAGAACAGGCAGCCTTGTTATGCTGATGGGCGGGATGTAAATTGCCAGCTGCCTCTCTGGAGGAGTGCACTGTGTTCCCTAAAACAAGTAAACAACAGAGCTACAGAGCCAATGGCACTTCCAGTCTAGGGAATATACCTTGGGAAAACTGAAAATCAATAAGACAGAGCCACCCCAAAATTTAGGGCTGCACTGCTTACAAGGACCTCAACTTGTGTACAACTTAAATATCCCAGGAAATATAAAAACGGTTCAAAAAATTGTGGTACTTACGTACGATGGAATATCCCTCAGCCATGAAGTCAATGTCATAAGACCAGTAGCAGCAAAATGGGTGGATTCAGGTACGATGATTCTAAGTGAAATAAGTCACACAGAAAAAGAAACTTATCATAAGATATCACTTATGAAGATCCTGTAAACATGGCTACACTTGAACTGAGTTATTAAAGAGAACAGAGTCTCACATTTAGAAAACACTCTTATGCCTGCTTAAGGGGGAAGGAGAGGTGGGGTGATGCATAAAACCAGAGTTTGATATAAGCACAGGTACCGTTCCAAAAACCAACTATGGAATAGTCAAGACCTACACCTTCCTCAGTGAAAGGGACTCAAAACCCCATATTTCCCGCAGAGGAATATATCTGACTAGTAAGAATCTTAAAACCTATGTATTGATATGATTCCGTAAGGGAATCAAGTGTGTCTAGACTGGCATAAACATGGCAGCGAGAATCAGCTCAAACCCACTATAAAAAGGAATTTCAAAAACAAACAAAAAAACTGGGAAATTCTTTACAATTCCTTCAGGGTCTCTGATGAAACCTGGAATAGCCCTATCTACAATACACCTGGATGTGGCATAAGGCTGGACACTTGGGACTGAGAGGATTGGTGAGATTGGGTGAGCAAATGCAGACCCTTTAAAGCACAAATGCCTGGCACCCATTCCATGAGTCCCAACTCTCCAGGTTGAAGGGAATATTACTACAGCTATAACATGTATGGGAAACCTAGAGAACAGACACACAGTGAATACTAAAGGTTTCTAAAACTCAACGAATAGTCCCTCTCCTGGTGCTCTGGTTTGACTTTCTATCTGCTTTACTATCAATCTCCCAACTTCGAGAGACAGCCCCTTTAACCTCCTGGTTCGCACAGGTTTTCAATTTGGCAGTGGATGAAAGGGAAGAGGGAGAACCAATGAGAGAGTAGCTGTAAGGCATTTGGACGGGCACATATCTCTCTAACTTCCCGGCAGGAAGAAGAAGTAACCAAAGTCTCAGCCCCCCATCTGGAACCAGCATAGTTCCTGAACCAAAATTTTGGACTTGCGGTAAGCTCACGAAAAAACGAGTTGAAAAATGGAGCTCATGGTCACAGCAATTCACAAACTGGCAGAGTAATAAAGGACAACTATCGTCCAAAAATCTGTGAAGGCTAGGCAACGAGGCGGACTTGAAAGCGAGGCAGAATAGCAGGAAACAGATTTCAAGAGGTACGTTGGAATCGCCTGTAAAGCAGAGGAAGAGAGGCACAACTTCGAAAATGATGCACTTGGACAAAAAAGGCGTATGCGTTTTCCTCTGAATATATTCAGGAGAAAACTCATATGCCTTTTTTGGCCAAGCAAGCAAGCGGGCAATTCAAATCTGCACTACAAAGAAGTATCACTTCCCACCAGTCAAAAGGGACTTCCAGAAAATGTGTAAAAACCAGAAAGGAAAGAGAGGCCCTGTAGAACAGGGAGCCTTGATATGCTGATGGGCGGGATGTAAATTGCCAACTGCCTCTCTGGAGGAGTGCATTGTGTTCCCTAAAACAAGTAAACAACAGAGCTACAGAGCCAAGGGCACTTCCAGTCTAGGGAATATACCTTGGGAAAACTGAAACTCAAAAAGACACAGCCAGCCCAAAATTTAGGGCTGCACTGCTTATAGAAACCTCACCTTGGGTACAACATAAATATCCCAGGAAATATAAAAACGGTTCAAAAAATTGTGGTACTTACGTAAGGTGGAATATCCCTCAGCCATTAAATCAATGTCATAAGACCAGTAGCAGCAAAATGGGTGGATTCAGGTACGATGATTCTAAGTGAAATAAGTCACAGAGAAAAAGAAACTTATCATAAGATATCACTTATGAATATCCTGTAAACATGGCTACACGTGAACTGAGTTAGGAAAGAGAACAGTGTCTCACATTTAGAAAACACTCTTATGCCTGCTTAAGTGGGAAGGAGAGGTGGGGTGATGCATAAAACCAGAGTTTGATATAAGCACAGGTACCGTTCCAAAAACCAACTATGGAATAGACAAGACCTACACCTTCCTCAGTGAAAGGGACTCAAAACCCCATATTTCCCGCAGAGGAATATATCTGACTAGTAAGAATCTTAAAACATATGTATTGATATGTCTCCGTAAGGGAATCAAGTGTGTCTAGACTGGCATAAACATGGCAGCGAGAATCAGCTCAAACCCACTATAAAAGGAATTTCAAAAACAAAACAAAAAAACTGGGAAATTCTTTACAATTCCTTCAGGGTCTCTGATGAAACCTGGAATGACCCTATGTACAACGACAGCTGGATGAGGCATAAGGCTGGACACATGGAACTTACAGGATTGGTGAGATTGGGTGAGCAAATGCAGACCCTTTAAAGCACAAATGCCTGGCACCCATTCCATGGGTCCCAACTCTCCAGGTTGAAGGGAATATTACTACAGCTATAACATGTACGGGAAACCTAGAGAATGGACCCACTGTGAATACGAAAGTTTTCTAAAACTCAACGAATAGTCCCTCTCCTGGTGCTCCGGTTTGACTTTCCATCTGCTTTACTATCAATCTCCCAACTAGGAGAGACAGCCCCTTTAACCTCCTGGTTCGCACAGGTTTCCAAATTGGCAGAGGATGAAAGGGAAGAGGGAAAACCAATGAGAGAAGAGCTGTTATGCATTAGGATGGGCACATATCACTCTAACTTCCCGGCAGCAAAAAGAATTAACCAAAGTCTCAGCCCCCAACCGGGAACCAGCATAGGTCCTGAACCAAAATTTTGGACTTGCGGTCAGCTCACAAAAAACGGCTTGCAAAATGGAGCTCAAGGGCACAGCAATTCACAAACTGGCCGAGTAATAAAGGACAACTATCGTCCAAAAATCTGTTAAGGGAAGGCAACGAGGGAGACTTGAATGCGAGGCAGAATAGCAGGAAACAGATTTCAACAGGTACGTTGGAATCGCCTTTAAAGCACAGGAAGAGGGGCACAACTTCGACAATGATGCACTTGGCCAAAAAGGGCGTATGCGTTTTCTCCTGAATCCGGAGAAAATGCATACGCCCTTTTTGGCCAAGCAAGCAAGCGGGAAATGCAAATCTGCACTACAAAGAAGTATCACTTCCCACCGGTCAAAAGGGACATCCACAAAATGTGTAAAAACCAGAAAGGCAAGACATGCCCTGGAGAACAGGGAGCCTTGTTATGCTGATGGGCGGGATGTAAATTGCCAACTGCCTCTCTGGAGGAGTGCATTGTGTTCCCTAAAACAAGTAAACAACAGAGCTACAGAGCCAAGGGCACTTCCAGTCTAGGGAATATACCTTGGGAAAACTGAAAATCAAAAAGACACAGCTACCCCAAAATTTAGGGCTGCACTGCATACAAGAACCTCAACTTGGGTACACCTTAAATATCCCAGGAAATATAAATATGGTTCAAAAAATTCTGGTACTTACATACGATGGAATATCCCTCGGCCATGAAATCAATGTCATAAGACCAGTAGCAGCAAAATGGGTGGATTCATGTACGATGATTGTAAGTGAAATAAGTCACACAGAAAAAGAATCTTATCATAAGATATCACTTATGAAGATCCTGTAAACATGGCTACACTTGAACTGAGATAGGAAAGAGAGCAGTGTCTCACATATAGAAAACACTCTTATGCCTGCTTAAGTGGGAAGGAGAGGTGGGGTGATGCATAAAACCAGAGTTTGATATAAGCACAGGTACTG
This sequence comes from Hyperoodon ampullatus, assembly GCF_949752795.1. Taxonomy (NCBI): domain Eukaryota; kingdom Metazoa; phylum Chordata; class Mammalia; order Artiodactyla; family Ziphiidae; genus Hyperoodon; species Hyperoodon ampullatus. Next base: position 97,148 of record NC_136922.1, read on the forward strand.
TTCCAAAAACCAACTATAGAATAGACAAGACCTAGACCTTCCTCAGTGAAAGGGACTCAAAACCCCATAGTTCCCGCAGAGGAATATATCTGACTAGTAAGAATCTTAAAACCTATGTATTGATATGTCTCCATAAGGGAATCAAGTGTGTCTAGACTGGCATAAACATGGCAGCGAGAATCAGCTCAAACCCACTATATAAAGGAATTTCAAAAACAAAACAAAAAAACTGTGAAATTATTTACAATTCCTTCAGGGTCTCTGATGAAACCTGGAATGACCCTATCTACAACGACAGCTGGATGTGGCATAAGGCTGGACACTTGGGTCTGAGACGATTGGTGAGATTGGGTGAGAAAATTCAGACCCTTTGAGTCACAAATGCCTGGCAGACATTCCATGGGTCCCAAATCTCCAGGTTGAAGGGAATATTACTACAGATATAACATGTAAGGGAAAAATAGAGAATGGACAAACTGTGAATATGAAAGGTTTCTAAAACTCAACGAATAGTCCCTCTCCTGTTGCTCCGGTTTGATTTTCCAACTGCTTTTCTATCAATCTCCCAACTTGGAGAAACAGCCCCTTTAACCTCCTGGTTCGCACAGGTTGCCAATTTGGCAGAGGATGAAAGGGAAGAAGGAGAACCAGTGAGAGAGTAGCTCTAAGGCATTTGGACGGGCACAGGTCACTCTAGTTTCCCAGGAGGAAGAAGAATTTACCAAAGTCTCAGCCCCCCACCGGGAACCAGTATAGGTCCTGAACCACAATTTTGGACTTTCGGTGAGCTCACAAAAAACAAGTTGAAAAATGGAGCTAAGGGGCACAGCAATTCACAAACTGGCAGAGTAATAAAGACAACTATTGTCCAAAAATCTGTTGAGGGAAGGCAACGAGGTGGACTTGAAAGCTAGGCAGAATAGCAGGAAACAGATTTAAAGTGGTACATTGGAATTGACTTTAAAGCACAGGATGAGGGGCACAACTTCAACAATGTTGCACTTGAGCAAAAATGGCATATGCGTTTTCTCCTGAATATATTCAGGAGAAAATGCATACGCCCTTTTTGGCCAAGCAATCAAGCGGGAAATGCAAATCTGCACTACAAAGAAGTATCACTTCCGACTGTTCAAAAGGGACATCCACAAAATGTGTAAAATCCAGAAAGGCAAGACAGGCCCCGGAGAACAGGGAGGCTTGTTTTGCTGATGGGCGGGTTGTAAACTGCCAACTGCATCTCTGGAGGAGTGCATTGTGTTCACTAAAATAAGAAAACAACAGAGCTACAGAGCCAAGGGCACTTCCAGTCTAGGGAATTTATTTGGGAAACCTGAATATCAATAAGACAGATCCACCCCAAAATTTAGGGGTGCACTGCTTACAAGAACCTCAACTTGGGTACACCTTAAATATCCCAGGAAATATAAAAATAGTTCAAAAATTTGTGGTACTTCCGTAGGATGGAATATCCCTCAGCCATGCAATCAATGGCATAAGACCAGTAGCAGCAAAATGAGTGGATTGAGGTATGATGCTTCTAAGTGAAATAAGTCACACAGAAAAAGAAACTTATATTAAGATATCACTTATGAAGATCCTATAAACATGGCTACACTTGAACTCAGTTAAGAAAGAGAACAGAGTCTCACCTTTGGAAAACAATCTGATGCCTGCTTAAGGGGGAATGAGAGGCGGTGTGATGCATAAAACCAGAGTTTGATATAAGCACAGGTACCGTTCCAAACACAAACTATGGAAGAGACAAGACCTACTCCTTCGTCAGTGAAAGGGACCCGAGGCATCTGTGAGTAACCGTGAGCTGAGCCCCATGCCAGCTGCTGTTGAACTTTTCCTACCCTTCCCAGGTAAAACACCTGAATATGTACAAGGGCTTGAAAGCCTAGATGAAGGGGCTTGGAGCCACACCAGCGACAGCACACAGGCCAACTTGGTGCCTGCAGGCCAGCCAGTATGGTCCTGGACCTGGTCGCTCTTCTGGAAGCTTTCCATTGCCCTGCCTGAGATACCCCTCCTGTCCCGGCACCCACTGCTTTTTTCCTTCCTCACCTCTGTCCGGAGAGAAATTCCAGTGGAAGGTATGTGTGCCACATCCTCTTCTTTACAGGTGGAAGCCTGGCAACTCCTGCAGAAAGTCCAGCAGAGACCCACTCACACCGGGCCACCCACAAAGCCATGGCCCCTCACTCCCTCCCACCAGCACAGCCCCGAGACTGCTGACGGGGCAGAGAATATGGAGTCAGGCACAGCTTCAGGGGCTATTGCTGCCTGCAGCCCTGTTTATATTGACCTCAACCCAGGCACACCTAGGGAGGGCAGGCCGGCAGGGTCAGGCTACCCAGGTCAGCTAATCTTCAGCCCTCAGGGAATCACATTGTTGAAAATGGACCTCGCTAAGGCAGAATAGAAGCCAAGGAATAAAAGGACACAATGCCATTTGCAGCACCGTAGGTGTGTCTAGAGGTAATCACGTGACTTTTAGTAAGTCAGAAAGTGAAAGACACATATCATATCATATCTCTTATAGGTGTGACCGAAAAATGGATACCAGGGCAGATATTTCCACGGAGAAGGGCAATCACAGATTCATTCAACAAACTTATGGTTCACCAATGGAAAGGTGTGAGGATTGGTTTCATTATGATATTGGGGTTAACAGACATATACAAACACAGGTGACATATATAATCACCAAAGACCTACAGAATACCAAGAGAAGACTACTCAACATTCTGTCATAAGGTACATGGGAAAAGGATCCCAGGAAGAACAGACATATGTGTATGTGTAAAAGAACCACATCTTCCACACCTACAACAAGCCAAACATTGTAATCAAATTTGCTGTAATAAAAAATAAAAAATTAAATTAAAAACACGAACAAGAAGTAGTGAGACAAACTTGAGGGGCTTTCTCCTGGCACATTCCATTCTAAATTCCAATCTAGAACACGACTTCCATTGAGGCTCTGTTGCCCCAGTAACCAGATTTGGTAAGGGAGACCTGCTGCCACCTTGTGGCCGTTTCACACAACAGCAGCTTTAATCCCAGCGCTAATGGTCAGTTGATATTCAAAATCATTGCAGGCCTGTAAATGACACCTGCCCTGAAAACAAATCCTGGGTTCATATATCGACCAAAAAATTCAAAGGACGTCCATATTTCAAAACGACAGTTTCAAAAGGCATATTTTACTCACATTAGTGTTCTGCTTCTTTTTCTTTCTTTCTTTTTTTGTTAAAAAAACGGGAATGGCAAAAAGCATCCCTCAGAATGGGCGAAAATATTTGCAAACGAATCAATGGACAAAAGTTTAATCTCCAATATATATAAAGAGCTCATGCAGCTTAATATTAAAAAAAACAAACAACCCAATACAAAAATGGGCAGAAGATCTAAAGAGACGTTTCTTCAAAGAAGACACAGAGATGGCCAAGACGCACATGGAAAGCTGCTCAACATCACTAATTATTAGAGAAATGCAAATCAAAACTACAATGAGGTATCACCTCACACCTGTTACAATTGGCATCATCAGAAAATCTACAAACAACGAATTCTGGGGAGGGTGTGGACAAAAGGATCCCTCTTCCACTAGTGGTGGAAATGTAAATTGATACAGTCACGATGGAGAACAGTATGGAGTTTCCTTAAAAAAACTAGAAATAGAATTACCATATGATCCAGCAATCCCACTTCTGGGCATATACCCAGATAAAACCATAAATCAAAAAGGCACATTCACCACAATGCTCATTTCAGCACTATTTACGATAGCCAGGTAATGGAAGCAACCTAAATACCCACAGACAGACGAATGGATAAAGATGTGGTACATATATAAAATGGAATATTACTCAGCCATAAGAAGGAATGAAACTGGGTCATTTGTAGAGACGTCGATGGATCTAGAGACTGTCATACAGAATGAAGTAAGTCAGAAAGAGACAAACAAATATTGTATATTAATGCATATATGTGGAACCTAGAAAAATGGTACAGATGAACTGGTTTGCAGGGAAGAAATAGAGACATAGAGGTAGAGAACCCTCGTATGGACACCAAGTGTGGAAGCCACGAGGAGGTGGTGTTGGGGTGAGTTGGGAGATTGGGATTGACCTGTATACATGTATATGCATAAAATACATAACTAATAATAACCTGCTGTATAAAAAATAAATAAAATTAAATTTAAAAATTTAAAAAAATAAAATTTAAAAATAAAACAGAAAAAAGTTCTTCCCTTCACACAGATGTATTTATATGAATGAATTATTTCCATGCTTATATCTATAAATACATAAAAGAGGAATAAAATCTAACTTGAACCAAGAAAGAAAAAAAAAAACCTGAACCCACGAGTTAGACAGAGGAAAACACAATCAGGGCACTTGCTCCATCGGTAAACAATTCTGAAATTGGTCAGAGGTGGGGAATCATCTCCCATAGAGCCAGCAGCCCACTCCTACGCAAGGAGCGTCCTCATTGCAAAGCGGGGGGCCATGCCGAGGCATCTGTGAGTAACCGTGAGCTGAGCCCCAGGCCAGCTGCTGTTGAACTTTTCCCACCCTTCCCAGGTAAAACACCTGAATATGTACAAGGGCTTGAAAGCCTAGAGGAAGGGCCGTGGAGCCACACCAGCGACAGCACGCAGGCCAACTTGGTGCCTGCAGGCCAGTCAGGATGGTCCTGGCCCTGGGCGCTCTTCTGGAAGCTTTCCATTGCCCTGCCTGAGATACCCCTCCTGTCCCGGCCCCCACTGCTTTTTTCCTTCCTCACCTCTGTCCGGAGAGAAATTCCAGCGGAAGGTATGGGTGACACATCCTCTTCATTACAGGTGGAAGCCTGGCAACTCCTGCAGAAAGTCCAGCAGAGACCCACTCACACCGGGCCACCCACAAAGCCGTGGCCCCTCACTCCCTCCCACCAGCACAGCCCCGACACTGCTGACGGGGCAGAGAATATGGAGTCAGGCACAGCTTCAGGGGCTATTGCTGCCTGCAGCGCTGTTTATATTGACCTCAACCCAGGCACACCTGGGGAGGGCCGGCCGGCAGGGTCAGGCTACCCAGGTCAGCTAATCCTCAGCCCTCAGGGAATCACATTGTTGAAAATGGACCTCGCTAAGGCAGAATAGAAGCCAAGGAATAAAAGGACACAATGCCATTTGTAGCACCGTAGGTGTGTCTAGAGGTAAGCACGTGAGTTGTTGTAAGTCAGAAAGTGAAAGACACATATCATATCATATCTCTTATAGGTGTGACCGAAAAATGGATACCAGGGCAGATATTTCCACGGAGAAGGGCAATCACAGATTCATTCAACAAACTTATGGTTCACCAATGGAAAGGTGTGAGGATTGGTTTCATTATGATATTGGGGTTAACAGACATATACAAACACAGGTGACATATATAATAACCAAAGACCTACAGAATACCAAGAGAAGACTACTCAACATTCTGTCATAAGGTACATGGGAAAAGGATCCCAGGAAGAACAGACATATGTGTATGTGTAAAAGAACCACATCTTCCACACCTACAGCAAGCCAAACATTGTAATCAAATTTGCTGTAATAAAAAATAAAAAATTAAATTAAAATCACGAACAAGAAGTAGTGAGACAAACTTGAGGGGCTTTCTCCTGGCACATTCCATTCTAAATTCCAATCTAGAACACGACTTCCATTGAGGCTCTGTTGCCCCAGTAACCAGATTTGGTAAGGGAGACCTGCTGCCACCTTGTGGCCGTTTCACACAACAGCAGCTTTAATCCCAGCGCTAATGGTCAGTTGATATTCAAAATCATTGCAGGCCTGTAAATGACACCTGCCCTGAAAACAAATCCTGGGTTCATATATGGACCAAAAAATTCAAAGGACGTCCATATTTCAAAACGACAGTTTCAAAAGACATATTTTACACACATTAGTGTTCTGCTTCTTTTCCTTTCTTTCTTTTTTTGTTAAAAAAACGGGAATGGCAAAAAGCATCCCTCAGAATGGGCGAAAATATTTGCAAACGAATCAATGGACAAAAGTTTAATCTCCAATATATATAAAGAGCTCATGCATCTTAATATTAAAAAAACAAACAACCCAATACAAAAATGGGCAGAAGATCTAAAGAGACGTTTCTTCAAAGAAGACACAGAGATGGCCAAGACGCACATGAAAAGCTGCTCAACATCACTAATTATTAGAGAAATGCAAATCAAAACTACAATGAGGTATCACCTCACACCTGTTAGAATCGGCATCATCAGAAAATCTACAAACAACGAATTCTGGGGAGGGTGTGGACAAAAGGATCCCTCTTCCACTAGTGGTGGAAATGTAAATTGATACAGTCACGATGGAGAACAGTATGGAGTTTCCTTAAAAAAACTAGAAATAGAATTACCATATGATTCAGCAATCCCACTTCTGGGCATATACCCAGAGAAAACCATAAATCAAAAAGGTACATTCACCACAATGCTCATTTCAGCACTATTTACGATAGCCAGGTAATGGAAGCAACCTAAATACCCACAGACAGACGAATGGATAAAGATGTGGTACATATATAAAATGGAATATTACTCAGCCATAAGAAGGAATGAAACTGGGTCATTTGTAGAGACGTCGATGGATCTAGAGACTGTCATACAGAATGAAGTAAGTCAGAAAGAGACAAACAAATATTGTATATTAATGCATATATGTGGAACCTAGAAAAATGGTACAGATGAACTGGTTTGCAGGGAAGAAATAGAGACACAGAGGTAGAGAACACACGTATGGACACCAAGTGTGGGAAGCCATGGGGAGGTGGTGTTGGGGTGAGTTGGGAGATTGGGATTGACCTGTATACATGTATATGCATAAAATACATAACTAATAATAACCTGCTGTATAAAAAATAAATAAAATTAAATTTCAAAATTTTAAGCAATAAAATTTAAAAATAAAACAGAAAAAAGTTCTTCCCTTCACACAGATGTATTTATATGAATGAATTATTTCCATGCTTATATCTATAAATACATAAAAGAGGAATAAAATCTAACTTGAACCAGAAAAGAAAAAAAAAAAAACCTGAACACACGAGTTAGACAGAGGAAAACACAATCAGGGCACTTGCTCCATCGGTAAACAATTCTGAAATTGGTCAGAGGTGGGGAATCATCTCCCATAGAGCCAGCAGCCCACTCCTACGCAAGGATCGTCCTCATTGCAAAGCGGGGGGCCATGCCGAGGCATCTGTGAGTAACCGTGAGCTGAGCCCCAGGCCAGCTGCTGTTGAACTTTTCCCACCCTTCCCAGGTAAAACACCTGAATATGTACAAGGGCTTGAAAGCCTAGAGGAAGGGCCGTGGAGCCACACCAGTGACAGCACGCAGGCCAACTTGGTGCCTGCAGGCCAGTCAGGATGCTCCTGGCCCTGGGCGCTCTTCTGGAAGCTTTCCATTGCCCTGCCTGAGATACCCCTCCTGTCCCGGCCCCCACTGCTTTTTTCCTTCCTCACCTCTGTCCGGAGAGAAATTCCAGCGGAAGGTATGGGTGACACATCCTCTTCATTACAGGTGGAAGCCTGGCAACTCCTGCAGAAAGTCCAGCAGAGACCCACTCACACCGGGCCACCCACCAAGCCGTGGCCCCTCACTCCCTCCCACCAGCACAGCCCCGACACTGCTGACGGGGCAGAGAATATGGAGTCAGGCACAGCTTCAGGGGCTATTGCTGCCTGCAGCGCTGTTTATATTGACCTCAACCCAGGCACACCTGGGGAGGGCCGGCCGGCAGGGTCAGGCTACCCAGGTCAGCTAATCCTCAGCCCTCAGGGAATCACATTGTTGAAAATGGACCTCGCTAAGGCAGAATAGAAGCCAAGGAATAAAAGGACACAATGCCATTTGTAGAACCGTAGGTGTGTCTAGAGGTAAGCACGTGAGTTGTTGTAAGTCAGAAAGTGAAAGACACATATCATATCATATCTCTTATAGGTGTGACCGAAAAATGGATACCAGGGCAGATATTTCCACGGAGAAGGGCAATCACAGATTCATTCAACAAACTTATGGTTCACCAATGGAAAGGTGTGAGGATTGGTTTCATTATGATATTGGGGTTAACAGACATATACAAACACAGGTGACATATATAATCACCAAAGACCTACAGAATACCAAGAGAAGACTACTCAACATTCTGTCATAAGGTACATGGGAAAAGGATCCCAGGAAGAACAGACATATGTGTACGTGTAAAAGAACCACATCTTCCACACCTACAACAAGCCAAACATTGTAATCAAATTTGCTGTAATAAAAAATAAAAAATTAAATTAAAAACACGAACAAGAAGTAGTGAGACAAACTTGAGGGGCTTTCTCCTGGCACATTCCATTCTAAATTCCAATCTAGAACACGACTTCCATTGAGGCTCTGTTGCCCCAGTAACCAGATTTGGTAAGGGAGACCTGCTGCCACCTTGTGGCCGTTTCACACAACAGCAGCTTTAATCCCAGCGCTAATGGTCAGTTGATATTCAAAATCATTGCAGGCCTGTAAATGACACCTGCCCTGAAAACAAATCCTGGGTTCATATATCGACCAAAAAATTCAAAGGACGTCCATATTTCAAAACGACAGTTTCAAAAGGCATATTTTACACACATTAGTGTTCTGCTTCTTTTTCTTTCTTTCTTTTTTTGTTAAATAAACGGGAATGGCAAAAAGCATCCCTCAGAATGGGCGAAAATATTTGCAAACGAATCAATGGACAAAGGTTTAATCTCCAATATATATAAAGAGCTCATGCAGCTTAATATTAAAAAAAACAAACAATCCAATACAAAAATGGGCAGAAGATCTAAAGAGACGTTTCTTCAAAGAAGACACAGAGATGGCCAAGACGCACATGAAAAGCTGCTCAACATCACTAATTATTAGAGAAATGCAAATCAAAACTACAATGGGTTATCACCTCACACCTGTTACAATCGGCATCATCAGAAAATCTACAAACAACGAATTCTGGGGAGGGTGTGGACAAAAGGATCCCTCTTCCACTAGTGGTGGAAATGTAAATTGATACAGTCACGATGGAGAACTGTATGGAGTTTCCTTAAAGAAACCAGAAATAGAATTACCATATGATCCAGCAATCCCACTTCTGGGCATATACCCAGATAAAACCATAAATCAAAAAGGCACATTCACCACAATGCTCATTTCAGCACTATTTACGATAGCCAGGTAATGGAAGCAACCTAAATACCCACAGACAGACGAATGGGTAAAGATGTGGTACATATATAAAATGGAATATTACTCAGCCATAAGAAGGAATGAAACTGGGTCATTTGTAGAGACGTCGATGGATCTAGAGACTGTCATACAGAATGAAGTAAGTCAGAAAGAGACAAACAAATATTGTATATTAATGCATATATGTGGAACCTAGAAAAATGGTACAGATGAACTGGTTTGCAGGGAAGAAATAGAGACACAGAGGTAGAGAACACACATATGGACACCAAGTGTGGGAAGCCATGGGGAGGTGGTGTTGGGGTGAGTTGGGAGATTGGGATTGACCTGTATACATGTATATGCATAAAATACATAACTAATAATAACCTGCTTTATAAAAAAATAAATAAAATTAAATTTCAAAATTTTAAAAAATAAAATTTAAAAATAAAACAGAAAAAAGTTCTTCCCTTCACACAGATGTATTTATATGAATGAATTATTTCCATGCTTATATCTATAAATACATAAAAGAGGAATAAAATCTAACTTGAACCAAAAAAGAAAAAAAAAAACCTGAACACACGAGTTAGACAGAGGAAAACACAATCAGGGCACTTGCTCCATCGGTAAACAATTCTGAAATTGGTCAGAGGTGGGGAATCATCTCCCATAGAGCCAGAAGCCCACTCCTACGCAAGGAGCGTCCTCATTGCAAAGCGGGGGGCCATGCCAAGGCATCTGTAAGTAACCGTGAGCTGAGCCCCAGGCCAGCTGCTGTTGAACTTTTCCCACCCTTCCCAGGTAAAACACCTGAATATGTACAAGGGCTTGAAAGCCTAGAGGAAGGGGCGTGGAGCCACACCAGCGACAGCACACAGGCCAACTTGGTGCCTGCAGGCCAGTCAGGATGGTCCTGGCCCCAGATGCTCTTCTGGAAGCTTTCCATTTCCCTGCCTGAGATACCCCTCCTGCCACGGCCCCCACTGCTTTTTTACTTCCTCACCTCTGCCTGGGGAGAAATTCCAGCGGCAGGTATTGGTGACACATCCTGTTCTTTAGCAGGTGGCAGCCTGGCAACTCCTGCAGAAAGTCCAGCAGAGCCCCACTCACACTGGGCCACCCACAAAGCCGTGGCCCCTCACTCCCTCCCACCAGCACAGCCCCGGCACTGCCTACGGGGCAGAGAATATGGCGTCAGTCACAGCTACAAGGGCTGTCGCTCACTGGAGAGCTGTTTATATTGCCCTCAACTCAGGCACACCTGTGGAGGGCTGGCAGGCAGTTTCAGGCTGCAAAAATCAGCCAATCCTCACCCCTCAGGGGCTCACAGTTGTAGAAAATGAAACTTGCTAAACGGGCCAGGCCCTAGGAACAGGTGTGGGCTCTTGAGAGTCAGGATAGACAAGGGGCTGCAGCTGCGGCTTGTTTTCTTATCATTTTATCTGGTCCATGAGTGGATAACAACTTCAAGAAGACCCTATCCTAATGAGAGGAACCCAGGAGTCAGGGAGAGGAGTGATGGTGGGTGGAGACAGAGGCCTGGTGCCCTGGCTGCAGTGGAAGTGTCTGGAAGACCAGGCAGAAAGAGCCTGCAGAGAGTGATAGCCATGGTCACAGACCTGTCAGAACTGCTGTTTGTTAGTTCAAGTCCTGCTCTGAGGTATTCTGTGTCAGCTGTGAGCGACAGGTGAGCAGGGGGTTCTCTGCAAGGTGGGCTATGTGCACAGTTCCTGTGTGTCCAGCCCTGCTGGGGTACCTGCCCAGGGGAGCTCTGTATCCTGGGAAGGGCCTGAGTAGGAGAGCCCAATGGGCTGCTGGGTAGCTGCAGAGGTGAGCTCCATACCCTGGGAGGGACTTGACCACGAGAGCCCCGTGGGCTGTGGGGTAGGGGTGCAGCCCAGGTGAGCTCCATATCCTGAGATTGGCCTGACCACGAGAGCCCCATGGGCTGCTGGAGACCTGATAAAGTATATCAGGACAGTCAGTGAAGCCACCGAGGATATGCATCCAGTAGCTCCTATTTCCTACTCCCTGCTGGTCATTCTACCTTCCACCAGGCCATGGCATTCTGTATTAGACTTCAATGATGCCTTCTTCTGTATTCCATTCATCTCAGAGTCACAAGAATTTTTGGCTTGTGAGTGGCAGGACACAACATGCAACAAAAGCAATAATGCTGGGCCGTCCTGCCCCAATGGTTCAAAAATCCCCACACCATCATTGGGGAAATGTCCTCTAAAGACCTAAAAGTTCAACCTCTTTAAAAGGGAACCCTCCTTCAATATGCAGATGACATTCTGATCGCCAGGCCTACTAAAGACGCCTCTGAACTACCTAGCCAAGAAAGGATAGAAGGTGTCCAAGAAAAACGCTCAAATATCCCAGGCTAAGGTGACATGCCTGGGCTTCATTCTCACAGATATTCGGAGAAACGCATCCCAGGATAGGGAAGAAGCCATTTGCAGCCTTACCTCTTCTACAACTAGAAGACAGCTTAGGGGTTCTTGGGGAGGCCAAGGTTTTCTGCATCTGGATCCCTAACTACAGTGTCATAGCTGGGCCTCTACATGAAACACTGACACGAAAAGATGATGATCCTTTTGAATAGAATCCAGAAGCAGCCTTTCAAGAATGGAAAGAGCAGTCAATACAGACCCTTGCCCAGGAACTCCCTAATTTAGCTAAACCCATTGACCTTTACATACCCGGTCAAAGGTTAATCGCCCTTGGAGCCTTAGTGCAAAAACTGGGACCACTTGAAATGGAGCAACACAAGAATGCCCTTCAGGTATGATAAACTATGGTCACCAAGGGCTTTGCCCACCGACTCATCAGGCCAGGATACTGGGGTATCTAAAAAGCTGGAAATCAGCAGCCCGCAAGGCCAGCTCCCTCCTAAGGGAAAAGGACCCCACGTGGTGATCCTAACCACCCATCATGCCCTGAAGTTGCAGGGGTCGCTCTGTGGACACACTGACCTCGAGTGAGGAGGCCCTCCAACTCCAACCTCCAGAGAGATAAACGGGGGCAACGGGCCCCCAAGATGACTCGTGTGACCATCACTTGACCTGGAGTTTCTCTCAGAAAACGACAAGACTGTGCCCCGAAAGAGCAGACTACTGCTTGCAGGACTTACTGCACCCAGAGGGGAGCTAATAACCTTGGCGGGGGAAACGTATATCACGCTTTCACCATAGAAAACCCTACAGACACCGCGGTGATGGTGGCCAATATGACCGGCTGGACTGCTGGCTACTTCTAAAGGCCGTTGACTCAGTGGACGTCATGGTCCTGGATCACCACTGACCCTGGACTGTCTGGGAGTTGCGCGGGCAGGGCTCTGACACATGGTGCTGTTTGTACATTAATTCAGGGACCTAATTAAAGAAAGCACAGACTACTGGTCAGAGCATCTAGTCTGGCAAAAACTGTCAGCCTAAGGTCGCCGAACATATGTGGGGTGGGGTGAAACCTGCCACCGCAGCATCTCTGTGCCTCTCTTTCCTGGACCCTTAAAGGTCATTAGAATCTGTAACACTTCCAATGCTGGTGCTCAGGCGGACGAGAAGTGAGGCAGGAGGCCTTGGGACAATCAACCTCACCAGGAGGCTGGTGGGGAGACATTTTGCCCCTCCCCCCATGTATCAGGGCTCCCACCACAGCATGAAGCAGTTACAAAAGAGGGGTCTGCACCCTCAACACCCCAAGAATAAGGAACGGAACAAAAAGCAGAGGAGGTGTTCGTCTCCGGCAACGTTCATTAAAAATTCCTGGGAGATAAAAAGAGAATCTGGGCAATTAAATAAAGTCTAACCTGTTTTTCCTTTGTGCTTTGTCTAATTTCACGTGCTCCTAGGGTTCCGCATGCAGAGGTCCCACACCCGGCACTTCAGACCCGATTTCCTAGTGCAGAATGGCTGGGTCGACACCTCAGCTAGCGGGGTCCCATGCAGACTCCGTGGCATAGAGCCTGAGCTGCAGCCAACGCAGCCCTCGAGAGCTCCATCCCCTCCCTCCCACTGACGCTGCCGGGGACCCTACACAGCAGCCCATCCCACAGCCCATGGGGGAGTGCACGATCTCACCTCTCCATTCTGTTTTCAAAATAATGTTTCCTTTGCTTCTGAACCAAACTCAGTCTTGATCTGTTGGCTCCAATGACACTGGGCACGGGGACTCCTGTTGGGGTCCACTCTGGAGGATCAGTAACAGAAATTGAGAACATTGTAACTTCAATGAACAGATGTGTGAGCCAAACTGTAGTTAACATAGAGCAGTGTATAATGCTCGGGTAAAATAAGATGTTTCTAAGACTTACATTTGATATTTCCATCACTTTCCTATAAGCAAGTTCAGTGAAGACGTCTGTCTTATTTGTCAGGTCAACATTAGAGAAATGAAGTGATTTATTTCCATGGATGTACATCGAATACTCTTGGCTGAAGCTTCAATCTTGTTTTGAATGCTTTTCCACTGTAAATGATACCTCTCTTTCAGCTCCCCCATTTCTGAGAAGTATAAAATCTTATAATTTATTATTACCAAAGGGGAAAGGTAGGAGAAGGGATAAATTAACAGTTTGGGATTAACACATACACACTGCTATGCATAAAATAGATCATCAACAAGGAACTACTGTATAACACAGGGAACTACACTGAATATTTTGCAATAACCTACAAGGGGAAATAATCTGAAAAAGAATAGATATTTTTATTGACATCATCTATCAATGACAGATAAAATGTAACCTAAGCAAGGCCGATGGTGAGCGCTTCTGACCCTGAAGATTTCAGTCATCTAAAGTTTGGGCTCTGCCTATTTCCCAAGGCCCTTAAAGGACATACGTGTAGCCGTAGCTTAAAAATTCCCCAGTTTGGGGTTCGGGGAGGCACTGATTTGGAAAAATCCCTGGTGTTCTCCTTACATGCACGGGACCCTTCCTACAGCTAAAACATGCCTGTCACACCTAGAGGATGGTACACCGTTTGATCGGAAAGAGTTTGGAAAAGGCACCTCATCTCCTCATCGCCTGGTGCTCGGGTTCAACCCTCCAGCATCTTTCCTAACAATCTCCTCACTTGGGGATATCAGCACCGTCAACATCCTGTTGCACACAGTTTGGAATTTGTCCAGAGGATGAAGCGGAAGGATGAGAAAAATTTAGAGACAAGTCTTAGGTGTTCGGACAGGCACATGCCACTCTAATTTCCAATCCAGAAGACAAATTCATCAAAGCCTAGAATTGCCCACGGAAACAGAATAGGGCTAGAGGAAATCCCGCTGTTTTGTGTCCAGTTTCCAAAAACACAAGTTGAAAAATGGAACTCAGGGGCACTAAAATTCATGAAACTGCAGAGTTGAAAATATCTATCGTCGAAAAATGTCTTGAGGTAAGTCACAGAAAAGGACTTGTAAGCAAGGGAGAGTGGCAGGAAACAGATTTGAAGAGGTAGAAAGGACTCCCCATTAAAGTACAAGAAAAGGGGCTGAACATCGCCAATGATGCAGTTGGCCAAAAAGGGTGTATGCATTTTTTCTGAATATATTCAAGTAAAGGCCATACACACTTTTTATCCAACCCAACAGGTGGGCACTGGAAATCAATATCACAAAATGTATCACTTCACATCAGTCAGAAGGGACATCCACATAAAGTGTAAACACCAGAAATGCAGGACAGGGCGAGGAGAAAATGGAGCACTGTGAGGCTGATAGTGGAAATGTAATTTGCCAACGGCCACTCTGGAGAAGTGTATTGTGTTTGCTAAAACATCTAAAAAATGAGCTACAGAGCATAGGGCACTTGCACTCATGGGCGTGTACCTTGGGAAAAACAAAAATCGACAGAAAACAGGCACCTGAACGTTTACCACCTCTCTGTTAAAAAGGGCCTCAACTTGGATATAACCTAAATGTTCCTGGAAGGATAAAATGGATTAAAGAGATGGGGTACTTATGTAGAGTGGAATATTACTCATCCAGAAATCAATGAAATAAGGCCAGTTGTAACAACTCTGGAGGAGTTACATACGATCATTCTAAGTGACATATGTCAGAAAGAAAAAGACACAGATCATAAGATGTCACTTAAAGGTGGAATCAAAAATGGCTACACATGAAATAAATCACAAAACAGAAACATAGTCAAATATGTAGAAAATAGACATAAGGCTGCTAAATGGGAAAGGTGGGGAATGGTGAGGTATTATCCAGGAGGTTGAAATTAGCAAAGATACCATTCCAAGTACCAAATTGAATAACTGACAAGGCCTACACGGTACCTCAAAGAACTGCACTCAGCCCACTCAAGTCACTGGAAAATAATACATATGACTGGTAAGCATCTGAAAAAGAAGTTATTGTTGTCTCACAGTACATGAATCAAGTGGATATACAGCAGCAAAAAACAGAGCTTTGAAAATCAGCTGTAACCAATATAAAAATAAATTTAAAACTATTTATAAAAACAGTGAGACAGGCAAAAATTCTTACAACTTTTGTTGAAGGGCTACGATGTAACATGGATTGAACACATGTAGACCCACAGCAGGATGATTATATAAGGCTGGAAGCTATGCACGCTAAGAGATGTTAGAGAGGCTGGGTGAGGAAATGCAGACCTTTTAAAGTAATACTGCCTGGTACCCATTCCATGGGTCCCAAATCTGCAGGTTCAAGGGAATCTTCTGACAGCTAAAACATGCCTGGGAAACCGAGATGAATGTACACCGTGTGCTCAGGAAAGGTGTCTAAAATGCACCTCATTTTTGATCTCCTGGTGCTGGGGTTCGCCATTCCAGCCACATTACTAACAACCTCCCCACTTGGAGAATCAGCACCTTTAACCTCCTGTTTCACACAGTTTGCAATTTGTGCAGAGGATAAATGGGAAGAGGGGGAACCAATGAGAGATTAGCTGTAGGACTTTTGACAGGCACATGTCACTCTAATTTCCAATTAGGAAGAAGAATTAACCAAAGGCTCAGCCTGCCTCCCCAGAACCAGAATAGGGCCAGAAGTAATCCAATGGTTTGGCGGCCAGCTCACAAAAAAAGCGAGTTGCGAAATGGAGCTCAGGAGCAGGCAATTCAAAGACCTGCAAAGATATAAATGATAACCAACGTCCAAAAATATATTCAGGTAAGGTAACGAAGAGGATCTGAATGAGAGGCAGAATTGCAGGAAACAGATTTCAAAAGGTAGATTGTACTCACATTTAAAGCATATGAAAAGCAGCAGAATTTCTAAAATGATGCGGTTGGGCAAAAGGGTGTATGCGTTTTTTTCGTGAATATCTTCAGGAAAAAAACACATGCAGAGTTTTTGGCCAACCAAGCAAGAGGGAAATGCAAATCCACACAACAAAGAAGTCTCAATTTCCACTGCTCAGAAAGGCCATCCAAAAAATGTGTACAAACCAGAAATGCAGGAGAGGCCATGGAAAACAGGGAGCCTAGTCACGCTGATGGGTGGGGTATAAATATCCAAGAGCCACTCTGAAGAAGTGTATGCTGTTTTTAAAACATCTAAAATACAAAGCCCCAGAGCAAGGGGATTTCAACTCATGGACATATAACTTGGGAAGACTAAATGTCAATAAGACACAGGCACCCCAAAGTTTAGGGCTGCTCTGCATACAAGAACCTCAACTTTGGTACACCTAAAATATCCCAGGAAAAAGAGAAATGCATAAAGAACTTGTGGTAATTTTGCACAACGGAATATCACTCAGACGTGAAATCAATGTATATAAGGCCAGTAGCAGCATAATGAGTGGATTTACGTGTGATGATTTTAAGGGAAATTAGTCACACAGAAAAAGAATCTTATCATAAGATATCACTTATAGAGGGAATGTCAATATCACAACACATGAACTGAATTAGGAAAGAGAACAGAGTCTCACATTTAGCAAAAATCTCTTATGCCTGCTTCAGGGGAAAGGAGAGGTGGGGTGATGCATAAAACCAGAGTTTGATATTAGCACAGGTACCATTCCATAAACCAAATACAGAATAGACAAGACCTACACCTTCCTCAGTGAACGGGACTCAACACCCCTATGCCCCACAGAGGAATATATCTGACTACTAAGAATCTTAAAACCTATGTATTGATATGTCTCCGTAAGGGAATCAATTGTGTCTAGACTGGCATAAACACGTCAGTGAAAATCAGCTCAACCCCATTATAAAAATGAATTTCAAAAAAACCACCAAAAAACAGCGAAATTCTTACACAATTCCTTCAGGGGTTCTGATGAAACCTGGAATGACCCTATCTGCAAAGACATCTGGATGAGACATAAGGCTGGACACTTGGGACTGAGCGGACTGGTGAGATTGGGTGAGAAAATGCAGACCTTTTAAAGTAGTAATGCATGCCACCATTCCATGTGTCCCAAATCTCCAGGTAGAAGGGAATATCACTACAATTATAACATGTATGGGAAACCTAGAAAATGGACACCCTGTGATGGCGAAAGGTTTCTAAAACTCTCCTAATTTTTCCTCTCCTTGTGCTCCACTTTGGCATTCCAACTGCTTTACTATCAATCTCCCAACTTAGGAGAGTCAGCCCCTATAACCTCCTGGTTCGCACAGTTTGCTAATTGTGCAGAGGATGAAAGGGAAGAGGGAGAACCAATCAGAGAGTAGATGTAGGCATTTGGACGGGCACATGTCACTCTAATTTCCCGGCAGGAAGAAGAATTAACCAAAGCCTCAGCCACCCACAGGGAACCAATATAGCCACCCCTGGAACCAGTATATGTCCTGAAGCAAAATTGTGGATTTGCGGCCAGCTCACAAAGATGGGATTTGAAAATTGGAGCTCAGGGGCACAGCAATTCACAAACCTGCAGACTTATAAAGTACTACTCTCTTCCAAAAATCTGTTGAGGGAAGGCAATGAAGCTGCCTTGAAAATGAGGCAGAATTGCACAAAATATATTTCAAGAGGTAAATTGGAATCGCCTTTAAAGCACAGGAAAAGCATCCCAACTTGGACAGAGATGCACTTGGCCAAAAAGGGCGTATGCCTTTTCTCCTGAATATATTCAGAAGAAAACGCATACACCCATTTTGGCCAATCAAGCAAGCGCGCAATACAAATCCACGCTACAAAGAATTGTCACTTACCACTGGTCAAAAGGGACATCCGAATATCTGTAAAAACCAGAAAGGTTGGGCTTCCCTGGTGGCGCAGTGGTTGCGAGTCTGCCTGCCGATGCAGGGACACGGGTTCGTGCCCCGGTCTGGGAGGATCCCACGTGCCGCGGAGCGGCTGGTCCCGTGAGCCATGGCAACTGGGCCTGCGCGTCCGGAGCCTGTGCCCCGCAATGGGAGAGGCCACAGCAGTGAGATGCCCGCATACAGCAAAAAAAAAAAAAAAAAAAACAGAAAGGCAAGAGAGAGATGGCAAGGGCATGAAGCAATGTGATCCCAATGGTCATGGAGGATTGTGATGACAAGCGCATGGAGAATTGTGATGACAAGATTATGTACCATTTTGTTGACAAAGGCAAGGAGCATTATGATGACAAGGTTCATGGAGCACTGTGATGACAAGCATCACGGAGCATAGTGATTACAGGGGTCATGGAGCATTGGGATGACAAGCGCATGGATCATTGTGATGACAATGGTCATGGAGCATTTTAATGACAAGAGTCCCGGATCATTGTGTTGTCAGGGTTCATGCAGCGTTGTGATGACAGTGGTCATGGAGCATTGTGATGACAGGGGTCATGGCGCATTGTGATGAGAAGGTCATGGAGCATTGGGCTGAAAATGTCCATGGAGTACCGTGATGACAGGGGTCATGGAGCATTGTGATGACAAGGTACTGGAGCACTGTGATGAGAAGACCATGGAGCCTTGTGATGACAAGTCTCATGGAGCATTCTGATGAAAAGTGCCATGGAGCATTGTGATTACAGGGGTCTTGGAGCATTGTGATGACAAGGGCATGGAACATTGGGATGAGAAGGCCATGGAGCGTTCTGATGACATGCATCATGGAGCTTTGTGATGACAAGGGCATGGAGCATTGTGATTACAGCGGTCTTGGAGCACTGTGATGAAAAGGGCATGGATCATTGTGATGAAAAAGGCATGGAGCCTTGTCATGACAGGGTTCAAGGAGCAAACTGACAACAAGTGTCAGGGAGCATTGTGATGACAAGGGTATTGAGTATTGTGATGACAAAGGTCATGGAGCACTGTGATGAGAAGACCATGGATAATTGTGATGACGAGCGTCATGGGGCGTTGTGATGATAAGTGTTATGGAACATATTGATCACAAGGATTTGGAGCATTGTGATGACAGAGGTCATGGAGCATTTTGCTTTCATTGTGATGACAATAGCCTGAAGCATTATGATGATGGGCATGGTGCATTGTGATGACAGGGTTCATGGAGCATTGAGATGAAAAGGGGCATGGAGCATTGCGATTACAGGAGTCTTGGAGCATTGTGATGACAAAGGCATGGAACATCGTGAATGAGAAGGCCATGGAGCATTCTGTTGACATGCGTCATGGAGCTTTGTGATGACAAGGGCATGGAGCATTGTGATTACAGGGGTCTTGGAGCATTGTGATGACAAGGGTCATGGAGCCTTGTGATGACAAGGCTGTGGAACATTGTGATGGCAGGGGTCATGGAGCATTGTTATGACAGGGGTAATGGAGCATTGTGATGACAAGGGCATGGAGCATTGGTCTGAAAAGTTTCATGGATTATTGTGATGAGAGGGGGCAAGGAGCATTGTGATGACAAGGGCATGGAACACTGTGATACATGGGTCATGGAGGATTGTAATGAGAAGCGCATGGAGCATTGTGATAAGAATGGCATCGAGCATTGTGATGAAAATCATCATGGAGCCTGTGATGACAAGGGCATGGAACAATGTGATGAGAGGGTTCATGGAGCATTGTGATGACAATGGCATGCAGCATTGTGATGACAAGTGTCATTGAGCTTTGTAATGACAAAGGTCATGGAGCATTTTGATGACAAGGGTGTGGTGCATTCTGTTGTGAAGGGCAGGGAGCATTGTGATGACAGGGGTTATGGAACATTGTGATGTCAGGGGAATGGAGCATTGTGATGATAAAGGCATGTAGCATTGTTGTGACAAGGGTCATGGAATATTGTGATGACAGGGGTGAGGGAGTATTGTGTTGACTAGTGATTGAACATTGTGATACCAGTGGTGAGAGAGCATTTTGATGAGAACTTCATGGAGCAGTGTGATGACAAGGTTTATGGAGTATTGTGATGACAAAGATGTGGAGCATTGTGATGACAAGTGCATGGCACATTGTGATGCCATGGGTCATGGAGTATTGTGCTAACAAAGGCATTGATCATTGGGAGGACAAGGGTCACCAAGCATTGTGATGAAATGTTCATGGAGCTCTGTGGTGACAAAGGTCACAGAGCATTGTGATGACGAGGGCATGGACCATTGTAATGACAAAGGTCATGAAGCATTGTGATGACTGGAGTCATGGAGCATTGTGATGACAGGGGTCATAGAGCATTGTGATGAAAGGGCATGGAGCATTGTGATGACAGGGGCATGTTGCATTGGTTTGACAAGTTTCAGGGATTATTGTGATGACAGTGGGCATGGTGCATTGTGATGACAAGGGCATGGAGCATTGTGATGAGAAGGTCATGGAGTATTGTGAAGAAGGGTGTCAGGGAGCATTGTGATGACATATGTCGTGGTCCATTGCGATGACAATGGAATGGAGCATTGTGATGCCAAGTGTCATGGAGGATTGTGATGACAAAGGTAATGGAGCATTTTGATGACAAGCGCTTGGGGCATTGTGATGACAAGGGTCATGGAGCATTGTGATAACAAGGGCCATTGAGAATTTTGATGACATGTTCATGAAGCATTGTGATGACAATCACATGGAGCTTGCTGTGACAGGGATCATGGAGCAGTGTGATGAAAAGTGCATAGAGAATTGTGATGACAAAGCATGTAACACTGTGATGAAAAGCATCATGGAGCACAGTGATGCCAAGAACGTGGAGAATTGTTATGACAGGGGACATGGAGCATTGTGATGACCAGGGCATGGATTATTGTGATGGCAAGACCGTGGAGCATTGTGATGAGAAGACCATGGATAATTGTGATGATGAGCGTCATGGAGCACTGTAATGACAAGGGGTATGGAGCATTGTGATGACAGGGGTCATGGAGCATTGTGATGACAAGGTTCATGGAGCATTCTGATGACAAGCTTGTGGAGTATTTTGATGACAATGACATGGAGCATTTTGATGAAAATGGCATGGGGCATTGTGATGAAAAAGACATGGAGCCTTTTCATGACAGTTTTCAGGGAGCATTCTGACGACAAGTGTCAGGGAGCATTGTGATGACAAAGGTCATGGGGAATTGTGACGACAAGGGCATGGAGTATTGTGATGACAAGCACATGGAGCTTGCTATGACGGGGTCATGGAGCATTGTGATGACAAGTGCATAGAGAATTGTGATGACAAAGCATGTAACACTGTGATGAGAAGTGTCATGGAGCATAGTGATGCCAAGATCGTGGAGAATTGTGATGACAGGGGACATGGAGCATTGTGATGACCAGGGCATGGAGCATTGCGATGGCAAGATCGTGGAGCACTGTGATGAGAAGACCATGGATAATTGTAATGACGAAGGTCATGGAGCACTGTAATGACAAGGGGTATAGAGCATTGTGATGACAGTGGTCATGGAGCATTGTGATGACCGGGGACATGGAGCATTGTGATGCCCAAGGCATGGAGCACTGTGATGGCAAGACCGTGGAGCATTGTGATGAGAAGACCATGGATAATTGTGATGAGGAGCGTCATGGAGCACTGTAATGACAAGTGGTATGGAGCCTTGTGATGACAGGGGTCATGGAGCATTGTTATGACAGTGGTCATGGAGCATTGTGATGACAAGTGTCATGGAGCATTTTGATGACAAGGGCGTGGAGCATTGTGATGAGAAGACCATGGACAATTGTGATTACGAGTGTCATGGAGCACTGTAATGACAAGCAGTATGGAGCATTGTGATGACAGGGGTCATGGAGCATTGTGATGACTGGGGACATGGAGCATTGTGATGACCAGGGCATGGAGCATTGTGATGGCAAGACCGTGGAGCACTGTGATGAGAAAACCATGGATAATTGTGATGACGAACATCATGGAGCACTGTAATGACAAGGGGCATGGAGCATTGTGATGACAGGTGTCATGGAGCATTGTGATGACAGGGGTCATGGATCATTGAGATGACAAAGGTCACGGAGCATTCTGATGACAAGCTTGTGGAGTATTGTGATGACAATGGCATGAAGCATTGTGATGAAAAGGGCATGGATCATTGTGATGAAAAAGGCATGGAGACTTGTCATGACAGGGTTCAATGAGCATACTGATGACAAGTGTCAGGGAGCATTGTGATGACAAGTGTATTGAGAATTGTGATGACAAAGGTCATGGAGCATTGTGATGAGAAGTCCATGGATAATTGTGATGACCAGCGTCATGGGGCGTTGTGATGACAAGTGTTATGGAACATTGTGATCACAAGGGTTTGGAGCATTGTGATGAGAGAGGTCATGGAGAATTTTGATTTCATTGTGATGACAATAGCATGAAGCATTATGATGATGGGCATGGTGCATTGTGATGACAGGGTTCATGGAGCATTGAGATGAAAAGAGTCATGGATCATTGTAATAACAAGGGTCTTGGAGCATTGTGATGACAAGGGCATGGAGTATTGTGATGAGAAGGCCATGGAGCATTCTGATGACATGCGTCAGGGAGCTTTGTGATGACATGGGCATGGAGCATTGTGATTACAGGGGTCTTGGAGCATTGTGATGACAAGGGCCATGGAGTCTTGTGATGACAAGGCCGTAGAACATTGTGATGGCAGGGGTCATGCAGCATTGTTATGACAGGTGTAAGGGAGCATTGTGATGACAAGGGCATGGAGCATTGGTCTGAAAAGTTTCATGGATTATTGTGATGAGAGTGAGCATGGAGCATTGTGAGGACAAGGGCACGGAACACAGTGATACATGTGTCATGGAGGATTGCAATGACAAGGGCATGGAGCATTGTGATGACAAGCGTCATGGAGCTTTGTGATGACAACAGCATGGAGCAATGTGATGAGAGGTTTCATGGAGCTTTGTGATGACAATGGCATGGAGCATTGTGATTCCAAGGGTCATGGAGCTTTGTGATGACATAGGCCATGGAGCATTTTGATGACAAGGGCGTGGTGCATTGTGATGAGAAGGGCAGGGAGCATTGTGATGACAGGGTCATGGAGCAATTGGATGAAAAGGGTCATGGAACATTTTGATGACAGTGTTTATGGAACATTGTGATGTTAGGGGTCATGGAGCATTGTGATGTAAAGGGTCATGGAGCATTGTGATGTCAGGGGTCATGGAGCATTGTGATGATAAGAGCATGTAGCATTGTTGTGACAAGGGTCATGGAACATTGGGATGACAGGGTGGAGGGAGTATTGTGTTGACTAGTTATGGAACATTGTGATATCAGTGGTGAGAGAGCATTTTGATGAGAGGTGCATGGAGCATTGTGATGACAAGGCTGTGGAGCATTGTGATGAGAAACGCAGGGCACATTGTGATGACATGGGTCATGGAACATTGTGCTGACAAACGCATGGAGCATTGTGATGACAAGGTTTATGGAGCATTGTGATGACAAAGATGTGGAGCATTGTGATGACAAGCGCATGGCACATTTGATGCCATGTGTCATGGAGTAATGTGCTGACAAAGGCATGGAGCAATGTGATGACAAGGGTCACCGAGCATTGTGATGAAATGTTCATGGAGTGTTGTGGTCACAAAGGTTACAGAGCCTTGTGATGACGAGGGCATGGACCATTGTGATGACAAATGTCATGAAGCATTGTGATGACTGGAGTCACGGAGGATTGTGATGACAGGGGTCATAGAGCATTGTGATGAAAGGGCATGGAGCATTGTGATGACAGGGGCATGTTGCATTGGTTTGACAATTTTCAGGGATTATTGTGATGACAGTGGGCATGGCGCATTGTGATGACAAGGGCATGGAGCATTGTGATGAGAAGGTCATGGAGTATTGTGAAGAAGGGTGTCAGGGAGCATTGTGATGACATATGTCATGGTCTATTGCAATGACAATGGAATGTAGCATTGTGATGCCAATTGTCATGGAGGATTGTGATGACAAAGGTAATGGAGCATTTTGATGACAAGGGCTTGGAGCATTGTGATGACAAGGGTCATGGAGCATTGTGATAACAAGGGCCATTGAGAATTTTGATGACATGTTCATGAAGCATTGTGATGACAATCACATGGAGCTTGCTATGACAGGGGTCATGGAGCATTGCGATGACAAGTGCATAGAGAATTGTGATGACAAAACATGTAACACTGTGATGAGAAGTATCAGAGAGCATAGTGATACCAAGAACGTGGAGAATTGTGATGACAGGGGACATGGAGCATTGTGATGACCAGGGCATGGAGCATTGTGATGGCAAGACCGTGGAGCACTGTGATGAGAAGACCATGGATAATTGTGATGACAAGCGTCATGGAGCACTGTAATGACAAGGGGTATGGAGCATTGTGATGACAGGGGTCATGGAGCATTGTGATGACTGGGGACATGGAGCATTGTGATGACCAGGGCATGGAGCCTTGTGATGTCAAGATCGTGGAGCACTGTGATGAGAAGATCATGGATAATTGTGATGACGAGTGTCATGGAGCACTGTAATGACAAGGGGTATAGAGCATTGTGATGACAGTGGTCATGGAGCATTGTGATGACCGGGGACATGGAGCATTGTGATGCCCAAGGCATGGAGCACTGTGATGGCAAGACCGTGGAGCATTGTGATGAGAAGACCATGGATAATTGTGATGAGGAGCGTCATGGAGCACTGTAATAACAAGTGGTATGGAGCCTTGTGATGACAGGGGTCATGGAGCATTGTTATGACAGTGGTCATGGAGCATTGTGATGACAAGGGTCATGGAGCATTTTGATGACAAGGGCGTGGAGCATTGTGATGAGAAGACCATGGACAATTGTGATTACGAGTGTCATGGAGCACTGTAATGACAAGCGGTATGGAGCATTGTGATGACAGGGTCATGGAGCATTGTGATGACTCGGGACATGGAGCATTGTGATGACCAGGGCATGGAGCATTGTGATGGCAAGACCGTGGAGCACTGTGATGAGAAGACCATGGATAATTGTGATGACGAACATCATGGAGCACTGTAATGACAAGGGGCATGGAGCATTGTGATGACAGGTGTCATGGAGCATTGTGATGACAGGGGTCATGGATCATTGAGATGAAAAGTGTCACGGAGCATTCTGATGACAAGCTTGTGGAGTATTGTGATGACAATGGCATGGAGCATTGTGATGAAAAGGGCATGGATCATTGTGATGAAAAAGGCATGGAGACTTGTCACGACAGGTTTCAATGAGCAAACTGATGACAAGTATCAGGGAGCATTGTGATGACAAGTGTATTGAGAATTGTGATTACAAAGGTCATGGAGCATTGTAATGAGAAGTCCATGGATAATTGTGATGACGAGCGTCATGGAACACTGTAATGACAAGGGGTATGGAGCATTGTGATGACAGGCTTCATGGAGCATTCTGAAGACAATGATCAGGGAGCATTCTGATGACAAGCTTGTGGAGTATTGTGATGACAATGACATGGAGCGTTGTGATGAAAAGGGCATGGAGCATTCTTATGAAAAAGGCATGGAGCCTTTTCATGACAGTGTTCAAGGAGTATTCTGACGACAAGTGTCAGGGAGCATTGTGATGACAAGTGTATTGAGAATTGTGATGACAAAGGTCATGGAGCATTGTGACGACAAGTGCATGGAGTATTGTCATGACAGTCATCATGGAGTTTTGTGATTTCAAGTGTTATGGAACATTGTGATCACAAGGGGTTGGAGCATTGTGATGACAGAGGTCATGGACCATTTTGATTTCAAGGAGCATGGAGCATTGTGATGACAAGGGCATGGAGCAATGTGATCCCAAGGTTCATGGAGGATTGTGATGAAAATGGTAATGGAGTATTGTGATGACAAGCTCATGGAGCATTGTGATGACAAGGTCATGTAGGATTTTGATGACACAGGCATGGAGAATTGTGATGATAAGGGTCATGGAGCACTGTGATGATAAGCGTCACGGAGCATTGTGATTACAGGGGTCATGGAGCATTGGGATGACAAGGGCATGGATCATTGTGATGACAAGTGTCATGGAGCATTGGGCTGAAAATGTTCATGGAGCATTGTGATGACAAGGGAATGGAGCATTGTGATGACAAGAGTCCCGGAACATTG
Organism: Hyperoodon ampullatus; assembly: GCF_949752795.1. Taxonomy (NCBI): domain Eukaryota; kingdom Metazoa; phylum Chordata; class Mammalia; order Artiodactyla; family Ziphiidae; genus Hyperoodon; species Hyperoodon ampullatus. Next base: position 123,877 of record NC_136922.1, read on the forward strand.
TGTTGTCAGGGGTCATGGAGTGTTGTGATGACAGTGGTCATGGAGGATTGTGATGATATGGGTCATGGAGCATTGTGATGAGAAGGTCATGAAGCATTGGGCTGAAAATGTTCATGGAGTATTGTGATGACACGGGTCATGGAGCATTGTAATGAGAAGGGAATTGAGCACTGTGATGACAAGGTCCTGGAGCATTGTGATGGGAAGTCCATGGAGCCTTGTGATGACAATTCTCATGGAACATTCTGATGAAAAGGGGCATGGAGCATTGTGATTACAGGGGTCTTGGAGCATTGTGATGACAAGGGCATGGAGTATTGTGATGAGAAGGCCATGGAGCATTCTGATGACATGCGTCATGGAGCTTTGTGCTGACAAGGGCATGGAGTATTGTGATGAAAATGGCATGGATCATTGTTATGAAAAAGGCATGGAGCCTTGTCATGACAGGGTTCTAGGAGCATACTGACGACAAGTGTCACGGAGCATTGTGATGACAAGTGTAATGAGCATTGTGATGACAAAGTTCATGGAGCATTGTGATGAGAAGACCATGGATAATTTTGATGATGAGCGTCATGCGGTGTTGTGATGATAAGTTTTATGGAACATTGTGATCACAAGGGTTTGGAGCATTGTGATGACAGAGGTCATGGAGCATTTTGATTTCATTGTGATGACAATAGCCTGAAGCATTATGGTGATGGGCATGGTGCATTGTGATGACAGCGTTCATGGAGCATTGAGATGAAAAGGGGCATGGAGCATTGTGATTACAGGGGTCTTGGAGCATTGTGATGACAAGGGCAAGGAGCATTGTGATGAGAAGGCCATGGAGCATTCTGATGACATGTGTCATTGAGCTTTGTGATGACAAGGGCATGGAGCATTGTGATTACAGGGGTCTTGGAGCATTGTGATGACAAGGGTCATGGAGCCTTGTGATGACAATGGTGTGGAACATTGTGATGGCAGGGGTCATGGAGCATTGTTATGACAGGTGTAATGGAGCATTGTGATGAGAAGGGCATGGAGCATTGGTCTGAAAAGTTTCATGGATTATTGTGATGAGAGTGGGCATGGAGCATTGTGATGACAAGGTCACGGAACACTGTGATCCATGGGTCATGGAGGATTTTAATGACAAGGGCATGGAGCATTGTGATGAGAAGGGCATCAAACATTGTTTTGACAAGCGTCATGGAGCTTTGTGATGACAAGGGCATGGAACAATGTGATGAGACGGTTCATGGAACATTGTGATTCCAAGGGTTAAGGAGCTTTGTGATGACAAAAGTCATGGAGCATTTTGATGTCAACGGCGTGGTGCATTGTGATGAGAAGGGCAGGGAGCATTTTGATGACAGGGTCATGCAGCAATTTGATGAAAAGTGTAATGGAACATTTTGATGACAGGGGTTATAGAACATTGTGATGTCAGGGGTCATGGAGCTTTGGGATGAAAAGGGTCATGGAGCATTTTGATGACAGGGGTTATGGAACATTGTGATGTCAGGGGTCATGGAACATTGTGATGATAAAGGGATGTAGCATTGTGATGACAGGGGTCATGCAACATTGTGATTACAGGGGTGAGGGAGTATTGTGATGACTAGTGATGGAACATTGTGATATCTCTGTTGAGAGAGCATTTTGATGAGAAGTGCATGGAGCATTGTGATTACAAGGTTTATGGAGCATTACGATGACAAGGTTGTGGACCGTTGTGATGAAAATTACGTGGCACATTGTGATGACAAGGGTCATGGAGCATTGTTCTGACAAAGGCATGGAGCATTGTGATGACAAGGGTCACGGAGCATTGTGATGAAACGTTCATGGAGTATTGTGGTTACAAAGGTCACAGAGCCTTGTGATGATGTGGGCATGGACTACTGTGATGACAAATGTTATGAAGCATTGTGATGACTGGAGTCACAGAGCATTGTGATGACAAGGGTCATGGAGCATTGTGATGACAAGGGCATGGAGCATTGTGATGACAGGGGCATGGAGCATTTGTCTGACAAGTTTAATAGATTATTGTGATGACAGTGGGCATGGGGCATTGTGATGACAAGGGCATGGGGCATTGTGATGAGAAGGTCATGGAGTATTGTGAAGACAGGTGTCAGGGAGCATTGTGATGACATATGTCATGGTCCATTGCGATGACAATGGCATGGAGCATTGTGATGCCAAATGTAATGGAGGATTGTGATGACAAATATAATGGAGCATTGTGATGACTAGGGCTTGGAGCATTATGATGACAAGGGCCATTGAAAATTTTCATGACAAAGTCGTGAAGCATTGTGATGACAAGGTGCTGGAGCATTGTGATGAGAAAACCATGGAGCCTTGTGAGACAAGTCTCATGGAGCATACTGATGAAAAGGGGCATGGAGCATTTTGATTACAGTATCTTGGAAAATTGTGATGACAAGGGCATGGAGCATTGTGATGAGAAGGCCAAGGAGCAGTCTGATGACATGCGTCATTGAGCTTTGTGATGACAATGGCATGGAGCATTGTAATTACAGGCGTCTTGGAGTATTGTGATGAAAAAGGCATGGATCATTGTGATGAAAAAGGCATGGAGCCTTGTCATGACAGGGTTCAAGGAGCATACAGAGAACAAGTGTCAGGGAGCATTTTGATGACAAGTGTGTTGAGCATTGTGATGACAAAGGTCATGGAGCATTGTGAAGAGAAGACCATAGATAATTGTGATGACGAGCGTCATGGGGCATTGTGATGACAAGTGTTATGGAATATGGTGATCACAAGGGTTTGGAGCAGTGTTATGACAGAGGTCATGGAGCATTTTGATTTCATTGTGATGACAATAGCCTGAAGCATTATGATGATGGGCATGGTGCATTGTGATGACAGGGTTCATGGATCATTGAGATAAAAAGGGACATGGAGCATTGTGATTACAGGGGTCTTGGAGCATTGTGATGAGAAGGGTCATGGAGCCTTTTGATGACAAGGTCATGGAACATCGTGATGGCAGGGATCATGGAGCATTGTTATGACAGGGGTAATGGAGCATTGTGATGACAAGGGCATGGAACATTTGTCTGAAAAGTTTCATGGATTATTGTGATGAGAGTGGGCATGGAGCATTGTGATGACAAGGGCACGGAACACAGTGATCCATGGGTCATGGAGGATTGTAATGACAAGGGCATGGAGCATTGTGATGAGAAGGGCATCGAGCAGTGTGATGACAAGCACCATGGAGCTTTTTGATGACACTTGCATGGAACAATGTGATGAGAGGTTTCATGGAGTATTGTGATGACAATGGCATGGAGCATTGTGATGCCAAGGGTCATGGAGCTTTGTGATGACAAAGGTCATGGAGCATTTTGATGACAAGGGCGTGGTGCATTGTGATGAGATGGGCAGGGAGCATTGTGATGCCATTGTCATGGACCAATTTGATGAAAAGTGTCATGGAACATTTTGATGAGAGGCGTTATGTAACATTGTGATGTCGGGGTCATGGAGCATTTTGATGAAAAGGGTCATGGAGTATTTTGATGACAGGGGTTATGGAACATTGTGATGTCAGGGATCATCGAACATTGTGATGATAAGTGCATGTAGCATTGTGATGACAGGAGTCATGGAACATTGTGATGACAGGGTTGAGGGAGTATTGTGATGAATAGTGATGTAACATTGTGATATCAGTGGTGAGAGAGCATTTTGATTTGAAGTGCATGGAGCATTGTGATGACAAGGTTTATGGAGCATTGTGATGACAAGATTGTGGAGCACTGTGACGACAAGCGCATGGTGCATTGTGATGACATGGGTCATGGAGCATTGTGCTGACAAGCGCATGGAGCATTGTGATGACAATGGTCATGGAGCATTGTGCTGAGAAAGGCATAGAGCATTGTGATGACAAGGGTCAAAGAGCATTGTGATGAATAGTTCATGAAGCATTGTGGTTAAAAAGGTCACAGAGACTGTTGATGACAAGGGCATGGACCACTGTGATGACAAAGGTCATGAAGCCTTGTGATGACTGGAGTCACGGAGCATTGTGATGACAGGGGTCATGGAGCATTGTGATAACAAGGGCATGGGGCATTGTGATGACAAGGGCATGGAGCATTGGTCTAATAAGTTTCATGGCTTATTGCGATGACAGTTGGAATGGCGCATTGTGATGACAAGGGCATGGAGCATTGTGATGACCAGGTCATTCATTATTGTGAAGACAGGTGTCAGGGAGCATTGTGATGACATATGTAATGGCCCATTGTGATGACAATGCCATGGAGCATTGTGATGCCAAGTGTCATGGAGGATTCTGATGACAAAAGTAATGGAGCATTGTGATGACAATGGCTTGGAGCATTGTGATGACAAGGGTCAGGGAGCATTGTGCTGACAAGTGCATGGAAAATTGTGATGACAAGGGACATGGAGCATTCTGATGACAAGCTTGTGGAGTATTTTGATGACAATGGCATGGAGCATTGTGATGAAAACGGCATGGTGCATTTTGATGAAAAAGGCATGGAGCCTTTTTGTGACAGGGTTCAAGGAGCATTCTGACGACAAGTGTCAGGGAGCATTGTGATGACAAGTGTATCGAGAATTGTGATGACAAAGGTCATGGAGCATTGTGATGAAAAGGGCATGGAGTATTGTGATGACAGGCATCATGGAGCATTGTGATGACAAGTGTTATGGAACATTGTGATCACAAGGGTTTGGAGCATTGTGATGACAGAGGTCATGGATCATTTTGATTTCAAGGAGCATGGAGCATTGTGATGACAAGGGCATGGAGCAATGTGATCCCAAGGTTCATGGAGGATTGTGATGGCAATGGTAATGGAGTATTGTGATGACAAGTGCATAGAACATTGTAATGACAAGGTCATGTAGCATTTTGCTGACAAAGGCATGGAGCATTGTGATGACAGGTGTCATGGAGCACTGTGATGACAAGCGTCACGGAGCATTGTGATTACAGGGGTCATGGAGCATTGGGATGACAAGGGCATGCATCATTGTGATGACAAGTGTCATGGAGCATTGGGCTGAAAATGTTCATGGAGTATTGTGATGACAGGGGTCATGGAGCATTGTGGTGACTAGGGAATGGAGCATTGTGATGACAAGAGTCCTGGATCATTGTGTTCTCAGGTGATATTGAGCGTTGTGATGACTGTGGTCATGGAGAATTGTGATGATATTGCTCATGGAGCATTGTGATGAGAAGGTCATGGAGCATTGGGCTGAAAATGTTCATGGAGTATTGTGATGACAGGGGTCATGGAGCATTGTGATGATAAGGGAATGGGGCATTTTGATGACAATGTCCTGGAGCATTGTGATGAGAAGACCATGGAGCCTTGTGATGACAAGTCTCATGGAGCATTCTGATGAAAAGGGGCATGGAGCATTGTGATTACAGGGGTCTTGGAGCATTGTGATGACAAGGGCATGGAGCATTGTGATGAGAAGGCCATGGAGCATTCTGATGACATGCATCATGGAACTTTGTGATGACAAGGGCATGGAGCATTGTGATTACAGGGGTCTTGGAGCATTGTGATGAAAATGGCATGGATCATTGTGATGAAAAAGGCATGGAGCCTTGTCATGAAAGGGTTCAGGGAGCATACTGATGGCAAGAGTCAGGGAGCATTGTGATGACATGTGTATTGCGCATTGTGATGACAAATGTCATGGGGCATTGTGATGAGAAGTCCATGGATAATTGTGATGAGTAGCGTCATGGGGTATTGTGATGACAAGTGTTATGGAACATTGTGATCACAAGGGTTTGGAGCATTGTGATGACAGAGGTCATGGAACATTTTGATTTCATTGTGATGACAAGAGCATGAAGCATTATGATGATGGGCATGGTGCATTGTGATGACAGGGTTCATGGAGCATTGTGATGAAAGGTGGCATGGAGCTTTGGTCTGACAAGTTTCATGGATTATTTTGATGACAGTGGGCATGGCACATTGTGATGACAAGGGCATGGAGCATTGTGATGACAAGGTCATGGAGTATTGTGAAGACAGGTGTCAGGGAGCATTGTGATGACATATGTCATGTTCCATTGTGATGACAATAGCACGGAGCATTGTGATGCCAAGTGTCATGGAGGATTGTTGTGACAAAGGTAAAGGAGCATTGTGATGATAAGCGCATGGAGCATTGAGATGACAAGGGCCATTGATAATTTTAATGTCCATGTCGTGAAACATTGTGATGACAAGCGCATGGAGCTTCCTATGACAGGGGTCATGGAGCATTGCGATGAAAAGTGCATGGAGTATTGTTATGACAAGAACATATAACATTGTGATGAGAAGTGCCATGGAGCATTGTGATGACAAGGACGTGGAGAATTGTGAGGACAAGGGACATTGAGCTTTGAGATGACCAGGGCATGGAGCATTGTGATGGCAAAACCGTGGAGCATTGTGATAAGAAGACCTTGGGTAATTGTGATGATGAGCATCATGGAGCACTGTAATGACAAGGGGCATGAAGCATTGTGATGACAGGTGTCAGGGAGCATTGTGATGACAGGGGTCATGGAGCATTGTGATGACAAGGGCATGGAGCATTGTGATGACAAGTGTACGGAACATTGTGATGAAAAGTGCCATTGAGAATTTTGATGATAAAGTCGTGAAGCATTGTGATGACAAACACTTGGAGCTTGCTATGACAGGGGTCATGGAACATTGCAATGACAAGTGCATGGAGAATTGTGATGAAACGAGCATGTAACTTTGTGATGAGAAGTGTCATGTAGCATTGTGATGACAAGTACGTGGAGAATTGTTATGACAAGGGACATGGAGCATTGTGATAACCAGGGAATGGAGCATTGTGATGACAGGGGTCATGGAGCATTATTATGACAAGGGCCATGGTGCATTCTGATATAAGATATCACTTATGAAGGGAATGTAAACCTGGCTACATATGAACTGAATTAAGAAAGAGAACAGAGTCTCAGATTTAGAAAACACTCTTATGCTTGCTTAAGGGGGAAGGAGAGGTGGGGAGACACACAAAACCAGAGTTTGATATTAACACAGGTACCGTTCCATAATCCAAATACAGAAGAGACAAGCCCGACTCCTTCCTCAGTGAATGGGACTCAACACCCCTATTCCCCACAGAGAAATATATCTGACTAGTAAGGATCTTAAAACCTATGTATTGATATGTCTCCATAAGGGAACCAAGTGTGTCTAGAATGACATAAACACGGCAGTGAGAATCAGCTCAAACCCACTATAAAAAGGAATTTCAAAACAAAACAAAGAAACAGTGAAATTCTTACACAATACCTTCAGGGGTTCTGATGAAACTTGGAATGACCCTATCTACAACAACAGCTGGATGTGGCATAAGGCTGTTCACTTGGGACTGAGAGGATTGGTGAGATTGGGTGTGAAAATGCAGACGCTTTAAATCAATAATGCCTGCCACTGATTCCATGGTTCCCAACTCTCCAAGTAGAAGGGAATATCACTACAGTTATAACATGTATGGGAAACCTAGAGAATGGACACCCTCTGATGGTGAAAGGTTTCTAAAACTCTACTAATTTTTTTCTCTCCATGTGCTCCAGCTTGACATTCCAACTGCTTTAATATCAATCTCCCAACTTGGAGAGTCAGCCCCTATAACCTCCTGGTTCGCACAGTTGGCACATTGTGCAGAGGATATAAGGGAAGAGGGAGAACCAATGAGAGAGTAGCTGTAGGCATTTGGACGGCCACATGTCAGTCTAATTTCCCATCATGAAGAAGAATTAACCAAACTCTGAGCCTGCCCCACACCCATAACTAGTATAGGTCCTGAAGCAAAATTGTGGGTTTGCGGTCAGCTCACAAAAACACAAGTTGAAAAATGGAGCTCAGGGGCACAACAATTCACTAACTTGCAGAGTTATAGAGGACTACTCTCTTCCAAAAATCTGTTGAGGAGAAGCCATGAGGCGGACTTGAAAATGAGGGCGATTTGCACGAAACAGATTTCCAGAAGTACATTGGAATCACCTTTAAACACAGGAAAAGCATCACAACTTCGACAATTATGGAATTGTCCATAAAGGGCGCATGCGTTTTCTCCTGAATATATTCAGGAGAAAACGCATACACCCATTTTGGCCAACCAAGCAACCGCACAATGCAAATCTGCACTACAAAGAAGTATCACTTCCCACCAGTCAAAAGGGATATCCGTAAAATGTGTAAAAACCAGAAAGGCAAGAGGGGCTCTGGAGAACAGGGAGCCTTGTTATGCTGATGGGTGGGATGTAGATTGCCAACAGTCACTCTGGAGGAGTTCATTGTGTTCCCTAAAAGAATTACTCAACAGAGCTTCACAACCTAAGGCACTTCCAGTCATGGGAATATACCTTGGGAAAATTGAAAATCAATAAGACACAGCCAACCCAAAATATAGGGCAGCACTGCTTACAAGATCCTCGACTTCGGGACACCTTAAATAACCCAGGAAAAACAAAAATGGTAAATAAATTGTGGTACATACGTATGATGGAATATCCCTCAGCCATGAAGTCAATGTCATAAGGCCAGTAGCAGCATAATGATGGGATTCATGTACCATGATTCTAACTGAAAAAATCACACAGAAAAAGAAACTTATCATAAGATATCACTTATGAAGGGTGTATAAACATGGCTACACATGGAATGAATTAGGAAAGGGAACAGAGTCTCATATATAGAAAACACTCTTATGCATGCTTAAGGGGAAAGCAGAGGTGGGGTGATGAATAAAACCAGAGTTTGATATTAGCACAGGTACGGTTCCATAATCCAAATAAAGAATAGACAAGACCTACTACTTCCTCTGTAAACGGAACTCAAAACCCCATATTTCCTGCAGAGGAATATATCTTACTAGTAAGAATCTTAAAACTTATGTATTGATATGTCTCCGTAAGGGAATCAAGTGTGTCTAGACTGGCATAAACATAGCAGCGAGAATCAGCTCAAACCCACTATAAAAAGGAATTTCAAAAACAAAACAAAAAAACTGGGAAATTCATTACAATTCCTTCAGGGTCTGTGATGAAACCTGGAATGACCCTATCTACAATGACAGTTGGATGTGGCATAAGGAGGGACACTAGGGACTGAGAGGATTGATGAGATTGGGTGAGCAAATGCAGACCCTTTAAAGCAATAAGGCATGACACCCATTTCATGGGTTTCAACTCTCCAGGTTGAAGGGAATATTACTATAGTTATAACATGTACGGGGAACGTAGAGAACGGACACACTGTGAATACGAAAGGTTTCTAAAACTCAACGAATAGTCCCTCTCCTGGTGCTCCGGTTTGACTTTCCATCTGCTTTACTATCAATCTCCCAACTTGGAGAGACAGCCCCTTTCACCTCCTGGTTCGCACAGGTTGCCAATTTGGCAGAGGATGAAAGGGAAGAGGGAGAACCAATGAGAGAGTAGCTGTTAGGCATTTGGACGGGCACATATCACTCTAACTTCCCGACAGGAAGAAGAATTAACCAAAGTCTCAGCCACCCACCGGGAACCAGTATAGGTCCTGAACCAAAATTTTGGACTTGCGGGCCGCTCACCAAAAACGAGTTGAAAAATGGAGCTCAGGGGCACAGCAATTCACAAACTGGCCGAGTAATAATGGACAACTATCATCCAAAAATCTGTTGAGGGAAGGCAGCGAGGTGGATTTGAAAGCGAGGTAGAATAGCAGGAAACAGATTTCAAGAGGTACGTTGGAATCGCCTTTAAAGCACAGGAAGAGGGGCACAACATCGACAATGATGCACTTGGCCAAAAAGGGCGTATGCGTTTTCTCCTGAATATATTCAGGAGAAAACGCATACGCCCTTTCTGGCCAAGCAAGCAAGCGGGCATGCAAATCTGCACTACAAAGAAGTATCACTTCCCACCGGTCAAAAGGGACATCCACAAAATGTGTAAAAACCAGAAAGGAAAGACAGGCCCTGGAGAACAGGGAGCCTTGTTATGCTGATGGGCGGGATGTAAATTGCCAACTGCTTCTCTAGAGGAGTGCATTGTGTTCCCTAAAACAAGTAAAGAACAGAGCTACAGAGCCAAGGGCACTTCCAATCTTGGGAATATACCTTGGGAAATCTGAAAATCAATAAGACAGAGCCACCCCAAAATTTAGGGCTGCACTGCTTACAAGGACCTCAACTTGGGTACACTTTAAATATCCCAGAAAATATAAACATGGTTCAAAAAATTGTGGTACTTACGTACGATGGAATATCCCTCAGCCATGAAATCAATGTCATAAGACCATTAGCAGCAAAATGGGTGGATTCAGGTACGATGATTCTAAGTGAAATAAGTCACACAGAAAAAGAAACTTATCATAAGATATCACTTATGAAGATCCTGTAAACATGGCTACACTTGAACTGAGTTAGGAAAGAGAACAGTGTCTCACATTTAGAAAACACTCTTATTCCTGCTTAAGGGGGAAGGAGAGGTGGGGTGATGCATAAAACCAGAGTTTGATATAAGCACAGGTACCGTTCCAAAAACCAACTATGGAATAGACAAGACCTACACCTTCCTCAGTGAAAGGGACTCAAAACCCCATATTTCCCGCAGAGGAATATATCTGACTAGTAAGAATCTTAAAACCTATGTATTGATATGTCTGTGTAAGGGAATCAAGTGTGCCTAGGCTGGCATAAACATGGAAGGGAGAATCAGCTCAAACCCACTATAAAAAGGAATTTCAAAAACAAAACAAAAAAACTGGGAAATTCTTTACAATTCCTTCAGTGACTCTGATGAAACCTGAAATTACCCTATCTACAACGACAGCTGGATGTGGCATAAGGGTGGACACTTGGGACTGAGAGGATTGGTGAGATTGGGTGAGCAAATGCAGACCGTTTAAAGCAATAATGCATGGCACCAATGCCATGGGTCCCAACTCTCCAGGTTGAAGGGAATATTAATACAGCTATAACATGTACGGGAAACCTAGAGAACGGACACACTGTGAATACGAAAGCTTTCTAAAACTCAACGAATAGTCCCTCTCCTGGTGCTCTGGTTTGAATTTCCATCTGCTTTACTATCAACCTCCCAACTTGGAGAGACAGCCCCTTTAACCTCCTGGTTCGCACAGGTTGCCAATTTGGCAGAGGATGAAAGGGAAGAGGGAGAACCAATGAGAGAGTAGCTGTTAGGCATTTGGACGGGCACATATCACTGTAATTTCCTGGCAGGAAGAAGAATTAACCAAAGTCTCAGCCCCCCACCGGGAACCAGCATAGGTCCTGAACCAAAATTTTGGACTTGCGGTCAGCTCTCCAAAAACGAGTTGAAAAATGGAGCTCAGGGGCACAGCAATTCACAAACTGGCCGAGTAATAAAGGACAACTATCGTCCAAAAATCTGTTGAAGGAAGGCAACGAGGCGGACTTGAAAGCGAGGCAGAATAGCAGGAAACAGATTTCAAGAGGTACGTTGGAATCGCCTTTAAAGCACAGGAAGAGGGGCACAACTTCGACAATGATGCACTTGGCCAAAAAGGGCGTATGCATTTTCTCCTGAATATATTCAGGAGAAAACGCATACGCCCTTTTTGGCCAAGCAAGCAAGCGGGCAATGCAAATCTGCACTACAAAGAAGTAACACTTCCCACCGGTCAAAAGGGACATCCACAAAATGTGTAAAAACCAGAAAGGCAAGACAGGCCCTGGAGAACAGGGAGCCTTGTTATGCTGATGGGCGGGATGTAAATTTCCAACTGCCTCTCTGGAGGAGTGCATTGTGTTCCCTAAAACAAGTAAACAACAGAGCTACAGAGCCAAGGGCACTTCCAGTCTAGGGAATATACCTTGGGAAAACTGAAAATCAATAAGACAGAGCCACCCCAAAATTTAGGGCTGCACTGCTTACAAGGACCTCAACTTGGGTACACCTTAAATATCCCAGGAAATATAAAAATGGTTCAAAAAATTGTGGTACTTACGTACGATGGAATATCCCTCAACCATGAAATCAATGTCATAAGACCAGTAGCAGCAAAATGGGTGGATTCAGGTACGATGATTCTAAGTGAAATAAGTCACACAGAAAAAGAAACTTATCATAAGATATCACTTATGAAGATCCTGTAAACATCACTACTCTTGAACTGAGTTAGGAAAGAGAACAGTGTCTCACATTTAGAAAACACTCTTATGCCTGCTTAAGGGGGAAGGAGAGGTGGGGTGATGCATAAAACCAGAGTTTGATATAAGCACAGGTACCGTTCCAAAACCCAACTATGGAATAGACAAGACCTACACCTTCCTCAGTAAAAGGGACTCAAAAGCCCATATTTCCCGCAGAGGAATATATCTGAATAGTAAGAATCTTAAAACCTATGTACTGATGTGTCTCCGTAAGGAATCAAGTGTGTCTAGACTGGCATAAACATGACAGTGAGAATCAGCTCAAACCCACTATAAAAAGGAATTTAAAAAACAAAACAAAAAAAAACTGGGAAATTCTTTACAATTCCTTCAGGGTCTCTGATAAAACGTGTAATGACCCATATCTACCACGACAGTGGATGTGGCATAAGGCTGGACACTTGGGACTGAGATGATTGGTGAGATTGGGTGAGCAAATGCAGACCCTTTAAAGCAATAATGCATGGAACCCATTCCATGGGTCCCAACTCTCAAGGTTGAAGGGAATATTACTACAGATATAACATGTACGGGAAACCTAGGGAATGGACACACTGTGAATATGAAAGGTTTCTAAACCTCAACGAATAGACCCTCTCCTGGTGCTCCGGTTTGACTTTCCATCTGCTTTACTATCAATCTCCCAACTTGGAGAGACAGCCCCTTTAACCTCCTGGTTCGCACAAGTTGCCAATTTGGCAGAGGATGAAAGGGAAGAGGGAGAACCAATGAGAGAGTAGCTGTTAGGCATTTGGACGGGCACATATCACTCTAACTTCCCGGCAGGATGAAGAATGAACCAAAGTCTCAGCCCCCCACCGGGAACCAGCATAGGTTCTGAAGCAAAATTTTGGACTTGCGGTCAGCTCACCAAAAACGAGTGGAAAAATGGACCTCAGGGCCACAGCAATTCAGAAACTGTCCGAGTAATAAAGGACAACTATCGTCCAAAAATCTGTTGAGGGAAGGCAACGAGGCGGACTTGAAAGCGAGGCAGAATAGCAGGAAACAGATTTCAAGAGGTACGTTGGAATCGCCTTTAAAGCACAGGAAGAGGGGCACAACTGCGACAATGATGCACTTGGCCAAAAAGGGCGTATGCGTTTTCTACTGAATATATTCAGGAGAAAACGCATACGCCCTTTTTGGCCAAGCAAGCAAGCGGGCAATGCAAATCTGCACTACAGAGAAGTATCACTTCCCACCGGTCAAAAGGGACATCCACAAAATGTGTAAAAAGCAGAAAGGCAAGACAGGCCCTGGAGAACAGGGAGCCTTGTTATGCTGATGGGCGGGATGTAAATTGCCAACTGCCTCTCTGGAGGAGTGCATTGTGTTCCCTAAAACAAGTAAACAACAGATCTACAGAGCCAAGGGCACTTCCAGTCTAGGGAATATACCTTGGGAAAACTGAAACTCAATAAGACAGAGCCAGCCCAAAATTTAGGGCTGCACTGCTTAAAAGAACCTAAACTTGGGTACACCCTAAATATCCCAGGAAATATAAAAATGGTTCAAAAAATTGTGGTCCTTATGTACGATGGAATATCCCTCAGCCATTAAATAAATGTCATAAGAACAGTAGCAGCAAAATGAGTGGATTCAGGTACGATGATTCTAAGTGAAATAAGTCACACAGAAAAAGAAACTTATCATAAGATATCACTCATGAAGATCCTGTAAACATGGCTACACTTGAACTGAGTTAGAAAAGAGAACAGAGTCTCACATTTAGAAAACACTCTTATGCCTGCTTAAGGGGGAAGGAGAGGTGGGGTGATGCATAAAACCAGAGTTTGATATAAGCACAGGTACCGTTCCAAAAACCAACTATGGAATAGACAAGACCTACACTTTCTTCAGTGAAAGGGTCTCAAAACCCCTTATTTCCTGCACAGGAATATATCTGACTAGTAAGAATCTTAAAACCTATGTATTGATATATCTCCGTAAGGGAATCAAGTGTGTCTAGACTGGCATAAACATGGCAGCGAGAATCAGCTCAAAACCAGTATAAAAAGGAATTTCAAAAACAAAACAAAAAAACTGGGAAATTCTTTACAATTCCTTCAGGGTCTCTGATGAAACCTGGAATGTCCTTATGTACAATGACAGCTGGATGTGGCCTAAGGCTGGACACTTTGGACTGAGACGATTGGTGAGATTGGGTGAGCAAATGCAGACCCTTTAAAGCAATAATGCATGGCACCCATTCCATGGGTCCCAACTCTCCAGTTTGAAGGGAATATTTCTACAGCTATGACATGTACGGGAAACCTAGAGAACGGACACACTGTGAATACGAAAAGTTTCTAAAACTCAACGAATAGTCCCTCTCCTGTTGCTTCGGTTTGACTTTCCATATGCTTTACTATTAATCTCCCAAATTGGAGAGACAGCCCATTTAACCTCCTGGTTCGCACAGGTTTGCAATTTGGCAGAGGATGAAAAGGAAGAGGGAGAACCAATGAGAGAGTAGCTGTTAGGCATTTGGACGGGCACATGTCACTCTAATTTCCAGGCAGGAAGAAGAATTAACCAAAGTTCAGCCACCCACCAGGAACCAGTATAGGTTCTGAGCCAAAATTTTGGACTTCCAGTCAGCTAACAAAAAACGAGTTGAAAAATGGAGCTCAGGGGCACAGCAATTCACAAACTGGCCGAGTAATAAAGGACAACTATCGTTCAAAAATCTTTTGAGGGAGGACAAAGAACCGGACTTGAAAGCGAGGCAGAATAAGAAAAAACAGATTTCAAGAGGTACGTTGGCATCGGTTTTAAAGCACAGGAAGAGGTGCACAACATCGACAATGATGCACTTGGCCAAAAAGGGCGTATGCATTTTCTCCTGAATATATTCAGGAGAAAACGCATACGCCCTTTTTGGCCAAGCAAGCAAGAGGGCAATGCAAATCTGCACTACAAAGAAGTATCACTTCCCACCCGTCTAAAGGGACATCCACAAAATGTGTAAAAACCAGAAAGACAAGACAGGCCCTGGAGAACAGGGAGCCTTGTTATGCTGATGGGCGGGATGTAAATTGCCAACTGCCTCTCTGGAGGAGTACATTGTGTTCCCTAAAAGAAGTAAAGAACAGAGATACAGAGCCAACGGCACTTCCAGTCTAGGGAATATACCATGGGTAAACCGAAAATCAATAAGACAGAGCCACCCCAAAATTTAGGGCTGCACTGCTTACAAGGACCTCAACTTGGGTACACCTTAAATATCCCAGGAAATATAAATATGGTTCAAAAAATTGTGGTACTTACGTACGATGGAATATCCCTCAGCCATGAAATCAATGTCATAAGACCAGTAGCAGCAAAATGGGTGGATTCAGGTACGATGATTCTAAGTGAAATAAGTCACACAGAAAAAGAAACTTATCATAAGATATCACTTATGAAGATCCTGTAAACATGGCTACACTTAAACTGAGTTAGGAAAGAGAACAGTGTCTCACATTTAGAAAACACTCTTATGCCTGCTTAAGGGGGAAGGAGAGGTGGGGTGATGCATAAAACCAGAGTTTGATATAAGCACAGGTACCGTTCCAAAAACCAACTACGGAATAGACAAGACCTGCACCTTCCTCAGTGAAAGGGACTCAAAACCCCATATTTCCCGCAGAGGAATATATCTGACTAGTAAGAATCTTAAAACCTATGTATTGATATGTCTCCGTAAGGGAATCAAGTGCGTCTAGACTGGCATAAACATGGCAGCGAGAATCAGCTCAAACCGACTATATAAAGGAATATCAAAAACAAAACCAAAAAATTGGGAAATTCTTTACAATTCCTTCAGGGTCTCTGATGAAACCTGGAATGACCCTATCTACAATGACAGCTGGATGTGGCATAAGGAGGGACACTTGGGACTGAGACGATTGGTGAGATTGGGTGAGCAAATGCAGACCCTTTAAGGCACAAATGCCTGGCACCCATTCCTTGGGTCCCAACTCTCCAGGTTGAAGGGAATATTACTACAGCTATAACATGTACGGGAAACATAGAGAACGGACACACTGTGAATACGAAAGGTTTCTAAAACTCAACGAATAGTCCCTCTCCTTGTGCTCCGGTTTGTCTTTCCATCTGCTTTACTATCAATCTCCCAAATTGGAGAGACAGCCCCTTTAACCTCCTGGTTCCCACAGGTTGCCAATTTGGCAGAGGATGAAAGGGAAGAGGGAGAACCAATGAGAGGGTAGCTGTTAGGCATTTGGACGGGCACATATCACTCTAACTTCCCGGCAGGAAGAAGAATTAACCAAAGTCTCAGCCCCCCACCGGGAACCAGCATAGGTTCTGAACCAAAATGTTGGACTTGCGGTCAGCTCACCAAAAACGAGTTGAAAAATGGAGCTCAGGGGCACAGCAATTCACAAACTGGCCGAGTAATAAAGGACAACTATCCTCCAAAAATCTGGTGAGGGAAGGCAACGAGGCGGACTTGAAAGCGAGGCAGAATAGCAGGAAACAGATTTCAAGAGGTACGTTGGAATCGCCTTTAAAGCACAGGAAGAGGGGCACAACTTCGACAATGATGCACTTGGCCAAAAAGGGCGTATGCGTTTTCTCCTGAATATATTCAGGAGAAAACGCATACGCCCTTTTTGGCCAAGCAAGCAAGCGGGCAATGGAAATCTGCACTACAAAGAAGTATCACTTTCCACGGGTTGAAAGGGACATCCACAAAATGTGTAAAAACCAGAAAGGCAAGACAGGCCCTGGAGAACAGGGAGCCTTGTTATGCTGATGGGCGGGATGTAAATTGCCAACTGCCTCTCTGGAGGAGTGCATTGTGTTCCCTAAAACAAGGAAAAGAACAGAGCTACGGAGCCAAGGGCACTTCCAGTCTAGGGAATATACCTTGGGAAAACTGAAAATCAATAAGACAGACCCACCCCAAAATTTAGGGCTGCACTGCTTACAAGGACCTCAACTTGGGTACACCTTAAATATCCCAGGAAATATAAAAATGGTTCAAAAAATTTTGGTACTTACGTACGATGGAATATCCCTCAGCCATGAAATCAATGTCATAAGACCAGTAGCAGCAAAATGGGTGGATTCAGGTACGATGATTTTAAGTGAAATAAGTCACACAGAAAAAGAAAGTTATCATAAGATATCACTTATGAAGATCCTGTAAACATGGCTACACTTGAACTGAGTTAGGAAAGAGAACAGTGTCTCACATTTAGAAAACACTCTTATGCCTGCTTAAGGGGGAAGGAGAGGTGGGGTGATGCATAAAACCAGAGTTTGATATAAGCACAGGTACCGTTCCAAAAACCAACTATGGAATGGACAAGACCTACACCTTCCTCAGTGAAAGGGACTCAAAACACCATATTTCCCGCAGAGGAATATATCTGACTAGTAAGAATCTTAAAACCTATGTATTGATATGTCTCCATAAGGGAATAAAGTGTGTCTAGACTGGCATAAACATGGCAGCGAGAATCAGCTCAAACCCACCATAAAAAGGAATTTCAAAAACAAAGCAAAAAAACTGGGAAATTCCTTACAATTCCTTCAGGGTCTCTGATGAAACCTGGAATGACCATATCTACAACGACAGCTGGATGTGGCATAAGGAGGGACACTTGGGACTGAGAGGATTGTTGAGATTGGGTGAGCAAATTCAGACCCTTTAAAGCACAAATGCCTGGCACCCATTACATGGGTCCCAACTCTCCAGGTTGAAGGTAATATTACAACAGCTATAACATGTACGGGAAACCTAGAGAACGGACACACTGTGAATACGAAAGGTTTCTAAACTCAACGAAGAGTCCCTCTCCTGGTGCTCCAGTTTGACTTTCCATCTGCTTTACTATCAACCTCCCAACTTGGAGAGACAGCCCCTTTAACCTCCTGGTTCACACAGGTTGCCAATTTGGCAGAGGATGAAAGGGAAGAGGGAGAACCAATGAGAGAGTAGCTGTTAGGCATTTGGACGGGCACATATCACTGTAATTTCCAGGCAGGAAGAAGAATTAACCAAAGTCTCAGCCCCCCACCGGGAACCAGTATAGATCCTGAACCAAAATTTTGGACTTGCGGTCAGCTCACCAAAAACGAGTTGAAAAATGGAGCTCAGGGGCACAGCAATTCACAAATTGGCCAAGTAATAAAGGACAACTATCGTCCAAAAATCTGTTGAGGGAAGGCAACGATGTGGACTTGAATGCGAGTCAGAATAGCAGGAAACAGATTTCAAGATGTACGTTGGAATCGCCTTTAAAGCACAGGAAGAGGGGCACAACTTCGACAATGATGCAATTGGCCAAAAAGTGTGTATTCATTTTCTCCTGAATATATTCAGGAGAAAACGCATACGCCCTTTTTGGCCAAGCAAGCAAGCGGGCAATGCAAATCTGCACTACAAAGAAGTATCACTTCCCACCGGTCAAAAGGGACATCCACAAAATGTGTAAAAACCAGAAAGGCAAGACAGGCCCTGGAGAACAGGGAGCCTTGTTATGCTGATGGGCGGGATGTAAATTGCCAACTGCCTCTCTGGAGGAGTGCATTGTGTTCCCTAAAACAAGTAAACAACAGAGCTACAGAGCCAAGGGCACTTCCAGTCTAGGGAATATACCTTGGGAAAACTGAAAATCAATAAGACAGAGCCACCCCAAAATTTAGGGCTGCACTACTTACAAGGACCTCAACTTGGATACACATTAAATATCCCAGGAAATATAAAAATGGTTCAAAAAATTGTGGTAGTTACGTACGATGGAATATCCCTCAGCCATGAAATCAATATCATAAGAACAGTAGCAGCAAAATGGGTGGATTCAGGTACGATGATTCTAAGTGAAATAAGTCACACAGAAAAAGAAACTTATCATAAGATATCACTTATGAAGATCCTGTAAACATGGCTACACTTGAACTGAGTTAGGAAAGAGAACAGTGTCACACATTTAGAAAACACTCTTATGCCTGCTTAAGGGGGAAGGAGAGGTGGGATGATGCATAAAACCAGAGTTTGATATAAGCACAGGTACCGTTCCAAACACCAACTATGGAATAGACAAGACCTACACCTTCCTCAGTGAAAGGGACTCAAAACACCATATTTCCCGCAGAGGAATATATCTGACTAGTAAGAATCTTAAAACCTATGTATTGATATGTCTCCGTAAGGGAATCAAGTGTGTCTAGACTGGCATAAATATGGCAGCGGGAATCAGCTCAAGCCCACTATAAAAAGGAATTTCAAAAACAAAATAAAAAAACTGGGAAATTCTTTACAACTCCTTCAGGGTCTCTGATGAAACCTGGAATGACCCTATCTACAACGACAGCTGGATGTGGCATAAGGAGGGACACTTGGGACTGAGAGGATTGGTGAGATTGGGTGAGCAAATGCAGACCCTTTAAAGCAATAATGCATGGCACACATTCCATGGGTCCCAACTCTCCAGGTTGAAGGGAATATTACTACAGTTATAACATGTACAGGAAACCTAGAGAACGGACACACTGTGAATACGAAAGGTTTCTAAAACTCAACGAATAGTCCCTCTCCTGCTTCCCCGGTTTGACTTTCCATCTGCTTTACTATCAACCTCCCAACTTGGAGAGACAGCACCTTTAACCTCCTAGTTCACACAGGTTGCCAATTTGGCAGTGTATGAAAGGGATGAGGGAGAACCAATGAGAGAGTAGCTGTTAGGAATTTGGACGGGCACATATCACTGTAATTTCCCGGCAGGAAGAAGAATTAACCAAAGTCTCAGCCACCCACCGGGAACCAGTATAGGTCCTGAACCAAAATGTTGGACTTGCGGTCAGCTCACCAAAAACGAGTTGAAAAATGGAGCTCAGGGGCACAGCAATTCACAAACTGGCCGAGTAATAAAGGACAACTATCGTCCAAAAATCTGTTGAGGGAAGGCAACGAGGCGGACTTGAAAGCGAGGCAGAATACCAGGAAACAGATTTCAAGAGGTACGTTGGAATCGCATTTAAAGCACAGGAAGAGCGGCACAACTTCGACAATGATACCCTTGGCCAAAAAGGGCGTATGCGTTTTCTCCTGAATATATTCAGGAGAAAACGCATACGCCCTTTTTGGCCAAGCAAGCAAGCGGGCAATGCAAATCTGCACTACAAAGAAGTATCACTTCCCACCGGTCAAAAGGGACATCCACAAAATGTATAAAAACCAGAAAGGCAAGAGGGTCCCTGGAGAACAGGGAGCCTTGTTATGCTGATGGGCGGGATGTAAATTGCCAACTGCCTCTCTGGAGGAGTGCATTGTGTTCCCTAAAACAAGTAAAGAACAGAGCTACAGAGCCAAGGGCACTACCAGTCTAGGGAATATACCTTGGGAAAACTGAAAATCAATAAGACAGAGCCACCCCAATATTTAGGGCTGCACTGCTTACAAGGGCCTCAACTTGGGTACACCTTAAATATCCCAGGAAATATAAAAATGGTTCAAAAAATTGTGGTACTTATGTACAATGGAATATCCCTCAGCCATGAAATCAATGTCATAAGACCAGTAGCAGCAAAATGGGTGGATTCAGGTACGATGATTCTAAGTGAAATAAATCACACAGAAAAAGAAACTTATCATAAGATATCACTTATGAAGATCCTGTAAACATGGCTACACTTGAACTGAGTTAGGAAAGAGAACAGTGTCTCCCATTTAGAAAACACTCTTATGCCTGCTTAAGGGGGAAGGAGAGGTGGGGTGATGCATAAAACCTGTGTTTGATATAAGCACACGTACCGTTCCAAAAACAAACTATGGAATAGACAAGACCTACACCTTTCTCAGTGAAAGGGACTCAAAACACCATATTTCCCGCAGAGTTATATATATGACTAGTAAGAATCTTAAAACCTATGTATTGATATGTCTCCATAAGGGAATCAAGTGTGTCTAGACTGGCATAAACATGGCAGAGAGAATCAGCTCAAACCCACTATAAAAAGGAATTTCAAAAACAAAACAAAAAAAAATGGCAAATTCTTTACAATTCCTTCAGGGCCTCTGAGGAAACCTGGAATGACCGTATCTACAGCGACAGCTGGATGTGGCATAAGGAGGGACACTTGGGACTGAGACAATTGGTGAGATTGGGTGAGCAAATGCAGACCCTTTAAAGCACAAATGCCTGGCACCCATTCCATGGGTCGCAACTCTCCAGGTTGAAGGGAATATTACTACAGTTATAACATGTACGGGAAACCTAGAGAACGGACACACTGTGAATACGAAAGGTTTCTAAAACTCAACGAATAGTCCCTCTCCTGGTGCTCCAGTTTGACTTTACATCTGCTTTACTAACAACCTCCCAACTTGGATAGACAGCCCCTTTAACCTCTTGGTTCGCACAGGTTGCCAATTGGGCAGAGAATGAAAGGGAAGAGGGAGAACCAATGAGAGAGTAGCTGTTAGGCATTTGGACGGGCACATATCACTGTAATTTCCCGGCAGGAAGAAGAATTAACCAAATTCTCAGCCACCCACCGGGAACCAGTATAGGTCCTGAACTAAAATTTTGGACTTGCGGTCAGCTCACCAAAAACGAGTTGAAAAATGGAGCTCAGGGGCACAGCAATTCACAAACTGGCCAAGTAATAAAGGACAACTATCGTCCAAAAATCTGTTGAGGGAAGGCAACGAGGCAGACTTGAAAGCGAGGCAGAATAGCAGGAAACAGATTTCAAGAGGTACGTTGGAATCGCCTTTAAAGCACAGGAAGAGGGGCACAACTTCGACAATGATGCACTTGGCCAAAAAGGGCGTATGCGTTTTCTCCTGAATATATTCAAGAGAAAACGCATACGCCCTTTTTGGCCAAGCAAGCAAGCTGGCAATGCAAATCTGCACTACAAAGAAGTATCACTTCCCACCGGTCAAAAGGGACATCCACAAAATGTGTAAGAACAAGAAAGGCAAGACACGCCCTGGAGAACAGGGAGCCTTGTTATGCTGATGGGCGGGATGTAAATTGCCAACTGCCTCTCTGGAGGAGTGCATTGTGTTCCCTAAAACAAGTAAAGAACAGAGCTACAGAGCCAAGGGCACTTCCAGTCTAGGGAATATACCTTGGGAAAACTGAAGATCAATAAGACAGAGCCACCCCAAAATTTAGTTCTGCACTGCTTACAAGGACCTCAACTTGGGTACACCTTAAATATCCCAGGAAATATAAAAATGGTTCAAAAAATTGTGGTACTTACGTACGATGGAATATCCCTCAGCCATGAAATCAATGTCATAAGACCAGTAGCAGCAAAATGGGTGGATTCAGGTACGATGATTCTAAGTGAAATAAGTCACAGAGAAAAAGAAACTTATCATAAAATATCACTTATGAAGATCCTGTAAACATGGCTACACTTGAACTGAGTTAGGAAAGAGAACAGTGTCTCACATTTAGAAAACACTCTTATACCTGCTTAAGGGGGAAGGAGAGGTGGGGTGATGCATAAAACCAGAGTTTGATATAAGCACAGGTACCGTTCCAAAAACCAACTATGGGATAGAGAAGACCTACACCGTCCTCAGTGAAAGGGACTCAAAACCCCATATTTCCCGCAGAGGAAAATATCTGACTAGTAAGAATCTTAAAACCTATGTATTGATATGTCTCCGTAAGGGAATCAAGTGTGTCTAGACTGGCATAAACATGGCAGCGAGAATCAGCTCAAACCCACTATAAAAAGGAATTTCAAAAACAAAACAAAAAAACTGGGAAATTCTTTACAATTCCTTCAGGGTCTCTGATGAAACCTGGAATGACCCTATCTACAACGACAGCTGGATGTGGCATAAGGAGGGACACTTGGGACTGAGACGATTGTTGAGATTGGGTGAGCAAATGCAGACCCTTTAAAGCAATAATGCATGGCACCCATTCCATGGGTCCGAACTCTCCAGGTTGAAGGGAATATTACTACAGCTATAACATGTGCGGGAAACCTAGAGAACGGACACACTGTGAATACGAAAGGTTTCTAAAACTCAATGAATAGTCCTTCTCCTGGTGCTCCGGTTTGACTTCCGTCTGCTTTACTATCAACCTCCCAACTTGGAGAGACAGCCCCTTATCCTCTTGGTTCGCACAGGTTGCCAATTTGGCAGAGGATGAAAGGGAAGAGGGAGAACCAATGAGAGAGTAGCTGTTAGGCATTTGGACGGGCACATATCACTGTAATTTCCAGGCAGGAAGAAGAATTAACCAAATTCTCAGCCACCCACCGGGAACCAGTATAGGTCCTGAACCAAAATTTTGGACTTGCGGTCAGCTCACAAAAAACGAGTTGAAAAATGGAGCTCAGGGGCACAGCAATTCACAAACTGGCCGAGTAATAAAGGACAACTATCGTCCAAAAATCTGTTGAGGGAAGGCAACGAGGCGGACTTGAAAGCGAGGCAGAATAGCAGGAAACAGATTTCAAGAGGTACGTTGGAATCGCCTTTAAAGCACAGGAAGAGGGGCACAACTTCGACAATGATGCACTTGGCCAAAAAGGGCGTATGCGTTTTCTCCTGAATATATTCAGGAGAAAACGCATACGCCCTTTTTGGCCAAGCAAGCAAGCGGGCAATGCAAATCTGCACTACAAAGAAGTATCACTTCCCACGGGTCAAAAGGGACATCCACAAAATGTGTAAGAACAAGAAAGGCAAGACAGGCCCTGGAGAACAGGGAGCCTTGTTATGCTGATGGGCGGGATGTAAATTGCCAACTGCCTCTCTGGAGGAGTGCATTCTGTTCCCTAAAACAAGTAAAGAACAGAGCTACAGAGCCAAGGGCACTACCAGTCTAGGGAATATACCTTGGGAAAACTGAAAATCAATAAGACAGAGCCACCCCAAAATTTAGGGCTGCACTGCATACAAGGACCTCAACTTGGATACACCTTAAGTATGCCAGAAAATATAAACATGGTTCAAAAAATTGTGGTACTTACGTACGATGGAATACCCCTCAGCCATGAAATCAATGTCATAAGACCAGTAGCAGCAAAATGGGTGGATTCTGGTACGATGATTCTAAGTGAAATAAGTCACACAGAAAAAGAAACTTATCATAAGATATCACTTATGAAGATCCTGTAAACATGGCTACACTTGAACTGAGTTAGGAAAGAGAACAGTGTCTCACATTTAGAAAACACTCTTATACCTGCTTAAGGGGGAAGGAGAGGTGGGGTGATGCATAAAACCAGAGTTTGATATAAGCACAGGTACCGTTCCAAAAACCAACTATGGAATAGACAAGACCTACACCTTCCTCAGTGAAAGGGACTCAAAACCCCATATTTCCCGCACAGGAAAATATCTGACTAGTAAGAATCTTAAAACCTATGTATTGATATGTCTCCGTAAGGGAATCAAGTGTGTCTAGACTGGCATAAACATGGCAGCGAGAATCAGCTCAAACCCACTATAAAAAAGAATTTCAAAAACAGAACAAAAAAACTGGGAAATTCTTTACAATTCCTTCAGGGTCTCTGATGAAAGCTGGAATGACCCTATCTACAACGACAGCTGGATGTGGTATAAGGAGTGACACTTGGGACTGAGACGATTGGTGAGATTGGGTGAGCAAATGCAGACCCTTTAAAGCAATAATGCATGGCACACATTCCATGGGTCCGAACTCTCCAGGTTGAAGGGAATATTACTACAGCTATAACATGTACGGGAAACCTAGAGAACGGACACACTGTGAATACGAAAGGTTTCTAAAACTCAACGAATAGTCCCTCTCCTGGTGCTCCGGTTTGACTTTCCATCTGCTTTACTATCAATCTCCCAACTTGGAGAGACAGCCCCTTTCACCTCCTGGTTCGCACAGGTTGCCAATTTGGCAGAGGATGAAAGGGAAGAGGGAGAACCAATGAGAGAGTAGCTGTTAGGCATTTGGACGGGCACATATCACTCTAACTTCCCGACAGGAAGAAGAATTAACCAAAGTCTCAGCCACCCACCGGGAACCAGTATAGGTCCTGAACCAAAATTTTGGACTTGCGGGCCGCTCACCAAAAACGAGTTGAAAAATGGAGCTCAGGGGCACAGCAATTCACAAACTGGCCGAGTAATAATGGACAACTATCATCCAAAAATCTGTTGAGGGAAGGCAGCGAGGTGGATTTGAAAGCGAGGTAGAATAGCAGGAAACAGATTTCAAGAGGTACGTTGGAATCGCCTTTAAAGCACAGGAAGAGGGGCACAACTTCGACAATGATGCACTTGGCCAAAAAGGGCGTATGCGTTTTCTCCTGAATATATTCAGGAGAAAACGCATACGCCCTTTCTGGCCAAGCAAGCAAGCGGGCATGCAAATCTGCACTACAAAGAAGTATCACTTCCCACCGGTCAAAAGGGACATCCACAAAATGTGTAAAAACCAGAAAGGAAAGACAGGCCCTGGAGAACAGGGAGCCTTGTTATGCTGATGGGCGGGATGTAAATTGCCAACTGCTTCTCTAGAGGAGTGCATTGTGTTCCCTAAAACAAGTAAAGAACAGAGCTACAGAGCCAAGGGCACTTCCAATCTTGGGAATATACCTTGGGAAATCTGAAAATCAATAAGACAGAGCCACCCCAAAATTTAGGGCTGCACTGCTTACAAGGACCTCAACTTGGGTACACTTTAAATATCCCAGAAAATATAAACATGGTTCAAAAAATTGTGGTACTTACGTACGATGGAATATCCCTCAGCCATGAAATCAATGTCATAAGACCATTAGCAGCAAAATGGGTGGATTCAGGTACGATGATTCTAAGTGAAATAAGTCACACAGAAAAAGAAACTTATCATAAGATATCACTTATGAAGATCCTGTAAACATGGCTACACTTGAACTGAGTTAGGAAAGAGAACAGTGTCTCACATTTAGAAAACACTCTTATTCCTGCTTAAGGGGGAAGGAGAGGTGGGGTGATGCATAAAACCAGAGTTTGATATAAGCACAGGTACCGTTCCAAAAACCAACTATGGAATAGACAAGACCTACACCTTCCTCAGTGAAAGGGACTCAAAACCCCATATTTCCCGCAGAGGAATATATCTGACTAGTAAGAATCTTAAAACCTATGTATTGATATGTCTGTGTAAGGGAATCAAGTGTGCCTAGGCTGGCATAAACATGGAAGGGAGAATCAGCTCAAACCCACTATAAAAAGGAATTTCAAAAACAAAACAAAAAAACTGGGAAATTCTTTACAATTCCTTCAGTGACTCTGATGAAACCTGAAATTACCCTATCTACAACGACAGCTGGATGTGGCATAAGGGTGGACACTTGGGACTGAGAGGATTGGTGAGATTGGGTGAGCAAATGCAGACCGTTTAAAGCAATAATGCATGGCACCAATGCCATGGGTCCCAACTCTCCAGGTTGAAGGGAATATTACTACAGCTATAACATGTACGGGAAACCTAGAGAACGGACACACTGTGAATACGAAAGCTTTCTAAAACTCAACGAATAGTCCCTCTCCTGGTGCTCTGGTTTGAATTTCCATCTGCTTTACTATCAACCTCCCAACTTGGAGAGACAGCCCCTTTAACCTCCTGGTTCGCACAGGTTGCCAATTTGGCAGAGGATGAAAGGGAAGAGGGAGAACCAATGAGAGAGTAGCTGTTAGGCATTTGGACGGGCACATATCACTGTAATTTCCTGGCAGGAAGAAGAATTAACCAAAGTCTCAGCCCCCCACCGGGAACCAGCATAGGTCCTGAACCAAAATTTTGGACTTGCGGTCAGCTCTCCAAAAACGAGTTGAAAAATGGAGCTCAGGGGCACAGCAATTCACAAACTGGCCGAGTAATAAAGGACAACTATCGTCCAAAAATCTGTTGAAGGAAGGCAACGAGGCGGACTTGAAAGCGAGGCAGAATAGCAGGAAACAGATTTCAAGAGGTACGTTGGAATCGCCTTTAAAGCACAGGAAGAGGGGCACAACTTCGACAATGATGCACTTGGCCAAAAAGGGCGTATGCATTTTCTCCTGAATATATTCAGGAGAAAACGCATACGCCCTTTTTGGCCAAGCAAGCAAGCGGGCAATGCAAATCTGCACTACAAAGAAGTAACACTTCCCACCGGTCAAAAGGGACATCCACAAAATGTGTAAAAACCAGAAAGGCAAGACAGGCCCTGGAGAACAGGGAGCCTTGTTATGCTGATGGGCGGGATGTAAATTTCCAACTGCCTCTCTGGAGGAGTGCATTGTGTTCCCTAAAACAAGTAAACAACAGAGCTACAGAGCCAAGGGCACTTCCAGTCTAGGGAATATACCTTTGGAAAACCAAAAATCAATAAGCACAGCCACCCCAAAATTTAGGGCTGCACTGCTTACAAGGACCTCAACTTGGGTACACCTTAAATATCCCAGGAAATATAAAAATGGTTCAAAAAATTGTGGTACTTACGTACGATGGAATATCCCTCAACCATGAAATCAATGTCATAAGACCAGTAGCAGCAAAATGGGTGGATTCAGGTACGATGATTCTAAGTGAAATAAGTCACACAGAAAAAGAAACTTATCATAAGATATCACTTATGAAGATCCTGTAAACATCACTACTCTTGAACTGAGTTAGGAAAGAGAACAGTGTCTCACATTTAGAAAACACTCTTATGCCTGCTTAAGGGGGAAGGAGAGGTGGGGTGATGCATAAAACCAGAGTTTGATATAAGCACAGGTACCGTTCCAAAACCCAACTATGGAATAGACAAGACCTACACCTTCCTCAGTAAAAGGGACTCAAAAGCCCATATTTCCCGCAGAGGAATATATCTGAATAGTAAGAATCTTAAAACCTATGTACTGATGTGTCTCCGTAAGGAATCAAGTGTGTCTAGACTGGCATAAACATGACAGTGAGAATCAGCTCAAACCCACTATAAAAAGGAATTTAAAAAACAAAACAAAAAAAAACTGGGAAATTCTTTACAATTCCTTCAGGGTCTCTGATAAAACGTGTAATGACCCATATCTACCACGACAGTGGATGTGGCATAAGGCTGGACACTTGGGACTGAGATGATTGGTGAGATTGGGTGAGCAAATGCAGACCCTTTAAAGCAATAATGCATGGAACCCATTCCATGGGTCCCAACTCTCAAGGTTGAAGGGAATATTACTACAGATATAACATGTACGGGAAACCTAGGGAATGGACACACTGTGAATATGAAAGGTTTCTAAACCTCAACGAATAGACCCTCTCCTGGTGCTCCGGTTTGACTTTCCATCTGCTTTACTATCAATCTCCCAACTTGGAGAGACAGCCCCTTTAACCTCCTGGTTCGCACAAGTTGCCAATTTGGCAGAGGATGAAAGGGAAGAGGGAGAACCAATGAGAGAGTAGCTGTTAGGCATTTGGACGGGCACATATCACTCTAACTTCCCGGCAGGATGAAGAATGAACCAAAGTCTCAGCCCCCCACCGGGAACCAGCATAGGTTCTGAAGCAAAATTTTGGACTTGCGGTCAGCTCACCAAAAACGAGTGGAAAAATGGACCTCAGGGCCACAGCAATTCAGAAACTGTCCGAGTAATAAAGGACAACTATCGTCCAAAAATCTGTTGAGGGAAGGCAACGAGGCGGACTTGAAAGCGAGGCAGAATAGCAGGAAACAGATTTCAAGAGGTACGTTGGAATCGCCTTTAAAGCACAGGAAGAGGGGCACAACTGCGACAATGATGCACTTGGCCAAAAAGGGCGTATGCGTTTTCTACTGAATATATTCAGGAGAAAACGCATACGCCCTTTTTGGCCAAGCAAGCAAGCGGGCAATGCAAATCTGCACTACAGAGAAGTATCACTTCCCACCGGTCAAAAGGGACATCCACAAAATGTGTAAAAAGCAGAAAGGCAAGACAGGCCCTGGAGAACAGGGAGCCTTGTTATGCTGATGGGCGGGATGTAAATTGCCAACTGCCTCTCTGGAGGAGTGCATTGTGTTCCCTAAAACAAGTAAACAACAGATCTACAGAGCCAAGGGCACTTCCAGTCTAGGGAATATACCTTGGGAAAACTGAAACTCAATAAGACAGAGCCAGCCCAAAATTTAGGGCTGCACTGCTTAAAAGAACCTAAACTTGGGTACACCCTAAATATCCCAGGAAATATAAAAATGGTTCAAAAAATTGTGGTCCTTATGTACGATGGAATATCCCTCAGCCATTAAATAAATGTCATAAGAACAGTAGCAGCAAAATGAGTGGATTCAGGTACGATGATTCTAAGTGAAATAAGTCACACAGAAAAAGACACTTATCATAAGATATCACTCATGAAGATCCTGTAAACATGGCTACACTTGAACTGAGTTAGGAAAGAGAACAGAGTCTCACATTTAGAAAACACTCTTATGCCTGCTTAAGGGGGAAGGAGAGGTGGGGTGATGCATAAAACCAGAGTTTGATATAAGCACAGGTACCGTTCCAAAAACCAACTATGGAATAGACAAGACCTACACTTTCTTCAGTGAAAGGGTCTCAAAACCCCTTATTTCCTGCACAGGAATATATCTGACTAGTAAGAATCTTAAAACCTATGTATTGATATATCTCCGTAAGGGAATCAAGTGTGTCTAGACTGGCATAAACATGGCAGCGAGAATCAGCTCAAAACCAGTATAAAAAGGAATTTCAAAAACAAAACAAAAAAACTGGGAAATTCTTTACAATTCCTTCAGGGTCTCTGATGAAACCTGGAATGTCCCTATGTACAATGACAGCTGGATGTGGCCTAAGGCTGGACACTTTGGACTGAGACGATTGGTGAGATTGGGTGAGCAAATGCAGACCCTTTAAAGCAATAATGCATGGCACCCATTCCATGGGTCCCAACTCTCCAGTTTGAAGGGAATATTTCTACAGCTATGACATGTACGGGAAACCTAGAGAACGGACACACTGTGAATACGAAAAGTTTCTAAAACTCAACGAATAGTCCCTCTCCTGTTGCTTCGGTTTGACTTTCCATATGCTTTACTATTAATCTCCCAAATTGGAGAGACAGCCCATTTAACCTCCTGGTTCGCACAGGTTTGCAATTTGGCAGAGGATGAAAAGGAAGAGGGAGAACCAATGAGAGAGTAGCTGTTAGGCATTTGGACGGGCACATGTCACTCTAATTTCCAGGCAGGAAGAAGAATTAACCAAAGTTCAGCCACCCACCAGGAACCAGTATAGGTTCTGAGCCAAAATTTTGGACTTCCAGTCAGCTAACAAAAAACGAGTTGAAAAATGGAGCTCAGGGGCACAGCAATTCACAAACTGGCCGAGTAATAAAGGACAACTATCGTTCAAAAATCTTTTGAGGGAGGACAAAGAACCGGACTTGAAAGCGAGGCAGAATAAGAAAAAACAGATTTCAAGAGGTACGTTGGCATCGGTTTTAAAGCACAGGAAGAGGTGCACAACATCGACAATGATGCACTTGGCCAAAAAGGGCGTATGCATTTTCTCCTGAATATATTCAGGAGAAAACGCATACGCCCTTTTTGGCCAAGCAAGCAAGAGGGCAATGCAAATCTGCACTACAAAGAAGTATCACTTCCCACCCGTCTAAAGGGACATCCACAAAATGTGTAAAAACCAGAAAGACAAGACAGGCCCTGGAGAACAGGGAGCCTTGTTATGCTGATGGGCGGGATGTAAATTGCCAACTGCCTCTCTGGAGGAGTACATTGTGTTCCCTAAAAGAAGTAAAGAACTGAGATACAGAGCCAAGGGCACTTCCAGTCTAGGGAATATACCATGGGTAAACCGAAAATCAATAAGACAGAGCCACCCCAAAATTTAGGGCTGCACTGCTTACAAGGACCTCAACTTGGGTACACCTTAAATATCCCAGGAAATATAAATATGGTTCAAAAAATTGTGGTACTTACGTACGATGGAATATCCCTCAGCCATGAAATCAATGTCATAAGACCAGTAGCAGCAAAATGGGTGGATTCAGGTACGATGATTCTAAGTGAAATAAGTCACACAGAAAAAGAAACTTATCATAAGATATCACTTATGAAGATCCTGTAAACATGGCTACACTTAAACTGAGTTAGGAAAGAGAACAGTGTCTCACATTTAGAAAACACTCTTATGCCTGCTTAAGGGGGAAGGAGAGGTGGGGTGATGCATAAAACCAGAGTTTGATATAAGCACAGGTACCGTTCCAAAAACCAACTACGGAATAGACAAGACCTGCACCTTCCTCAGTGAAAGGGACTCAAAACCCCATATTTCCCGCAGAGGAATATATCTGACTAGTAAGAATCTTAAAACCTATGTATTGATATGTCTCCGTAAGGGAATCAAGTGTGTCTAGACTGGCATAAACATGGCAGCGAGAATCAGCTCAAACCGACTATATAAAGGAATATCAAAAACAAAACCAAAAAATTGGGAAATTCTTTACAATTCCTTCAGGGTCTCTGATGAAACCTGGAATGACCCTATCTACAATGACAGCTGGATGTGGCATAAGGAGGGACACTTGGGACTGAGACGATTGGTGAGATTGGGTGAGCAAATGCAGACCCTTTAAGGCACAAATGCCTGGCACCCATTCCTTGGGTCCCAACTCTCCAGGTTGAAGGGAATATTACTACAGCTATAACATGTACGGGAAACCTAGAGAACGGACACACTGTGAATACGAAAGGTTTCTAAAACTCAACGAATAGTCCCTCTCCTTGTGCTCCGGTTTGTCTTTCCATCTGCTTTACTATCAATCTCCCAAATTGGAGAGACAGCCCCTTTAACCTCCTGGTTCCCACAGGTTGCCAATTTGGCAGAGGATGAAAGGGAAGAGGGAGAACCAATGAGAGGGTAGCTGTTAGGCATTTGGACGGGCACATATCACTCTAACTTCCCGGCAGGAAGAAGAATTAACCAAAGTCTCAGCCCCCCACCGGGAACCAGCATAGGTTCTGAACCAAAATGTTGGACTTGCGGTCAGCTCACCAAAAACGAGTTGAAAAATGGAGCTCAGGGGCACAGCAATTCACAAACTGGCCGAGTAATAAAGGACAACTATCCTCCAAAAATCTGGTGAGGGAAGGCAACGAGGCGGACTTGAAAGCGAGGCAGAATAGCAGGAAACAGATTTCAAGAGGTACGTTGGAATCGCCTTTAAAGCACAGGAAGAGGGGCACAACTTCGACAATGATGCACTTGGCCAAAAAGGGCGTATGCGTTTTCTCCTGAATATATTCAGGAGAAAACGCATACGCCCTTTTTGGCCAAGCAAGCAAGCGGGCAATGGAAATCTGCACTACAAAGAAGTATCACTTTCCACGGGTTGAAAGGGACATCCACAAAATGTGTAAAAACCAGAAAGGCAAGACAGGCCCTGGAGAACAGGGAGCCTTGTTATGCTGATGGGCGGGATGTAAATTGCCAACTGCCTCTCTGGAGGAGTGCACTGTGTTCCCTAAATCAAGTAAACAACAGAGCTACAGAGCCAAGAGCACTTCCAGTCTAGGGAATATACCTTGGGAAAACTGAAAATCAATAAGAGACAGCCACCCCAAAATTTAGGGCTGCACTGCTTACAAGGACCTCAACTTGGGTACACCTTAAATATCCCAGGAAATATAAAAATGGTTCAAAAAATTGTGGTACTTATGTACGATGGAATATCCCTCAGCCGTGAAATCAATGTCATAAGACCAGTAGCAGCAAAATGGGTGGATTCAGGTACGATGATTCTAAGTGAAATGAGTCACACAGAAAAAGAAACTTATCATAAGATATCACTTATGAAGATCCTGTAAACATGGCTACACTTGAACTGAGTTAGGAAAGAGAACAGTGTCTCACATTTAGAAAACACTCTTATGCCTGCTTAAGGGGGATGGAGATGTGGGGTGATGCATAAAACCAGAGTTTGATATAAGCACAGGTACCGTTCCAAAAACCAACTATGGAATAGACAAGACCTACACCTTCCTCAGTGAAAGGGATTCAAAACCCCATATTTCCCGCAGAGGAATATATCTGACTAGAAAGAATCTTAAAACCTATGTATTGATATGTCTCCGTAAGGGAATCAAGTGTGTCTAGACTGGCATAAACATGGCAGCGAGAATCAGCTCAAACCCACTATAAAAAGGAATTTCAAAAATAAACAAAAAAACTGGGAAATTCTTTACAATTCCTTCAGGGTCTCTGATGAAACCTGGAATGACCCTATCTACAATGACAGCTGGATATGGCATAAGGTGGGACACTTGGGACTGAGACGATTGGTGAGATTGGGTGAGCAAATGCAGACCCTTTAAAGCACAAATGCCTGGCACCCATTCCATGTGTCCCAACTCTCCAGGTTGAAGGGAATATTACTACAGCTATAACATGTACGGGAAACCAAGAGAATGGATACACTGTGAATACGAAGGCTTTCTAAAACTCAACGAATAGTCCCTCTCCTGGTGCTCTGGTTTGACTTTCCATCTTCTTTACTATCAACCTCCCAACTTGGAGAGACAGCCCCTTTAACCTCCTGGTTCGCACAGGTTGCCAATTTGGCAGAGGATGAAAGGGAAGAGGGAGAACCAATGAGAGGGTAGCTGTTAGGCATTTGGACGGGCACATATCACTCTAACTTCCCGGCAGGAAGAAGAATTAACCAAAGTCTCAGCCCCCCACCGGGAACCTTCATAGGTCCTGAACCAAAATGTTGGACTTGCGGTCAGCTAACCAAAAACGAGTTCAAAAATGGAGCTCAGGGGCACAGCAATTCACAAACTGGCCGAGTAATAAAGGACAACTATCGTCCAAAAATCTGTTGAGGGAAGGCAACGAGGCGGACTTGAAAGCGAGGCAGAATAGCAGGAAACAGATTTCAAGAGGTACGTTGGAATCGCCTTTAAAGCACAGGAAGAGGGGCACAACTTCGACAATGATGCACTTGGCCACAAAGGGCGTATGCGTTTTCTCCTGAATATATTCAGGAGAAAACGCATACGCCCTTTGTGGCCAAGCAAGCAAGCGGGCAATGCAAATCTGCACTACAAAGAAGTATCACTTCCCAACGGTCAAAAGGGACATCCACAAAATGTGTAAAAACCTGAAAGGCAAGACAGGCCCTGGAGAACAGGGAGCCTTGTTATGCTGATGGGCGGGATGTAAATTGCCAACTGCCTCTCTGGAGGAGTGCATTGTGTTCCCTAAAACAAGGAAAAGAACAGAGCTACGGAGCCAAGGGCACTTCCAGTCTAGGGAATATACCTTGGGAAAACTGAAAATCAATAAGACAGACCCACCCCAAAATTTAGGGCTGCACTGCTTACAAGGACCTCAACTTGGGTACACCTTAAATATCCCAGGAAATATAAAAATGGTTCAAAAAATTTTGGTACTTACGTACGATGGAATATCCCTCAGCCATGAAATCAATGTCATAAGACCAGTAGCAGCAAAATGGGTGGATTCAGGTACGATGATTTTAAGTGAAATAAGTCACACAGAAAAAGAAAGTTATCATAAGATATCACTTATGAAGATCCTGTAAACATGGCTACACTTGAACTGAGTTAGGAAAGAGAACAGTGTCTCACATTTAGAAAACACTCTTATGCCTGCTTAAGGGGAAGGAGAGGTGGGGTGATGCATAAAACCAGAGTTTGATATAAGCACAGGTACCGTTCCAAAAACCAACTATGGAATGGACAAGACCTACACCTTCCTCAGTGAAAGGGACTCAAAACACCATATTTCCCGCAGAGGAATATATCTGACTAGTAAGAATCTTAAAACCTATGTATTGATATGTCTCCATAAGGGAATAAAGTGTGTCTAGACTGGCATAAACATGGCAGCGAGAATCAGCTCAAACCCACTATAAAAAGGAATTTCAAAAACAAAGCAAAAAAACTGGGAAATTCCTTACAATTCCTTCAGGGTCTCTGATGAAACCTGGAATGACCATATCTACAACGACAGCTGGATGTGGCATAAGGAGGGACACTTGGGACTCAGAGGATTGTTGAGATTGGGTGAGCAAATTCAGACCCTTTAAAGCACAAATGCCTGGCACCCATTACATGGGTCCCAACTCTCCAGGTTGAAGGGAATATTACAACAGCTATAACATGTACGGGAAACCTAGAGAACGGACACACTGTGAATACGAAAGGTTTCTAAACTCAACGAAGAGTCCCTCTCCTGGTGCTCCAGTTTGACTTTCCATCTGCTTTACTATCAACCTCCCAACTTGGAGAGACAGCCCCTTTAACCTCCTGGTTCACACAGGTTGCCAATTTGGCAGAGGATGAAAGGGAAGAGGGAGAACCAATGAGAGAGTAGCTGTTAGGCATTTGGACGGGCACATATCACTGTAATTTCCAGGCAGGAAGAAGAATTAACCAAAGTCTCAGCCCCCCACCGGGAACCAGTATAGATCCTGAACCAAAATTTTGGACTTGCGGTCAGCTCACCAAAAACGAGTTGAAAAATGGAGCTCAGGGGCACAGCAATTCACAAATTGGCCAAGTAATAAAGGACAACTATCGTCCAAAAATCTGTTGAGGGAAGGCAACGATGTGGACTTGAATGCGAGTCAGAATAGCAGGAAACAGATTTCAAGATGTACGTTGGAATCGCCTTTAAAGCACAGGAAGAGGGGCACAACTTCGACAATGATGCAATTGGCCAAAAAGTGTGTATTCATTTTCTCCTGAATATATTCAGGAGAAAACGCATACGCCCTTTTTGGCCAAGCAAGCAAGCGGGCAATGCAAATCTGCACTACAAAGAAGTATCACTTCCCACCGGTCAAAAGGGACATCCACAAAATGTGTAAAAACCAGAAAGGCAAGACAGGCCCTGGAGAACAGGGAGCCTTGTTATGCTGAAGGGCGGGATGTAAATTGCCAACTGCCTCTCTGGAGGAGTGCATTGTGTTCCCTAAAACAAGTAAACAACAGAGCTACAGAGCCAAGGGCACTTCCAGTCTAGGGAATATACCTTGGGAAAACTGAAAATCAATAAGACAGAGCCACCCCAAAATTTAGGGCTGCACTACTTACAAGGACCTCAACTTGGATACACATTAAATATCCCAGGAAATATAAAAATGGTTCAAAAAATTGTGGTAGTTACGTACGATGGAATATCCCTCAGCCATGAAATCAATATCATAAGAACAGTAGCAGCAAAATGGGTGGATTCAGGTACGATGATTCTAAGTGAAATAAGTCACACAGAAAAAGAAACTTATCATAAGATATCACTTATGAAGATCCTGTAAACATGGCTACACTTGAACTGAGTTAGGAAAGAGAACAGTGTCACACATTTAGAAAACACTCTTATGCCTGCTTAAGGGGGAAGGAGAGGTGGGATGATGCATAAAACCAGAGTTTGATATAAGCACAGGTACCGTTCCAAACACCAACTATGGAATAGACAAGACCTACACCTTCCTCAGTGAAAGGGACTCAAAACACCATATTTCCCGCAGAGGAATATATCTGACTAGTAAGAATCTTAAAACCTATGTATTGATATGTCTCCGTAAGGGAATCAAGTGTGTCTAGACTGGCATAAATATGGCAGCGGGAATCAGCTCAAGCCCACTATAAAAAGGAATTTCAAAAACAAAATAAAAAAACTGGGAAATTCTTTACAACTCCTTCAGGGTCTCTGATGAAACCTGGAATGACCCTATCTACAACGACAGCTGGATGTGGCATAAGGAGGGACACTTGGGACTGAGATGATTGGTGAGATTGGGTGAGCAAATGCAGACACTTTAAAGCACAAATTCCTGGCACCCATTACATAGTTCCCAACACTCCAGGTTGAAGGGAATATTACTACAGCTATAACATGTACGGGAAACCTAGAGAACGGACACACTGTGAATATGAAAGGTTTCTAAACTCAACGAATAGTCCCTCTCCTGGTGCTCCGGTTTGACTTTCCATCTGCTTTACTATCAACCTCCCAACATCGAGAGACAGCCCCTTTAACCTCCTGGTTTGCACAGGTTGACAATTTGGCAGAGGATGAAAGGGAAGAGGGAGAACCAATGAGAGAGTAGCTGTTAGGCATTTGGACGGGCACATATCACTGTAATTTCCCGGCAGGAAGAAGAATTAACCAAATTCTCAGCCACCCACCCGGAACCAGTATAGGTCCTGAAGCAAAATTTTGGACTTGCGGTCAGCTCACCAAAAACGAGTTTAAAAATGGAGCTCAGGGGCACAGCAATTCACAAACTGGCCGAGTAATAAAGGACAACTATCATCCAAAAATCTGTTGAGGGAAGGCAACGAGGCGGACTTGAAAGTGAGGCAGAATAGCAGGAAACAGATTTCAAGAGGTACGTTGGAATCGCCTTTAAAGCACAGGAGGAGGGGGGGGAGGTGGGGTGATGCATAAAACCAGAGTTTGATATAAGCACAGGTACCGTTCCAAAAACCAACTATGGAATAGACAAGACCTACACCGTCCTCAGTGAAAGGGACTCAAAACCCCATATTTCCCGCAGAGGTAAATATCTGACTAGTAAGAATCTTAAAACCTATGTATTGATATGTCTCCGTAAGGGAATCAAGTGTGTCTAGACTGGCATAAACATGGCAGCGAGAATCAGCTCAAACCCACTATAAAAAGGAATTTCAAAAACAAAACAAAAAAACTGGGAAATTCTTTACAATTCCTTCAGGGTCTCTGATGAAAGCTGGAATGACCCTATCTACAACGACAGCTGGATGTGGCATAAGGAGGGACACTTGGGACTGAGACGATTGGTGAGATTTGGCGAGCAAATGCAGTCCCTTTAAAGCAATAATGCATGGCACCCATTCCATGGGTCCGAACTCTCCAGGTTGAAGGGAATATTACTACAGCTATAACATGTGCGGGAAACCTAGAGAACGGACACACTGTGAATACGAAAGGTTTCTAAAACTCAACGCATAGTCCCTCTCCTGGTGCTCCGGTTTGACTTTCCATCTGCTTTACTATCAACCTCCCAACTTGGATAGACAGCCCCTTTAACCTCTTGGTTCGCACATGTTGCCAATTGGGCAGAGGATGAAAGGGAAGAGGGAGAACCAATGAGAGAGTAGCTGTTAGGCATTTGGACGGGCACATATCACTGTAATTTCCCGGCAGGAAGAAGAATTAACCAAATTCTCAGCCACCCATCGGGAACCAGTATAGGTCCTGAACCAAAATTTTGGACTTGCGGTCAGCTCACCAAAAACGAGTTGAAAAATGGAGCTCAGGGGCACAGCAATTCACAAACTGGCCAAGTAATAAAGGACAACTATCGTCCAAAAATCTGTTGAGGGAAGGCAACGAGGCAGACTTGAAAGCGAGGCAGAATAGCAGGAAACAGATTTCAAGAGGTACGTTGGAATCGCCTTTAAAGCACAGGAAGAGGGGCACAACTTCGACAATGATGCACTTGGCCAAAAAGGGCGTATGCGTTTTCTCCTGAATATATTCAGGAGAAAACGCATACGCCCTTTTTGGCCAAGCAAGCAAGCGGGCAATGCAAATCTGCACTACAAAGAAGTATCACTTCCCACCGGTCAAAAGGGACATCCACAAAATGTGTAAGAACAAGAAAGGCAAGACAGGCCCTGGAGAACAGGGAGCCTTGTTATGCTGATGGGCGGGATGTAAATTGCCAACTGCCTCTCTGGAGGAGTGCATTCTGTTCCCTAAAACAAGTAAAGAACAGAGCTACAGAGCCAAGGGCACTACCAGTCTAGGGAATATACCTTGGGAAAACTGAAAATCAATAAGACAGAGCCACCCCAAAATTTAGGGCTGCACTGCATACAAGGACCTCAACTTGGATACACCTTAAGTATGCCAGAAAATATAAACATGGTTCAAAAAATTGTGGTACTTACGTACGATGGAATACCCCTCAGCCATGAAATCAATGTCATAAGACCAGTAGCAGCAAAATGGGTGGCTTCAGGTACGATGATTCTAAGTGAAATAAGTCACACAGAAAAAGAAACTTATCATAAGATATCACTTATGAAGATCCTGTAAACATGGCTACACTTGAACTGAGTTAGGAAAGAGAACAGTGTCTCACATTTAGAAAACACTCTTATACCTGCTTAAGGGGGAAGGAGAGGTGGGGTGATGCATAAAACCAGAGTTTGATATAAGCACAGGTACCGTTCCAAAAACCAACTATGGAATAGACAAGACCTACACCTTCCTCAGTGAAAGGGACTCAAAACCCCATATTTCCCGCAGAGGAAAATATCTGACTAGTAAGAATCTTAAAACCTATGTATTGATATGTCTCCGTAAGGGAATCAAGTGTGTCTAGACTGGCATAAACATGGCAGCGAGAATCAGCTCAAACCCACTATAAAAAGGAATTTCAAAAACAGAACAAAAAAACTGGGAAATTCTTTACAATTCCTTCAGGGTCTCTGATGAAAGCTGGAATGACCCTATCTACAACGACAGCTGGATGTGGTATAAGGAATGACACTTGGGACTGAGACGATTGGTGAGATTGGGTGAGCAAATGCAGACCCTTTAAAGCAATAATGCATGGCACCCATTCCATGGGTCCGAACTCTCCAGGTTGAAGGGAATATTACTACAGCTATAACATGTGCGGGAAACCTAGAGAACGGACACACTGTGAATACGAAAGGTTTCTAAAACTCAACGAATAGTCCCTCTCCTGGTGCTCCGGTTTGACTTTCCGTCTGCTTTACTATCAACCTCCCAACTTGGAGAGACAGCCCCTTTAACCTCTTGGTTCGCACAGGTTGCCAATTTGGCAGAGGATGAAAGGGAAGAGGGAGAACCAATGAGAGACTAGCTGTTAGGCATTTGGACGGGCACATATCACTGTAATTTCCCGGCAGGAAGAAGAATTAACCAAATTCTCAGCCACCCACCGGGAACCAGTATAGGTCCTGAACCAAAATTTTGGACTTGCGGTCAGCTCACAAAAAACGAGTTTAAAAATGGAGCTCAGGGGCACAGCAATTCACAAACTGGCCGAGTAATAAAGGACAACTATCGTCCAAAAATCTGTTGAGGGAAGGCAACGAGGCGGACTTGAAAGTGAGGCAGAATAGCAGGAAACAGATTTCAAGAGGTACGTTGGAATCGCCTTTAAAGCACAGGAAGAGGGGCACAACTTCGACAATGATGCACTTGGCCAAAAAGGGCGTATGCGTTTTCTCCTGAATATATTCAGGAGAAAACGCATACGCCCTTTTTGGCCAAGCAAGCAAGCGGGCAATGCAAATCTGCACTACAAAGAAGTATCACTTCCCACCGGTCAAAAGGGACATCCACAAAATGTGTAAGAACAAGAAAGGCAAGACAGGCCCTGGAGAACAGGGAGCCTTGTTATGCTGATGGGCGGGATGTAAATTGCCAACTGCCTCTCTGGAGGAGTGCATTCTGTTCCCTAAAACAAGTAAAGAACAGAGCTACAGAGCCAAGGGCACTACCAGTCTAGGGAATATACCTTGGGAAAACTGAAAATCAATAAGACAGAGCCACCCCAAAATTTAGGGCTGCACTGCATACAAGGACCTCAACTTGGATACACCTTAAGTATGCCAGAAAATATAAACATGGTTCAAAAAATTGTGGTACTTACGTACGATGGAATATCCCTCAGCCATGAAATCAATGTCATAAGACCAGTAGCAGCAAAATGGGTGGCTTCAGGTACGATGATTCTAAGTGAAATAAGTCACACAGAAAAAGAAACTTATCATAAGATATCACTTATGAAGATCCTGTAAACATGGCT
Source organism: Hyperoodon ampullatus (assembly GCF_949752795.1). Taxonomy (NCBI): domain Eukaryota; kingdom Metazoa; phylum Chordata; class Mammalia; order Artiodactyla; family Ziphiidae; genus Hyperoodon; species Hyperoodon ampullatus. Next base: position 164,928 of record NC_136922.1, read on the forward strand.
ACACTTGAACTGATTTAGGAAAGAGAACAGTGTCTCACATTTAGAAAACACTCTTATACCTGCTTAAGGGGGAAGGAGAGGTGGGGTGATGCATAAAACCAGAGTTTGATATAAGCACAGGTACCGTTCCAAAAACCAACTATGGAATAGACAAGACCTACACCTTCCTCAGTGAAAGGGACTCAAAACCCCATATTTCCCGCAGAGGAAAATATCTGACTAGTAAGAATCTTAAAACCTATGTATTGATATGTCTCCGTAAGGGAATCAAGTGTGTCTAGACTGGCATAAACATGGCAGCGAGAATCAGCTCAAACCCACTATAAAAAGGAATTTCAAAAACAGAACAAAAAAACTGGGAAATTCTTTACAATTCCTTCAGGGTCTCTGATGAAAGCTGGAATGACCCTATCTACAACGACAGCTGGATGTGGTATAAGGAGTGACACTTGGGACTGAGACGATTGGTGAGATTGGGTGAGCAAATGCAGACCCTTTAAAGCAATAATGCATGGCACCCATTCCATGGGTCCGAACTCTCCAGGTTGAAGGGAATATTACTACAGCTATAACATGTGCGGGAAACCTAGAGAACGGACACACTGTGAATACGAAAGGTTTCTAAAACTCAACGAATAGTCCCTCTCCTGGTGCTCCGGTTTGACTTTCCGTCTGCTTTACTATCAACCTCCCAACTTGGAGAGACAGCCCCTTTAACCTCTTGGTTCGCACAGGTTGCCAATTTGGCAGAGGATGAAAGGGAAGAGGGAGAACCAATGAGAGACTAGCTGTTAGGCATTTGGACGGGCACATATCACTGTAATTTCCCGGCAGGAAGAAGAATTAACCAAATTCTCAGCCACCCACCGGGAACCAGTATAGGTCCTGAACCAAAATTTTGGACTTGCGGTCAGCTCACAAAAAACGAGTTTAAAAATGGAGCTCAGGGGCACAGCAATTCACAAACTGGCCGAGTAATAAAGGACAACTATCGTCCAAAAATCTGTTGAGGGAAGGCAACGAGGCGGACTTGAAAGTGAGGCAGAATAGCAGGAAACAGATTTCAAGAGGTACGTTGGAATCGCCTTTAAAGCACAGGAAGAGGGGCACAACTTCGACAATGACGCACTTGGCCAAAAAGGGCGTATGCGTTTTCTCCTGAATATATTCAGGAGAAAACGCATACGCCCTTTTTGGCCAAGCAAGCAAGCGGGCAATGCAAATCTGCACTACAAAGAAGTATCACTTCCCACCGGTCAAAAGGGACATCCACAAAATGTGTAAGAACAAGAAAGGCAAGACAGGCCCTGGAGAACAGGGAGCCTTGTTATGCTGATGGGCGGGATGTAAATTGCCAACTGCCTCTCTGGAGGAGTGCATTCTGTTCCCTAAAACAAGTAAAGAACAGAGCTACAGAGCCAAGGGCACTACCAGTCTAGGGAATATACCTTGGGAAAACTGAAAATCAATAAGACAGAGCCACCCCAAAATTTAGGGCTACACTGCATACAAGGACCTCAACTTGGATACACCTTAAGTATCCCAGAAAATATAAACATGGTTCAAAAAATTGTGGTACTTACGTACGATGGAATATCCCTCAGCCATGAAATCAATGTCATAAGACCAGTAGCAGCAAAATGGGTGGATTCAGGTACGATGATTCTAAGTGAAATAAGTCACACAGAAAAAGAAACTTATCATAAGATATCACTTATGAAGATCCTCTAAACATGGCTACACTTGAACTGAGTTAGGAAAGAGAACAGTGTCTCACATTTAGAAAACACTCTTATACCTGCTTAAGGGGGAAGGAGAGGTGGGGTGATGCATAAAACCAGAGTTTGATATAAGCACAGGTACCGTTCCAAAAACCAACTATGGAATAGACAAGACCTACACCGTCCTCAGTGAAAGGGACTCAAAACCCCATATTTCCCGCAGAGGAAAATATCTGACTAGTAAGAATCTTAAAACCTATGTATTGATATGTCTCCGTAAGGGAATCAAGTGTGTCTAGACTGGCATAAACATGGCAGCGAGAATCAGCTCAAACCCACTATAAAAAGGAATTTCAAAAACAAAACAAAAAAACTGGGAAATTCTTTACAATTCCTTCAGGGTCTCTGATGAAAGCTGGAATGACCCTATCTACAACGACAGCTGGATGTGGCATAAGGAGGGACACTTGGGACTGAGACGATTGGTGAGATTTGGCGAGCAAATGCAGTCCCTTTAAAGCAATAATGCATGGCACCCATTCCATGGGTCCGAACTCTCCAGGTTGAAGGGAATATTACTACAGCTATAACATGTGCGGGAAACCTAGAGAACGGACACACTGTGAATACGAAAGGTTTCTAAAACTCAACGCATAGTCCCTCTCCTGGTGCTCCGGTTTGACTTTCCATCTGCTTTACTATCAACCTCCCAACTTGGATAGACAGCCCCTTTAACCTCTTGGTTCGCACAGGTTGCCAATTGGGCAGAGGATGAAAGGGAAGAGGGAGAACCAATGAGAGAGTAGCTGTTAGGCATTTGGACGGGCACATATCACTGTAATTTCCCGGCAGGAAGAAGAATTAACCAAATTCTCAGCCACCCATCGGGAACCAGTATAGGTCCTGAACCAAAATTTTGGACTTGCGGTCAGCTCACCAAAAACGAGTTGAAAAATGGAGCTCAGGGGCACAGCAATTCACAAACTGGCCAAGTAATAAAGGACAACTATCGTCCAAAAATCTGTTGAGGGAAGGCAACGAGGCAGACTTGAAAGCGAGGCAGAATAGCAGGAAACAGATTTCAAGAGGTACGTTGGAATCGCCTTTAAAGCACAGGAAGAGGGGCACAACTTCGACAATGATGCACTTGGCCAAAAAGGGCGTATGCGTTTTCTCCTGAATATATTCAGGAGAAAACGCATACGCCCTTTTTGGCCAAGCAAGCAAGCGGGCAATGCAAATCTGCACTACAAAGAAGTATCACTTCCCACCGGTCAAAAGGGACATCCACAAAATGTGTAAGAACAAGAAAGGCAAGACAGGCCCTGGAGAACAGGGAGCCTTGTTATGCTGATGGGCGGGATGTAAATTGCCAACTGCCTCTCTGGAGGAGTGCATTGTGTTCCCTAAAACAAGTAAACAACAGAGCTACAGAGCCAAGGGCACTTCCAGTCTAGGGAATATACCTTGGGAAAACTGAAGATCAATAAGACAGAGCCACCCCAAAATTTAGTTCTGCACTGCTTACAAGGACCTCAACTTGGGTACACCTTAAATATCCCAGGAAATATAAAAATGGTTCAAAAAATTGTGGTACTTACGTACGATGGAATATCCCTCAGCCATGAAATCAATGTCATAAGACCAGGAGCAGCAAAATGGGTGGATTCAGGTACAATGATTCTAAGTGAAATAAGTCACAGAGAAAAAGAAACTTATCATAAAATATCACTTATGAAGATCCTGTAAACATGGCTACACTTGAACTGAGTTAGGAAAGAGAACAGTGTCTCACATTTAGAAAACATTCGTATGCCTGCTTAAGGGGGAAGGAGAGGTGGGGTGATGCATAAAACCAGAGTTTGATATAAGCACAGGTACTGTTCCAAAAACCAACTATGGGATAGAGAAGGCCTACACCGTCCTCAGTGAAAGGGACTCAAAACCCCATATTTCCCGCAGAGGAAAATATCTGACTAGTAAGAATCTTAAAACCTATGTATTGATATGTCTCCGTAAGGGAATCAAGTGTGTCTAGACTGGCATAAACATGGCAGCGAGAATCAGCTCAAACCCACTATAAAAAGGAATTTCAAAAACAAAACAAAAAAACTGGGAAATTCTTTACAATTCCTTCAGGGTCTCTGATGATACCTGGAATGACCCTATCTACAACGACAGCTGGATGTGGCATAAGGAGGGACACTTGGGACTGAGACGATTGGTGAGATTGGGTGAGCAAATGCAGACCCTTTAAAGCAATAATGCATGGCACCCATTCCATGGGTCCGAACTCTCCAGGTTGAAGGGAATATTACTACAGCTATAACATGTGCGGGAAACCTAGAGAACGGACACACTGTGAATACGAAAGGTTTCTAAAACTCAATGAATAGTCCCTCTCCTGGTGCTCCGGTTTGACTTCCGTCTGCTTTACTATCAACCTCCCAACTTGGAGAGACAGCACCTTTAACCTCTTGGTTCGCACAGGTTGCCAATTTGGCAGAGGATGAAAGGGTAGAGGGAGAACCAATGAGAGAGGAGCTGTTAGGCATTTGGACGGGCACATATCACTGTAATTTCCCGGCAGGAAGAAGAATTAACCAAATTCTCAGCCACCCACCGGGAACCAGTATAGGTCCTGAACCAAAATTTTGGACTTGCGGTCAGCTCACAAAAAACGAGTTGAAAAATGGAGCTCAGGGGCACAGCAATTCACAAACTGGCCGAGTAATAAAGGACAACTATCGTCCAAAAATCTGTTGAGGGAAGGCAACGAGGCAGACTTGAAAGCGAGGCAGAATAGCAGGAAACAGATTTCAAGAGGTACGTTGGAATCGCCTTTAAAGCACAGGAACAGGGGCACAACTTCGACAATGATGCACTTGGCCAAAAAGGGCGTATGCGTTTTCTCCTGAATATATTCAGGAGAAAACGCATACGCCCTTTTTGGCCAAGCAAGCAAGCGGGCAATGCAAATCTGCACTACAAAGAAGTATCACTTCCCACCGGTCAAAAGGGACATCCAAAAAATGTGGAAGAACAAGAAAGGCAAGACAGGCCCTGGAGAACTGGGAGCCTTGTTATGCTGATGGGCGGGATGTAAATTGCCAACTGCCTCTCTGGAGGAGTGCATTGTGTTCCCTAAAACAAGTAAACAACAGAGCTACAGAGTCAAGGGCACTTCCAGTCTAGGGAATATACCTTGGGAAAACTGAAGATCAATAAGACAGAGCCACCCCAAAATTTAGTTCTGCACTGCTTACAAGGACCTCAACTTGGGTACACATTAAATATCCCAGGAAATATAAAAATGGTTCAAAAAATTGTGGTACTTACGTACGATGGAATATCCCTCAGCCATGAAATCAATGTCATAAGACCAGTAGCAGCAAAATGGGTGGATTCAGGTACGATGATTCTAAGTGAAATAAGTCACACAGAAAAAGAAACTTATCATAAGATATCACTTATGAAGATCCTGTAAACATGGCTACACTTGAACTGAGTTAGGAAAGAGAACAGTGTCTCACATTTAGAAAACACTCTTATACCTGCTTAAGGGGGAAGGAGAGGTGGGGTGATGCATAAAACCAGAGTTTGATATAAGCACAGGTACCGTTCCAAAAACCAACTATGGAATAGACAAGACCTACACCGTCCTCAGTGAAAGGGACTCAAAACCCCATATTTCCCGCAGAGGAAAATATCTGACTAGTAAGAATCTTAAAACCTATGTATTGATATGTCTCCGTAAGGGAATCAAGTGTGTCTAGACTGGCATAAACATGGCAGCGAGAATCAGCTCAAACCCACTATAAAAAGGAATTTCAAAAACAAAACAAAAAAACTGGGAAATTCTTTACAATTCCTTCAGGGTCACTGATGAAAGCTGGAATGACCCTATCTACAACGACAGCTGGATGTGGCATAAGGAGGGACACTTGGGACTGAGACGATTGGTGAGATTGGGTGAGCAAATGCAGACCCTTTAAAGCAATAATGCATGGCACCCATTCCATGGGTCCGAACTCTCCAGGTTGAAGGGAATATTACTACAGCTATAACATGTGCGGGAAACCTACAGAACGGACACACTGTGAATACGAAAGGTTTCTAAAACTCAACGAACAGTCCCTCTCCTGGTGCTCCGGTTTGACTTTCCATCTGCTTTACTATCAACCTCCCAACTTGCAGAGACAGCCCCTTTAACCTCTTGGTTCGCACAGGTTGCCAATTTGGCAGAGGATGAAAGGGAAGAGGGAGAACCAATGAGAGAATAGCTGTTAGGCATTTGGACGGGCACATATCACTGTAATTTCCCAGCAGGAAGAAGAATTAACCAAATTCTCAGCCACCCAGCGGGAACCACTATAGGTCCTGAACCAAAATTTTGGACTTGCGGTCAGCTCACCAAAAACGAGTTGAAAAATGGAGCTCAGGGGCACGGCAATTCACAAACTGGCCGAGTAATAAAGGACAACTATCGTCCAAAAATCTGTTGAGGGAAGGCAACGAGGCGGACTTGAAAGCGAGGCAGAATAGCAGGAAACAGATTTCAAGAGGTACGTTGGAATCGCCTTTAAAGCACAGGAAGAGGGGCACAGCTTCGACAATGATGCACTTGGCCAAAAAGGGCATATGCGTTTTCTCCTGAATATATTCAGGAGAAAACGCATACGCCCTTTTTGGCCAAGCAAGCAAGCGGGCAATGCAAATCTGCACTACAAAGAAGTATCACTTCCCACCGGTCAAAAGGGACATCCAAAAAATGTGTAAGAACAAGAAAGGCAAGACAGGCCCTGGAGAACAGGGAGCCTTGTTATGCTGATGGGCGGGATGTAAATTGCCAACTGCCTCTCTGGAGGAGTGCATTGTGTTCCCTAAAACAAGTAAAGAACAGAGCTACAGAGCCAAGGGCACTACCAGTCTAGGGAATATACCTTGGGAAAACTGAAAATCAGTAAGACAGAGCCACCCCAAAATTTAGGGCTGCACTGCATACAAGGACCTCAACTTGGATACACCTTAAGTATCCCAGAAAATATAAACATGGTTCAAAAAATTGTGGTACTTACGTACGATGGAATACCCCTCAGCCATGAAATCAATGTCATAAGACCAGTAGCAGCAAAATGGGTGGATTCAGGTACGATGATTCTAAGTGAAATAAGTCACACAGAAAAAGAAACTTATCATAAGATATCACTTATGAAGATCCTGTAAACATGGCTACACTTGAACTGAGTTAGGAAAGAGAACAGTGTCTCACATTTAGAAAACACTCTTATACCTGCTTAAGGGGGAAGGAGAGGTGGGGTGATGCATAAAACCAGAGTTTGATATAAGCACAGGTACCGTTCCAAAAACCAACTATGGAATAGACAAGACCTACACCGTCCTCAGTGAAAGGGACTCAAAACCCCATATTTCCCGCAGAGGAAAATATCTGACTAGTAAGAATCTTAAAACCTATGTATTGATATGTCTCCGTAAGGGAATCAAGTGTGTCTAGACTGGCATAAACATGGCAGCGAGAATCAGCTCAAACCCACTATAAAAAGGAATTTCAAAAACAAAACAAAAAAACTGGGAAATTCTTTACAATTCCTTCAGGGTCTCTGATGAAAGCTGGAATGACCCTATCTACAACGACAGCTGGATATGGCATAAGGAGGGACACTTGGGACTGAGACGATTGGTGAGATTGGGTGAGCAAATGCAGACCCTTTAAAGCAATAATGCATGGCACCCATTCCATGGGTCCGAACTCTCCAGGTTGAAGGGAATATTACTACAGCTATAACATGTGCGGGAAACCTAGAGAACGGACACACTGTGAATACGAAAGGTTTCTAAAACTCAACGAATAGTCCCTCTCCTGGTGCTCCGGTTTGACTTTCCGTCTGCTTTACTATCAACCTCCCAACTTGGAGAGACAGCCCCTTTAACCTCTTGGTTCGCACAGGTTGCCAATTTGGCAGAGGATGAAAGGGAAGAGGGAGAACCAATGAGAGAGTAGCTGTTAGCCATTTGGACGGGCATATATCACTGTAATTTCCCGGCAGGAAGAAGAATTAACCAAATTCTCAGCCACCCACCGGGAACCAGTATAGGTCCTGAACCAAAATTTTGGACTTGCGGTCAGCTCACCAAAAACGAGTTGAAAAATGGAGCTCAGGGGCACAGCAATTCACAAACTGGCCAAGTAATAAAGGACAACTATCGTCCAAAAATCTGTTGAGGGAAGGCAACGAGGCGGACTTGAAAGCGAGGCAGAATAGCAGGAAACAGATTTCAAGAGGTACGTTGGAATCGCCTTTAAAGCACAGGAAGAGGGGCACAACTTCGACAATGATGCACTTGGCCAAAAAGGGCGTATGCGTTTTCTCCTGAATATATTCAGGAGAAAACGCATACGCCCTTTTTGGCCAAGCAAGCAAGCGGGCAATGCAAATCTGCACTACAAAGAAGTATCACTTCCCACCGGTCAAAAGGGACATCCACAAAATGTGTAAGAACAAGAAAGGCAAGACAGGCCCTGGAGAACTGGGAGCCTTGTTATGCTGATGGGCGGGATGTAAATTGCCAACTGCCTCTCTGGAGGAGTGCCTTGTGTTCCCTAAAACAAGTAAACAACAGAGCTACAGAGTCAAGGGCACTTCCAGTCTAGGGAATATACCTTGGGAAAACTGAAGATCAATAAGACAGAGCCACCCCAAAATTTAGTTCTGCACTGCTTACAAGGACCTCAACTTGGGTACACATTAAATATCCCAGGAAATATAAAAATGGTTCAAAAAATTGTGGTACTTACGTACGATGGAATATCCCTCAGCCATGAAATCAATGTCATAAGACCAGTAGCAGCAAAATGGGTGGATTCAGGTACGATGATTCTAAGTGAAATAAGTCACAGAGAAAAAGAAACTTATCATAAGATATCACTTATGAAGATCCTGTAAACATGGCTACACTTGAACTGAGTTAGGAAAGAGAACAGTGTCTCACATTTAGAAAACACTCGTATGCCTGCTTAAGGGGGAAGGAGAGGTGGGGTGATGCATAAAACCAGAGTTTGATATAAGCACAGGTACCGTTCCAAAAACCAACTATGGAATAGACAAGACATACACCGTCCTCAGTGAAAGGGACTCAAAACCCCATATTTCCCGCAGAGGAAAATATCTGACTAGTAAGAATCTTAAAACCTATGTATTGATATGTCTCCGTAAGGGAATCAAGTGTGTCTAGACTGGCATAAACATGGCAGCGAGAATCAGCTCAAACCCACTATAAAAAGGAATTTCAAAAACAAAACAAAAAAACTGGGAAAATCATTACAATTCCTTCAGGGTCTCTGTTGAAAGCTGTAATGACCCTATCTACAACGACAGCTGGATGTGGCATAAGGAGGGACACTTGGGACTGAGACGATTGGTGAGATTGGGTGAGCAAATGCAGACCATTTAAAGCAATAATGCATGGCACCCATTCCATGGGTCCGAACTCTCCAGGTTGAAGGGAATATTACTACAGCTATAACATGTGCGGGAAACCTAGAGAACGGACACACTGTGAATACGAAAGGTTTCTAAAACTCAATGAATAGTCCCTCTCCTGGTGCTCCGGTTTGACTTCCGTCTGCTTTACTATCAACCTCCCAACTTGGAGAGACAGCCCCTTTAACCTCTTGGTTCGCACAGGTTGCCAATTTGGCAGAGGATGAAAGGGAAGAGGGAGAACCAATGAGAGAGTAGCTGTTAGGCATTTGGACGGGCACATATCACTGTAATTTCCCGGCAGGAATAAGAATTAACCAAATTCTCAGCCACCCACCGGGAACCAGTATAGGTCCTGAACCAAAATTTTGGACTTGCGGTCAGCTCACCAAAAACGAGTTGAAAAATGGAGCTCAGGGGCACAGCAATTCACAAACTGGCCGAGTAATAAAGGACAACTATTGTCCAAAAATCTGTTGAGGGAAGGCAACGAGGCGGACTTGAAAGCGAGGCAGAATAGCAGGAAACAGATTTCAAGAGGTACGTTGGAATCGCCTTTAAAGCACAGGAAGAGGGGCACAACTACGACAATGATGCACTTGGCCAAAAAGGGCGTATGCGTTTTCTCCTGAATATATTCAGGAGAAAACGCATACGCCCTTTTTGGCCAAGCAAGCAAGCGGGCAATGCAAATCTGCACTACAAAGAAGTATCACTTCCCACCGGTCAAAAGGGACATCCACAAAATGTGTAAGAACAAGAAAGGCAAGACAGGCCCTGGAGAACAGGGAGCCTTGTTATGCTGATGGGCGGGATGTAAATTGCCAACTGCCTCTCTGGAGGAGTGCATTGTGTTCCCTAAAACAAGTAAAGAACAGAGCTACAGAGCCAAGGGCACTACCAGTCTAGGGAATATACCTTGGGAAAACTGAAAATCAATAAGACAGAGCCACCCCAAAATTTAGGGCTGCACTGCATACAAGGACCTCAACTTGGATACACCTTAAGTATCCCAGAAAATATAAACATGGTTCAAAAAATTGTGGTACTTACGTACGATGGAATACCCCTCAGCCATGAAATCAATGTCATAAGACCAGTAGCAGCAAAATGGGTGGATTCAGGTACGATGATTCTAAGTGAAATAAGTCACACAGAAAAAGAAACTTATCATAAGATATCACTTATGAAGATCCTGTAAACATGGCTACACTTGAACTGAGTTAGGAAAGAGAACAGTGTCTCACATTTAGAAAACACTCTTATACCTGCTTAAGGGGGAAGGAGAGGTGGGGTGATGCATAAAACCAGAGTTTGATATAAGCACAGGTACCGTTCCAAAAACCAACTATGGAATAGACAAGACCTACACCGTCCTCAGTGAAAGGGACTCAAAACCCCATATTTCCCGCAGAGGAAAATATCTGACTAGTAAGAATCTTAAAACCTATGTATTGATATGTCTCTGTAAGGGAATCAAGTGTGTCTAGACTGGCATAAACATGGCAGCGAGAATCAGCTCAAACCCACTATAAAAAGGAATTTCAAAAACAAAACAAAAAAACTGGGAAATTCTTTACAATTCCTTCAGGGTCTCTGATGAAAGTTGGAATGACCCTATCTACAATGACAGCTGGATGTGGCATAAGGAGGGACACTTGGGACTGAGACGATTGGTGAGATTGGGTGAGCAAATGCGGACCCTTTAAAGCAATAATGCATGGCACCCATTCCATGGGTCCGAACTCTCCAGGTTGAAGGGAATATTACTACAGCTATAACATGTGCGGGAAACCTAGAGAACGGACACACTGTGAATACGAAAGGTTTCTAAAACTCAACGAATAGTCCCTCTCCTGGTGCTCCGGTTTGACTTTCCGTCTGCTTTACTATCAACCTCCCAACTTGGAGAGACAGCCCCTTTAACCTCTTGGTTCGCACAGGTTGCCAATTTGGCAGAGGATGAAAGGGAAGAGGGAGAACCAATGAGAGAGTAGCTGTTAGGCATTTGGACGGGCACATATCACTGTAATTTCCCGGCAGGAAGAAGAATTAACCAACTTCTCAGCCACCCACCGGGAACCAGTATAGGTCCTGAACCAAAATTTTGGACTTGCGGTCAGCTCACCAAAAACGAGTTGAAAAATGGAGCTCAGGGGCACAGCAATTCACAAACTGGCCGAGTAATAAAGGACAACTATCGTCCAAAAATCTGTTGAGGGAAGGCAACGAGGCGGACTTGAAAGCTAGGCAGAATAGCAGGAAACAGATTTCAAGAGGTACGTTGGAATCGCATTTAAAGCACAGGAAGAAGGGCACAACTTGGACAATGATGCACTTGGCCATAAAGGGCGTATGCGTTTTCTCCTGAATATATTCAGGAGAAAACGCATACGCCCTTTTTGGCCAAGCAAGCAAGCGGGCAATGCAAATCTGCACTACAAAGAAGTATCACTTCCCACCGGTCAAAAGGGACATCCACAAAATGTGTAAGAACAAGAAAGGCAAGACAGGCCCTGGAGAACAGGGAGCCTTGTTATGCTGATGGGCGGGATGTAAATTGCCAACTGCCTCTCTGGAGGAGTGCATTCTGTTCCCTAAAACAAGTAAAGAACAGAGCTACAGAGCCAAGGGCACTACCAGTCTAGGGAATATACCTTGGGAAAACTGTAAATCAATAAGACAGAGCCACCCCAAAATTTAGGGCTGCACTGCATACAAGGACCTCAACTTGGATACACCTTAAGTATTCCAGAAAATATAAACATGGTTCAAAAAATTGTGGTACTTACGTACGATGGAATATCCCTCAGCCATGAAATCAATGTCATAAGACCAGTAGCAGCAAAATGGGTGGATTCAGGTACGATGATTCTAAGTGAAATAAGTCACACAGAAAAAGAAACTTATCATAAGATATCACTTATGAAGATCCTGTAAACATGGCTACACTTGAACTGAGTTAGGAAAGAGAACAGTGTCTCACATTTAGAAAACACTCTTATACCTGCTTAAGGGCGAAGGAGAGGTGGGGTGATGCATAAAACCAGAGTTTGATATAAGCACAGGTACCGTTCCAAAAACCAACTATGGAATAGGCAAGACCTACACCGTCCTCAGTTAAAGGGACTCAAAACCCCATATTTCCCGCAGAGGAATATATCTGACTAGTAAGAATCTTAAAACCTATGTATTGATATCTCTCCGTAAGGGAATCAAGTGTGTCTAGACTGACATAAACTTGGCAGCGAGAATCAGCTCAAACACACTATAAAAAGGAATTTCAAAAACAAAACAAAAAAACTGGGAAATTCTTTACAATTCCTTCCGGGTCTCTGATGAAACCTGGAATGACCCTATCTACAACGACAGCTGGATGTGGCATAAGGCTGGACACTTGGGACTGAGAGGATTGGTGAGATTGGGTGAGGAAATGCAGACCCTTTAAAGCAATAATGCATGGCACCCATTCCATGGGTCCCAACTCTCTAGGTTGAAGGGAATTTTACTACAGTTATAACATGTACGGGAAACCTAGAGAACGGACAAACTGTGAATACGAAAGGTTTCTAAAACTCAACGAATAGACCCTCCCCTGGTGCTCCGGTTTGACTTTCCATCTGCTTTACTATCAATCTCCCAACTTGGAGAGACAGCCCCTTTAACCTCCTGGTTCGCACAGGTTTCCAATTTGGCAGAGGATGAAAGGGAAGAGGGAGAACCAATGAGAGAATAGCTGTTAGGCATTTGGATGGGCACATATCACTCTAACTTCCCGGCAGGAAGAAGAATTAACCAAAGTCTCAGATACCCACAGGGAACCAGTATAGGTCCTGAACCAAAATTTTGGACTTGTGGTCACCTCACCAAAAACGAGTTAAAAATGGAACTCAGGGGCACAGCAATTCACAAACTGGCCGAGTAATAAAGGACAACTATCGTCCAAAAATCTGATGAGGGAAGGCAACGAGGCGGACTTGAAAGTGAGGCAGAATAGCAGGAAACAGATTTCAAGAGGTACGTTGGAATCGCCTTTAAAGCACAGGAAGAGGGGCACAACTTCGACAATGATGCCCTTGGCCAAAAAGGGCGTATGTGTTTTCTCCTGAATATATTCAGGAGAAAACGCATACGCCCTTTTTGACCTAGCAAGCAAGCGGGCAATGCAAATCTGCAATACAAAGAAGTATCACTTCCCGCCGGTCAAAAGGGACATCCACAAAATGTGTAAAAACCAGAAAGGCAAGACAGGCCCTGGAGAACAGGGAGCCTTGTTATACTGATGGGCGGGATGTAAATTGCCAACTGCCTCTCTGGAGGAGTTCATTGTGTTCCCTAAAACAAGTAAAGAACAGAGCTACAGAGCCAAGGGCACTACCAGTCTAGGGAATATACCTTGGGAAAACTGAAAATCAATAACACAGAGCCGCCCCAAAATTTAGGGCTGCACTGCTTACAAGGACCTCAACTTGGGTACACCTTAAATATCCCAGGAAATATGAAAATGGTTCAAAAAATTGTGGTACTTACGTACGATGGAATATCCCTCAGCCATGAAATCAATGTCATAAGACCAGAAGCAGCAAAATGGGTGGTTACAAGTACGATGATTCTAAGTGAAATAAGTCACACAGAGAAAGAAACTTATCATAAGATATCACTTATGAAGATCCTGTAAACATGGCTACACTTGAACTGAGTTAGGAAAGAGAACAGTGTCTCACATTTAGAAAACACTCTTATGCGTGCTTAAGGGGGAAGGAGAGGTGGGGTGATGCATAAAACCAGAGTTTGATATAAGCACAGGTACAGTTCCAAAAACCAACTATGGAATAGACAAGACCTACACCTTCCTCAGTGAAAGGGACTCAAAACACCATATTTCCCGCAGAGGAATATATCTCACTAGTAAGAATCTTAAAACCTATGTATTGATATGTCTCCGTAAGGGAATCAAGTGTGTCTAGACTGGCATAAACATGGCAGCGAGAATCAGCTCAAACCCACTATAAAAAGGAATTTCAAAAACAAAACAAAAAAACTGGGAAATTCTTTTCAATTCCTTCATGGTCTCTGATGAAACCTGGATAGACCCTATCTACAAGGACAGCTGGATTTGGCATAAGGAGGGACACTTGGGACTGAGACGATTGGTGAGATTGGGTGAGCAAATGCAGACCCTTTAAAGCACAAAGGCCTGGCACCCATTCCATGGGTCCGAAGTCTCCAGGTTGAAGGGAATATTACTACAGCTATAACATGTATGGGAAACCTAGAGAACAGACACACTGTGAATACGAAAGGATTCTAAAACTCAACGAATTGTCCCTCTCCTGGTTCCCCGGTTTGACTTTCCATCTGCTTTACGATCAATCTCCCAACTTGAAGACACAGCCCCTTTAAACTCCTCGTTCACACAGGTTGCCAATTTGGCAGAGGTTGAGAGGGAAGAGGGAGAACCAATGAGAGAGTAGCTGTTAGGCATTTGGATGGGCACATATCACTCTAACTTCCCGGCAGGAGGAAGAATTAACCAAAGTCTCAGCCACCCACCGGGAACCAGTATAGTTCCTGAACCAAAATTTTGGACTTGCGGTCAGCTCTCCAAAAACGAGTTGAAAAATGGAGCTCAGGGGCACAGCAATTCACAAACTGGCCGAGTAATAAAGGACAACTACGGTCCAAAAATCTGTTGAGGGAAGGCAACGAGGCGGACTTGAAAGTGAGGCAGAATAGCAGGAAACAGATATCAAGAGGTACGTTGGAATCGCCTTTAAAGCACAGGAAGAGGGGCACAACTTCGACAATGATGCATTGGCCAAAAACGGCGTATGCATTTTCTCCTGAATATATTCAGGAGAAAACGCATACGCCCTTTTTGGCCAAGCAAGCAAGCGGGCAATGCAAGTCTGCACTACAAAGAAGTATCACTTCCCACCGGTCAAAAGGGACATCCACAAAATGTGTAAAAACCAGAAAGGCAAGACAGGCCCTGGAGAACAGGGAGCCTTGTTATGCTGATGGGCGGGATGTGAATTGCCAACTTCCTCTCTGGAGGAGTGAATTGTGTTCCCTAAAACAAGTAAAGAACAGAGCTACAGAGCCAAGTGCACTTCCCGTCTAGGGAATATACCTTGGGAAAACTGAAAATCAATAACACAGAGCCGCCCCAAAATTTAGGGCTGCACTGCTTACAAGGACCTCAACTTGGGTACACCTTAAATATACCAGGAAATGTAAAAACGGTTCAAAAAATTGTGGTACTTACGTACGATAGAATATCCCTCAGCCATGAAATCAATGTCATAAGACCAGTAGCAGCAAAATGGGTGGATTCAGGTACGATGATTCTAAGTGAAATAAGTCACAGAGAAAAAGGAACTTATCATAAGATATCACTTATGAAGATCCTGTAAACATGGCTACACTTGAACTGAGTTAGGAAAGAGAACAGTGTCTCACATTTAGAAAACACTCTTATGCGTGCTTAAGGGGGAAGGAGAGGTGGGGTGATGCATAAAACCAGAGTTTGATATAAGCACAGGTACCGTTCCAAAAACCAACGATGGAATAGACAAGACCTACACCGTCCTCAGTGAAAGGGACTCAAAACCCCATATTTCCCGCAGAGGAATATATCTGAGTAGTAAGAATCTTAAAACCTATGTATTGATATGTCTCTGTAAGGGAATCAAGTGTGTCTAGACTGGCATAAACATGGCAGCGAGAATCAGCTCAAACCCACTATAAAAAGGAATTTCAAAAACAAAACAAAAAAACTGGGAAATTCTTTACAATTCCTTCAGGGTCTCTGATGAAACCTGGAATGACCCTATCTACAACGACAGCTGGATGTGGCATAAGGCTGGACACTTGGGACTGAGAGGAATGGTGAGATTGGGTGAGCAAATGCCGACCCTTTAAAGCAATAATGCATGGCACCCATTCCATGGGTCCTAACTCTCCAGGTTGAAGGGAATATTACTACAGTTATAACATGTACGGGAAACCTAGAGAACGGACACACTGTGAATACGAAAGGTTTCTAAAACTCAACGAATAGTCCCTCTCCTGGTGCTCCGGTTTGACTTTCCATCTGCTTTACTATCAAGCTCCCACCTTGGAGAGACAGCTCCTTTAACCTCCTGGTTCGCACAGGTTGACAATTTGGCAGAGGATGAAAGGGAAGAGGGAGAACTAATGAGAGAGTAGCTGTTAGGTATTTGGACAGGCACATATCACTGTAATTTCCCGGCAGGAAGAAGAATTAACCAAAGTCTCAGGCCCCCACCGGGAACCAGTATAGGTCCTGAAGCAAAATTTTGGACTTGCGGTCAGCTCACCTAAAACGAGTTGATAAATGGAGCTCAGGGTCACAGCAATTCACACACTGGCCCAGTAATAAAGGACAACTATCGTCCAAAAATCTGTTGAGGGAAGGCAACGAGGCGGACTTGAAAGCGAGGCAGAATAGCAGGAAACAGATTTCAACAGGTACGTTGGAATCACCTTTAAAGCACAGGAAGAGGGGCACAACTTCGACAATGACGCACTTGGCCAAAAAGTGTGTATGCCTTTTCTCCTGAATATATTCAGGAGAAAACGCATACGCCATTTTTGACCAAGCAAGCAAGCAGGCAATGCAAATCTGCACTACAAAGAAGTATCACTTCCCACCGGTCAAAAGGGACATCCACAAAATGTGTAAAAACCAGAAAGGCAAGACAGGCTCTGGAGAACAGGGAGCCTTGTTATGCTGATGGGCGGGATGTAAATTGCCAACTGCCTCTCTGGAGGAGTGCATTGTGTTCCCTAAAACAAGTAAACAACAGAGCTACAGAGCCAAGGGCACTTGCAGTTTAGGGAATATACCTTGGGAAAACAGAAAATCAAAAAGACACAGCCACCCCAAAATTTAGGGCTGCACTGCTTACAAGGACCTCAACTTGGGTACACCTTAAATATCCCAGGAAATATAAAATGGTTCAAAAAATTGTGGTACTTACGTACGATGGAATATCCCTCAGCCATGAAATCAATGTCATAAGACCAGTAGCAGCAAAATGGGTGGATTCAGGTACGATGATTCTAACTGAAATAAGTCACACAGAAAAAGAAACTTATCATAAGATATCACTTATGAAGATCCTGTAAACATGGCTACACTTGAACTGAGTTAGGAAAGAGAACAGTGTCTCACATTTAGAAAACACTCTTATGCCTGCTTAAGGGGGAAGGAGAGGTGGGGTGATGCATAAAATCAGAGTTTGATATAAGCACAGGTACCGTTCCAAAAACCAACTATGGAATAGACAAGACCTACACCTTCCTCAGGGAAAGGGACTCAAAACCCCATATTTACGCAGAGGAATATATCTGACTAGTAAGAATCTTAAAACCTATGTATTGATATGTCTCCGTTAGGGAATCAAGTGTGTCTAGAATGGCATAAATATGGCATCGAGAATCAGCTCAAACCCACTATAAAAAGGAATTTCAAAAATAAAACAAAAAAACTGGGAAATTCTTTACAATTCCTTCAGGGTCTCAGATGAAACCTGAAATGACCCTATCTACAATGACAGCTGGATGTGGCATAAGGCTGGACAGTTGGGACTGAGAGAATTGGTGAGATTGGGTGAGCAAATGCAGACCCTTTAAAGCAATAATGCATGGCACACATTCCATGGGTCCCAACTCTCCAGGTTGAAGGGAATATTACTACAGATATAACATGTACGGGAAACCTAGAGAACGGACACACTGTGAATATGAAAGGTTTCTAAAACTCAACGAATAGTCCCTCTCCTGGTGCTCCGGTTTGACTTTCCATCTGCTTTACTATCAATCTCCCAACATGCAGAGACAGCCCCTTTAACCTCCTGGTTCGCACAGGTTGCCAATTTGCCAGAGGATGAAAGGGAAGAGGTAGAAGCAATGAGAGAGTAGCTGTTAGGCATTTGGACGGGCAAATATCACTCTATTTTCCCGGCAGGAAGAAGAATTAACCAAAATCTCAGCCCCCCACCGGAAACCAGCATAGTTCCTGAACCAAAATTTTGGACATGCGGTCAGCTCACAAAAAACGAGTTGAAAAATGGAGCTCAGGGGCACAGCAATTCACAAACTGGCCGAGTAATAAAGGACAACTATCGTCCAAAAATCTGTTAAGGGCAGGAAACGAGACGGACTTGAAAGCGAGGCAGAATAGCAGGAAACAGATTTCAAGAGGTACGTTGGAATCGCCTATAAAGCACAGGAAAAGGGGCACAACTTCCACAATGATGCACTTGGCCAAAAAGGGTGTATGTTTTTCTCCTGTATATATTCAGGAGAAAACGCATACACCCTTTTTGGTTAAGCAAGCAAGCAGGGAATGCAAATCTGCACTACAAAGATGTATCACTTCCCACCGGTCAAAAGGGACATCCACAAAATGTGTAAAAAACAGAAAGGCAAGACAGGCCCTGGAGAACAGGCAGCCTTGTTATGCTGATGGGCGGGATGTAAATTGCCAGCTGACTCTCTGGAGGAGTGCATTGTGTTCCCTAAAACAAGTAAACAACAGAGCTACAGAGCCAAGGGCACTTCAAGTCTAGGGAATATACCTTGGGAAAACTGAAAATCAATAAGACAGAGCCACCCCAAAATTTAGGGCTGCACTGCTTACAAGGACCTCAACTTGTGTACACCTTAAATATCCCAGGAAATATAAAAATGGTTCAAAAAATTGTGGTACTTACGTACGATGGAATATCCCTCAGCCATGAAATCAATGTCATAAGACCAGAAGCAGCAAAATGGGTGGTTACAAGTACGATGATTCTAAGTGAAATAAGTCACACAGAGAAAGAAACTTATCATAAGATATCACTTATGAAGATCCTGTAAACATGGCTACACTTGAACTGAGTTAGGAAAGAGAACAGTGTCTCACATTTAGAAAACACTCTTATGCGTGCTTAAGGGGGAAGGAGAGGTGGGGTGATGCATAAAACCAGAGTTTGATATAAGCACAGGTACAGTTCCAAAAACCAACTATGGAATAGACAAGACCTACACCTTCCTCAGTGAAAGGGACTCAAAACACCATATTTCCCGCAGAGGAATATATCTCACTAGTAAGAATCTTAAAACCTATGTATTGATATGTCTCCGTAAGGGAATCAAGTGTGTCTAGACTGGCATAAACATGGCAGCGAGAATCAGCTCAAACCCACTATAAAAAGGAATTTCAAAAACAAAACAAAAAAACTGGGAAATTCTTTTCAATTCCTTCATGGTCTCTGATGAAACCTGGATAGACCCTATCTACAAGGACAGCTGGATTTGGCATAAGGAGGGACACTTGGGACTGAGACGATTGGTGAGATTGGGTGAGCAAATGCAGACCCTTTAAAGCACAAAGGCCTGGCACCCATTCCATGGGTCCGAAGTCTCCATGTTGAAGGGAATATTACTACAGCTATAACATGTATGGGAAACCTAGAGAACAGACACACTGTGAATACGAAAGGATTCTAAAACTCAACGAATTGTCCCTCTCCTGGTTCCCCGGTTTGACTTTCCATCTGCTTTACGATCAATCTCCCAACTTGAAGACACAGCCCCTTTAAACTCCTCGTTCACACAGGTTGCCAATTTGGCAGAGGTTGAGAGGGAAGAGGGAGAACCAATGAGAGAGTAGCTGTTAGGCATTTGGATGGGCACATATCACTCTAACTTCCCGGCAGGAGGAAGAATTAACCAAAGTCTCAGCCACCCACCGGGAACCAGTATAGTTCCTGAACCAAAATTTTGGACTTGCGGTCAGCTCTCCAAAAACGAGTTGAAAAATGGAGCTCAGGGGCACAGCAATTCACAAACTGGCCGAGTAATAAAGGACAACTACGGTCCAAAAATCTGTTGAGGGAAGGCAACGAGGCGGACTTGAAAGTGAGGCAGAATAGCAGGAAACAGATATCAAGAGGTACGTTGGAATCGCCTTTAAAGCACAGGAAGAGGGGCACAACTTCGACAATGATGCATTGGCCAAAAACGGCGTATGCATTTTCTCCTGAATATATTCAGGAGAAAACGCATACGCCCTTTTTGGCCAAGCAAGCAAGCGGGCAATGCAAGTCTGCACTACAAAGAAGTATCACTTCCCACCGGTCAAAAGGGACATCCACAAAATGTGTAAAAACCAGAAAGGCAAGACAGGCCCTGGAGAACAGGGAGCCTTGTTATGCTGATGGGCGGGATGTGAATTGCCAACTTCCTCTCTGGAGGAGTGAATTGTGTTCCCTAAAACAAGTAAAGAACAGAGCTACAGAGCCAAGTGCACTTCCCGTCTAGGGAATATACCTTGGGAAAACTGAAAATCAATAACACAGAGCCGCCCCAAAATTTAGGGCTGCACTGCTTACAAGGACCTCAACTTGGGTACACCTTAAATATACCAGGAAATGTAAAAACGGTTCAAAAAATTGTGGTACTTACGTACGATAGAATATCCCTCAGCCATGAAATCAATGTCATAAGACCAGTAGCAGCAAAATGGGTGGATTCAGGTACGATGATTCTAAGTGAAATAAGTCACAGAGAAAAAGGAACTTATCATAAGATATCACTTATGAAGATCCTGTAAACATGGCTACACTTGAACTGAGTTAGGAAAGAGAACAGTGTCTCACATTTAGAAAACACTCTTATGCGTGCTTAAGGGGGAAGGAGAGGTGGGGTGATGCATAAAACCAGAGTTTGATATAAGCACAGGTACCGTTCCAAAAACCAACGATGGAATAGACAAGACCTACACCGTCCTCAGTGAAAGGGACTCAAAACCCCATATTTCCCGCAGAGGAATATATCTGAGTAGTAAGAATCTTAAAACCTATGTATTGATATGTCTCTGTAAGGGAATCAAGTGTGTCTAGACTGGCATAAACATGGCAGCGAGAATCAGCTCAAACCCACTATAAAAAGGAATTTCAAAAACAAAACAAAAAAACTGGGAAATTCTTTACAATTCCTTCAGGGTCTCTGATGAAACCTGGAATGACCCTATCTACAACGACAGCTGGATGTGGCATAAGGCTGGACACTTGGGACTGAGAGGAATGGTGAGATTGGGTGAGCAAATGCCGACCCTTTAAAGCAATAATGCATGGCACCCATTCCATGGGTCCTAACTCTCCAGGTTGAAGGGAATATTACTACAGTTATAACATGTACGGGAAACCTAGAGAACGGACACACTGTGAATACGAAAGGTTTCTAAAACTCAACGAATAGTCCCTCTCCTGGTGCTCCGGTTTGACTTTCCATCTGCTTTACTATCAAGCTCCCACCTTGGAGAGACAGCTCCTTTAACCTCCTGGTTCGCACAGGTTGACAATTTGGCAGAGGATGAAAGGGAAGAGGGAGAACTAATGAGAGAGTAGCTGTTAGGTATTTGGACAGGCACATATCACTGTAATTTCCCGGCAGGAAGAAGAATTAACCAAAGTCTCAGGCCCCCACCGGGAACCAGTATAGGTCCTGAAGCAAAATTTTGGACTTGCGGTCAGCTCACCTAAAACGAGTTGATAAATGGAGCTCAGGGTCACAGCAATTCACACAGTGGCCCAGTAATAAAGGACAACTATCGTCCAAAAATCTGTTGAGGGAAGGCAACGAGGCGGACTTGAAAGCGAGGCAGAATAGCAGGAAACAGATTTCAACAGGTACGTTGGAATCACCTTTAAAGCACAGGAAGAGGGGCACAACTTCGACAATGACGCACTTGGCCAAAAAGTGTGTATGCCTTTTCTCCTGAATATATTCAGGAGAAAACGCATACGCCATTTTTGACCAAGCAAGCAAGCAGGCAATGCAAATCTGCACTACAAAGAAGTATCACTTCCCACCGGTCAAAAGGGACATCCACAAAATGTGTAAAAACCAGAAAGGCAAGACAGGCTCTGGAGAACAGGGAGCCTTGTTATGCTGATGGGCGGGATGTAAATTGCCAACTGCCTCTCTGGAGGAGTGCATTGTGTTCCCTAAAACAAGTAAACAACAGAGCTACAGAGCCAAGGGCACTTGCAGTTTAGGGAATATACCTTGGGAAAACAGAAAATCAAAAAGACACAGCCACCCCAAAATTTAGGGCTGCACTGCTTACAAGGACCTCAACTTGGGTACACCTTAAATATCCCAGGAAATATAAAATGGTTCAAAAAATTGTGGTACTTACGTACGATGGAATATCCCTCAGCCATGAAATCAATGTCATAAGACCAGTAGCAGCAAAATGGGTGGATTCAGGTACGATGATTCTAACTGAAATAAGTCACACAGAAAAAGAAACTTATCATAAGATATCACTTATGAAGATCCTGTAAACATGGCTACACTTGAACTGAGTTAGGAAAGAGAACAGTGTCTCACATTTAGAAAACACTCTTATGCCTGCTTAAGGGGGAAGGAGAGGTGGGGTGATGCATAAAATCAGAGTTTGATATAAGCACAGGTACCGTTCCAAAAACCAACTATGGAATAGACAAGACCTACACCTTCCTCAGGGAAAGGGACTCAAAACCCCATATTTACGCAGAGGAATATATCTGACTAGTAAGAATCTTAAAACCTATGTATTGATATGTCTCCGTTAGGGAATCAAGTGTGTCTAGAATGGCATAAATATGGCATCGAGAATCAGCTCAAACCCACTATAAAAAGGAATTTCAAAAATAAAACAAAAAAACTGGGAAATTCTTTACAATTCCTTCAGGGTCTCAGATGAAACCTGAAATGACCCTATCTACAATGACAGCTGGATGTGGCATAAGGCTGGACAGTTGGGACTGAGAGAATTGGTGAGATTGGGTGAGCAAATGCAGACCCTTTAAAGCAATAATGCATGGCACACATTCCATGGGTCCCAACTCTCCAGGTTGAAGGGAATATTACTACAGATATAACATGTACGGGAAACCTAGAGAACGGACACACTGTGAATATGAAAGGTTTCTAAAACTCAACGAATAGTCCCTCTCCTGGTGCTCCGGTTTGACTTTCCATCTGCTTTACTATCAATCTCCCAACATGCAGAGACAGCCCCTTTAACCTCCTGGTTCGCACAGGTTGCCAATTTGCCAGAGGATGAAAGGGAAGAGGTAGAAGCAATGAGAGAGTAGCTGTTAGGCATTTGGACGGGCAAATATCACTCTATTTTCCCGGCAGGAAGAAGAATTAACCAAAATCTCAGCCCCCCACCGGAAACCAGCATAGTTCCTGAACCAAAATTTTGGACATGCGGTCAGCTCACAAAAAACGAGTTGAAAAATGGAGCTCAGGGGCACAGCAATTCACAAACTGGCCGAGTAATAAAGGACAACTATCGTCCAAAAATCTGTTAAGGGCAGGAAACGAGACGGACTTAAAAGCGAGGCAGAATAGCAGGAAACAGATTTCAAGAGGTACGTTGGAATCGCCTAAAAAGCACAGGAAAAGGGGCACAACTTCCACAATGATGCACTTGGCCAAAAAGGGTGTATGTTTTTCTCCTGTATATATTCAGGAGAAAACGCATACACCCTTTTTGGTTAAGCAAGCAAGCAGGGAATGCAAATCTGCACTACAAAGATGTATCACTTCCCACCGGTCAAAAGGGACATCCACAAAATGTGTAAAAAACAGAAAGGCAAGACAGGCCCTGGAGAACAGGCAGCCTTGTTATGCTGATGGGCGGGATGTAAATTGCCAGCTGACTCTCTGGAGGAGTGCATTGTGTTCCCTAAAACAAGTAAACAACAGAGCTACAGAGCCAAGGGCACTTCAAGTCTAGGGAATATACCTTGGGAAAACTGGAAATCAATAAGAGAGAGCCACCCCAAAATTTAGGGCTGCACTGCTTACAAGGACCTCAACTTGTGTACACCTTAAATATCCCAGGAAATATAAAAATGGTTCAAAAAATTGTGGTACTTACGTACGATGGAATATCCCTCAGCCATGAAATCAATGTCATAAGACCAGTAGTAGCAAAATGAGTGGATTCAGGTACGATGATTCTAAGTGAAATTAGTCACACAGAAAAAGAAACTTATCATAAGATATCACTCATGATGATCCTGTAAACATGGCTACACTTGAACTGAGTTAGGAAAGAGAACAGAGTCTCACATTTAGAAAACACTCTTATGCCTGTTTAAGGGGGAAGCAGAGTTGGGGTGATGCATAAAACCAGAGTTTGATATAAGCACAGGTACCGTTCCAAAAACCAACTATGGAATAGACAAGACCTACACCTTCCTCAGTGAAAGTTACTCAAAACCCCATATTTCCCGCAGAGGAATATATCTGACTAGTAAGAATCTTAAAACCTATGTATTGATATGTCTCTGTAAGGGAATCAAGTGTGTCTAGACTGGCATAAACATGTCACCGAGAATCAGCTCAAACCCACTATAAAAGGAATTTCAAGAACAAAACAAAAAAACAGGAAAATTCTTTACAATTCCTTCAGGGTCTCTGATGAAACCTGGAATGACCCTTTCTACAATGACAGCTGGATGTTTCATAAGGCTGGACACTTGGGACTGAGAAGATTGGTGAGATGGCGTGAGCAAATGCAGACCCTTTAAAGCAATAATGCATGGCACCCATTCCATGGGTCCCAACTCTCCAGGTTGAAGGGAATATTAGTATAGCTATAACATGTATGGGAAACCTAGAGAATGGACACACTGTGAATATGAAAGATTTCTAAAACTCAAAAAATAGTCCCTCTCATGGTGCTCTGGTTTGATTTTCCACTGCTTTAGTGTCAATCTCTCAACTTGGAGAGACAGCCCCTTTAATCTCCTGGTTCGCACAGGTTGCCAATTTGGCAGAGGATGAAAGGGAAGAGGGAGAACCAATGAGAGAGTAGCTCTTAGGCATTTGGACGAGAACATGTCACTCCAATTTCCCGGTAGGAAGAATAATTAACCAAAGCCTCAGCCACCAACCAGGAACCAGTATAGGTCCTGAACAAAACTTTTGGACTTGCGGTCAGCTCACAAAAAACGAGTTTAATAATAGAGCTCAGGGGCACAGCAATTCACAAACTGGTAGAGTAATAAAAGACAACTATCATCCAAAAATCTGTTGAGGGAAGGCAACGAGGCGGACATGAAAGCCAGGCAAAATGGCAGTTAACAGATATCGAGAGGTACGTTGGAATCGCCTTTAAAGCACAGGAAGAGGGTCACAACTTCGACAATGATGCACTTGGCCAAACAGGGCGTATGCGTTTTCTCCTGAATATATTCAGGAGAAAACGCATACGCCCTTTTTGACCAAGCAGGCAAGGGGGCAATGCAAATCTTAACTAAAAAGAAGTATCACTTCCGACCTTTCAAAAGGGACATCCACAAAATGTGTAAAATTCAGAAAGGCCAGACATGCCCTGGAGAACAGAGAGGGTTATTGTGCTGATGCGAGTGATGTAAATTGCCATCTGCCTCTCTGGAGGAGTTCATTGTGTTCCCTAAAACAAGTAAACAACAGAGCTACAGAGCCAAGGGCACTTCCACTCTAGGGAATATACATTGGGAAAACTGAAAATCAATAAGACAGAGCCACCCCAATATTTAGGGCTGCACTGCTTACAAGAACCTCAACTTGGGTACACCATAAATATCCCAGGAAAGATAAAAATGGTTCAAAACATTGTGGTACTTACATACGACGGAATATCCCTCACCCATACAATCAATGTCACAAGAACAGTAGCAGCAAAATGAGAGGATTCAGGTACGATGATTCTAAGTGAAATACGTCACACAGAAAAAGAAACTTATCATAAGATATCACTTATGAAGATCCTGTAAACATGGCTACACTTGAACTGAGTTAGGAAAGAGAACAGAGTCTCATATTTGGAAAACACTCTTATGCCTGCTTAAGGGGGAAGGAGAGGTGGGGTGATGCATAAAACCAGAGTTTGATATAAGCACAGGTACCATTCCAAAAACCAACTAAGGAATAGACAAGACCTATACCTTCCTCAGAGAAAGGGATTCAAAACACAATATTTCCCACAGAGGAATATATCTGACTAGTAAGAATCTTAAAACCTATGTATTGATATCTCTCCGTGAGGGAATCAAGTGTGTCTAGACTGGCATAAACATGGCAGCGAGAATCAGCTCAAACCCACTATGAAAAGGAATTACAAAAACAAAAGAAAACAAAAAAGGAAATTTTTCACAATTCCTTCAAGATCTCTGATGAAACCTGGAATGACCCTATCTACAGTGACAGCTGGATGTGGCATAAGGCTGGACACTTGGGAATGAGAAGATTGGTGAGATTGGGTGAGCAAATGCAGACCCTTTAAAGCAATAATGCATGGCACCCATTCCATGGGTCCCAATTCTCCAGGTTGATGGGAATATTACTACAGCTATAATATGTACGGGAAACCTAGAGAATGGACACACTGTGAATACGAAAGGTTTCTAAAACTCAACGAATAGTCCCGCTCCTGGTGCTCCCGTTTTACTTTCCTACTGCTTTACTATCAATCTCCCAACTTGGAGAGACAGCCCCTTTAACCTACTGGTTCGCACAGGATGCCAGTTTGGCTGAGGATGAAAGTGAAGAGGGAGAACCAATGAGAGAGTAGCTGTTAGGCATTTGGACGGGCACATGTCTATTTAATTTCCCAGCAGGAAGAAGAATTAACCAAAGTCTCAGGCCCCCATCGGAAACCAGTATAGGTCCTGAACCAAAATTTTGGACTTGCGGTCAGCTCACAAAAAACGAGTAGAATAATGGAGCTCAGGGGCACAGCAATTCACAAACTGGCAGAGTAATAAAGGACAAATATCATCAAAAATCTGGTGAGGGAAGGCAACGAGGCGGACATGAAAGCGAGGCAGAATAGCAGGAAATAGATTTCAAGAGGTACGTTGGAATCACGTTTAAAGCACAGAAAGAGGGGCAAAATTTCAAAAATGATGCACTTGGCCAAATAGTGCATTTGCGTTTTCTCATGAATATATTCAGGAGAAAACGCATACGCCCTTTTTGGCCAAGCAAGCAGGCGGGCAATGAAAATCTGCACTACAAAGAAGTATCACTTTCCACAGGACTAAAAGGGACATCCACGAAATGTGTAAAAACCAGAAAGGCAAGACAGGCCCTGGAGAACAGGGAGTCTTGTTATGCTGATGGGCGGGATGTAAATTGCCACCTGCATCTCTGGAGGAGTGCATTGTGTTCCCAAAAACAAGTAAACAACAGAACTACGGAGCCAAGGGCACTTCCAGTCTAGGGAATATTCCTTGGGAGAACTGAATATCAATAAGACAGAGCCACCCCAAAATTTAGGGCTGCACTGATTACAAGAACCTCAACTTGGGTACACCTTAAATATTCCAGGAAATATGAAAATGGTTCAAAAAATTGTGGTACTTACGTACGATGGAATATCCCTCAGCCATGAAGTCAATGTCATAAGACCAGTAGCAGCAAAATGAGTAGATACAAGTACGATGATTCTAAGTGAAATAAGTCACACAGAAAAAGAAACTTATCATAAGATATCACTTATGAAGATCCTGTAAACATGGCTACACTTGAACTGAGTTAGGAAAGAGAACAGAGTCTCACATTTAGAAAGCACTCTTTGCCTGCTTCAGGGGGAAGGAGACGTGGGGTGATGCATAAAACCAGAGTTTGATATAAGCACAGGTACCGTTCCAAAAACCAACTATGGAATAGACAAGACCTACACCTTCCTCAGTGAAAGGGACTCAAAACCCCATATTTCCCGCAGAGGAATATATCTGACTAGTAAGAATCTTAAAACCTATTTATTGATAAGTCTGCGTAAGGTAATCAAGTGTGTCTAGACTGGCATAAACATGGCAGCGAGAACCAGCTCAAACCCACTATAAAAAGGAATTTAAAAACAGAACAAAAAAAAAATGTAAATTCTTCACAATTCCTTCAGGGTCTCTGATGAAACCTGGACTGACCCAATCTACAACGACAGCTGGATGTGGCATAAGGCTGGACACTTGGGACTGAGAGGATTGGTGAGATTCGGTGAGCAAATGCAGACCCTTTAAAGCAATAATGAATGGCACGCATTCCATTGTTCCCAACTCTCCAGCTTGAAGGGACTATTACTACAGATATAACATGTAAGGGAAAAATAGAGAATGGACAAACTGTGAATATGAAAGGTTTCTAAAACTCAATGAATAGTCCCTCTCCTGTTGCTCCGGTTTGATTTTCCAACTGCTTTTCTATCAATCTCCCAACTTGGAGAAACAGCCCCTTTAACCTCCTGGTTCGCACAGGTTGCCAATTTGGCAGAGGATGAAAGGGAAGAGGGAGAACCAGTGAGAGAGTAGCTCTAAGGCATTTGGACGGCCACATGTCACTCTAATTTCCCAGCAGGAAGAAGAATTTACCAAAGTCTCAGCCCCCCACCGGGAACCAGTATAGGTCCTGAACCAAAATTTTGGACTTTCGGTCAGCTCACAAAAAACAAGTTGAAAAATGGAGCTAAGGGGCACAGCAATTCACAAACAGGCAGAGTAATAAAGACAACTATTGTCCAAAAATCTGTTGAGGGAAGGCAACGAGGTGGACTTGAAAGCTAGGCAGAATAGCAGGAAACAGATTTCAAGTGGTACGTTGGAATTGACTTTAAAGCACAGGATGAGGGGCACAACTTCAACAATGATGCACTTGAGCAAAAAGGGCATATGCGTTTTCTCCTGAATATATTCAGCAGAAAACGCATACGCCCTTTTTGGCCAAGCAAACAAGCGGGAAATGCAAATCTGCACTACAAAGAAGTATCACTTCCGACTGTTCAAAAGGGACATCCACAAAATGTGTAAAATCCAGAAAGGCAAGACCGGCCCTGGAGAACAGGGAGGCTTGTTTTGCTGATGGGCGGGTTGTAAACTGCCAACTGCATCTCTGGAGGAGTGCATTGTGTTCCCTAAAACAAGTAAACAACAGAGCTACAGAGCCAAGGGCACTTCCAGTCTAGGGAATATACCTTGGGAAACCTGAAAATCAATAAGACAGAGCCACCCCAAAATTTAGGGCTGCACTGCTTACAAGAACCTCAACTTGGGTACACCTTAAATATCCCAGGAAATATAAAAATGGTTCAAAAATTTGTGGTACTTCCGTACGATGGAATATCCCTCAGCCATGCAATCAATGGCATAAGACCAGTAGCAGCAAAATGAGTGGATTGAGGTATGATGCTTCTAAGTGAAATAAGTCACACAGAAACAGAAACTTATATTAAGATATCACTTATGAAGATCCTGTAAACATGGCTACACTGGAACTCAGTTAAGAAAGAGAACAGAGTCTCACCTTTGGAAACAATCTGATGCCTGCTTAAGGGGGAATGAGAGGTGGGGTGATGCATAAAACCAGAGTTTGATATAAGCACAGGTACCGTTCCAAACACAAACTATGGAATAGACAAGACCTACACCTTCGTCAGTGAAAGGGACCCGAGGCATCTGTGAGTAACCGTGAACCGAGCCCCAGGCCAGCTGTTGTTGAACTTTTCACACCCTTCCCAGGTAAAACACCTGAATATGTACAAGGGCTTGAAAGCCTAGAGGAAGGGGTGTGGAGCCACACCAGCGACAGCACACAGGCCAACTTGGTGCCTGCAGGCCAGCCAGTATGGTCCTGGACCTGGTCGCTCTTCTGGAAGCTTTCCATTGCCCTGCCTGAGATACCCCTCCTGTCCCGGCTCCCACTGCTTTTTTCCTTCCTCACCTCTGTCCGGAGAGAAATTCCAGTGGAAGGTATGTGTGCCACATCCTCTTCTTTACAGGTGGAAGCCTGGCAACTCCTGCAGAAAGTCCAGCAGAGACCCACTCACACCGGGCCACCCACAAAGCCATGGCCCCTCACTCCCTCCCACCAGCACAGCCCCGAGATTGCTGACGGGGCAGAGAATATGGAGTCAGCCACAGCTTCAGGGGCTATTGCTGCCTGCAGCGCTGTTTATATTGACCTCAACCCAGGCACACCTGGGGAGGGCCAGCCGGCAGGGTCAGGCTACCCAGGTCAGCTAATCCTCAGCCCTCAGGGAATCACATTGTTGAAAATGGACCTCGCTAAGGCAGAATAGAAGCCAAGGAATAAAAGGACACAATGCCATTTGCAGCACCGTAGGTGTGTCTAGAGGTAATCACGTGACTTGTAGTAAGTCAGAAAGTGAAAGACACATATCATATCATATCTCTTATAGGTGTGACCGAAAAATGGATACCAGGGCAGATATTTCCACGGAGAAGGGCAATCACAGATTCATTCAACAAACTTATGGTTCACCAATGGAAAGGTGTGAGGATTGGTTTCATTATGATATTGGGGTTAACAGACATATACAAACACAGGTGACATATATAATCACCAAAGACCTACAGAATACCAAGAGAAGATTACTCAACATTCTGTCATAAGGTACATGGGA
Organism: Hyperoodon ampullatus; assembly: GCF_949752795.1. Lineage (NCBI taxonomy): Eukaryota > Metazoa > Chordata > Mammalia > Artiodactyla > Ziphiidae > Hyperoodon > Hyperoodon ampullatus. Next base: position 195,635 of record NC_136922.1, read on the forward strand.
AAAGGATCCCAGGAAGAACAGACATATGTGTATGTGTAAAAGAACCACATCTTCCACACCTACAACAAGCCAAACATTGTAATCAAATTTGCTGTAATAAAAAATAAAAAATTAAATTAAAAACACGAACAAGAAGTAGTGAGACAAACTTGAGTGGCTTTCTCCTGGCACATTCCATTCTAAATTCCAATCTAGAACACGACTTCCATTGAGGCTCTGTTGCCCCAGTAACCAGATTTGGTAAGGGAGACCTGCTGCCACCTTGTGGCCGTTTCACACAACAGCAGCTTTAATCCCAGCGCTAATGGTCAGTTGATATTCAAAATCATTGCAGGCCTGTAAATGACACCTGCCCTGAAAACAAATCCTGGGTTCATATATCGACCAAAAAATTCAAAGGACGTCCATATTTCAAAACGACAGTTTCAAAAGGCATATTTTACACACATTAGTGTTCTGCTTCTTTTTCTTTCTTTCTGTTTTTGTTAAAAAAACGGGAATGGCAAAAAGCATCCCTCAGAATGGGCGAAAATATTTGCAAACGAATCAATGGACAAAAGTTTAATCTCCAATATATATAAAGAGCTCATGCAGCTTAATATTAAAAAAACAAACAACCCAATACAAAAATGGGCAGAAGATCTAAAGAGACGTTTCTTCAAAGAAGTCACAGAGATGGCCAAGACACACATGAAAAGCTGCTCAACATCACTAATTATTAGAGAAATGCAAATCAAAACTACAATGAGGTATCACCTCACACCTGTTACAATTGGCATCATCAGAAAATCTACAAACAACGAATTCTGGGGAGGGTGTGGACAAAAGGATCCCTCTTCCACTAGTGGTGGAAATGTAAATTGATACAGTCACGATGGAGAACAGTATGGAGTTTCCTTAAAAAAACTAGAAATAGAATTACCATATGATCCAGCAATCCCACTTCTGGGCATATACCCAGATAAAACCATAAATCAAAAAGGCACATTCACCACAATGCTCATTTCAGCACTATTTACGATAGCCAGGTAATGGAAGCAACCTAAATACCCACAGACAGACGAATGGATAAAGATGTGGTACATATATAAAATGGAATATTACTCAGCCATAAGAAGGAATGAAACTGGGTCATTTGTAGAGACGTCGATGGATCTAGAGACTGTCATACAGAATGAAGTAAGTCAGAAAGAGAAAAACAAATATTGTATATTAATGCATATATGTGGAACCTAGAAAAATGGTACAGATGAACTGGTTTGCAGGGAAGAAGGAGAGACACAGAGGTAGAGAACACACGTATGGACACCAAGTGTGGGAAGCCATGGGGAGGGGGTGTTGGGGTGAGTTGGGAGATTGGGATTGACCTGTATACATGTATATGCATAAAATACATAACTAATAATAACCTGCTGTATAAAAAATAAATAAAATTAAATTTCAAATTTTTAAAAAATAAAATTTAAAAATAAAACAGAAAAAAGTTCTTCCCTTCACACAGATGTATTTATATGAATGAATTATTTCCATGCTTATATCTATAAATACATAAAAGAGGAATAAAATCTAACTTGAACCAAAAAAGAAAAAAAAAAAACCTGAACCTACGAGTTAGAGAGAGGAAAACACAATCAGGGCACTTGCTCCATCGGTAAACAATTCTGAAATTGGTCAGAGGTGGGGAATCATCTCCCATAGAGCTAGCAGCCCACTCCTACGCAAGGAGCGTCCTCATTGCAAAGCGGGGGGCCATGCCGAGGCATCTGTGAGTAACCGTGAGCTGAGCCCCAGGCCAGCTGCTGTTGAACTTTTCCCACCCTTCCCAGGTAAAACACCTGAATATGTACAAGGGCTTGAAAGCCTAGAGGAAGGGCCATGGAGCCACACCAGCAACAGCACACAGGCCAACTTGGTGCCTGCAGGCCAGTCAGGATGGTCCTGGCCCTGGGCGGTCTTCTGGAAGCTTTCCATTGCCCTGCCTGAGATACCCCTCCTGTCCCGGCCCCCACTGCTTTTTTCCTTCCTCACCTCTGTCCGGAGAGAAATTCCAGCGGAAGGTATGGGTGACACATCCCCTTCTTTACAGGTGGAAGCCTGGCAACTCCTGCAGAAAGTCCAGCAGAGACCCACTCACACCGGGCCACCCACAAAGCCGTGACCCCTCACTCCCTCCCACCAGCACAGCCCCGACACTGCTGACGGGGCAGAGAATATGGAGTCAGGCACAGCTTCAGGGGCTATTGCTGCCTGCAGTGCTGTTTATATTGACCTCAACCCAGGCACACGTGGGGAGGGCCGGCCGGCAGGGTCAGGCTACCCAGGTCAGCTAATCCTCAGCCCTCAGGGAATCACATTGTTGAAAATGGACCTCGCTAAGGCAGAAGAGAATCCAAGGAATAAAAGGACACAATGCCATTTGTAGCACCGTAGGTGTGTCTAGAGGTAAGCACGTGAGTTGTTGTAAGTCAGAAAGTGAAAGACACATATCATATCATATCACTTATAGGTGTGACCGAAAAATGGATACCAGGGCAGATATTTCCACGGAGAAGGGCAATCACAGATTCATTCAACAAACTTATGGTTCACCAATGGAAAGGTGTGAGGATTGGTTTCATTATGATATTGGGGTTAACAGACATATACAAACACAGGTGACATATATAATCACCAAAGACCTACAGAATACCAAGAGAAGATTACTCAACATTCTGTCATAAGGTACATGGGAAAAGGATCCCAGGAAGAACAGACATATGTGTATGTGTTAAAGAACCACATCTTCCACACCTACAACAAGCCAAACATTGTAATCAAATTTGCTGTAATAAAAAATAAAAAATTAAATTAAAAACACGAACAAGAAGTAGTGAGACAAACTTGAGGGGCTTTCTCCTGGCACATTCCATTCTAAATTCCAATCTAGAACACGACTTCCATTGAGGCTCTGTTGCCCCAGTAACCAGATTTGGTAAGGGAGACCTGCTGCCACCTTGTGGCCGTTTCACACAACAGCAGCTTTAATCCCAGCGCTAATTGTCAGTTGATATTCAAAATCATTGCAGGCCTGTAAATGACACCTGCCCTGAAAACAAATCCTGGGTTCATATATCGACCAAAAAATTCAAAGGACGTCCATATTTCAAAACGACAGTTTCAAAAGGCATATTTTACACACATTAGTGTTCTGCTTCTTTTTCTTTCTTTCTTTTTTTGTTAAAAAAACGGGAATGGCAAACAGCATCCCTCAGAATGGGCGAAAATATTTGCAAACGAATCAATGGACAAAGGTTTAATCTCCAATATATATAAAGAGCTCATGCAGCTTAATGTTAAAAAAACAAACAACCCAATACAAAAATGGGCAGAAGATCTAAAGAGACGTTTCTTCAAAGAAGACACAGAGATGGCCAAGACGCACATGAAAAGCTGCTCAACATCACTAATTATTAGAGAAATGCAAATCAAAACTACAATGAGGTATCACCTCACACCTGTTAGAATCGGCATCATCAGAAAATCTACAAACAACGAATTCTGGGGAGGGTGTGGACAAAAGGATCCCTCTTCCACTAGTGGTGGAAATGTAAATTGATACAGTCACGGTGGAGAACAGTATGGAGTTTCCTTAGAAAAACTAGAAATAGAATTACCATATGATCCAGCAATCCCACTTCTGGGCATATACCCAGATAAAACCATAAATCAAAAAGGCACATTCACCACAGTGCTCATTTCAGCACTATTTACGATAGCCAGGTAATGGAAGCAACCTAAATACCCACAGACAGACGAATGGATAAAGATGTGGTACATATATAAAATGGAATATTACTCAGCCATAAGAAGGAATGAAACTGGGTCATTTGTAGAGACGTCGATGGATCTAGTGACAGTCATACAGAATGAAGTAAGTCAGAAAGAGAAAAACAAATATTGTATATTAATGCATATATGTGGAACCTAGAAAAATGGTACAGATGAACTGGTTTGCAGGGAAGAAATAGAGACAGAGGTAGAGAACAGACGTATGGACACCAAGTGTGGGAAGCCATGGGGTGGTGGTGGTGGGATGAGTTGGGAGATTGGGATTGACCTGTATACATGTATATGCATAAAATACATAACTAATAATAACCTGCTGTATAAAAAATTAAATAAAATTAAATTTCAAAATTTTAAAAAATAAAATTTAAAAATAAAAGAGGAAAAAGTTCTTCCCTTCACACAGATGTATTTATATGAATGAATTATTTCCATGCTTATATCTATAAATACATAAAAGAGGAATAAAATCTAACTTGAACCAAAAAAGAAAAAAAAAAAAACTGAACCCACCAGATAGACAGAGGAAAACCCTATCAGGGCACTTGTTCCAGCGGTAAACAATTCTGAAATTGGTCAGAGGTGGGTAATCATCTCCCATAGAGCAAGCAGCCCACTCCTAATCAAGGGGCATCCTCATTGCAAAGCTGGGGGCAATGCCGAGACATCTGTGAGTAACCGTGAGATGAGCCCCAGGCCAGCTGCTCTTGAACTTTTCCCACCCTTCCCAGGTAAAACACCTGAATATGTACAAGGGCTTGAAAGCCTAGAGGAAGGGGCGTGGAGCCACACCAGCGACAGCACTCAGGCCAACTTGGTGCCTGCAGGCCAGCCAGGATTGTCCTGGCCCTGGGCGCTCTTCTGGAAACTTCCCATTGCCCTGCCTGAGATACCCCTCCTGTCCCGGCCCCCACTGCTTTTTTCCTTCCTCACCTCTGTCTTGAGAGAAATTCCAGTGGATGGTAGAGGTGACACATCCTCTTCTTTACAGGTGGCAGCCTGGCAACTCTTGCAGAAAGTCCAGAAGAGACCCACTCACACTGGGCCACCCACAAAGCCGTGGCCCCTCACTCCCTCCCACCAGCACAGCCCCGACACTGCTGACGGGGCAGAGAATATGGAGTCAGGCACAGCTTCAGGGGCTATTGCTGCCTGCAGCGCTGTTTATATTGACCTCAACCAAGGCTCACCTGGCGAGGGCCGGCCGGCATGGTCAGGCTACCCAGGTCAGCTAATCCTCAGCCCTCAGGGAATCACATTTTTGAAAATGGACCTCGCTTAGGCAGAATAGAAGCCAAGGAATAAAAGGACACAATGCCATTTGCAGCACCGTAGGTGTGTCTAGAGGTAATCACGTGACTTTTAGTAAGTCAGAAAGTGAAAGACACATATCATATCATATTTCTTATAGGTGTGACCAAAAAATGGATATCAGGTCAGATATTTCCACGGAGAAGGGCAATCAGAGATTCATTCAACAAACTTATGGTTCAAATGGAAGGGTGTGAGGATTTGTTTTATTATTATATTGGGGTTAACAGACATATACAAACACAGGTGACATATATAATGACCAAAGACCTACAGAATACCAAGAGAAGACTACTCAACATTCTGTCATAAGGTACATGGGAAAAGGATTTCAGGAATAACAGACATATGTGTATGTGTAAAAGAGCCACATCTTCCACACCTAGAACAAGCCAAACACTGTAATCAAATTGCCTGTAATAAAAAATAAAAAATTAAATTAAAAACACGAACAAGAAGTAGTGAGACAAACTTGAGGGGCTTTCTCCTGGCACATTCCATTCTAAATTCCAATCTAGAACACGACTTCCATTGAGGCTCTGTTGCCCCAGTAACCAGATTTGGTAAGGGAGACCTGCTGCCACCTTGTGGCCGTTTCACACAACAGCAGCTTTAATCCCAGCGCTAATGGTCAGTTGATATTCAAAATCATTGCAGGCCTGTAAAAGACACCTGCCCTGAAAACAAATCCTGGGTTCATATATCGACCAAAAAATTCAAAGGACGTCCATATTTCAAAACGACAGTTTCAAAAGGCATATTTTACACACATTAGTGTTCTGCTTCTTTTTCTTTCTTTCTTTTTTTGTTAAAAAGACGGGTATGGCAAAAAGCATCCCTCAGAATGGGCGAAAATATTTGCAAACGAATCAATGGACAAAGGTTTAATCTCCAATATATATAAAGAGCTCATGCAGCTTAATATTAAAAAAACAAACAACCCAATACAAAAATGGGCAGAAGATCTAAAGAGACGTTTCTTCAAAGAAGACACAGAGATGGCCAAGACGCACATGAAAAGCTGCTCAACATCACTAATTATTAGAGAAATGCAAATCAAAACTACAATGAGGTATCACCTCACACCTGTTAGAATCGGCATCATCAGAAAATCTACAAACAACGAATTCTGGGGAGGGTGTGGACAAAAGGATCCCTCTTCCACTAGTGGTGGAAATGTAAATTGATACAGTCACGGTGGAGAACAGTATGGAGTTTCCTTAGAAAAACTAGAAATAGAATTACCATATGATCCAGCAATCCCACTTCTGGGCATATACCCAGATAAAACCATAAATCAAAAAGGCACATTCACCACAGTGCTCATTTCAGCACTATTTACGATAGCCAGGTAATGGAAGCAACCTAAATACCCACAGACAGACGAATGGATAAAGATGTGGTACATATATAAAATGGAATATTACTCAGCCATAAGAAGGAATGAAACTGGGTCATTTGTAGAGACGTCGATGGATCTAGAGACAGTCATACAGAATGAAGTAAGTCAGAAAGAGAAAAACAAATATTGTATATTAATGCATATATGTGGAACCTAGAAAAATGGTACAGATGAACTGGTTTGCAGGGAAGAAATAGAGACAGAGGTAGAGAACAGACGTATGGACACCAAGTGTGGGAAGCCATGGGGTGGTGGTGGTGGGATGAGTTGGGAGATTGGGATTGACCTGTATACATGTATATGCATAAAATACATAACTAATAATAACCTGCTGTATAAAAAATTAAATAAAATTAAATTTCAAAATTTTAAAAAATAAAATTTAAAAATAAAAGAGGAAAAAGTTCTTCCCTTCACACAGATGTATTTATATGAATGAATTATTTCCATGCTTATATCTATAAATACATAAAAGAGGAATAAAATCTAACTTGAACCAAAAAAGAAAAAAAAAACCTGAACCCATGAATTAGACAGAGGAAGACACAATCAGGGCACTTGCTCCAGCGGTAAACAATTCTGAAATTGGTCAGAGGTGGGGAATCATCTCCCATAGAGCCAGAAGCCCACTCCTACACAAGGAGCGTCCTCATTGCAAAGCGGGGGGCCATGCCGAGGCATCTGTGAGTAACCGTGAGCTGAGTCCCAGGCCAGCTGCTGTTGAACTTTTCCCACCCTTCCCAGGTAAAACACCTGAATATGTACAAGGGCTTGAAAGCCTAGAGGAAGGGGCGTGGAGCCACACCAGCGACAGCACGCAGGCCAACTTGGTGCCTGCAGGCCAGTCAGGATGGTCCTGGCCCTGGGCGCTCTTCTGGAAGATTTCCATTGCCCTGCCTGAGATACCCCTCCTGTCCCGGCCCCCACTGCTTTTTTCCTTCCTCACCTCTGTCCGGAGAGAAATTCCAGCGGAAGGTATGGGTGACACATCCTCTTCATTACAGGTGGAAGCCTGGCAACTCCTGCAGAAAGTCCAGCAGAGACCCACTCACACCGGGCCACCCACAAAGCCGTGGCCCCTCACTCCCTCCCACCAGCACAGCCCCGACACTGCTGACGGGGCAGAGAATATGGAGTCAGGCACAGCTTCAGGGGCTATTGCTGCCTGCAGCGCTGTTTATATTGACCTCAACCCAGGCACACCTGTGGAGGGCTGGCAGGCAGTTTCAGGCTGCCAAAATCAGCCAATCCTCACCCCTCAGGGGCTCACAGTTGCAGAAAATGAAACTTGCTAAACGGGCCAGGCCCTAGGAACAGGTGTGGGCTCTTGAGAGTCAGGATAGACAAGGGGCTGCAGCTGCGGCTTGTTTTCTTATCATTTTATCTGGTCCATGAGTGGATAACAACTTCAAGAAGACCCTATCCTAATGAGAGGAACCCAGGAGTCAGGGAGAGGAGTGATGGTGGGTGGAGACAGAGGCCTGGTGCCCTGGCTGCAGTGGAAGTGTCTGGAAGACCAGGCAGAAAGAGCCTGCAGAGAGTGATAGCCATGGTCACAGACCTGTCAGAGCTGCTGTTTGTTAGTTCAAGTCCTGCTCTGAGGTATTCTGTGTCAGCTGTGAGCGACAGGTGAGCAGGGGGTTCTCTGCAAGGTGGGCTATGTGCACAGTTCCTGTGTGTCCAGCCCTGCTGCGGTTCCTTCCCAGGGGAGCTCCGTATCCTGGGAAGGGCCTGAGTAGGAGAGCCCCATGGGCTGCTGGGTACCTGCAGAGGTGAGCTCCATGCCCTGGGAGGGACTTGACCACGAGAGCCCCGTGGGCTGTGGGGTAGGGGTGCAGCCCAGGTGAGCTCCATATCCTGAGATTGGCCTGACCACGAGAGCCCCATGGCCTGCTGGAGACCTGGTAAAGGATATCAGGACAGTCAGTGAAGCCACCGAGGATATACATCCAGTAGCTCCTATTTCCTACTCCCTGCTGGTCATTCTACCTTCCACCAGGCCATGGCATTCTGTATTAGACTTCAATGATGCCTTCTTCTGTATTCCATTCATCTCAGAGTCACAAGAATTTTTGGTTTGTGAGTGGCAGGACACAACATGCAACAAAAGCAATAATGCTGGGCCGTCCTGCCCCAATGGTTCAAAAATCCCCACACCATCATTGGGGAAATGTCCTCTAAAGACCGAAAAGTTCAACCTCTTTAAAAGGGAACCCTCCTTCAATATGCAGATGACATTCTGATCACCAGGCCTACTAAAGACGCCTCTGAACTACCTAGCCAAGAAAGGATAGAAGGTGTCCAAGAAAAACGCTCAAATATCCCAGGCTAAGGTGACATGCCTGGGATTCATTCTCACAGATATTCAGAGAAACGCATCCCAGGATAGGGAAGAAGCCATTTGCAGCCTTACGTCTTCTAAAACTAGAAGACAGCTTAGGGGTTCTTGGGGAGGCCAAGGTTTTCTGCATCTGGATCCCTAACTACAGTGTCATAGCTGGGCCTCTACATGAAACACTGACACGAAAAGATGATGATCCTTTTGAATAGAATCCAGAAGCAGCCTTTCAAGAATGGAAAGAGCAGTCAATACAGACCCTTGCCCAGGAACTCCCTAATTTAGCTAAACCCTTTGACCTTTACATACCCGGTCAAAGGTTAATCGCCCTTGGAGCCTTAGTGCAAAAACTGGGACCACTTGAAATGGAGCAACACAAGAATGCCCTTCAGGTATGATAAACTATGGTCACCAAGGGCTTTGCCCACCGACTCATCAGGCCAGGATACTGGGGTATCTAAAAAGCTGGAAATCAGCAGCCCGCAAGGCCAGCTCCCTCCTAAGGGAAAAGGACCCCACGTGGTGATCCTAACCACCCATCATGCCCTGAAGTTGCAGGGGTCGCTCTGTGGACACACTGACCTCGAGTGAGGAGGCCCTCCAACTCCAACCTCCAGAGAGATAAACGGGGGCAACGGGCCCCCAAGATGACTCGTGTGACCATCACTTGACCTGGAGTTTCTCTCAGAAAACGACAAGACTGTGCCCCGAAAGAGCAGACTACTGCTTGCAGGACTTACTGCACCCAGAGGGGAGCTAATAAGCTTGGCGGGGGAAACGTATATCACGCTTTCACCATAGAAAACCCTACAGACACCGCAGTGATGGTGGCCAATATGACCGGCTGGACTGCTGGCTACTTCTAAAGGCCGTTGACTCAGTGGACGTCATGGTCCTGGATCACCACTGACCCTGGACTGTCTGGGAGTTGCGCGGGCAGGGCTCTGACACATGGTGCTGTTTGTACATTAATTCAGGGACCTAATTAAAGAAAGCACAGACTACTGGTCAGAGCATCTAGTCTGGCAAAAACTGTCAGCCTAAGGTCGCCGAACATATGTGGGGTGGGGTGAAACCTGCCACCGCAGCATCCCTGCGCCTCTCTTTCCTGGACCCTTAAAGGTCATTAGAATCTGTAACACTTCCAATGCTGGTGCTCAGGCGGACGAGAAGTGAGGCAGGAGGCCTTGGGACAATCAACCTCACCAGGAGGCTGGAGGGGAGACGTTTTCCCCCTCCCCCCATGTATCAGGGCTCCCACCACAGCATGAAGCAGTTACAAAAGAGGGGTCTGCACCCTCAACACCCCAAGAATAAGGAACGGAACAAAAAGCAGAGGAGGTGTTCGTCTCCGGCAACGTTCATTAAAAATTCCTGGGAGATAAAAAGAGAATCTGGGCAATAAAATAAAGTCGAACCTGTTTTTCCTTTGTGCTTTGTCTAATTTCATGTGCTCCTAGGGTTCCGCATGCAGAGGTCCCACACCCGGCACTTCAGACCCGATTTCCTAGTGCAGAATGGCTGGGTCGACACCTCAGCTAGCGGGGTCCCATGCAGACTCCGCGGCATAGAGCCTGAGCTGCAGCCAACGCAGCCCTCGAGAGCTCCATCCCCTCCATCCCACTGACGCTGCCCGGGACCCTACACAGCAGCCCAGCCCACAGCCCATGGGGGAGTGCACGCTCTCACCTCTCCATTCTGTTTTCAAAATAATGTTTCCTTTGCTTCTGAACCAAACTCAGTCTTGATCTGTTGGCTCCAATGACAGTGGGCACGGGGACTCCTGTTGGGGTCCACTCTGGAGGATCAGTAACAGAAATTGAGAACATTGTAACTTCAATGAACAGATGTGTGAGCCAAACTGTAGTTAACATAGAGCAGTGTATAATGCTCGGGTAAAATAAGATGTTTCTAAGACTTACATTTTATATTTCCCTCACTTTCCTATAAGCAAGTTCAGTGAAGACGTCTGTCTTATTTGTCAGGTCAACATTAGAGAAATGAAGTGATTTATTTCCATGGATGTACATCGAATACTCTTGGCTGAAGCTTCAATCTTGTTTTGAATGCTTTTCCATTGAAAATGATACCTCTCTTTCAGCTCCCCCATTTCTGAGAAGTATAAAATCTTATAATTTATTATTACCAAAGGGGAAAGGTAGGAGAAGGGATAAATTAACAGTTTGGGATTAACACATACACACTGCTATGTATAAAATAGATCATCAACAAGGAACTACTGTATAGCACAGGGAACTACACTGAATATTTTGCAATAACCTATAAGGGGAAATAATCTGAAAAACAATAGATATTTTTATTGACATCATCTATCAATGACAGATAAAATGTAACCTAAGCAAGGCCGATGGTGAGTGCTTCTGACCCTGAAGATTTCAGTCATCTAAAGTTGGGGCTCTGCCTATTTCCCAAGCCCCTTACAGGACATACGTGTAGCCGTAGCTTAAAAATTCCCCAGTTTGGGGTTCGGGGAGGCACTGATTTGGAAAAATCCCTGGTGTTCTCCTTACATGCACGGGACCCTTCCTACAGCTAAAACATGCCTGTCACACCTAGAGGATGGTACACCGTTTGATCGGAAAGAGTTTGGAAAAGGCACCTCATCTCCCCATCGCCTGGTGCTCGGGTTCAACCCTCCAGCATCTTTCCTAACAATCTCCTCACTTGGGGATATCAGCACCGTCAACATCCTGTTGCACACAGTTTGGAATTTGTCCAGAGGATGAAGCGGAAGGATGAGAAAAATTTAGAGACAAGTCTTAGGTGTTCGGACAGGCACATGCCACTCTAATTTCCAATCCAGAAGACAAATTCATCAAAGGCTAGAATTGCCCACGGAAACAGAATAGGGCTAGAGGAAAAACCGCTGTTTTGTGTCCGGTTTCCAAAAACACAAGTTGAAAAATGGAACTCAGGGGCACTAAAATTCATGAAACTGCAGAGTTGAAAATATCTATCGCCGAAAAATGTCTTGAGGTAAGTCACAGAAAAGGACTTGTAAGCAAGGGAGAGTGGCAGGAAACAGATTTGAAGAGGTAGAAAGGACTCCCCATTAAAGCACAAGAAAAGGGGCTGAACATCGCCAATGATGCAGTTGGCCAAAAAGGGTGTATGCATTTTTTCTGAATATATTCAAGTAAAGGCCAAACACACTTTTAATCCAACCAAACAGGTGGGCACTGGAAATCAATATCACAAAATGTATCACTTCACATCAGTCAGAAGGGCCATCCACATAAAGTGTAAACACCAGAAATGCAGGACAGGGCGAGGAGAAAAGGGAGCCCTGTGAGGCTGATAGTGGAAATGTAATTTGCCAACGGCCACTCTGGAGAAGTGTATTGTGTTTGCTAAAACATCTAAAAAATGAGCTACAGAGCATAGGGCACTTGCACTCATGGGCGTGTACCTTGGGAAAAACAAAAATCGACAGAAAACAGGCACCCGAACGTTTACCACCTCTCTGTTAAAAAGGGCCTCAACTTGGATATAACCTAAATGTCCCTGGAAGGATAAAATGGATAAAAGAGATGGGGTACTTATGTAGAGTGGAATATTACTCATCCAGAAATCAATGAAATAAGGCCAGTTGTAACAACTCTGGAGGAGTTACATACGATCATTCTAAGTGACATATGTCAGAAAGAAAAAGACACATATCATAAGATGTCACTTAAAGGTGGAATCAAAAATGGCTACACATGAAATAAATTACAAAACAGAAACATAGTCAAATATGTAGAAAATAGACATAAGGCTGCTAAATGGGAAAGGTGGGGAATGGTGAGGTATTATCCAGCAGGTTGAAATTAGCAAAGATACCATTCCAAGTACCAAATTGAATAACTGACAAGGCCTACACGGTACCTCAAAGAACTGCACTCAGCCCACTCAAGTTACTGGAAAATAATACATATGACTGGTAAGCATCTGAAAAAGAATTTATTGTTGTCTCACAGTACATGAATCAAGTGGATGTACAGCAGCAAAAAACAGAGCTTTGAAAATCAGCTGTAACCAATATAAAAATAAATTTAAAACTATTTATAAAAACAGTGAGACAGACAAAAATTCTTACAACTTTTGTTGAAGGGCTACGATGTAACATGGATTGAACACATGTAGACCCACAGCAGGATGATTATATAAGGCTGGAAGCTATGCACGCTAAGAGATGTTAGAGAGGCTGGGTGAGGAAATGCAGACCTTTTAAAGTAATACTGCCTGGTACCCATTCCATGGGTCCCAAATCTGCAGGTTCAAGGGAATCTTCTGACAGCGAAAACATGCCCGGGAAACCGAGATGAATGTACACCGTGTGCTCAGGAAAGGTGTCTAAAATGCACCTCATTTTTGATCTCCTGGTGCTGGGGTTCGCCATTCCAGCCACATTACTAACAATCTCCCCACTTGGAGAATCAGCACCTTTAACCTCCTGTTTCACACAGTTTGCAATTTGTGCAGAGGATAAATGGGAAGAGGGGGAACCAATGAGAGACTAGCTGTAGGACTTTTGACAGGCACATGTCACTCTAATTTCCCATTAGGAAGAAGAATTAACCAAAGGCTCAGCCTGCCTCCCCAGAACCAGAATAGGGCCAGAAGTAATCCAATGGTTTGGCGGCCAGCTCACAAAAAAAGCGAGTTGCAAAATGGAGCTCAGGAGCAGACAATTCAAAGACCTGCAAAGATATAAATGATAACCAACGTCCAAAAATATATTCAGGTAAGGCAACGAAGAGGATCTGAATGAGAGGCAGAATTGCAGGAAACAGATTTCAAAAGGTAGATTGTACTCACATTTAAAGCATATGAAAAGCAGCAGAATTTCTAAAATGAGGCGGTTGGGCAAAAGGATGTATGCGTTTTTTTCGTGAATATCTTCAGGAAAAAAACACATGCAGAGTTTTTGGCCAACCAAGCAAGAGGGAAATGCAAATCCGCACAACAAAGAAGTCTCAATTTCCACTGCTCAGAAAGGCAATCCAAAAAATGTGTACAAACCAGAAATGCAGGAGAGGCCATGGAAAACAGGGAGCCTAGTCACGCTGATGGGTGGGGTATAAATATCCAAGAGCCACTCTGAAGAAGTGTATGCTGCTTTTAAAACATCTAAAATACAAAGCCCCGGAGAAAGGGGACTTCAACTCATGGACATATAACTTGGGAAGACTAAATGTCAATAAGACACAGGCACCCCAAAGTTTAGGGCTGCTCTGCATACAAGAACCTCAACTTTGGTACACCTAAAATATCCCAGGAAAAAGAGAAATGCATAAAGGACTTGTGGTAATTTTGTACAACGGAATATCACTCAGACATGAAATCAATGTATATAAGGCCAGTAGCAGCATAATGAGTGGATTTACGTATGATGATTTTAAGGGAAATTAGTCACACAGAAAAAAGAATCTTATCATAAGATATGACTTATAGAGGGAATGTCAATATCACAACACATGAACTGAATTAGGAAAGAGAACAGAGTCTCACATTTAGCAAAAATCTCTTATGCCTGCTTCAGGGGAAAGGAGAGGTGGGGTGATGCATAAAACCAGAGTTTGATATTAGCACAGGTACCATTCCATAAACCAAATACAGAATAGACAAGACCTACACCTTCCTCAGTGAACGGGACTCAACACCCCTATGCCCCACAGAGGAATATATCTGAGTACTAAGAATCTTAAAACCTATGTATTGATATGTCTCCGTAAGGGAATCAATTGTGTCTAGACTGGCATAAACACGTCAGTGAAAATCAGCTCAACCCCATTATAAAAATGAATTTCAAAAAACCCCCCCAAAACAGCGAAATTCTTACACAATTCCTTCAGGGGTTCTGATGAAACCTGGAATGACCCTATCTGCAAAGACAGCTGGATGAGACATAAGGCTGGACACTTGGGACTGAGAGGACTGGTGAGATTGGGAGAGAAAATGCAGACCTTTTAAAGTAGTAATGCATGCCACCATTCCATGTGTCCCAAATCTCCAGGTAGAAGGGAATATCACTACAATTATAACATGTATGGGAAACCTAGAAAATGGACACCCTGTGATGGCGAAAGTTTTCTAAAACTCTCCTAATTTTTCCTCTCCTTGTGCTCCACTTTGGCATTCCAACTGCTTTACTATCAATCTCCCAACTTAGGAGAGTCAGCCCCTATAACCTCCTGGTTCGCACAGTTTGCTAATTGTGCAGAGGATGAAAGGGAAGAGGGAGAACCAATCAGAGAGTAGATGTAGGCATTTGGACAGGCACATGTCACTCTAATTTCCTGGCAGGAAGAAGAATTAACCAAAGCCTCAGCCACCCACAGGGAACCAATATAGCCACCCCTGGAACCTGTATAGGTCCTGAAGCAAAATTGTGGATTTGCAGCCATCTCACAAAGATGGGATTTGAAAATTGGAGCTCAGGGGCACGGCAATTCACAAACGTGCAGACTTATAAAGGACTACTCACTTCCAAAAATCTGTTGAGGGAAGGAAATGAAGCGGCCTTGAAAATGACGCAGAATTTCACAAAACATATTTCAAGAGGTAAATTGGAATCGCCTTTAAAGCACAGGAAAAGCATCCCAACTTGGACAGAGATGCACTTGGCCAAAAAGGACATATGCCTTTTCTCCTGAATATATTCAGAAGAAAACGCATACACCCTTTTTGGCCAATCAAGCAAGCGCGCAATACAAATCCACACTACAAAGAATTGTCACTTACCACCGGTCAAAAGGGACATCCGAATATCTGTAAAAACCAGAAAGGCAACAGAGAGATGGCAAGGGTATGAAGCAATGTGATCCCAATGGTCATGGAGGATTGTGATGACAAGCGCATGGAGAATTGTGATGACAAGATTATGTACCATTTTGTTGACAAAGGCAAGGAGCATTATGATGACAAGGTTCATGGAGCACTGTGATGACAAGCATCACGGAGCATAGTGATTACACGGGTCATGGAGCATTGGGATGACAAGCGCATGGATCATTGTGATGACAATGGTCATGGAGCATTTTAATGACAAGAGTCCCGGATCATTGTGTTGTCAGGGTTCATGGAGCGTTGTGATGACAGTGGTCATGGAGCATTGTGATGACAGGGGTCATGGCGCATTGTGATGAGAAGGTGATGGAGCATTGGGCTGAAAATGTCCATGGAGTACTGTGATGACAGGGGTCATGGAGCATTGTGATGACAAGGTACTGGAGCACTGTGATGAGAAGACCATGGAGCCTTGTGATGACAAGTCTCATGGAGCATTCTGATGAAAAGTGCCATGGAGCATTGTGATTACAGGGGTCTTGGAGCATTGTGATGACAAGGGCATGGAACATTGGGATGAGAAGGCCATGGAGCATTCTGATGACATGCATCATGGAGCTTTGTGATGACAAGGGCATGGAGCATTGTGATTACAGCGGTCTTGGAGCAGTGTGATGAAAAGGGCATGGATCATTGTGATGAAAAAGGCATGGAGCCTTGTCATGACAGGGTTCAAGGAGAAAACTGACAACAAGTGTCAGGGAGCATTGTGATGACAAGGGTATTGAGTATTGTGATGACAAAGGTCATGGAGCATTGTGATGAGAAGACCATGGATAATTGTGATGACGAGCGTCATGGGGCGTTGTGATGATAAGTGTTATGGAACATATTGATCACAAGGATTTGGAGCATTGTGATGACAGAGGTCATGGAGCATTTTGCTTTCATTGTGATGACAATAGCCTGAAGCATTATGATGATGGGCAAGGTGCATTGTGATGACAGGGTTCATGGAGCATTGAGATGAAAAGGGACATGGAGCATTGTGATTACAGGAGTCTTGGAGCATTGTGATGACAAAGGCATGGAACATCGTGAATGAGAAGGCCATGGAGCATTCTGTTGACATGCGTCATGGAGCTTTGTGATGACAAGGGCATGGAGCATTGTGATTACAGGGGTCTTGGAGCATTGTGATGACAAGGGTCATGGAGCCTTGTGATGACAAGGCTGTGGAACATTGTGATGGCAGGGGTCATGGAGCATTGTTATGACAGGGGTAATGGAGCATTGTGATGACAAGGGCATGGAGCATTGGTCTGAAAAGTTTCATGGATTATTGTGATGAGAGGGGGCAAGGAGCATTGTGATGAGAAGGGCATGGAACACTGTGATACATGGGTCATGGAGGATTGTAATGAGAAGCGCATGGAGCATTGTGATAAGAATGGCATCGAGCATTGTGATGAAAAGCATCATGGAGCCTGTGATGACAAGGGCATGGAACAATGTGATGAGAGGGTTCATGGAGCATTGTGATGACAATGGCATGCAGCATTGTGATGACAAGGGTCATTGAGCTTTGTGATGACAAAGGTCATGGAGCATTTTGATGACAAGGGTGTGGTGCATTCTGTTGTGAAGGGCAGGGAGCATTGTGATGACAGGGGTTATGGAACATTGTGATTTCAGGGGAATGGAGCATTGTGATGATAAAGGCATGTAGCATTGTTGTGACAAGGGTCATGGAATATTGTGATGACAGGGGTGAGGGAGTATTGTGTTGACTAGTGATGGAACATTGTGATATCAGTGGTGAGAGAGAATTTTGATGAGAAGTGCATGGAGCAGTGTGATGACAAAGTTTATGGAGCATTGTGATGACAAAGATGTGGAGCATTGTGATGACAAGCGCATGGCACATTGTGATGCCATGGGTCATGGAGTATTGTGCTAACAAAGGCATTGAGCATTGGGAGGACAAGGGTCACCGAGCATTGTGATGAAATGTTCATGGAGCACTGTGGTGACAAAGGTCACAGAGCCTTGTGATGACGAGGGCATGGACCATTGTGATGGCAAAGGTCATGAAGCATTGTGATGACTGTAGTCACGGAGCATTGTGATGACAGGGGTCATAGAGCATTGTGATGAAAGGGCATGGAGCATTGTGATGACAGGGGCATGTTGCATTGGTTTGACAAGTTTCAGGGATTATTGTGATGACAGTGGGCATGGCGCATTGTGATGACAAGGGCATGGAGCATTGTGATGAGAAGGTCATGGAGTATTGTGAAGAAGGGTGTCAGGGAGCATTGTGATGACATATGTCATGGTCCATTGCGATGACAATGGAATGGAGCACTGTGATGCCAAGTGTCATGGAGGATTGTGATGACAAAGGTAATGGAGCATTTTGATGACAAGCGCTTGGGGCATTGTGATGACAAGGGTCATGGAGCATTGTGATAACAAGGGCCATTGAGAATTTTGATGACATGTTCATGAAGCATTGTGATGACAATCACATGGAGCTTGCTGTGACAGGGATCATGGAGCATTGCGATGACAAGTGCATAGAGAATTGTGATGACAAAGCATGTAACACTGTGATGAAAAGCATCATGGAGCACAGTGATGCCAAGAACGTGGAGAATTGTGATGACAGGGGACATGGAGCATTGTGATGACCAGGGCATGGAGTATTGTGATGGCAAGACCGTGGAGCATTGTGATGAGAAGACCATGGATAATTGTGATGATGAGCGTCATGGAGCACTGTAATGACAAGGTGTATGGAGCATTGTGATAAAAGGGGTCATGGAGCATTGTGATGACAAGGTTCATGGAGCATTCTGATGACAAGCTTGTGGAGTGTTTTGATGACAATGACATGGAGCATTTTGATGAAAATGGCATTGGGCATTGTGATGAAAAAGACATGGAGCCTTTTCATGACAATTTTCAGGGAGCATTCTGACGACAAGTGTCAGGGAGCATTGTGATGACAAAGGTCATGGAGAATTTGGACGACAAGGGCATGGAGTGTTGTGATGACAAGCACATGGAGCTTGCTATGACGGGGTCATGGAGCATTGCGATGACAAATGAATAGAGAATTGTGATGACAAAGCATGTAACACTGTGATGAGAAGTGTCATGGAGCATAGTGATGCCAAGATCGTGGAGAATTGTGATGACAGAGGACATGGAGCGTTGTGATGACCAGGTCATGGAGCATTGCGATGGCAAGATCGTGGAGCATTGTGATGAGAAGACCATGGATAATTGTGATGACGAGGGTCATGGAGCACTGTAATGACAAGGGGTATAGAGCACTGTGATGACAGTGGTCATGGAGAATTGTGATGACCGGGGACATGGAGCATTGTGATGCCCAAGGCATGGAGCACTGTGATGGCAAGACAGTGGAGCATTGTGATGAGAAGACCATGGATAATTGTGATGAGGAGCGTCATGGAGCACTGTAATGACAAGTGGTATGGAGCCTTGTGATGACAGGGGTCATGGAGCATTGTTATGACAGTGGTCATGGAGCATTGTGATGACAAGTGTCATGTAGCATTTTGATGGCAAGATCGTGGAGCATTGTGATGAGAAGACCATGGACAATTGTGATTACGAGTGTCATGGAGCACTGTAATGACAAGCAGTATGGAGCATTGTGATGACAGGGGTCATGGAGCATTGTGATGACTGGGGACATGGAGCATTGTGATGACCAGAGCATGGAGCATTGTGATGGCAAGACCGTGGAGCACTGTGATGAGAAGACCATGGATAATTGTGATGACGAACATCATGGAGCACTGTAATGACAAAGGACATGGAGCATTGTGATGACAGGGGTCATGGATCATTGAGATGACAAGTGTCACGGAGCATTCTGATGACAAGCTTGTGGAGTATTGTGATGACAATGGCATGGAGCATTGTGATGAAAAGGGCATGGATCATTGTGATGAAAAAGGCATGGAGACTTGTCATGACAGGGTTCAATGAGCATACTGATGACAAGTGTCAGGGAGCATTGTGATGACAAGTGTATTGAGAATTGTGATGACAAAGGTCATGGAGCATTGTGATGAGAAGTCCATGGATAATTGTGATGAGCAGCGTCATGGGGCGTTGTGATGACAAGTGTTATGGAACATTGTGATCACAAGGGTTTGGAGCATTGTGATGAGAGAGGTCATGGAGAATTTTGATTTCATTGTGATGACAATAGCATGAAGCATTATGATGATGGGCATGGTGCATTGTGATGACAGGGTTCATGGAGCATTGAGATGAAAAGAGTCATGGATCATTGTAATAACAAGGGTCTTGGAGCATTGTGATGACAAGGGCATGGAGCATTGGTCTGAAAAGTTTCATGGATTATTGTGATGAGAGTGAGCATGGAGCATTGTGATGGCAAGGGCACGGAACACAGTGATACATGTGTCATGGAGGATTGCAATGACAAGGGCATGGAGCATTGTGATGACAAGCGCCATGGAGCTTTGTGATGACAACGGCATGGAGCAATGTGATGAGAGGTTTCATGGAGGTTTGTGATGACAATGGCATGGAGCATTGTGATTCCAAGGGTCATGGAGCTTTGTGATGACATAGGCCATGGAGCATTTTGATGACAAGGGCGTGGTGCATTGTGATGAGAAGGGCAGGGAGCATTGTGATGACAGGGTCATGGAGCAATTGGATGAAAAGGGTCATGGAACATTTTGATGACAGTGTTTATGGAACATTGTGATGTTAGGGGTCATGGAGCATTGTGATGAAAAGGGTCATGGAGCATTGTGATGACAGGGGTTATGGAACATTGTGATGTCAGGGGTCATGGAGCATTGTGATGATAAGAGCATGTAGCATTGTTGTGACAAGGGTCATGGAACATTGGGATGACAGGGTGGAGGGAGTATTGTGTTGACTAGTGATGGAACATTGTGATATCAGTGGTGAGAGAGCATTTTGATGAGAGGTGCATGGAGCATTGTGATGACAAGGCTGTGGAGCATTGTGATGAGAAACGCAGGGCACATTGTGATGACATGGGTCATGGAACATTGTGCTGACAAACGCATGGAGCATTGTGATGACAAGGTTTATGGAGCATTGTGATGACAACGATGTGGAGCATTGTGATGACAAGCGCATGGCACATTTGATGCCATGTGTCATGGAGTAATGTGCTGACAAAGGCATGGAGCATTGTGATGACAAGTGTAACCGAGCATTGTGATGAAATGTTCATGGAGTGTTGTGGTCACAAAGGTCACAGAGCCTTGTGATGACGAGGGCATGGACCATTGTGATGACAAAGGTCATGAAGCATTGTGATGACTGTAGTCACGGAGCATTGTGATGACAGGGGTCATAGAGCATTGTGATGAAAGGGCATGGAGCATTGTGATGACAGGGGCATGTTGCATTGGTTTGACAAGTTTCAGGGATTATTGTGATGACAGTGGGCATGGCGCATTGTGATGACAAGGGCATGGAGCATTGTGATGAGAAGGTCATGGAGTATTGTGAAGAAGGGTGTCAGGGAGCATTGTGATGACATATGTCATGGTCTATTGCAATGACAATGGAATGTAGCATTGTGATGCCAAGTGTCATGGAGGATTGTGATGACAAACGTAATGGAGCATTTTGATGACAAGGGCTTGGAGCATTGTGATGACAAGGGTCATGGAGCATTGTGATAACAAGGGCCATTGAGAATTTTGATGACATGTTCATGAAGCATTGTGATGACAATCACATGGAGCTTGCTATGACAGGGGTCATGGAGCATTGCGATGACAAGTGCATAGAGAATTGTGATGACAAAATATGTAACACTGTGATGAGAAGTATCATGGAGCATAGTGATGCCAAGAACGTGGAGAATTGTGATGACAGGGGACATGGAGCATTGTGATGACCAGGGCATGGAGCATTGTGATGGCAAGACCGTGGAGCACTTTGATGAGAAGACCATGGATAATTGTGATGATGAGCGTCATGGAGCACTGTAATGACAAGGGGTATGGAGCATTGTGATGACAGGGGTCATGGAGCATTGTGATGACTGGGGACATGGAGCATTGTGATAACCGGGGGCATGGAGCCTTGTGATGGCAAGATCGTGGAGCACTGTGATGAGAAGATCATGGATAATTGTGATGACGAGTGTCATGGAGCTCTGTAATGACAGGGGGTAGAGAGCACTGTAATGACAGTGGTCATGGAGCATTGTGATGACCGGGGACATGGAGCATTGTGATGCCCAAGGCATGGAGCACTGTGATGGCAAGACCGTGGAGCATTGTGATGAGAAGACCATGGATAATTGTGATGAGGAGCGTCATGGAGCACTGTAATGACAAGTGGTATGGAGCCTTGTGATGACAGGGGTCATGGAGCATTGTTATGACAGTGGTCATGGAGCATTGTGATGACAATTGTCATGGAGAATTTTGATGACAAGGGCGTGGAGCATTGTGATGAGAAGACCATGGACAATTGTGATTACGAGTGTCATGGAGCACTGTAATGACAAGCGGTATGGAGCATTGTGATGACAGGGTCAAGGAGCATTGTGATGACTGGGGACATGGATCATTGTGATGACCAGGGCATGGAGCATTGTGATGGCAAGACCGTGGAGCACTGTGATGAGAAGACCATGGATAATTGTGATGACGAACATCATGGAGCACTGTAAGGACAAGGGGCTTGGAGCATTGTGTTGACAGGTGTCATGGAGCATTGTGATGACAGGGGTCATGGATCATTGAGATGACAAGGGTCAGGGAGCATTCTGATGACAAGCTTGTGGAGTATTGTGATGACAATGGCATGAAGCATTGTGATGAAAAGGGCATGGATCATTGTGATGAAAAAGGCATGGAGACTTGTCATGACAGGGTTCAATGAGCATACTGATGACAAGTGTCAGGGAGCATTGTGATGACAAGTGTATTGAGAATTGTGATGACAAAGGTCATGGAGCATTGTGATGAGAAGTCCATGGATAATTGTGATGACCAACGTCATGGGGCGTTGTGATGACAAGTGTTATGGAACATTGTGATCACAAGGGTTTGGAGCATTGTGATGAGAGAGGTCATGGAGAATTTTGATTTCATTGTGATGACAATAGCATGAAGCATTATGATGATGGGCATGGTGCATTGTGATGACAGGGTTCATGGAGCATTGAGATGAAAAGAGTCATGGATCATTGTATTAACAAGGGTCTTGGAGCATTGTGATGACAAGGGCATGGAGTATTGTGATGAGAAGGCCATGGAGCATTCTGATGACATGCGTCAGGGAGCTTTGTGATGACATGGGCATGGAGTCTTGTGATGACAACGCCGTAGAACATTGTCATGGCAGGGGTCATGGAGCATTGTTATGACAGGTGTAATGGAGCATTGGTCTGAAAAGTTTCATGGATTATTGTGATGAGAGTGAGCATGGAGCATTGTGATGGCAAGGGCACGGAACACAGTGATACATGTGTCATGGAGGATTGCAATGACAAGGGCATGGAGCATTGTGATGACAAGCGCCATGGAGCTTTGTGATGACAACGGCATGGAGCAATGTGATGAGAGGTTTCATGGAGGTTTGTGATGACAATGGCATGGAGCATTGTGATTCCAAGGGTCATGGAGCTTTGTGATGACATAGGCCATGGAGCATTTTGATGACAAGGGCGTGGTGCATTGTGATGAGAAGGGCAGGGAGAATTGTGATGACAGGGTCATGGAGCAATTGGATGAAAAGGGTCATGGAACATTTTGATGACAGTGTTTATGGAACATTGTGATGTTAGGGGTCATGGAGCATTGTGATGAAAAGGGTCATGGAGCATTGTGATGACAGGGGTTATGGAACATTGTGATGTCAGGGGTCATGGAGCATTGTGATGATAAGAGCATGTAGCATTGTTGTGACAAGGGTCATGGAACATTGGGATGACAGGGTGGAGGGAGTATTGTGTTGACTAGTGATGGAACATTGTGATATCAGTGGTGAGAGAGCATTTTGATGAGAGGTGCATGGAGCATTGTGATGACAAGGTTGTGGAGCATTGTGATGAGAAACGCAGGGCACATTGTGATGACATGGGTCATGGAACATTGTGCTGACAAACGCATGGAGCATTGTGATGACAAGGTTTATGGAGCATTGTGATGACAACGATGTGGAGCATTGTGATGACAAGTGCATGGCACATTTGAAGCCATGTGTCATGGAGTAATGTGCTGACAAAGGCATGGAGCATTGTGATGACAAGGGTCACCGAGCATTGTGATGAAATGTTCATGGAGTGTTGTGGTCACAAAGGTCACAGAGCCTTGTGATGATGAGGGCATGGACCATTGTGATGACAAAGGTCATGAAGCATTGTGATGACTGTAGTCACGGAGCATTTTGATGACAGGGGTCATAGAGCATTGTGATGAAAGGGCATGGAGCATTGTGATGACAGGGTCATGGAGCATTTTTCTGACAAGTTTCATGGATTATTGTGATGACAGTGGGCATGGCGCATTGTGATGACAAGGGCATGGAGCATTGTGATGAGAAGGTCATGGAGTATTGTGAAGAAGGGTGTCAGAGAGCATTGTGATGACATATGTCTTGGTCTATTGCAATGACAATGGAATGTAGCATTGTGATGCCAAGTGTCATGGAGGATTGTGATGACAAAGGTAATGGAGCATTTTGATGACAAGAGCTTGGAGCATTGTGATGACAAGGGTCATGGCGCATTGTGATAACAAGGGCCATTGAGAATTTTGATGACATGTTCATGAAGCATTGTGATGACAATCACATGGAGCTTGCTATGACAGGGGTCATGGAGTATTACGATGACAAGTGCATAGAGAATTGTGATGACAAAACATGTAACACTGTGATGAGAAGTATCATGGAGCATAGTGATGTCAAGAACGTGGAGAATTGTGATGACAGGGGACATGGAGCATTGTGATGACCAGGGCATAGAGCATTGTGATGGCAAGACCGTGGAGCATTGTGATGAGAAGACCATGGATAATTGTGATGACGAGCGTCATGGAGCACTGTAATTACAAGGGGTATGGAGCATTGTGATGACAGGGGTCATGGAACATTGTGATGACTGAGGACATGGAGCATCGTGATGACCAAGGCATGGAGCATTGTGATGGCAAGACCGTGGAGCATTGTGATGAGAAGACCATGGATAATTGTGATGACGAGCGTCATGGAACACTGTAGTGACAAGGGGTATGGATCATTTTGATGACAGGGGTCATGGAGCATTCTGAAGACAATGATCAGGGAGCATTCTGATGACAAGCTTGTGGAGTTTTGTGATGACAATGACATGGAGCGTTGTGATGAAAAGGGCATGGAGCATTCTTATGAAAAAGGCATGGAGCATTTTCATGACAGTGTTCAAGGAGTATTCTGACGACAAGTGTCAGGGAGCATTGTGATGACAAGTGTATTGAGAATTGTGATGACAAAGGTCATGGAGCATTGTGACGACAAGTACATGGAGTATTGTCATGACAGTCATCATGGAGTGTTGTGATGACAAGTGTTATGGAACATTGTGATCACAAGGGGTTGGAGCATTGTGATGACAGAGGTCATGGACCATTTTGATTTCAAGGAGTATGGAGCATTGTGATGACAAGGGCATGGAGCAATGTGATCCCAAGGTTCATGGAGGATTGTGATGAAAATGGTAATGGAGTATTGTGATGACAAGCTCATGGAGCATTGTGATGACAAGGTCATGTAGGATTTTGATGACACAGGCATGGAGAATTGTGATGATAAGGGTCATGGAGCACTGTGATGACAAGCGTCACGGAGCATTGTGATTACAGGGGTCATGGAGCATTGGGATGACAAGGGCATGCATCATTGTGATGACAAGTGTCATGGAGCATTGGGCTGAAAATGTTCATGGAGTATTGTGATGACAGGGGTCATGGAGCATTGTGATGACTAGGGAATGGAGCATTGTGATGACAAGAGTCCCGGATCATTGTGTTGTCAGGGGTCATGGAGTGTTGTGATGACAGTGGTCATGGAGGATTGTGATGATATGGGTCATGGAGCATTGTGATGAGAAGGTCATGAAGCATTGGGCTGAAAATGTTCATGGAGTATTGTGATGACAGGGGTCATGGAGCATTGTAATGAGAAGGGAATTGAGCACTGTGATGACAAGGTCCTGGAGCATTGTGATGGGAAGTCCATGGAGCCTTGTGATGACAATTCTCATGGAACATTCTGATGAAAAGTGGCATGGAGCATTGTGATTACAGGGGTTTTGGAGCATTGTGATGACAAGGGCATGGAGTATTGTGATGAGAAGGCCATGGAGCATTCTGATGACATGCGTCATGGAGATTTGTGCTGACAAGGGAATGGAGTATTGTGATGAAAATGGCATGGATCATTGTTATGAAAAAGGCATGAAGCCTTGTCATGACAGGGTTGTAGGAGCATACTGACAACAAGTGTCATGGAGCATTGTGATGACAAGTGTATTGAGCATTGTGATGACAAAGTTCATGGAGCATTGTGATGAGAAGACCATGGATAATTTTGATGATGAGCGTCATGGGGTGTTGTGATGATAAGTTTTATGGAACATTGTGATCACAAGGGTTTGGAGCATTGTGATGACAGAGGTCATGGAGCATTTTGATTTCATTGTGATGACAATAGCCTGAAGCATTATGGTGATGGGCATGGTGCATTGTGATGACAGCGTTCATGGAGCATTGAGATGAAAAGAGGCATGGAGCATTGTGATTACAGGGGTCTTGGAGCATTGTGATGACAAGGGCAAGGAGCATTGTGATGAGAAGGCCATGGAGCATTCTGATGACATGCGTCATTGAGCTTTGTGATGACAAGGGCATGGAGCATTGTGATTACAGGGGTCTAGGAGCATTGTGATGACCAGGGTCATGGAGCCTTGTGATGACAATGGTGTGGAACATTGTGATGGCAGGGGTCATGGAGCATTGTTATGACAGGGGTAATGGAGCATTGTGATGAGAAGGGCATGGAGCACTGGTCTGAAAAGTTTCATGGATTATTGTGATGAGAGTGGGCATGGAGCATTGTGATGACAAGGTCACGGAACACTGTGATCCATGGGTCATGGAGGATTGTACTGACAAGGGCATGGAGCATTGTGATGAGAAGGGCATCATACATTGTTTTGACAAGCGTCATGGAGCTTTGTGATGACAAGGGCATGGAACAATGTGATGAGAGGGTTCATGGAACATTGTGATTCCAAGGGTTATGGAGCTTTGTGATGACAAAAGTCATGGAGCATTTTGATGTCAAGGGCGTGGTGCATTGTGATGAGAAGGGCAGGGAGCATTTTGATGACAGGGTCATGCAGCAATTTGATGAAAAGTGTAATGGAACATTTTGATGACAGGGGTTATAGAACATTGTGATGTCAGCGGTCATGGAGCTTTGGGATGAAAAGGGTCATGGAGCATTTTGATGACAGGGGTTATGGAACATTGTGATGTTCAGGGGTCATGGAGCTTTGGGATGAAAAGGGTCATGGAGCATTTTGATGACAGGGGTTATGGAACATTGTGATGTCAGGGGTCATGGAACATTGTGATGATAAGGGGATGTAGCATTGTGATGACAGGGGTCATGGAACATTGTGATTACAGGGGTGCGGGTGTAATGTGATGATTAGTGATGGAACATTGTGATATCTCTGTTGAGAGAG
Organism: Hyperoodon ampullatus; assembly: GCF_949752795.1. Lineage (NCBI taxonomy): Eukaryota > Metazoa > Chordata > Mammalia > Artiodactyla > Ziphiidae > Hyperoodon > Hyperoodon ampullatus. The sequence continues at coordinate 223,106 of NC_136922.1, forward strand.
CATTTTGATGAGAAGTGCATGGAGCATTGTGAGTACAAGGTTTATGGAGCATGACGATGACAAGGTTGTGGACCGTTGTGATGAAAATCACGTGGCACATTGTGATGACAAGGGTCATGGAGCATTGTTCTGACAAAGGCATGGAGCATTGTGATGACAAGGGTCACGGAGCATTGTGATGAAAAGTTCATGGAGTATTGTGGTTACAAAGGTCACAGAGCCTTGTGATGATGTGGGCATGGACCACAGTGATGACAAATGTTATGAAGCATTGTGATGACTGGAGTCAAAGAGCATTGTGATGACAGGGGTCATGGAGCATTGTGATGACAAGGGCATGGAGCATTGTGATGACAGGGGCATGGAGCATTGGTCTGACAAGTTTAATAGATTATTGTGATGACAGTGGGCATGGGGCATTGTGATGACAAGGGCATGGGGCATTGTGATGAGAAGGTCATGGAGTATTGTGAAGACAGGTGTCAGGGAGCATTGTGATGACATATGTCATGGTCCATTGCGATGACAATGGCATGGAGCATTGTGATGCCAAATGTAATGGAGGACTGTGATGATAAATATAATGGAGCATTGTGATGACTAGGGCTTGGAGCATTATGATGACAAGGGCCATTGAAAATTTTCATGACAAGGTCGTGAAGCATTGTGATGACATGGTGCTGGAGCATTGTGATGAGAAAACAACGGAGCCTTGTGAGACAAGTCTCATGGAGCATACTGATGAAAAGGGGCATGGAGCATTGTGATTAGAGTGTCTTGGAAAATTGTGATGACAAGGGCATGGAGCATTGTGATGAGAAGGCCAAGGAGCAGTCTGATGACATGCGTCATTGAGCTTTGTGATGACAAGGGCATGGAGCATTGTAATTACAGGCGTCTTGGAGCATTGTGATGAAAAAGGCATGGATCATTGTGATGAAAAAGGCATGGAGCCTTGTAATGACAGGGTTCAAGGAGCATACAGAGAACAAGTGTCAGGGAGCATTTTGATGACAGGTGTATTGAGCATTGTGATGACAAAGGTCATGGAGCATTGTAAAGAGAAGACCATAGATAATTGTGATGACGAGCGTCATGGGGCATTGTGATGACAAGTGTTATGGAATATTCTGATCACAAGGGTTTGGAGCAGTGTTATGACAGAGGTCATGGAGCATTTTGATTTCATTGTGATGACAATAGCCTGAAGCATTATGATGATGGGCATGGTGCATTGTGATGACAGGGTTCATGGATCATTGAGATAAAAAGGGACATGGAGCATTGTGATTACAGGGGTCTTGGAGCATTGTGATGAGAAGGGTCATGGAGCCTTGTGATGACAAGGCCATGGAACATCGTGGTGGCAGGGGTCATGGAGCATTGTTATCACAGGGGTAATGGAGCATTGTGATGGCAAGGGCATGGAACATTTGTCTGAAAATTTTCATGGATTATTGTGATGAGAGTGGGCATGGAGCATTGTGATGACAAGGGCACGGAACACAGTGATACATGGGTCATGGAGGTTTGTAATGACAAGGGCATGGAGCATTGTGATGAGAAGGGCATCGAGCAGTGTGATGACAAGCACCATGGAGCTTTTTGATGACAATTGCATGGAACAATGTGATGAGAGGTTTCATGGAGTATTGTGATGACAATGGCATGGAGCATTGTGATGCCAAGGGTCATGGAGCTTTGTGATGACAAAGGTCATGGAGCATTTTGATGACAAGGGCGTGGTGCATTGTGATGAGAAGGGCAGGGAACATTGTGATGACATTGTCATGGACCAATTTGATGAAAAGTGTCATGGAACATTTTGATTAGAGGCGTTATGTAACATTGTGATGTTAGGGGTCATGGAGCATTTTGATGAAAAGGCTCATGGAGCATTTTGATGACAGGGGTTATGGAACATTGTGATGTCAGGGATCATCAAACATTGTGATGATAAGTGCATGTAGCATTGTGATGACAGGAGTCATGGAACATTGTGATGACAGGGTTGAGGAAGTATTGTGATGAATAGTGATGTAACATTGTGATATCAGTGGTGAGAGAGCATTTTGATTTGAAGTGCATGGAGCATTGTGATGACAAGGTTTATGGAGCATTGTGATGACAAGATTGTGGAGCACTGTGACAACAAGCGCATGGTGCATTGTGATGACATGGGTCATGGAGCATTGTGCTGACAAGCGCATGGAGCATTGTGATGACAAGGGTCATGGAGCATTGTGCTGAGAAAGGCATAGAGCATTGTGATGACAAGGGTCAAAGAGCATTGTGATGAAATGTTCATGAAGCATTGTGGTTAAAAAGGTCACAGAGACTGTTGATGACAAGGGCATGGACCATTGTGATGACAAAGGTCATGAAGCCTTGTGATGACTGGAGTCACGGAGCATTGTGATGACATGGGTCATGGAGCATTGTGATGACAAGGGCATGGAGCATTGTGATGACCAGGACATTCATTATTGTGAAGCCAGGTGTCAGTGAGCATTGTGATGACATATGTAATGGCCCATTGTGATGACAATGCCATGGAGCATTGTGATGCCAAGTGTCATGGAGGATTCTGATGACAAAGGTAATGGAGCATTGTGATGACAATGGCTTGGAGCATTGTGATGACAAGGGTCAGGGAGCATTGTGCTGACAAGTGCATGGAAAATTGTGATGACAAGCGACATGGAGCATTCTGATGACAAGCTTGTGGAGTATTGTGATGACAATGGCATGGAGCATTGTGATGAAAACGGCATGGTGCATTTTGATGAAAAAGGCATGGAGCCTTTTTGTGACAGGGTTCAAGGAGCATTCTGATGACAAGTGTCAGGGAGCATTGTGATGACAAGTGTATCGAGAATTGTGATGACAAAGGTCATGGAGCATTGTGATGAAAAGGGCATGGAGTATTGTGATGACAGGCATCATGGAGCATTGTGATGACAAGTGTTATGGAGCATTGTGATCACAAGGGTTTGGAGCATTGTGATGACAGAGGTCATGGAGCATAGGGCTGAAAATGTTCATGGAGCATTGTGATGACAAGGGAATGGAGCATTGTGATGACAAGAGTCCCGGATCATTGTGTTTTCAGGTGATATTGACCGTTGTGATGACTGTGGTCATGGAGCATTGTGATGATATTGGTCATGGAGCATTGTGATGAGAAGGTCATGGAGCATTGGGCTGAAAATGTTCATGGAGTATTGTGATGACAGGGGTCATGGAGCATTGTGATGATAAGGGAATGGGGCATTTTGATGAAAATGTCCTGGAGCACTGTGATGAGAAGACCATGGAGCCTTGTGATGACAAGTCTCATGGAGCATTCTGATGAAAAGGGGCATGGACCATTGTGATTACAGGGGTCTTGGAGCATTGTGATCACAAGGGCATGGAGCATTGTGATGAGAAGGCCATGGAGCATTCTGATGACATGCATCATGGAGCTTTGTGATGACAAGGGCATGGAGCATTGTGATTACAGGGGTCTTGGAGCATTGTGATGAAAATGGCATGGATCACTGTGATGAAAAAGGCATGGAGCCTTGTCATGAAAGGTTTCAGGGAGCATACTGATGGCAAGAGTCATGGAGCATTGTGATGACATGTGTATTGCGCATTGTGATGACAAATGTCATGGGGCATTGTGATGAGAAGTCCATGGATAATTGTGATGAGTAGCGTCATGGGGTATTGTGATGACAAGTGTTATGGAACATTGTGATCACAAGGGTTTGGAGCATTGTGATGACAGAGGTCATGGAGCATTTTGATTTCATTGTGATGACAAGAGCATGAAGCATTATGATGATGGGCATGGTGCATTGAGATGACAGGGTTCATGGAGCGTTGTGATGAAAGGTGGCATGGAGCTTTGGTCTGACAAGTTTCATGGATTATTTTGATGACAGTGGGCATGGCACTTTGTGATGACAAGGGCATGGAGCATTGTGATGACAAGGTCATGGAGTATTGTGAAGACAGGTGTCAGGGAGCATTGTGATGACGTATGTCATGTTCCACTCTGATGACAATAGCACGGAGCATTGTGATGCCAAGTGTCATGGAGGATTGTTGTGACAAAGGTAAAGGAGCATTGTGATGATAAGCGCATGGAGCATTGAGATGACAAGGGCCATTGATAATTTTAATGTCCATGTCGTGAAACATTTTGATGACAAGCACATGGAGCTTCCTATGACAGGTTTCATGGAGCATTGCGATGACAAGTGCATGGAGTATTGTTATGACAAGAGCATATAACATTGTGATGAGAAGTGCCATGGAGCACTGTGATGACAAGGACGTGGAGAATTGTGAGGACAAGGGACATTGAGCTTTGAGATGACCAGGGCATGGAGCATTGTGATGGCAAAGCCGTGGAGCATTGTGATGAGAAGACCTTGGGTAATTGTGATGACGAGCATCATGGATCACTGTAATGACAAGGGGCATGAAGCATTGTGATGACAGGGGTCATGGAGCATTGTGATGACAAGGGCAAGGAGCATTGTGATGACAAGGGTACGGAACATTGTGATGAAAAGTGCCATTGAAAATTTTGATGATAAAGTCTTGAAGCATTGTGATGACAAACACTTGGAGCTTGCTATGACAGGGGTCATGGAACATTGCAATGACAAGTGCATGGAGAATTGTGATGAAACGAGCATGTAACTTTGTGATGAGAAGTGTCATGTAGCATTGTGATGACAAGTACGTGGAGAATTGTTATGACAAGGGACATGGAGCATTGTGATAACCAGGGAATGGAGCATTGTGATGACAGGGGTCATGGAGCATTATTATGACAAGGGCCATGGTGCATTCTGATATAAGATATCACTTATGAAGGGACTGTAAACCTGGCTACATATGAACTGAATTAGGAAAGAGAACAGAGTCTCAGATTTAGAAAACACTCTTATGCTTGCTTAAGGGGGAAGGAGAGGTGGGGAGACACACAAAACCAGAGTTTGATATTAAAACAGGTACCGTTCCATAATCCAAATACAGAAGAGACAAGCCCAACTCCTTCCTCAGTGAATGGGACTCAACACCCCTATTCCCCACAGAGAAATATATCTGACTAGTCAGGATCTTAAAACCTATGTATTGATATGTCTCCATAAGGGAACCAAGTGTGTCTAGAATGACATAAACACGACAGTGAGAATCAGCTCAAACCCACTATAAAAAGGAATTTCAAAACAAAACAAAGAAACAGTGAAATTCTTACACAATACCTTCAGGGGTTCTGATGAAACTTGGAATGACCCTATCTACAACGACAGCTGGATGTGGCATAAGGCTGTTCACTTGGGACTGAGAGGATTGGTGAGATTGGGTGAGAAAATGCAGACCGTTTAAAGCAATAATACCTGGCACCCATTCCATGGTTCCCAACTCTCCAGGTAGAAGGGAGTATCACTACAGTTATAACATGTATGGGAAACCTAGAGAATGGACACCCTCTGATGGTGAAAGGTTTCTAAAACTCTACTAATTTTTTTCTCTCCATGTGCTCCAGCTTGACATTCCAACTGCCTTAATATCAATCTCCCAACTTGGAGAGTCAGCCCCTATAACCTCCTGGGTCGCAAAGTTGGCACATTGTGCAGAGGATATAAGGGAAGAGGGAGAACCAATGAGAGAGTAGCTGTAGGCATTTGGACGGCCACATGTCACTCTAATTTCCCGTCACGAAGAAGAATTAACCAAATTCTCAGCCTGCCCCACCCGCATAACTAGTATAGGTCCTGAAGCAAAATTGTGGGTTTGCAGTCAGCTCACAAAAACACAAGATGAAAAATGGAGCTCAGGGGCACAGCAATTCACTAACTTGCAGAGTTATACAGGACTACTCTCTTCCAAAAATCTGTTGAGGAAAAGCCATGAGGCGGACTTGAAAATGAGGGAGATTTTCACGAAACAGATTTCCAGAAGTACATTGGAATCACCTTTAAACACAGGAAAAGCATCACAACTTCGACAATTATGGAATTGTCCATAAAGGGTGCATGCGTTTTCTCCTGAATATATTCAGGAGAAAACACATACACCCATTTTGGCCAACCAAGCAACCGCACAATGCAAATCTGAACTACAAAGAAGTATCACTTCCCACCAGTCAAAAGGGATATCCGTAAAATGTGTAAAAACCGGAAAGGCAAGAGGGTCTCTGGAGAACAGGGAGCCTTGTTATGCTGATGGGTGGGATGTAGATTGCCAACAGCCACTCTGGAGGAGTGCACTGTGTTCCCTAAAAGAATTAAACAACAGAGCTTCACAACCTAAGGCACTTCCAGTCATGGGAATATACCTTGGGAAAATTGAAAATCAATAAGACACAGCCAACCCAAAATATAGGGCAGCACTGCTTACAAGAACCTCGACTTCGGGACACCTTAAATATCCCAGGAAAGACAAAAATTGTAAAGAAATTGTGGTACATACGTACGATGGAATATCCCTCAGCCATGAAATCAATGTCATAAGGCCAGTAGCAGCATAATGAGTGGATTCATGTACGATGATTCTAACTGAAATAAGTCACACAGAAAAAGAAACTTATCATAAGATATCACTTATGAAGGTCTTGTAAACATGGCTACACATGAACTGAATTAGGAAAGAGAAGAGTCTCACATTTAGAAAACACTCTTATGCCTGCTCAAGAGGAAAGGAGAGGTGGGGTGATGCATAAAACCAGAGTTTGATATTAGCACAGGTACTGTTGCATAATCCAAATACAGAATAGACAAGACCTACTCTTTCCTCAGTGAATGGGGCTCAACACCCCTATTCCCCGCAGAGTAGTATATCTGACTAGTAAGAATCTTAAAACCTATGTATTGATATGTCTCCATAAGGTAACCAAGTGTGTCTAGAACGACATAAACACGGCAAAGAGAATCAGCTCAAACCCTCTATAAAAAGGAATTTCAAAACAAAACAAAGAAACAGTGAAATTCTTACACAATACCTTCAGGGGTTCTGATCAAACTTAGAATGACCATATCTACAACGACAGCTGGATGTGGCATAAGGCTGGTCACTTGGGACTGAGAGGATTGGTGAGATTGGGTGAGAAAATGCAGACCCTTTAAAGCACAAATGCCTGGCACCCATTCCATGGGTCCCAGCTCTCCAGGTAGAAGGGAATATCACTACAGTTATAACATGTATGGGAAACCTAGAGAATGGACACCATCTGATGGTGAAAGGTTTCTAAAACTCTACTAATTTTTTTCTCTCCTTGTGCACCAGTTTGACATTCCAACTGCTTTAGTATCAATCTCCCAAATTGGAGAGTCAGCACCTTTAACCTCCTGGTTCAGACAGTTGGCACGTTGTGCAGAGGATATAAGGGAAGAGGGAGAAACAATTAGAGACTAGCTGTAGGCATTTGGATGGCCACATGTCACTCTAAATTCCCGTCACGAAGAAGAATTAACAAACTCTGAGCCAGCCCCCCCAATGGAACCAGTATAGGTCCTGAAGCAAAATTGTGGATTGGCAGTCAGCTCACAAAAACGCGAGTTGGAAAATGGAACTCAGGGGCACAGAAATTCACTAACTTGCAGAGTTATAAAGGACTACTCTCTTCCAAAAATCTGTTGAGATAAAGCCATGAGGCGGACTTGAAAATGAGGCAGAAGTGCACGAAACAGATTTCCAGAAGTACATTGGAATCGCCTTTAAACACAGGAAAAGCATCACAACTTCGACAATTATGGAATTGTCCATAAAGGGCGCATGCGTTTTCTCCTGAATATATTCAGGAGAAAACGCATACGCCCATTTTGGCCAACCAAGCAACCGCACAATGCAAATCTGCACTACAAAGATGTATCACTTCCAACCGGTCAAAAGGGACATCCGTAAAATGTGTAAAAACAAGAAAGGCAAGACAGGATCTGGAGAAAAGGGAGCCTTGTTATGTGGAAGGGTGGGATGTAAATTGCCAACAGCCACTCTGGAGGAGTGCATTGTGTTCCCAAAAAGAAGAAAACAACAGTGCTTCACAACCTAAGGCACTTCCAGTCACGGGAATATACCTTGGGAAAATTGAAAATCAATAAGACACAGCCACCCCAAAATTTATGGCAGCACTGCTTACAAGAACCTCGACTTCGGGACACCTTATATATCCCAGGAAAGACAAAAATGGTAAAGAAATTGTGCTACATACGTATGATGGAATATCCGTCAGCCATGAAGTCAATGTCATAAGGCCAGTAGCAGCATAATGACGGGATTCATGTACGATGATTCTAACTGAAATAAGTCACACAGAAAAAGAAACTTATCATAAGATATCACTTATGAAGGGTATATAAACATGGCTACACATGGAATGAATTAGGAAAGGGAACAGAGTCTCATATTTAGAAAACACTCTTATGCATGCTTAAGGGGAAAGCAGAGGTGGGGTGATGAATAAAACCAGAGTTTGATATTAGCACAGGTACGGTTCCATAATCCAAATACAGAATAGACTGGACCTACTACTTCCTCTGTGAACGGGACTCAAAACCCCATATTTCCCGGAGAGGAATATATCTTACTAGTAAGAATCTTAAAACCTATGTATTGATATGTCTCCATAAGGGAATCTAGTGTGTCTAGACTGGCATAAACATGGCAGCGAGAATCAGCTCAAACACACTAGAAAAGGAAATTCAAAAACAAAACAAAAGACAGGGAAATTCTTTAGAATTCCTTCATGGTCTCTGATGAAACCTGGAATGACCCTATAAACAACGACAGCTGGATGTGGCATAAGGCTGGACACTTGGGACTGAGAGGATTGGTGAGATTGGGTGAACAAATGCAGACAATTTAAAACAATAATATGTGGCACCCATTCCATGGGTCCCAACTCTCCAGGTTGAAGGAACTATTACTACAGCTATAACATGTACGGGAAACCTAGAGAACGGACACACTGTGTATACAAAAGGTTTCTAAAACTCAAAGAATAGTCCCTCTCCTTGTGCTCCAGTTTGATTTTCCATCTGCTTTACTATCAATCTCCCAACTTGGAGAGACAGCCCCTTTAACCTCCTGGTTCGCACAGCTTTCCAATTTGGCAGAGGATGAAAGGGAAGAGGGAGAACCAATGAGAGCGTAGCTGTTAGGCATTTGGACGGGCACATTTCACTCTAATTTCCTGGCAGGAAGAGGAATTTACCAAATTCTCAGCCACACTCCGGGAACCAGTATAGGTCCTGAACCAAAATTTTGGACTTTCGATCAGCTCACAAAAAACGAGTTGAAAAATGGAGCTCAGGGGCACAGCAATTCACAAACTGGCCGAGTAATAAAGGACAACTATCCTCCAAAAATCTGTTGAGGGAAGGCAACGAGGCGGACTTGAAAGCGAGGCAGAATAGCAGGAAACAGATTTCAAGAGGTACGTTGGAATCACCTTTAAAGCACAGGAAGAGGGGCACAACTTCGACAATGATGCACTTGGCCAAAAAGGGCGTATGCGTTTTCTCCTGAATATATTAAGGAGAAAACGCATACGCACATTTTGGCCAAGCAAGCAAGCGGGCAATGCAAATCTGCACTACAGAGAAGTAGCACTTCCCACCGGTCAAAAGGGACACCCACAAAATGTGTAAAAACCAGAAATGCAAGACAGGTCCTGGAGATCACGGAGCCTTGTTATGCTGATGGGCGGGATGTAAATTGCCAACTGCCTCTCTGGAGGAGTGCATTGTGTTCCCTAAAACAAGTAAACAACAGAGCTACAGAGCCAAGGGCACTTCCAGTCTAGGGAATATACCTTGGGAAAACTGAAAATCAATAAGACAGAGCCACCCCAAAATTTAGGGCTGCACTGCTTACCAGGACCTCAACTTGGGTACACCTTAAATATCCCAGGAAATATAAAAATGGTTCAAAAAATTGTGGTACTTACGTACGACGGAATATCCCTCAGCCATGAAATCAATGTCATAAGACCAGTAGCAGCAAAATGGGTGGATTCAGGTACGATGATTCTAAGTGAAATAAGTCACACAGAAAAAGAAATTTATCATAAGATATCACTTATGAAGATCCTGTAAACATGGCTACACTTGAACTGAGTTAGGAAAGAGAAGAGTGTCTCACATTTAGAAAACACTCTTATGCCTGCTTAAGGGGGAAGGAGAGGTGGGGTGATGCATAAAACCAGAGTTTGATATAAGCACATGTACCGTTCCAAAAACCAACTATGGAATAGACAAGACCTACACCTTCCTCAGTGAAAGGGACTCAAAACCCCATATTTCCCGCAGAGGAATATATCTGACTAGTAAGAATCTTAAAACCTATGTATTGATATGTCTCCGTAAGGGAATCAAGTGTGTCTAGACTGGCATAAACATGGCAGCGAGAATCAGCTCAAACACACTATAAAAAGGAATTTCAAAAACCAAATAAAAAAACTGGGAAATTCTTTACAATTCCTTCAGGGTCTCTGATGAAACCTGGAATGACCCTATCTACAATGATAGCTGGATGTGGCATAAAGCTGGACACTTGGGACTGAGAGGATTGGTGAGATTGGGTGAGCAAATGCAGACCCTCTAAAGCACAAATGCCTGGCACCCATTCCATGGGTCCCAACTCTCCAGGTTGAAGGGAATATTACTACAGCTATAACATGTACGGGAAACCTAGAGAACGGACACATTGTGAATACGAAAGGTTTCTAAAACTCAACGAATAGTCCCTCTCTTGGTGCTCCGGTTTGACTTTCCATCTGCTTTACTATCAACCTCCCAACTTGGAGAGACAGCCCCTTTAACCTCCTAGTTCACACAGGTTGCCAATTTGGCAGAGGATGAAATGGAAGAGGGAGAACCAATGAGAGAGTAGCTGTTAGGCATTTGGACGGGCACATATCACTGTAATTTCCCGGCAGGAAGAAGAATTAACCAAAGTCTCAGCCCCCCACCGGGAACCAGTATAGGTCCTGAACCAAAATTTTGGACTTGCGGTCAGCTCACCAAAAACGAGTTGAAAAATGGAGCTCAGGGGCACAGCAATTCACAGGCTGGCCGAGTAATAAAGGACAACTATCGTCCAAAAATCTGTTGAGGGATGGCAACGAGGCGGACTTGAAAGCGAGGCAGAATAGCAGGAAACTGATTTCAAGAGGTACGTTGGAATCGCCTTTAAAGCACAGGAAGAGGGGCACAACTTCGACAAAGATGCACTTGGCCAAAAAGGGCGTATGCATTTTCTCCTGAATATATACAGGAGAAAACGCATACGCCTTTTTCGCCAAGCAAGCAAGTGGGCAATGCAAATCTGCACTACAAAGAAGTATCACTTCCCACCGATCAAAAGGGACATCCACAAAATGTGTAAGAACAAGAAAGGCAAGACAGGCCCTGGAGAACAGGGAGCCTTGTTATGCTGATGGGCGGGATGTAAATTGCCAACTGCCTCTCTGGAGGAGTGTATTGTCTTCCCTAAAACAAGTAAACAACCGAACTACAGAGCCAAGGTCATTTCCAGTCTAGGGAATATACCTTGGGAAAACTGAAAATCAATAAGACAGAGCCACCCCAAAATTTAGGGCTGCACTGCTTACAAGGACCTCAACTTGGGTACACCTTAAATATCCCAGGAAATATAAAAATGGTTCAAAAAATATTGGTACTTACGTACGATGGAATATACGTCAGCCGTGAAATCAATGTCATAAGACCAGTAGCAGCAAAATGGGTGGATTCAGGTACGATGATTCTAAGTGAAATAAGTCACACAGTAAAAGAAACTTATCATAAGATATCACTTATGAAGATCCTGTAAACATGGCTACACTTGAACTGAGTTAGGAAAGAGAACAGTGTCTCACATTTAGAAAACACTCTTATGCCTGCTTAATGGGGAAGGTGAGGTGAGATGATGCATAAAACCAGAGTTTGATATAAGCACAGGTACCGTTCCAAAAACCAACTATGGAATAGACAAGACCTACACCTTCCTCAGTGAAAGGGACTCAAAACCCCATATTTCCCGCAGAGGAATATATCTCACTAGTAAGAATCTTAAAACCTATGTATTGATATGTCTCCATAAGGGAATCAAGTGTGTCTACACTGGCATAAACATGGCAGCGAGAATCAGCTCAAACCCACTATAAAAATGAATTTCAAAAACAAAACAAAAAAAACTGGGAAATTCTTTACAATTCCTTCAGGGTCTCTGATGAAACCTGGAATGACCCTATCTACAATGACAGCTGGATGTGGCATAAGGAGGGACACTTGGGACTGAGACGATTGGTGAGATTGGGTGAGCAAATGCAGACCCTTTAAAGCAATAATGCCTGGCACCCATTCCATGGGTCCCAACTCTCCAGGTTGAAGCGAATATTACAACAGTTATAATATGTACGGGAAACCTAGAGAACGGACACACTGTGAATAAGAAAGGTTTCTAAAACTCAACGAATAGTCCCTCTCCTGGTGCTCCGGTTTGACTTTCCATCTGCTTTACTATCAATCTCCCAACTTGAAGAGACAGACCCTTGAACCTCCTGGTTCGCACAGGTTTCCAATTTGGCAGAGGATGAAAGGGAAGAGGGAGAACCAATGAGAGAGTAGCTGTTAGGCATTTGGACGGGCACATATCACTCTAACTTCCCGGCAGGAAGAAGAATTAACCAAAGTCTCAGCCCCCCACCGGGAACCAGCATAGGTCCTGAACCAAAATGTTGGACTTTCGGTCAGCTCAACAAAAACGAGTTGAAAAATGGAGCTCAGGGGCACAGCAATTCACAAACTGGCCGAGTAATAAAGGACAACTATCGTCCAAAAATCTGTTGAGGGAAGGCAACGAGGCGGACTTGAAAGCAAGGCAGAATAGCAGGAAACAGATTTCAAGAGGTACGTTGGAATCGCCTTTAAAGCACAGGAAGAGGGGCACAACTTCGTCAATGATGCACTTGGCCAAAAAGGGCGTATGCGTTTTCTCCTGAATATATTCAGGAGAAAACGCATACGCCCTTTCTGGCCAAGCAAGGAAGCGGGCAATGCAAATCTGCACTACAAAGAAGTATCACTTCCCACCGGTCAAAAGGGACATCCACAAAATGTGTAAAAACCAGAAAGGCAAGACAGGCCCTGGAGAACAGGGAGCCTTGTTATGCTGATGGGCGGGATGTAAATTGCCAACTGCCTCTCTGGAGTAGTGTATTGTGTTCCCTAAAACAAGTAAACAACAGAGCTACAGAGCCAAGGGCACTTCCAGTCTAGGGAATATACCTTGGGAAAACTGAAAATCAATAAGACAGAACCACCCCAAAATTTAGGGCTGCACTGCTTACAAGGACCTCAACTTGGTTACACCTTAAATATCCCAGGAAATATAAAAATGGTTCAAAAAATTGTGGTACTTACGTACGATGGAATATCCCTCAGCCATGAAATCAATGTCATAAGACCAGTAGCAGCAAAATGGGTGGATTCAGGTACGATGATTCTAAGTGAAATAAGTCACACAGAAAAAGAAACTTATCATAAGATATCACTTATGAAGATCCTGTAAACATGGCTACACTTGAACTGAGTTAGGAAAGAGAAGAGTGCCTCACATTTAGAAAACACTCTTATGCCTGCTTAAGGGGGAAGGAGAGGTGGGGTGATGCATAAAACCAGAGTTTGCTATAAGCACATGTACCGTTCCAAAAACCAACTATGGAATAGACAAGACCTACACCTTCCTCAGTGAAAGGGACTCAAAACCCCATATTTCCCGCAGAGGAATATATCTGACTAGTAAGAATCTTAAAACCTATGTATTGATATGTCGCCGTAAGGGAATCAAGTGTGTCTACACTGGCATAAACATGGCAGCGAGAATCAGCCCAAACCCACTATAAAAAGGAATTTCAAAAACAAAACAAAAAAACTGGGAAATTCTTTACAATTCCTTCAGGGTCTCTGATGAAACCTGGAATGACCCTATCTACAATGACAGCTGGATGTGGCATAAGGAGGGACACTTGGGACTGAGACGATTGGTGAGATTAGGTGAGCAAATGCAGACCCTTTAAAGCAATAATGCCTGGCACCCATTCCATGGGTCCCAACTCTCCAGGTTGAAGGGAATATTACTACAGCTATAACATGTACGGGAATCCTAGAGAATGGACACACTGTGAATACGAATGGTTTCTAAAACTCAACGAATAGTCCCTCTCCTGGTGCTCCAGTTTGACTTTCCATCTGCTTTACTATCAACCTCCCAACTTGGAGAGACAGCCCCTTTAACCTCCTGGTTCGCACAGGTTTCCAATTTGCCAGAGGATGAAAGGGAAGAGGGAGAACCAATGAGAGAGTAGCTGTTAGGCATTTGGACGGGCACATATCACTGTAATTTCCAGGCAGGAAGAAGAATTAACCAAAGTCTCAACCCCCACCGGGAAACAGCAGAGGTCCTGAACCAAAATTTTGGACTTGAGGTCAGCTCACCAAAAACGAGTTGAAAAATGGAGCTCAGGGGCACAACAATTCACAAACTGGCCGAGTAATAAAGGACAACTATCGTCCAAAAATCTGTTGAGGGAAGGCTACGAGGCGGACTTGAAAGCAAGGCAGAATAGCAGGAAACATATTTCAAGAGGTACGTTGGAATCGCCTTTAAAGCACAGGAAGAGGGGCACAACTTCGACAATGATGCACTTGGCTAAAAAGGGCGTATGCGTTTTCTCTTGAATATATTCAGGAGAAAAGGCATACGCCCTTTTTGGCCAAGCAAGCAAGCGGGCAATGCAAATCTGCACTACAAAGAAGTATCACTTCCCACCGGTCAAAAGGGACATCCACAAAATGTGTAAAAACCAGAAAGGCAAGACAGGCCCTGGAGAACTGGGAGCCTTGTTATGCTGATGGGCGGGATGTAAATTGCCACCTGCCTCTCTGGAGGAGTGTATTGTGTTCCCTAAAACAAGTAAAGAACAGAGCTACAGAGCCAAGGGCACTTCCTGTCTAGGGAATATACCTTGGGAAAACTGAAAATCAATAAGACAGAGCCACCCCAAAATTTAGGGCTGCAATGCTTACAAGGACCTCAACTTGGGTACACCTTAAATATCCCAGGAAATATAAAAATGGTTCAAAAAATATTGGTACTTACGTACGATGGAATATCCCTCAGCCATTAAATCAATGTCATAAGACCAGTAGCAGCAAAATGGGTGGATTCAGGTACGATGATTCTAAGTGAAATAAGTCACACAGAAAAAGAAACTTATCATAAGATATCACTTATGAAGATCCTGTAAACATGGCTACACTTGAACTGAGTTAGGAAAGAGAACAGTGTCTCACATTTAGAAAACACTCTTTTGCCTGCTTAAGGGGGAAGGAGAGGTGGGGTGCTGCATAAAACCAGAGTTTGGTATAAGCACAGGTACCGTTCCAAAAACCAACTATGGAATAGACAAGACCTACACCTTCCTCAGTGAAAGGGACTCAAAACCCCATATTTCCCGCTGAGGAATATATCTGGCTAGTAAGAATCTTAAAACCTATGTATTGATATGTCTCCGTGAGGGAATCAAGTGTGTCTAGACTGGCATAAACTTGGCAGCGAGAATCAGCTCAAACCCACTATAAAAATGAATTTCAAAAACAAAACAAAAAAAACTGGGAAATTCTTTACAATTCCTTCAGGGTCCCTGATGAAACCTGGAATGACCATATCT
This sequence comes from Hyperoodon ampullatus, assembly GCF_949752795.1. Classification (NCBI taxonomy): domain Eukaryota; kingdom Metazoa; phylum Chordata; class Mammalia; order Artiodactyla; family Ziphiidae; genus Hyperoodon; species Hyperoodon ampullatus. Next base: position 238,845 of record NC_136922.1, read on the forward strand.
ACAATGACAGCTGGATGTGGCATAAGGAGGGACACTTGGGACTGAGAGGATTGGTGAGATTGGGTAGGCAAATGCAGACACTTTAAAGCACAAATACCTGGCACCCATTCCATGGGTCCAAACTCTCCAGGTTGAAGGGAATATTACTACAGCTATAACATGTACGGGAATCCTAGAGAACGGACACACTGTGAATACGAAAGGTTTCTAAAACTCAACGAATAGTCCCTCTCCTGGTGCTCCGGTTTTACTTTCCATCTGCTTTACTATCAACCTCCCAACTTGGAGAGACACACCCTTTAACCTCCTGGTTCGCACAGGTTGCCAATTTGGCGGAGGATGAAAGGGAAGAGGGAGAACCAATGAGAGAGTAGCTGTTAGGCACTTGGACGGGCACCTATCACTGTAATTTCCCAGCAGGAAGAAGAATTATCCAAAGTCTCAGCCCCCTACCGGGAACCAGTATAGGTCCTGAACCAAAATTTTGGACTTGCGGTCAGCTCACCAAAAACGAGTTGAAAAATGGAGCTCAGGGGCACAGCAATTCACAAACTGGCCGAGTAATAAAGGACAACTATCGTCCAAAAATCTGTTGAGGGAAGGCAACGAGGCGGACTTGAAAGCGAGGCAGAATAGCAGGAAACAGATTTCAAGAGGTACGTTGGAATCGCCTTTAAAGCACAGGAAGAGGGGCACAACTTCGACAATGATGCACTTGGCCAAAAAGGGCGTATGCGTTTTCTCCTGAATATATTCAGGAGAAAACGCATACGCCCTTTTTGGCCAAGCAAGCAAGCGGGCAATGCAAATCTGCACTACAAAGAAGTAGCACTTCCCACCGGTCAAAAGGGACGTCCACAAAATGTGTAAAAACCAGAAAGGCAAGACAGGCCCTGGAGAACAGGGAGCCTTGTTATGCTGATGGGCGGGATGTAAATTGCCAACTGCCTCTCTGGAGGAGTGTATTGTGTTCCCTAAAACAAGTAAAGAACAGAGCTACAGAGCCAAGGGCACATCCAGTCTAGGGAATATTCCTTGGGAAAACTGAAAATCAATAAGACAGAGCCACCCCAAAATTTAGGGCTGCACTGCTTACAAGGACCTCAACTTGGGTACACCTTAAATATCCCAGGAAATATAAAAATGGTTCAAAAAATTGTGGTACTTACGTACGATGGAATATCCCTCAGCCATGAAATCAATGTCATAAGCCCAGTAGCAGCAAAATGGGTGGATTCAGGTACGATGATTCTAAGTGAAATAAGTCACACAGAAAAAGAAACTTATCATAAGATATCACTTATGAAGATGCTGTAAACATGGCTACATTTGAACTGAGTTAGGAAAGAGAACAGTGTCTCACATTTAGAAAACACTCTTATTCCTGCTTAAGGGGGAAGGAGAGGTGAGGTGATGCATAAAACCAGAGTTTGATATAAGCACAGGTACCGTTCCAAAAACCAACTATGGAATAGACAAGACCTAAACCTTCCTCAGTGAAAGGGACTCAAAACCCCATATTTCCCGCAGAGGAATATATCTGACTAGTAAGAATCTTAAAACCTATGGATTGATATGTCTCCGTGAGGGAATCAAGTGTGTCTAGACTGGCATAAACATGGCAGCGAGAATCAGCTCAAACCCACTATAAAAAGGAATTTCAAAAACAAACCAAAAAAACTGGGAAATTCTTTACAATTCCTTCAGGGTCTCTGATGAAACCTGGAATGACCCTATCTACAATGACAGCTGGATGTGGCACAAGGAGGGACACTTTGGACTGAGAGGATTTGTGAGATTGGGTGAGCAAATGCAGACACTTTAAATCACAAATACCTGGCACCCATTCCATGGGTCCCAACTCTCCAGGTTGAAGGGAATATTACTACAGCTATAACATGTACGGGAATCCTAGAGAACGGACACACTGTGAATACGAAAGGTTTCTAAAACTCAACGAATAGTCCCTCTCCTGGTGCTCCGGTTTGACTTTCCATCTGCTTTACTATCAACCTCCCAACTTGGAGAGACAGCCCCTTTAACCTCCTGGTTTGCACAGGTTTCCAATTTGGCAGAGGATGAAAGGGAAGAGGGAGAACCAATGAGAGAGTAGCTGTTAGGCATTTGGACGGGCACATATCACTGTAATTTCCCGGCAGGAAGAAGAATTAACCAAAGTCTCAGCCCCCCACCGGGAACCAGCATAGGTCCTGAACCAAAATGTTGGACTTTCGGTCAGCTCACCAAAACCGAGTTGAAAAATGGAGCTCAGGGGCACAGCAATTCACAAACTGGCCGAGTAATAAAGGACAACTATCGTCCAAAAATCTGTTGAGGGAAGGCAACGTGGCGGACTTGAGAGCGAGGCAGAATAGCAGGAAACAGATTTCAAGAGGTACGTTGGAATCGCCTTTAAAGCACAGGAAGAGGGGCACAACTTCGACAATGATGCACTTGGCCAAAAAGGGCGTATGTGTTTTCTCCTGAATATATTCAGGAGAAAACGCATACGCCCTTTTTGGCCAAGCAAGCAAGCGGGCAATGCAAATCTTCACTACAAAGAAGTATCACTTCCCACCAGTCAAAAGGGACATCCACAAAATGTGTAAAAACCAGAAAGGCAAGACAGGCCCTGGAGAACAGGGAGCCTTGTTATGCTGATGGGCGGCATGTAAATTGCCAACTGCCTCTCTGGAGGAGTACATTGTGTTACCTAAAACAAGTAAAGAACAGAGCTACAGAGCCAAGGGCACTTCCAGTCTAGGGAATATACCTTGGGAAAACTGAAAATCAATAAGACAGAGCCACCCCAAAATTTAGGGCTGCAATGCTTACAAGGACCTCAACTTGGGTACACCTTAAATATCCCAGGAAATATAAAAATGGTTCAAAAAATTGTGGTATTACGTACGATGGAATATCCCTCAGCCATTAAATCAATGTCATAAGACCAGTAGCAGCAAAATGGGTGGATTCAGGTACGATGATTCTAAGTGAAATAAGTCACACAGAGAAAGAAACTTATCATAAGATATCACTTATGAAGATCCTGTAAACATGGCTATACTTGAACTGAGTTAGGAAAGAGAACAGTGTCTCACATTTAGAAAACACTCTTATGCCTGCTTAAGGCGGAAGGAGAGGTGGGGAGATGCATAAACCCAGAGTTTGATATAAGCACAGGTACCGTTCCAAAAACCAACTATGGAATAGACAAGACCTACACCTTCCTCAGTGAAAGGGACTCAAAACCCCATATTTCCCGCAGAGGAATATATCTGACTAGTAAGAATCTTAAAACCTATGTATTGATATGTCTCCGTAAGGGAATCAAGTGTGTCTACACTGGCATAAACATGGCAGCGAGAATCAGCTCAAACCCACTATAAAAAGGAATTTCAAAACCAAAACAAAAGAACTGGGAAATTCTTTACAATTCCTTCAGGGTCTCTGATGAAACCTGGAATGAACCTATCTACAATGACAGCTGGATGTGCCAGAAGGAGGGACACTTGGGACTGAGACGATTGGTGAGATTGGGTGAGCAAATTCAGACCCTTTAAAGCACAAATGCCTGACACCCATTCCATGGGTCCCAACTCTCCAGGTGGAAGGGAATATTACTACAGCTATAACATGTACGGGAAACCTAGAGAACGGACACACTGTGAATACGAAAGGTTTCTAAAACTCAACGAATAGTCCCTCTCCTGGTGCTCCGGTTTGACTTTCCACCTGCTTTACTATCAACCTCCCAACTTGGAGAGACAGCCCCTTTAACCTCCTGGTTCGCACAGGTTGCCAATTTGGAAGAGGATGAAAGGGAAGAGGGAGAACCCATGAGAGAGTAGCTGTTAGGCATTTGGACGGGCACATATCACTGTAATTTCCCGGCAAGAAGAAGAATTAACCAAAGTCTCAGCCACCCACCGGGAACCAGTATAGGTCCTGAACCAACATTTTGGACTTGCGGTCAGCTCACCAAAAAGGAGTTGAAAAATTGAGCTCAGGGGCACAGCAATTCACAAACTGGCCGAGTAATAAAGGACAACTATCGTCCAAAAATCTGTTGAGGGAAGGCAACGAGGCGGACTTGAAAGCGAGGCAGAATAGCGGGAAACAGATTTCAAGGGGTACGTTGGAATCACCTTTAAAGCACAGGAAGAGGGGCACAACTTCGACAATGATGCACTTGGCCAAAAAGGGCGTATACGTTTTCTCCTGAATATATACAGGAGAAAACGCATACGCCCTTTTTGGCAAAGCAAGCAAGCGGGCAATGCAAATCTGCACTACAAAGAAGTATCACTTCCCACCGGTCAAAAGGGACATCCACAAAATGTGTAAAAACCAGAAAGGCAAGACAGGCCCTGGAGAACAGGGAGCCTTGTTATGCTGATGGGCGGGATGTAAATTGCCAACTGCCTCTCTGGAGGAGTGTATTGTGTTCCCTAAAACAAGTAAAGAACAGAGCTACAGAGCCAAGGGCACATCCAGTCTAGGGAATATTCCTTGGGAAAACTGAAAATCAATAAGACAGAGCCACCCCAAAATTTAGGGCTGCACTGCTTACAAGGACCTCAACTTGGGTACACCTTAAATATCCCAGGAAATATAAAAATGGTTCAAAAAATTGTGGTACTTACGTACGATGGAATATCCCTCAGCCATGAAATCAATGTCATAAGCCCAGTAGCAGCAAAATGGGTGGATTCAGGTACGATGATTCTAAGTGAAATAAGTCACACAGAAAAAGAAACTTATCATAAGATATCACTTATGAAGATGCTGTAAACATGGCTACATTTGAACTGAGTTAGGAAAGAGAACAGTGTCTCACATTTAGAAAACACTCTTATTCCTGCTTAAGGGGGAAGGAGAGGTGGGGTGATGCATAAAACCAGAGTTTGATATAAGCACAGGTACCGTTCCAAAAACCAACTATGGAATAGACAAGACCTAAACCTTCCTCAGTGAAAGGGACTCAAAACCCCATATTTCCCGCAGAGGAATATATCTGACTAGTAAGAATCTTAAAACCTATGGATTGATATGTCTCCGTGAGGGAATCAAGTGTGTCTAGACTGGCATAAACATGGCAGCGAGAATCAGCTCAAACCCACTATAAAAAGGAATTTCAAAAACAAACCAAAAAAACTGGGAAATTCTTTACAATTCCTTCAGGGTCTCTGATGAAACCTGGAATGACCCTATCTACAATGACAGCTGGATGTGGCACAAGGAGGGACACTTTGGACTGAGAGGATTTGTGAGATTGGGTGAGCAAATGCAGACACTTTAAATCACAAATACCTGGCACCCATTCCATGGGTCCCAACTCTCCAGGTTGAAGGGAATATTACTACAGCTATAACATGTACGGGAATCCTAGAGAACGGACACACTGTGAATACGAAAGGTTTCTAAAACTCAACGAATAGTCCCTCTCCTGGTGCTCCGGTTTGACTTTCCATCTGCTTTACTATCAACCTCCCAACTTGGAGAGACAGCCCCTTTAACCTCCTGGTTTGCACAGGTTTCCAATTTGGCAGAGGATGAAAGGGAAGAGGGAGAACCAATGAGAGAGTAGCTGTTAGGCATTTGGACGGGCACATATCACTGTAATTTCCCGGCAGGAAGAAGAATTAACCAAAGTCTCAGCCCCCCACCGGGAACCAGCATAGGTCCTGAACCAAAATGTTGGACTTTCGGTCAGCTCACCAAAACCGAGTTGAAAAATGGAGCTCAGGGGCACAGCAATTCACAAACTGGCCGAGTAATAAAGGACAACTATCGTCCAAAAATCTGTTGAGGGAAGGCAACGTGGCGGACTTGAGAGCGAGGCAGAATAGCAGGAAACAGATTTCAAGAGGTATGTTGGAATCGCCTTTAAAGCACAGGAAGAGGGGCACAACTTCGACAATGATGCACTTGGCCAAAAAGGGCGTATGTGTTTTCTCCTGAATATATTCAGGAGAAAACGCATACGCCCTTTTTGGCCAAGCAAGCAAGCGGGCAATGCAAATCTTCACTACAAAGAAGTATCACTTCCCACCAGTCAAAAGGGACATCCACAAAATGTGTAAAAACCAGAAAGGCAAGACAGGCCCTGGAGAACAGGGAGCCTTGTTATGCTGATGGGCGGCATGTAAATTGCCAACTGCCTCTCTGGAGGAGTACATTGTGTTACCTAAAACAAGTAAAGAACAGAGCTACAGAGCCAAGGGCACTTCCAGTCTAGGGAATATACCTTGGGAAAACTGAAAATCAATAAGACAGAGCCACCCCAAAATTTAGGGCTGCAATGCTTACAAGGACCTCAACTTGGGTACACCTTAAATATCCCAGGAAATATAAAAATGGTTCAAAAAATTGTGGTATTACGTACGATGGAATATCCCTCAGCCATGAAATCAATGTCTTAAGACCAGTAGCAGCAAAATGGGTGGATTCAGGTACGATGATTCTAAGTGAAATAAGTCACACAGAGAAAGAAACTTATCATAAGATATCACTTATGAAGATCCTGTAAACATGGCTATACTTGAACTGAGTTAGGAAAGAGAACAGTGTCTCACATTTAGAAAACACTCTTATGCCTGCTTAAGGCGGAAGGAGAGGTGGGGAGATGCATAAACCCAGAGTTTGATATAAGCACAGGTACCGTTCCAAAAACCAACTATGGAATAGACAAGACCTACACCTTCCTCAGTGAAAGGGACTCAAAACCCCATATTTCCCGCAGAGGAATATATCTGACTAGTAAGAATCTTAAAACCTATGTATTGATATGTCTCCGTAAGGGAATCAAGTGTGTCTACACTGGCATAAACATGGCAGCGAGAATCAGCTCAAACCCACTATAAAAAGGAATTTCAAAACCAAAACAAAAGAACTGGGAAATTCTTTACAATTCCTTCAGGGTCTCTGATGAAACCTGGAATGAACCTATCTACAATGACAGCTGGATGTGCCAGAAGGAGGGACACTTGGGACTGAGACGATTGGTGAGATTGGGTGAGCAAATTCAGACCCTTTAAAGCACAAATGCCTGACACCCATTCCATGGGTCCCAACTCTCCAGGTGGAAGGGAATATTACTACAGCTATAACATGTACGGGAAACCTAGAGAACGGACACACTGTGAATACGAAAGGTTTCTAAAACTCAACGAATAGTCCCTCTCCTGGTGCTCCGGTTTGACTTTCCATCTGCTTTACTATCAACCTCCCAACTTGGAGAGACAGCCCCTTTAACCTCCTGGTTCGCACAGGTTGCCATTTTGGCAGAGGATGAAAGGGAAAAGGGAAAACCAATGAGAGAGTAGCTGTTAGGCATTTGAACGGGCACATATCACTGTAATTTCCCGGCAGGAAGAAGAATTAACCAAAGTCTCAGCCACCCACCGGAACCAGCATAGGTCCTGAACCAACATTTTGGACTTGCGGTCAGCTCACCAAAAACGAGTTGAAAAATGGAGCTCAGGGGCACAGCAATTCACAAACTGGCCGAGTAATAAAGGGCAACTATCGTCCAAAAATCTGTTGAGGGAAGGCAACGTGGCGGACTTGAGAGCGAGGCAGAATAGCAGGAAACAGATTTCAAGAGGTACGTTGGAATCGCCTTTAAAGCACAGGAAGAGGGGCACAACTTCGACAACGATGCACTTGGCCAAAAAGGGCGTATACGTTTTCTCCTGAATATATACAGGAGAAAACGCATACGCCCTTTTTGGCAAAGCAAGCAAGCGGGCAATGCAAATCTGCACTACAAAGAAGTATCACTTCCCACCGGTCAAAAGGGACATCCACAAAATGTGTAAAAACCAGAAAGGCAAGACAGGCCCTGGAGAACAGGGAGCCTTGTTATGCTGATGGGCGGGATGTAAATTGCCAACTGCCTCTCTGGAGGAGTACATTGTGTTCCCTAAAACAAGTAAAGAACAGAGCTACAGAGCCAAGGGCACTTCCTGTCTAGGGAATATACCTTGGGAAAACTGAAAATCAATAAGACAGAGCCACCCCAAAATTTAAGGCTGCACTGCTTACAAGGACCTCAACTTGGGTACACCTTAAATATCCCAGGAAATATAAAAATGGTTCAAAATATTGTGGTACTTACGTACGATGGAATATCCCTCAGCCATGAAATCAATGTCATAAGACCAGTAGCAGCAAAATGGGTGGATTCAGGTACGATGATTCTAAGTGAAATAAGTCACACAGAAAAAGAAACTTATCATAAGATATCACTTATGAAGATCCTGTAAACATGGCTAAACTTGAACTGAGTTAGGAAAGAGAACAGTGTCTCACATTTAGAAAACACTCTTATGCCTGCTTAAGGGGGAAGGAGAGGTGGGGTGATGCATAAACCGAGAGTTTGATATAAGCACAGGTACCGTTCCAAACACCAACAATGGAATAGACAAGAACTACACCTTCCTCAGTGAAAGGGACTCAAAACCCCATATTTCCCGCAGAGGAATATATCTGACTAGTAAGAATCTTAAAACCTATGTATTGATATGTCTCTGTAAGGGAGTCAAGTGTGTCTAGACTGGCATAAACATGGCAGCGAGAATCAGCTCAAACACACTATAAAAAGGAATTTCAAAAACAAAACAAAAAAACTGGGAAATTCTTTACAATTCCTTCAGGGTCTCTGATGAAACCTGGAATGACCCTATCTACAATGACAGCTGGATGTGGCATAAGGAGGGACACTTGGGACTGAGACAATTGGTGAGATTGGGTGAGCAAATGCAGACCCATTAAAGCACAAATGCCTGGCACCCATTCTATGGGTCCCAACTCTCCAGGTTGAAGGGAATATTACTACAGCTATAACATGTACGGGAAACCTAGAGAACGGACACACTGTGAATACGAAAGGTTTCTAAAACTCAACGAATAATCCCTCTCCTCCTGCTCCGGTTTGACTTTCCATCTGCTTTACTCTCAACCTCCCAACATGGAGAGACAGCCCCTTTAACCTCCTGGTTCGCACAGGTTGCCAATTTGGCAGAGGGTGAAAGGGAAAAGGGAGAACCAATGAGAGATTAGCTGTTAGGCATTTGAACGGGCACATATCACTGTAATTTCCCGGCAGGAAGAAGAATTAACCAAAGTCTCAGCCCCCCACCAGGAACCAGCATAGGTCCTGAACAAAAATTTTGGACTTGCGGTCAGCTCACCAAAAACGAGTTGAAAAATGGAGCTCAGGGGCACAGCAATTCACAAACTGGCCGAGTAATAAAGGACAACTATCGTCCAAAAATCTGTTGAGGGAAGGCAACGAGGCGGACTTGAAAGCGACGCAGAAGAGCAGGAAACAGATTTCAAGAGGTACGTTGGAATCGCCTTTAAAGCACAGGAAGAGGGGCACAACTTCGACAATGGTGCACTTGGCCAAAAAGGGCGTATGTGTTTTCTCCTGAATATATACAGGAGAAAACGCATACCCCCTTTTTGGCAAAGCAAGCAAGCGGGCAATGCAAATCTGCACTACAAAGAAGTATCACTTCCCACCGGTCAAAAGGGACATCCACAAAATGTGTAAAAACCAGAAAGGCAAGACAGGCCCTGGAGAACAGGGAGCCTTGTTATGCTGATGGGCGGGATGTAAATTGCCAACTGCCTCTCTGGAGGAGTGTATTGTGTTCCCTAAAACAAGAAAACAACAGAGCTACAGAGCCAAGGTCACTTCCAGTCTAGGGAATATACCTTGGGAAAACTGAAAATCAATAAGACAGAGCCACCCCAAAATTTAGGGCTGCACTGCTTACAAGGACCTCAACATGGGTACACCTTAAATATCCCGGGAAATATAAAAATGGTTCAAAAAATTGTGGTACTTACGTACGATGGAATATCCCTCAGCCATGAAATCAATGTCATAAGACCAGTAGCAGTAAAATGGGTGGATTCAGGTACGATGATTTTAAGTGAAAGAAGTCGCACAGAAAAAGAAACTTATCATAAGATATCACTTATGAAGATCCTGTAAACATGGCTCCACTTGAACTGAGTTAGGAAAGAGAAGAATGTCTCACATTTAGAAAACACTCTTATGCCTGCTTAAGGGGGAAGGAGAGGTGGGGTGATGCATAAAACCAGAGTTTGATATAAGCACAGGTACCGTTCCAAAAACCAACTATGGAATAGACAAGACCTACACCTTCCTCAGTGAAAGGGACTCAAAACCCCATATTTCCCGCAGAGGAATATATCTGACTAGTAAGAATCTTAAAACCTATGTATTGATATGTCTCTGTAAGGGAATCAAGTGTGTCTAGACTGGCATAAACATGGCAGCGAGAATCAGCTCAAATCCACTATAAAAAGGAATTTCAAAAACAAAACAAGAAAAGTGGGAAATTCTTTACAATTCCTTCAGGGTCTCTGATGAAACCTGGAATGACAATATCTAAAATGACAGCTGGATGTGGCATAAGGCTGGACACTTGGGACTGAGAGGATTGGTGAGATTGGGTGAGCAAATGCAGACCCTTTAAAGCAATAATGCATGGCACCCATTCCATGGGTCCCAACTCTACAGGTTGAAGGGAATATTACTACATTTATAACATGTACGAGAAACCTAGAGAACGGACACATTGTGAATATGAAAGGTTTCTAAAACTCAACGAATAGTCCCTCTCCTGGTGCCCCGGTTTGACTTTCCATCTGCTTTACTATCAATCTCCCAACTTGGAGAGACAGCCCCTTCAACCTCCTGGTTCACACAGGTTTCCAATTTGGCAGAGGATGAAAGGGAAGAGGGAGAACCAATGAGAGAGTAGCTGTTAGGTATTTGGACGGGCACATATCACTCTAACTTCCCGGCAGGAAGAAGAATTAACCAAAGTCTCAGCCACCCACCGGGAACCAGTATAGGTCCTGAACCAAAATTTTGGACTTGCGGTCAGCTCACCAAAAACGAGTTGAAAAATTGAGCTCAGGGGCACAGCAATTCACAAACTGGCCGAGTAATAAAGGACAACTATCGTCCAAAAATCTGTTGAGGGAAGGCAACGAGGCGGACTTGAAAGCGAGGCAGAATAGCGGTAAACAGATATCAAGGGGTACGTTGGAATCACCTTTAAAGCACAGGAAGAGGGGCACAACTTCGACAATGATGCACTTGGCCAAATGGGGCGTATGCGTTTTCTCCTGAATATATTCAGGAGAAAACGCATACGCCCTTTTTGGCCAAGCAAGCAAGCGGGCAATGCAAATCTGCACTACAAAGAAGTATCACTTCCCACCGGTCAAAAGGGACATCCACAAAATGTGTAAAAACCAGAAAGGCAAGACAGGCCCTGGAGAACAGGGAGCCTTGTTATGCTGATGGGCGGGATGTAAATTGCCAACTGCCTCTCTGGAGGAGTGCATTGTGTTCCCTAAAACAAGTAAACAACAGAGCTACAGAGCCAAGGGCACTTCCAGTCTAGGGAATATACCTTGGGAAAACTGAAAATCAATAAGACAGAGCCACCCCAAAATTTAGGGCTGCACTGCTTACAAGGACCTCAACTTGGGTACACCTTAAATATCCCAGGAAATATAAAAATGGTTCAAAAAATTGTGGTACTTACGTACGATGGAATATCCCTCAGCCATGAAATCAATGTCATAAGACCAGTAGCAGCAAAATGGGTGGACTCAGCTACGATGATTCTAAGTGAAATAAGTCACAGAGAAAAAGAAACTTATTATAAGATATGACTTATGAAGATCCTGTAAACATGGCTACACTTAAACTGAGTTAGGAAAGAGAAGAATGTCTCACATTAAGAAAACACTCTTATGCCTGCTTAGGGGGAAGGAGAGGTGGGGTGATGCATAAAACCAGTGTTTGATATAAGCACAGGTACCGTTCCAAAAACCAACTATGGAATAGACAAGACCTACACCTTCCTCAGTGAAAGGGACTCAAAACCCCATATTTCCTGCAGAGGAATATATCTGACTAGTAAGAATCTTAAAACCTATGTATTGATATGTCTCCATAAGGGAATCAAGTGTGTCTAGACTGGCATAAACATGGCAGCGAGAATCAGCTCAAACCCACTATAAAAAGGAATTTCAAAAACAAAACAAAAAAACTGGGAAATTCTTTACAATTCCTTCAGGGTCTCTGATGAAACCTGGAATGACCCTATTTACAACGACAGCTGGATGTGGCATAAGGCTGGACACTTGGGACTGAGAGGATTGGTGAGATTGGGTGAGCAAATGCAGACCCTTTAAAGCAATAATGCATGGCACCCATTCCATGGGTCCCAACTCTTCAGGTTGAAGGGAATATTACTACAGTTATAACATGTACCGGAATCCTAGAGAACGGACACACTGTGAATACGAAAGGTTTCTAAAACTCAACGAATAGTCCCTCTCCTGGTGCTCTGGTTTGACTTTCAATCTGCTTTACTATCAACCTCCCAACTTGGAGAGACAGCCCCTTTAACCTCCTGGTTCGCACAAGTTGCCAATTTGGCAGAGGATGAAAGGGAAGAGGGAGAACCAATGAGAGAGTAGCTGTTAGGCATTTGAACGGGCACATATCACTGTAATTTCCCGCCAGGAAGAAGAATTAACCAAAGTCTCAGCCAGCCACCGGGAACCAGTATAGGTCCTGAACCAAAATTTTGGACGTGCGGTCAGCTCACCAAAAACGAGTTGAAAAATGGAGCTCAGGGGCACAGCAATTCACAAACTGGCCGAGTAATAAAGGACAACTATCGTCCAAAAATCTGTTGAGGAAAGGCAACGAGGCGGACTTGAAAGCGAGGCAGAATAGCAGGAAACAGATTTCAAGAGGTACGTTGGAATCGCCTTTAAAGCACAGGAAGAGGGGCACAACTTCGACAATGATGCACTTGGCCAAAAAGGGCGTATGCGTTTTCTCCTGAATATATTCAGGAGAAAACGCATACGCCCTTTTTGGCCAAGCAAGCAAGCGGGCAATGCAAATCTGCACTACAAAGAAGTATCACTTCCCACCGGTCAAAAGGGACATCCACAAAATGTGTAAAAACCAGAAAGGCAAGACAGGCCCTGGAGAACAGGGAGCCTTGTTATGCTGATGGGCGGGATGTAAATTGCCAACTGCCTCTGTGGAGGAGTGCATTGTGTTCCCTAAAACAAGTAAACCACAGAGCTACAGAGCCAAGGGCACTTCCAGTCTAGGAATATTCCTTGGGAAAACTGAAAATCAATAAGACAGAGCCACCCCAAAATTTAGGGCTGCACTGCTTACAAGGACCTCAACTTGGGTACACCTTAAATATCCCAGGAAATATAAAAATGGTTCAAAAAATTGTGGTACTTACGTACGATGGAATATCCCTCAGCCATGAAATCAATGTCATAAGACCAGTAGCAGCAAAATGGGTGGACTCAGGTACGATGATTCTAAGTGAAATAAGTCACAGAGAAAAAGAAACTTATTATAAGATATGACTTATAAAGATCCTGTAAACATGGCTACACTTGAACTGAGTTAGGAAAGAGAAGAATGTCTCACATTAAGAAAACACACTTATGCCTGCTTAAAGGGGAAGGAGAGGTGGGGTGATGCATAAAACCAGTGTTTGATATAAGCACAGGTACCGTTCCAAAAACCAACTATGGAATAGACAAGACCTACACCTTCCTCAGTGAAAGGGACTCAAAACCCCATATTTCCTGCAGAGGATTATATCTGACTAGTAAGAATCTTAAAACCTATGTATTGATATGTCTCCATAAGGGAATCAAGTGTGTCTAGACTGGCATAAACATGGCAGCGAGAATCAGCTCAAACCCACTATAAAAAGGAATTTCAAAAACAAAACAAAAAAACTGGGAAATTCTTTACAATTCCTTCAGGGTCTCTGATGAAACCTGGAATGACCCTATTTACAACGACAGCTGGATGTGGCATAAGGCTGGACACTTGGGACTGAGAGGATTGGTGAGATTTGGTGAGCAAATGCAGACCCTTTAAAGCAATAATGCATGGCACCCATTCCATGGGTCCCAACTCTCCAGGTTGAAGGGAATATTACTACAGTTATAACATATACCGGAAACCTAGAGAACGGACACACTGTGAATACGAAAGGTTTCTAAAACTCAACGAATAATCCCTCTCCTGATGCTCCGGTTTGACATTCCATCTGCTTTACTATCAACCTCCCAACTTGGAGAGACAGCCCCTTTAACCTCCTGGTTCGCACAGGTTGCCAATTTGGAAGAGGATGAAAGGGAAGAGGGAGAACCCATGAGAGAGTAGCTGTTAGGCATTTGGACGGGCACATATCACTGTAATTTCCCGGCAAGAAGAAGAATTAACCAAAGTCTCAGCCACCCACCGGGAACCAGTATAGGTCCTGAACCAAAATTTTGGACTTGCGGTCAGCTCACCAAAAACGAGTTGAAAAATGGAGCTCAGGGGCACAGCAATTCACAAACTGGCCGAGTAATAAAGAACAACTATCGTCCAAAAATCTGTTGAGGGAAGGCAACGAGGCGGACCTGAAAGCGAGGCAGAATAGCAGGAAACAGATTTCAAGAGGTACGTTGGAATCGCCTTTAAAGCACAGGAAGAGGGGCACAACTTCGACAATGATGCACTTGGCCAAAAAGGGCGTATGCGTTTTCTCCTGAATATATTCAGGAGAAAACGCATACACCATTTTAAGCCAATCAAGCAAGCGGGCAATGCAAATCTGCACTACAAAGAAGTATCACTTCCCACCGGTTAAAAGGGACATCCACAAAATGTGTAAAAACCAGAAAGGCAAGACAGGCCCTGGAGAACAGGGAGCCTTGTTATGCTGATGGGCGGGATGTAAATTGCCACCTGCCTCTCTGGAGGAGTGCATTGTGTTCCCTAAAACAAGTAAAGAACAGAGCTACAGAGCCAAGGGCACTTCCAGTCTAGGGAATATACCTTGGGAAAACTGAAAATCAATAAGACAGAGCCACCCCAAAATTTAGGGCTGCATGCTTACAAGGACCTCAACATGGGTACACCTTAAATATCCCGGGAAATATAAAAATGGTTCAAAAAATTGTGGTACTTACGTACGATGGAATATCCCTCAGCCATGAAATCAATGTCATAAGACCAGTAGCAGTAAAATGGGTGGATTCAGGTACGATGATTTTAAGTGAAAGAAGTCGCACAAAAAAAGAGACTTATCATAAGATATCACTTATGAAGATCCTGTAAACATGGCTCCACTTGAACTGAGTTAGGAAAGAGAAGAATGTCTCACATTTAGAAAACACTCTTATGCCTGCTTAAGGGGGAAGGAGAGGTGGGGTGATGCATAAAACCAGAGTTTGATATAAGCACAGGTACCGTTCCAAAAACCAACTATGGAATAGACAAGACCTACACCTTCCTCAGTGAAAGGGACTCAAAACCCCATATTTCCCGCAGAGGAATATATCTGACTGGTAAGAATCTTAAAACCTATGTATTGATACGTCTCTGTAAGGGAATCAAGTGTGTCTAGACTGGCATAAACATGGCAGCGAGAATCAGCTCAAATCCACTATAAAAAGGAATTTCAAAAACAAAACAAGAAAAGTGGGAAATTCTTTACAATTCCTTCAGGGTCTCTGATGAAACCTGGAATGACAATATCTACAATGACAGCTGGATGTGGCATAAGGCTGGACACTTGGGACTGAGAGGATTGGTGAGATTGGGTGAGCAAATGCAGACCCTTTAAAGCAATAATGCATGGCACCCATTCCATGGGTCCCAACTCTACAGGTTGAAGGGAATATTACTACAGTTATAACATGTACGAGAAACCTAGAGAACGGACACATTGTGAATATGAAAGGTTTCTAAAACTCAACGAATAGTCCCTCTCCTGGTGCCCCGGTTTGACTTTCCATCTGCTTTACTATCAATCTCCCAACTTGGAGAGACAGCCCCTTCAACCTCCTGGTTCACACAGGTTTTCAATTTGGCAGAGGATGAAAGGGAAGAGGGAGAACCAATGAGAGAGTAGCTGTTAGGTATTTGGTCGGGCACATATCACTCTAACTTCCCGGCAGGAAGAAGAATTAACCAAAGTCTCAGCCACCCACCGGGAACCAGTATAGGTCCTGAACCAAAATTTTGGACTTGCGGTCAGCTCACCAAAAACGAGTTGAAAAATGGAGCTCAGGGGCACAGCAATTCACAAACTGGCCGAGTAATAAAGGACAACTATCGTCCAAAAATCTGTTGAGGGAAGGCAACGAGGCGGACTTGAAAGCGAGGCAGAATAGCGGGAAACAGATTTCAAGGGGTACGTTGGAATCACCTTTAAAGCACAGGAAGAGGGGCACAACTTCGACAATGATGCACTTGGCCAAAAAGGGCGTATGCGTTTTCTCCTGAATATATTCAGGAGAAAACGCATACGCCCTTTTTGGCCAAGCAAGCAAGCGGGCAATGCCAATCTGCACTACAAAGAAGTATCACTTCCCACCGGTCAAAAGGGACATCCACAAAATGTGTAAAAACCAGAAAGGCAAGACAGGCCCTGGAGAACAGGGAGCCTTGTTATGCTGATGGGCGGGATGTAAATTGCCAACTGCCTCTCTGGAGGAGTGCATTGTGTTCCCTAAAACAAGTAAAGAACAGAGCTACAGAGCCAAGGGCACTTCCAGTCTAGGGAATATACCTTGGGAAAACTGAAAATCAATAAGACAGAGCCACCCCAAAATTTAGGGCTGCACTGCTTACAAGGACCTCAACTTGGGTACACCTTAAATATCCCAGGAAATATAAAAATGGTTCAAAAAATTGTGGTACTTACGTACGATGGAATATCTCTCAGCCATGAAATCAATGTCATAAGACCAGTAGCAGCAAAATGGGTAGATTCAGTTACGATGATTCTAAGTGAAATAAGTCACAGAGAAAGAAATTTATCATAAGATATCACTTATGAAGATCCTGTAAACATGGCTACACTTGAACTGAGTTAGGAAAGAGAACAGTGTCTCACATTTAGAAAACACTCTTATGCCTGCTTAAGGGGGAAGAAGAGGTGGGGTGATGCATAAACCCAGAGTTTGATATAAGCACAGGTACCGTTCCAAAAACCAACTATGGAATAGGCAAGACCTACACCTTCCTCAGTGAAAGGGAATCAAAACCCCATATTTCCCACAGAGGAATATATCTGACTAGTAAGAATCTTAAAACCTATGTATTGATATGTCTCCGTAAGGGAATCAAGTGTGTCTAGACTGGCATAAACATGGCAGCGAGAATCAGCTCAAACCCACTATAAAAAGGAATTTCAAAAACAAAACAAAAAAACTGGGAAATTCTTTACAATTCCTTCAGGGTCTCTGATGAACCCTGGAATGACCCTATCTACAACGACAGCTGGATGTGGCATAAGGCTGGACACTTGGGACTGAGAGAATTGGTGAGATTGGGTGAGCAAATGCAGACCCTTTAAAGCAATAATGCATGGCAGCCATTCCATGGGTCCCAACTCTCCAGGTTGAAGGGAATATTACTACAGTTATAACATGTACCGGAATCCTAGAGAACGGACACACTGTGAATACGAAAGGTTTCTAAAACTCAACGAATAGTCCCTCTCCTGGTGCTCCGGTTTAACTTTCCATCTGCTTTACTATCAACCTCCCAACTTGGAGAGACAGCCCCTTTAACCTCCTGGTTCGCACAGGTTGCCAATTTGGCAGAGGATGAAAGGGAAGAGGGAGAACCAATGAGAGAGTAGCTGTTAGGCATTTGGATGGGCACATATCACTGTAATTTCCCGGCAGGAAGAAGAATTAACCGAAGTCTCAGCCACCCACCGGGAACCAGTATAGGTCCTGAACCAAAATTTTGGACTTGCGGTCAGCTCACCAAAAACGAGTTGAAAAATGGAGCTCAGGGGCACAGCAATTCACAAACTGGCCGAGTAATAAAGAACAACTATCGTCCAAAAATCTGTTGAGGGAAGGCAACGAGGCGGACTTGAAAGCGAGGCAGAATAGCAGGAAACAGATTTCAAGAGGTATGTTGGAATCGCCTTTAAAGCACAGGAAGAGGGGCACAACTTCGACAATGATGCACTTGGCCAAAAAGGGCGTATGCGTTTTCTCCTGAATATATTCAGGAGAAAACGCATACGCCCTTTTTGGCCAAGCAAGCAAGCGGGAAATGCAAATCTGCACTACAAAGAAGTATCACTTCCCACCGGTCAAAAGGGACATCCACAAAATGTGTAAAAACCAGAAAGGCAAGACAGGCCCTGGAGAACAGGGAGCCTTGTTATGCTGATGGGCGGGATGTAAATTGCCAACTGCCTCTCTGGGGGAGTGCATTGTGTTCCCTAAAACAAGTAAAGAACAGAGCTACAGAGCCAAGGGCACTTCCAGTCTAGGGAATATACCTTGGGAAAACTGAAAATCAATAAGACAGAGCCACCCCAAAATTTAGGGCTGCACTGCTTACAAGGACCTCAACTTGGGTACACCTTAAATATCCCAGGAAATATAAAAATGGTTCAAAAAATTGTGGTACTTACGTACGATGGAATATCCCTCAGCCATGAAATCAATGTCATAAGACCAGTAGCAGCAAAATGGGTGGCTTCAGGTACGATGATTCTAAGTGAAATAAGTCGCACAGAAAAAGAAACTTATCATAAGATATCACTTATGAAGATCCTGTAAACATGGCTACACATGAACTGAGTTAGGAAAGAGAAGAATGTCTCACATTTAGAAAACACTCTTATGCCTGCTTAAGGGGGAAGGAGAGGTAGGGTAATGCATAAAACCAGAGTTTGATATAAGCACAGGTACTGTTCCAAAAACCAACTATGGAATAGACAAGACCTACACCTTCCTCAGTGAAAGGGACTCAAAACCCCATATTTCCCGCAGAGGAATATATCTGACTAGTAAGAATCTTAAAACCTATGTATTGATATGTCTCCGTAAGGGAACCAAGTGTGTCTAGACTGGCATAAACATGGCACCGAGAATCATCTCAAACCCACTATAAAAAGGTATTTCAAAAACAAAACAAGAAAACTGGGAAATTCTTTACAATTCCTTCAGGGTCTCTGATGAAACCTGGAATGACCCGATGTACAATGACAGCTGGATTTGGCATGAGGCTGGACACTTGGGACTGAGAGGATTGGTGAGATTGGGTGAGCAAATGCAGACCCTTTAAAGCAATAATGCATGGCACCCATTCCATGGGTCCCAACTCTCCAGGTTGAAGGGAATATTACTACAGTTATAACATGTACGAGAAACCTAGAGAACGGACACACTGTGAATATGAAAGGTTTCTAAAACTCAACGAATAGTCCCTCTCCTGGTGCTCCGGTTTGACTTTCCATCTGCTTTACTATCAATCTCCCAACTTGGAGAGACAGCCCCTTCAACCTCCTGGTTACACAGGTTTCCAATTTGGCAGAGGATGAAAGGGAAGAGGGAGAACCAATGAGAGAGTAGCTGTTAGGTATTTGGTCAGGCACATATCACTCTAACTTCCCGGCAGGAAGAAGAATTAACCAAAGTCTCAGCCACCCACCGGGAACCAGTATAGGTCCTGAACCAAAATTTTGGACTTGCGGTCAGCTCACCAAAAACGAGTTGAAAAATGGAGCTCAGGGGCACAGCAATTCACAAACTGGCCGAGTAATAAAGGACAACTATCGTCCAAAAATCTGTTGAGGGAAGGCAACGAGTTGGACTTGAATGCGAGGCAGAATAGCAGGAAACAGATTTCAAGAGGTACGTTGGAATCGCCTTTAAAGCACAGGAAGAGGGGCACAACATCGACAATGATGCACTTGGCCAAAAAGGGCGTATGCGTTTTCTCCAGAATATATTCAGGAGAAAACGCATACGCCCTTTTTGGCCAAGCAAGCAAGCGGGCAATGCAAATCTGCACTACAAAGAAGTATCACTTCCCACCGGTCAAAAGGGACATCCACAAAATGTGTAAAAACCAGAAAGGCAAGAGAGGCCCTGGAGAACAGGGAGCCTTGTTATGCTGATGGGCGGGATGTAAATTGCCAACTGCCTCTGTGGAGGAGTACATTGTGTTCCCTAAAACAAGTAAACAACAGAGGTACAGAGCCAAGGGCACTTCCAGTCTAGGAATATTCCTTGGGAAAACTGAAAATCAATAAGACAGAGCCACCCCAAAATTTAGGGCTGCACTGCTTACAAGGACCTCAACTTGGGTACACCTTAAATATCCCAGGAAATATAAAAATGGTTCAAAAAATTGTGGTACTTACGTACGATGGAATATCCCTCAGCCATGAAATCAATGTCATAAGACCAGTAGCAGCAAAATGGGTGGACTCAGGTACGATGATTCTAAGTGAAATAAGTCACAGAGAAAAAGAAACTTATTATAAGATATGACTTATAAAGATCCTGTAAACATGGCTACACTTGAACTGAGTTAGGAAAGAGAAGAATGTCTCACATTAAGAAAACACACTTATGCCTGCTTAAAGGGGAAGGAGAGGTGGGGTGATGCATAAAACCAGTGTTTGATATAAGCACAGGTACCGTTCCAAAAACCAGCTATGGAATAGACAAGACCTACACCTTCCTCAGTGAAAGGGACTCAAAACCCCATATTTCCCGCAGAGGAATATATCTGACTAGTAAGAATCTTAAAACCTATGTATTGATATGTCTCCATAAGGGAATCAAGTGTGTCTAGACTGGCATAAACATGGCAGCGAGAATCAGCTCAAACCCACTATAAAAAGGAATTTCAAAAACAAAACAAGAAAAGTGGGAAATTCTTTACAATTCCTTCAGGGTCTCTGATGAAACCTGGAATGACAATATCTACAATGACAGCTGGATGTGGCATAAGGCTGGACACTTGGGACTGAGAGGATTGGTGAGATTGGGTGAGCAAATGCAGACCCTTTAAAGCAATAATGCATGGCACCCATTCCATGGGTCCCAACTCTACAGGTTGAAGGGAATATTACTACAGTTATAACATGTACGAGAAACCTAGAGAACGGACACATTGTGAATATGAAAGGTTTCTAAAACTCAACGAATAGTCCCTCTCCTGGTGCCCCGGTTTGACTTTCCATCTGCTTTACTATCAATCTCCCAACTTGGAAAGACAGCCCCTTCAACCTCCTGGTTCACACAGGTTTTCAATTTGGCAGAGGATGAAAGGGAAGAGGGAGAACCAATGAGAGAGTAGCTGTTAGGTATTTGGTCGGGCACATATCACTCTAACTTCCCGGCAGGAAGAAGAATTAACCAAAGTCTCAGCCACCCACCGGGAACCAGTATAGGTCCTGAACCAAAATTTTGGACTTGCGGTCAGCTCACCAAAAACGAGTTGAAAAATGGAGCTCAGGGGCACAGCAATTCACAAACTGGCCGAGTAATAAAGGACAACTATCGTCCAAA
Organism: Hyperoodon ampullatus; assembly: GCF_949752795.1. Lineage (NCBI taxonomy): Eukaryota > Metazoa > Chordata > Mammalia > Artiodactyla > Ziphiidae > Hyperoodon > Hyperoodon ampullatus. The sequence continues at coordinate 260,289 of NC_136922.1, forward strand.
AATCTGTTGAGGGAAGGCAACGAGGCGGACTTGAAAGCGAGGCAGAATAGCGGGAAACAGATTTCAAGGGGTACGTTGGAATCACCTTTAAAGCACAGGAAGAGGGGCACAACTTCGACAATGATGCACTTGGCCAAAAAGGGCGTATGCGTTTTCTCCTGAATATATTCAGGAGAAAACGCATACGCCCTTTTTGGCCAAGCAAGCAAGCGGGCAATGCCAATCTGCACTACAAAGAAGTATCACTTCCCACCGGTCAAAAGGGACATCCACAAAATGTGTAAAAACCAGAAAGGCAAGACAGGCCCTGGAGAACAGGGAGCCTTGTTATGCTGATGGGCGGGATGTAAATTGCCAACTGCCTCTCTGGAGGAGTGCATTGTGTTCCCTAAAACAAGTAAAGAACAGAGCTACAGAGCCAAGGGCACTTCCAGTCTAGGGAATATACCTTGGGAAAACTGAAAATCAATAAGACAGAGCCACCCCAAAATTTAGGGCTGCACTGCTTACAAGGACCTCAACTTGGGTACACCTTAAATATCCCAGGAAATATAAAAATGGTTCAAAAAATTGTGGTACTTACGTACGATGGAATATCTCTCAGCCATGAAATCAATGTCATAAGACCAGTAGCAGCAAAATGGGTAGATTCAGTTACGATGATTCTAAGTGAAATAAGTCACAGAGAAAGAAATTTATCATAAGATATCACTTATGAAGATCCTGTAAACATGGCTACACTTGAACTGAGTTAGGAAAGAGAACAGTGTCTCACATTTAGAAAACACTCTTATGCCTGCTTAAGGGGGAAGAAGAGGTGGGGTGATGCATAAACCCAGAGTTTGATATAAGCACAGGTACCGTTCCAAAAACCAACTATGGAATAGGCAAGACCTACACCTTCCTCAGTGAAAGGGAATCAAAACCCCATATTTCCCACAGAGGAATATATCTGACTAGTAAGAATCTTAAAACCTATGTATTGATATGTCTCCGTAAGGGAATCAAGTGTGTCTAGACTGGCATAAACATGGCAGCGAGAATCAGCTCAAACCCACTATAAAAAGGAATTTCAAAAACAAAACAAAAAAACTGGGAAATTCTTTACAATTCCTTCAGGGTCTCTGATGAACCCTGGAATGACCCTATCTACAACGACAGCTGGATGTGGCATAAGGCTGGACACTTGGGACTGAGAGAATTGGTGAGATTGGGTGAGCAAATGCAGACCCTTTAAAGCAATAATGCATGGCAGCCATTCCATGGGTCCCAACTCTCCAGGTTGAAGGGAATATTACTACAGTTATAACATGTACCGGAATCCTAGAGAACGGACACACTGTGAATACGAAAGGTTTCTAAAACTCAACGAATAGTCCCTCTCCTGGTGCTCCGGTTTAACTTTCCATCTGCTTTACTATCAACCTCCCAACTTGGAGAGACAGCCCCTTTAACCTCCTGGTTCGCACAGGTTGCCAATTTGGCAGAGGATGAAAGGGAAGAGGGAGAACCAATGAGAGAGTAGCTGTTAGGCATTTGGATGGGCACATATCACTGTAATTTCCCGGCAGGAAGAAGAATTAACCGAAGTCTCAGCCACCCACCGGGAACCAGTATAGGTCCTGAACCAAAATTTTGGACTTGCGGTCAGCTCACCAAAAACGAGTTGAAAAATGGAGCTCAGGGGCACAGCAATTCACAAACTGGCCGAGTAATAAAGAACAACTATCGTCCAAAAATCTGTTGAGGGAAGGCAACGAGGCGGACTTGAAAGCGAGGCAGAATAGCAGGAAACAGATTTCAAGAGGTACGTTGGAATCGCCTTTAAAGCACAGGAAGAGGGGCACAACTTCGACAATGATGCACTTGGCCAAAAAGGGCGTATGCGTTTTCTCCTGAATATATTCAGGAGAAAACGCATACGCCCTTTTTGGCCAAGCAAGCAAGCGGGAAATGCAAATCTGCACTACAAAGAAGTATCACTTCCCACCGGTCAAAAGGGACATCCACAAAATGTGTAAAAACCAGAAAGGCAAGACAGGCCCTGGAGAACAGGGAGCCTTGTTATGCTGATGGGCGGGATGTAAATTGCCAACTGCCTCTCTGGGGGAGTGCATTGTGTTCCCTAAAACAAGTAAAGAACAGAGCTACAGAGCCAAGGGCACTTCCAGTCTAGGGAATATACCTTGGGAAAACTGAAAATCAATAAGACAGAGCCACCCCAAAATTTAGGGCTGCACTGCTTACAAGGACCTCAACTTGGGTACACCTTAAATATCCCAGGAAATATAAAAATGGTTCAAAAAATTGTGGTACTTACGTACGATGGAATATCCCTCAGCCATGAAATCAATGTCATAAGACCAGTAGCAGCAAAATGGGTGGCTTCAGGTACGATGATTCTAAGTGAAATAAGTCGCACAGAAAAAGAAACTTATCATAAGATATCACTTATGAAGATCCTGTAAACATGGCTACACATGAACTGAGTTAGGAAAGAGAAGAATGTCTCACATTTAGAAAACACTCTTATGCCTGCTTAAGGGGGAAGGAGAGGTAGGGTAATGCATAAAACCAGAGTTTGATATAAGCACAGGTACTGTTCCAAAAACCAACTATGGAATAGACAAGACCTACACCTTCCTCAGTGAAAGGGACTCAAAACCCCATATTTCCCGCAGAGGAATATATCTGACTAGTAAGAATCTTAAAACCTATGTATTGATATGTCTCCGTAAGGGAACCAAGTGTGTCTAGACTGGCATAAACATGGCACCGAGAATCATCTCAAACCCACTATAAAAAGGTATTTCAAAAACAAAACAAGAAAACTGGGAAATTCTTTACAATTCCTTCAGGGTCTCTGATGAAACCTGGAATGACCCGATGTACAATGACAGCTGGATTTGGCATGAGGCTGGACACTTGGGACTGAGAGGATTGGTGAGATTGGGTGAGCAAATGCAGACCCTTTAAAGCAATAATGCATGGCACCCATTCCATGGGTCCCAACTCTCCAGGTTGAAGGGAATATTACTACAGTTATAACATGTACGAGAAACCTAGAGAACGGACACACTGTGAATATGAAAGGTTTCTAAAACTCAACGAATAGTCCCTCTCCTGGTGCTCCGGTTTGACTTTCCATCTGCTTTACTATCAATCTCCCAACTTGGAGAGACAGCCCCTTCAACCTCCTGGTTACACAGGTTTCCAATTTGGCAGAGGATGAAAGGGAAGAGGGAGAACCAATGAGAGAGTAGCTGTTAGGTATTTGGTCAGGCACATATCACTCTAACTTCCCGGCAGGAAGAAGAATTAACCAAAGTCTCAGCCACCCACCGGGAACCAGTATAGGTCCTGAACCAAAATTTTGGACTTGCGGTCAGCTCACCAAAAACGAGTTGAAAAATGGAGCTCAGGGGCACAGCAATTCACAAACTGGCCGAGTAATAAAGGACAACTATCGTCCAAAAATCTGTTGAGGGAAGGCAACGAGTTGGACTTGAATGCGAGGCAGAATAGCAGGAAACAGATTTCAAGAGGTACGTTGGAATCGCCTTTAAAGCACAGGAAGAGGGGCACAACATCGACAATGATGCACTTGGCCAAAAAGGGCGTATGCGTTTTCTCCAGAATATATTCAGGAGAAAACGCATACGCCCTTTTTGGCCAAGCAAGCAAGCGGGCAATGCAAATCTGCACTACAAAGAAGTATCACTTCCCACCGGTCAAAAGGGACATCCACAAAATGTGTAAAAACCAGAAAGGCAAGACAGGCCCTGGAGAACAGGGAGCCTTGTTATGCTGATGGGCGGGATGTAAATTGCCAACTGCCTCTGTGGAGGAGTACATTGTGTTCCCTAAAACAAGTAAACAACAGAGGTACAGAGCCAAGGGCACTTCCAGTCTAGGAATATTCCTTGGGAAAACTGAAAATCAATAAGACAGAGCCACCCCAAAATTTAGGGCTGCACTGCTTACAAGGACCTCAACTTGGGTACACCTTAAATATCCCAGGAAATATAAAAATGGTTCAAAAAATTGTGGTACTTACGTACGATGGAATATCCCTCAGCCATGAAATCAATGTCATAAGACCAGTAGCAGCAAAATGGGTGGACTCAGGTACGATGATTCTAAGTGAAATAAGTCACAGAGAAAAAGAAACTTATTATAAGATATGACTTATAAAGATCCTGTAAACATGGCTACACTTGAACTGAGTTAGGAAAGAGAAGAATGTCTCACATTAAGAAAACACACTTATGCCTGCTTAAAGGGGAAGGAGAGGTGGGGTGATGCATAAAACCAGTGTTTGATATAAGCACAGGTACCGTTCCAAAAACCAACTATGGAATAGACAAGACCTACACCTTCCTCAGTGAAAGGGACTCAAAACCCCATATTTCCTGCAGAGGAATATATCTGACTAGTAAGAATCTTAAAACCTATGTATTGATATGTCTCCATAAGGGAATCAAGTGTGTCTAGACTGGCATAAACATGGCAGCGAGAATCAGCTCAAACCCACTATAAAAAGGAATTTCAAAAACAAAACAAAAAAACTGGGAAATTCTTTACAATTCCTTCAGGGTCTCTGATGAAACCTGGAATGACCCTATTTACAACGACAGCTGGATGTGGCATAAGGCTGGACACTTGGGACTGAGAGGATTGGTGAGATTTGGTGAGCAAATGCAGACCCTTTAAAGCAATAATGCATGGCACCCATTCCATGGGTCCCAACTCTCCAGGTTGAAGGGAATATTACTACAGTTATAACATGTACCGGAAACCTACAGAACGGACACACTGTGAATACGAAAGGTTTCTAAAACTCAACGAATAGTCCCTCTCCTGATGCTCCGGTTTGACTTTCCATCTGCTTTACTATCAACCTCCCAACTTGGAGAGACAGCCCCTTTAACCTCCTGGTTCGCACAGGTTGCCAATTTGGAAGAGGATGAAAGGGAAGAGGGAGAACCCATGAGAGAGTAGCTGTTAGGCATTTGGACGGGCACATATCACTGTAATTTCCCGGCAAGAAGAAGAATTAACCAAAGTCTCAGCCACCCACCGGGAACCAGTATAGGTCCTGAACCAAAATTTTGGACTTGCGGTCAGCTCACCAAAAAGGAGTTGAAAAATTGAGCTCAGGGGCACAGCAATTCACAAACTGGCCGAGTAATAAAGGACAACTATCGTCCAAAAATCTGTTGAGGGAAGGCAACGAGGCGGACTTGAAAGCGAGGCAGAATAGCGGGAAACAGATTTCAAGGGGTACGTTGGAATCACCTTTAAAGCACAGGAAGAGGGGCACAACTTCGACAATGATGCACTTGGCCAAAAAGGGCGTATGCGTTTTCTCCTGAATATATTCAGGAGAAAACGCATACGCCCTTTTTGGCCAAGCAAGCAAGCGGGCAATGCAAATCTGCACTACAAAGAAGTATCACTTCCCACCGGTCAAAAGGGACATCCACAAAATGTGTAAAAACCAGAAAGGCAAGACAGGCCCTGGAGAACAGGGAGCCTTGTTATGCTGATGGGCGGGATGTAAATTGCCAACTGCCTCTCTGGAGGAGTGCATTGTGTTCCCTAAAACAAGTAAAGAACAGAGCTACAGAGCCAAGGGCACTTCCAGTCTAGGGAATATACCTTGGGAAAACTGAAAATCAATAAGACAGAGCCACCCCAAAATTTAGGGCTGCACTGCTTACAAGGACCTCAACTTGGGTACACCTTAAATATCCCAGGAAATATAAAAATGGTTCAAAAAATTGTGGTACTTACGTACGATGGAATATCTCTCAGCCATGAAATCAATGTCATAAGACCAGTAGCAGCAAAATGGGTAGATTCAGTTACGATGATTCTAAGTGAAATAAGTCACAGAGAAAGAAATTTATCATAAGATATCACTTATGAAGATCCTGTAAACATGGCTACACTTGAACTGAGTTAGGAAAGAGAACAGTGTCTCACATTTAGAAAACACTCTTATGCCTGCTTAAGGGGGAAGAAGAGGTGGGGTGATGCATAAACCCAGAGTTTGATATAAGCACAGGTACCGTTCCAAAAAACAACTATGGAATAGGCAAGACCTACACCTTCCTCAGTGAAAGGGAATCAAAACCCCATATTTCCCACAGAGGAATATATCTGACTAGTAAGAATCTTAAAACCTATGTATTGATATGTCTCCGTAAGGGAATCAAGTGTGTCTAGACTGGCATAAACATGGCAGCGAGAATCAGCTCAAACCCACTATAAAAAGGAATTTCAAAAACAAAACAAAAAAACTGGGAAATTCTTTACAATTCCTTCAGGGTCTCTGATGAACCCTGGAATGACCCTATCTACAACGACAGCTGGATGTGGCATAAGGCTGGACACTTGGGACTGAGAGAATTGGTGAGATTGGGTGAGCAAATGCAGACCCTTTAAAGCAATAATGCATGGCACCCATTCCATGGGTCCCAACTCTCCAGGTTGAAGGGAATATTACTACAGTTATAACATGTACCGGAATCCTAGAGAACGGACACACTGTGAATACGAAAGGTTTCTAAAACTCAACGAATAGTCCCTCTCCTGGTGCTCCGGTTTAACTTTCCGTCTGCTTTACTATCAACCTCCCAACTTGGAGAGACAGCCCCTTTAACCTCCTGGTTCGCACAGGTTCCCAATTTGGCAGAGGATGAAAGGGAAGAGGGAGAACCAATGAGAGAGTAGCTGTTAGGCATTTGGATGGGCACATATCACTGTAATTTCCCAGCAGGAAGAAGAATTAACCAAAGTCTCAGCCACCCACCGGGAACCAGTATAGGTCCTGAACCAAAATTTTGGACTTGCGGTCAGCTCACCAAAAACGAGTTGAAAAATGGAGCTCAGGGGCACAGCAATTCACAAACTGGCCGAGTAATAAAGAACAACTATCGTCCAAAAAACTGTTGAGGGAAGGCAACGAGGCGGACTTGAAAGCGAGGCAGAATAGCAGGAAACAGATTTCAAGAGGTACGTTGGAATCGCCTTTAAAGCACAGGAAGAGGGGCACAACTTCGACAATGATGCACTTGGCCAAAAAGGGCGTATGCGTTTTCTCCTGAATATATTCAGGAGAAAACGCATACGCCCTTTTTGGCCAAGCAAGCAAGCGGGAAATGCAAATCTGCACTACAAAGAAGTATCACTTCCCACCGGTCAAAAGGGACATCCACAAAATGTGTAAAAACCAGAAAGGCAAGACAGGCCCTGGAGAACAGGGAGCCTTGTTATGCTGATGGGCGGGATGTAAATTGCCAACTGCCTCTCTGGGGGAGTGCATTGTGTTCCCTAAAACAAGTAAAGAACAGAGCTACAGAGCCAAGGGCACTTCCAGTCTAGGGAATATACCTTGGGAAAACTGAAAATCAATAAGACAGAGCCACCCCAAAATTTAGGGCTGCACTGCTTACAAGGACCTCAACTTGGGTACACCTTAAATATCCCAGGAAATATAAAAATGGTTCAAAAAATTGTGGTACTTACGTACGATGGAATATCCCTCAGCCATGAAATCAATGTCATAAGACCAGAAGCAGCAAAATGGGTGGCTTCAGGTACGATGATTCTAAGTGAAATAAGTCGCACAGAAAAAGAAACTTATCATAAGATATCACTTATGAAGATCCTGTAAACATGGCTACACATGAACTGAGTTAGGAAAGAGAAGAATGTCTCACATTTAGAAAACACTCTTATGCCTGCTTAAGGGGGAAGGAGAGGTAGGGTAATGCATAAAACCAGAGTTTGATATAAGCACAGGTACTGTTCCAAAAACCAACTATGGAATAGACAAGACCTACACCTTCCTCAGTGAAAGGGACTCAAAACCCCATATTTCCCGCAGAGGAATATATCTGACTAGTAAGAATCTTAAAACCTATGTATTGATATGTCTCCGTAAGGGAACCAAGTGTGTCTAGACTGGCATAAACATGGCACCGAGAATCATCTCAAATCCACTATAAAAAGGTATTTCAAAAACAAAACAAGAAAACTGGGAAATTCTTTACAATTCCTTCAGGGTCTCTGATGAAACCTGGAATGACCCGATGTACAATGACAGCTGGATTTGGCATGAGGCTGGACAACTGGGACTGAGAGGATTGGTGAGATTGGGTGAGCAAATGCAGACCCTTTAAAGCAATAATGCATGGCACCCATTCCATGGGTCCCAACTCACCAGGTTGAAGGGAATATTACTACAGTTATAACATGTACGAGAAACCTAGAGAACGGACACACTGTGAATATGAAAGGTTTCTAAAACTCAACGAATAGTCCCTCTCCTGGTGCTCCGGTTTGACTTTCCATCTGCTTTACTATCAATCTCCCAACTTGGAGAGACAGCCCCTTCAACCTCCTGGTTCACACAGGTTTCCAATTTGGCAGAGGATGAAAGGGAAGAGGGAGAACCAATGAGAGAGTAGCTGTTAGGTATTTGGTCAGGCACATATCACTCTAACTTCCCGGCAGGAAGAAGAATTAACCAAAGTCTCAGCCACCCACCGGGAACCAGTATAGGTCCTGAACCAAAATTTTGGACTTGCGGTCAGCTCACCAAAAACGAGTTGAAAAATGGAGCTCAGGGGCACAGCAATTCGCAAACTGGCCGAGTAATAAAGGACAACTATCGTCCAAAAATCTGTTGAGGGAAGGCAACGAGGTGGACTTGAATGCGAGGCAGAATAGCAGGAAACAGATTTCAAGAGGTACGTTGGAATCGCCTTTAAAGCACAGGAAGAGGGGCACAACATCGACAATGATGCACTTGGCCAAAAAGGGCGTATGCGTTTTCTCCTGAATATATTCAGGAGAAAACGCATACGCCCTTTTTGGCCAAGCAAGCAAGCGGGCAATGCAAATCTGCACTACAAAGAAGTATCACTTCCCACCGGTCAAAAGGGACATACACAAAATGTGTAAAAACCAGAAAGGCAAGACAGGCCCTGGAGAACAGGGAGCCTTGTTATGCTGATGGGCGGGATGTAAATTGCCAACTGCCTCTCTGGAGGAGTGCATTGTGTTCCCTAAAACAAGTAAAGAACAGAGCTACAGAGCCAAGGGCACTTCCAGTCTAGGGAATATACCTTGGGAAAACTGAAAATCAATAAGACAGAGCCACCCCAAAATTTAGGGCTGCACTGCTTACAAAGACCTCAACTTGGGTACACCTTAAATATCCCAGGAAATATAAAAATGGTTCAAAAAATTGTGGTACTTACGTACGATGGAATATCCCTCAGCCATGAAATCAATGTCATAAGACCAGTAGCAGCAAAATGGGTGGATTCAGGTACGATGATTCTAAGTGAACTAAGTCACAGAGAAAAAGAAACTTATCATAAGATATCACTTATGAAGATCCTGTAAACATGGCTACACTTGAACTGAGTTAGGAAAGAGAAGAATGTCTCACATTTAGAAAACACTCTTATGCCTGCTTAAGGGGGAAGTAGAGGTGGGGTAATGCATAAAACCAGAGTTTGATATAAGCACAGGTACCGTTCCAAAAACCAACTATGGAATAGACAAGACCTACACCTTCCTCAGTGAAAGGGACTCAAAACCCAATATTTCCCGCAGAGGAATATATCTGACTAGTAAGAATCTTAAATCCTATGGATTGATATGTCTCCGTAAGGGAATCAAGTGTGTCTAGACTGGCATAAACATGGCAGCGAGAATCAGCTCAAACCCACTATAAAAAGGAATTTCAAAAACAAAACAAAAAAACTGGGAAATTCTTTACAATTCCTTCAGGGTCACTGATGAACCCTGGAATGACCCTATCTACAATGACAGCTGGATGTGGCATAAGGCTGGACACTTTGGACTGAGACGATTGGTGAGATTTGGTGAGCAAATGCAGACCCTTTAAAGTAATAATGCATGGCACCCATTCCATGGGTCCCAACTCTCCAGGTTGAAGGGAATATTACTACAGTTATAACATGTACCGGAAACCTAGAGAAAGGACACACTGTGAATACGAAAGGTTTCTAAAACTCAACGAATACTCCCTATCCTGGTGCTCTGGTTTGACTTTCCATCTGCTTTACTATCAACCTCCCAACTTGGAGAGACAGCCCCTTTAACCTCCTGGTTCGCACAGGTTGCCAATTTGGCAGAGGACGAAAGGGAAGAGGGAGAACCAATGAGAGAGTAGCTGTTAGGCATTTGGACGGGCACATATCACTGTAATTTCCCGGCAGGAAGAAGAATTAACCAAAGTCTCAGCCACCCACCGGGAACCAGTATAGGTCCTTAACCAAAATTTTGGACTTGCGGTCAGCTCACCAAAAACGAGTTGAAAAATGGAGCTCAGGGGCACAGCAATTCACAAACTGGCCGAGTAATAAAGGACAACTATCATCCAAAAATCTGTTGAGGGAAGGCAACGAGGCGGACTTGAAAGCGAGGCAGAATAGCAGGAAACAGATTTCAAGAGGTACGTTGGAATCGCCTTTAAAGCACAGGAAGAGGTGCACAACTTCGACAATGATGCACTTGGCCAAAAAGGGCGTATGCGTTTTCTCCTGAATATATTCAGGAGAAAACGCATACGCCCTTTTTGGCCAAGCAAGCAAGCGGGCAATGCAAATCTGCACTACAAAGAAGTATCACTTCCCACCGGTCAAAAGGGACATCCACAAAATGTGTAAAAACCAGAAATGCAAGACAGGCCCTGGAGAACAGGGAGCCTTGTTATGCTGATGGGTGGGATGTATATTGCCAACTGCCTCTCTGGAGGAGTGCATTGTGTCCCCTAAAACAAGTAAACAACAGAGCTACAGAGCCAAGGGCACTTCCAGTCTAGGGAATATACCTTGGGAAAACTGAAAATCAATAAGACAGAGCCACCCCAAAATTTAGGGCTGCACTGCTTACAAGGACCTCAACTTGGGTACACCTTAAATATCCCAGGAAATATAAAAATGGTTCAAAAAATTGTTGTACTTACGTACGATGGAATATCCCTCAGCCATGAAATCAATGTCATAAGACCAGTAGCAGCAAAATGGGTGGATTCAGGTACGATGATTCTAAGTGAAATAAGTCACACAGAAAAAGAAACTTATCATAAGATATCACTTATGAAGATCCTGTAAACATGGCTACACTTGAACTGAGTTAGGAAAGAGAACAGTGTCTCACATTTAGAAAACACTCTTATGCCTGCTTAAGGGGGAAGGAGAGGTGGGGTGATGCATAAAACCTGAGTTTGATATAAGCACAGGTACCGTTCCAAAAACCAACTATGGAACAGACAAGAGCTACACCTTCCTCAGTGAAAGGGACTCAAAACCCCATATTTCCCGCAGAGGAATATATCTGACTAGTAAGAATCTTAAAACCTATGTATTGATATGTCTCCGTAAGGGAATCAAGTGTGTCTAGACTGGCATAAACATGGCAGCGAGAATCAGCTCAAACCCACTATAAAAAGGAATTTCCAAAACAAAACAAAAAAACAGGGAAATTCTTTACAATTCCTTCAGGGTCTCTGATGAAACCTGGAATGACCCTACCTACAACGACAGCTGGATGTGGCATAAGGCTGGACACTTGGGACTGAGACGATTGGTGAGATTGGGTGAGCAAATGCAGACCCTTTAAAGCAATAATGCATGGCACTCATTCCATGGGTCCCAACTCTCCAGGTTGAAGGGAATATTACTACAGTTATAACATGTATCGGAATCCTAGAGAACGGACACACTGTGAATACGAAAGGTTTCTAAAACTCAAAGAATAGTCCCTCTCCTGGTGCTCTGGTTTGACTTTCCACCTGCTTTACTATCAATCTCCCAACTTGGAGAGACAGCCCCTTCAACATCATGGTTCACACAGGTTTCCAATTTGGCAGAGGATGAAAGGGAAGAGGGAGAACCAATGAGAGAGTAGCTGTTAGGTATTTGGTCGGGCACATATCACTCTAACTTCCCGGCAGGAAGAAGAATTAACCAAAGTCTCAGCCACCCACCGGGAACCAGTATAGGTCCTGAACCAAAATTTTGGACTTGCGGTCAGCTCACCAAAAACGAGTTGAAAAATGGAGCTCAGGGGCACAGCAATTCACAAACTGGCCGAGTAATAAAGGACAACTATCGTCCAAAAATCTGTTGAGGGAAGGCAACGAAGCGGACTTGAAAGCGAGGCAGAATAGCAGGAAACAGATTTCAAGAGGTACGTTGGAATCGCATTTAAAGCACAGGAAGAGGGGCACAACTTCGACAATGATGCACTTGGCCAAAAAGGGCGTATGCGTTTTCTCCTGAATATATTCAGGAGAAAACGCATACACCATTTTTGGCCAATCAAGCAAGCGGGCAATGCAAATCTGCACTACAAAGAAGTATCACTTCCCACCGGTCAAAAGGGACACCCACAAAATGTATAAAAACCAGAAAGGCAGGACAGGCCCTGGAGAACAGGGAGCCTTGTTATGCTGATGGGCGGGATGTAAATTGCCAACTGCCTCTCTGGAGGAGTACATTGTGTTCCCTAAAACAAGTAAAGAACAGAGCTACAGAGCCAAAGGCACTTCCAGTATAGGGAATATACCTTGGGAAAACTGAAAATCAATAAGACAGAGCCACCCCAAAATTTAGGGCTGCACTGCTTACAAGGACCTCAACTTGGGTACACCTTAAATATCCCAGGAAATATAAAAATGGTTCAAAAAATTGTGGTACTTACGTACGATGGAATATCCCTCAGCCATGAAATCAATGTCATAAGACCAGTAGCAGCAAAATGGGTGGATTCAGGTACGATGATTCTAAGTGAAATAAGTCACACAGAAAAAGAAACTTATCATAAGATATCACTTATGAAGATCCTGTAAACATGGCTACACTTGAACTGAGTTAGGAAAGAGAACAGTGTCTCACATTTAGAAAACACACTTATGCCTGCTTAGGGGGAAGGAGAGGTGGGGTGATGCATAAAACCAGTGTTTGATATAAGCACAGGTACCGTTCCAAAAACCAACTATGGAATAGACAAGACCTACACCTTCCTCAGTGAAAGGGACTCAAAACCCCATATTTCCCGCAGAGGAATATATCTGACTAGTAAGAATCTTAAAACCTATGTATTGATATGTCTCCGTACGGGAATCAAGTGTGTCTACACTGGCATAAACATGGCAGCGAGAATCAGCTCAAACCCACTATAAAAAGGAATTTCAAAAACAAAACAAAAAAACTGGGAAATTCTTTACAATTCCTTCAGGGTCTCTGATGAAACCTGGAATGACCCTATCTACAATGACAGCTGGATGTGCAATAAGGTTGGACACTTGGGACTGAGAGGATTGGTGAGATTGGGTGAGCAAATGCAGACCCTTTAAAGCAATAATGCATGGCACCCATTCCATGGGTCCCAACTCTCCAGTTTGAAGGGAATATTACTACAGTTATAACATGTACGGGAAACCTAGAGAACGGACACACTGTGAATATGAAAGGTTTCTAAAACTCAACGAATAGTCCCTCTCCTGGTGTTCCGTTTTGACTTTCTATCTGTTTTACTATCAACCTCCCAGCTTGGAGAGACAGCCCCTTTAACCCCCTGGTTCGCACACGTTGCCAATTTGGCAGAGGATGAAAGGGAAGAGGGAGAACCAATGAGAGAGTAGCTGTTAGGCATTTGGACGGGCACATATCATTGTAATTTCCCAGCAGGAAGAAGAATTAACCAAATTCTCAGCCACCCACCGGGAACCAGTATAGGTCCTGAACCAAAATGTTGGACTTGCGGTCAGCTCACCAAAAACGAGTTGAAAAATGGAGCTCAGGGGCACAGCTATTCACAAACTGGCCGAGTAATAACGGACAACTAACGTCCAAAAATCTGTTGAGGGAAGGCAACGAGGTGGACTAGAAAGCGAGGCAGAATAGCAGGAAACAGATTTTAAGAGGTATGTTGGAATCGCCTTTAAAGCACAGGAAGAGGGGCACAACTTCGACAATGATGCACTTGGCAAAAAAGGGCGTATGCGTTTTCTCCTGAATATATTCAGGAGAAAACGCATACGCCCTTTTTGTCCAAGCAAGCAAGCGGGCAATGCAAATCTGCACTACAAAGAAGTATCACTTCCCACCGGTCAAAAGGGACATCCACAAAATGTGTAAGAACCAGAAAGGCAAGACAGGCCCTGGAGAACAGGGAGCCTTGTTATGATGATGGGCGGCATGTAAATTGCCAACTGCCTCTCTGGAGGAGTGTATTGTGTTCCCTAAAACAAGTAAACAACAGAGCTACAGAGCCAAGGTCACTTCCAGTCTAGGGAATATACCTTGGGAAAACTGAAAATCAATAAGACAGAGCCACCCCAAAATTTAGGGCTGCACTGCTTACAAGGACCTCAACTTGGGTACACCTTAAATATCCCAGGAAATATAAAAATGGTTCAAAAAATTGTGGTACTTACGTACGATGGAATATCCCTCAGCCATGAAATCAATGTCATAAGACCAGTAGCAGCAAAATGGGTGGATTCAGATACGATGATTCTAAGTGAAATAAGTCACAGAGAAAAAGAAACTTATCATAAGATATCACTTATGAAGATCCTGTAAACATGGCTACACTTGAACTGAGTTAGGAAAGAGAACAGTGTCTCACATTTAGAAAAAAACTCTTATGCCTGCTTAAGGGGGAAGGAGAGGTGGGGTGATGCATAAAACCAGAGTTTGATATAAGCACAGGTACCGTTCCAAAAACCAACTATGGAATAGACAAGACCTACACCTTCCTCAGTGAAAGGGACTCAAAACCCCATATTTCCTGCAGAGGAATATATCTGACTAGTAAGAATCTTAAAACCTATGTATTGATATGTCTCCATAAGGGAATCAAGTGTGTCTAGACTGGCATAAACATGGCAGCGAGAATCAGCTCAAACCCACTATAAAAAGGAATTTCAAAAACAAAACAAAAAAACTGGGAAATTCTTTACAATTCCTTCAGGGTCTCTGATGAAACCTGGAATGACCCTATTTACAACGACAGCTGGATGTGGCATAAGGCTGGACACTTGGGACTGAGAGGATTGGTGAGATTGGGTGAGCAAAGGCAGACCCTTTAAAGCAATAATGCATGGCACCCATTCCATGGGTCCCAACTCTTCAGGTTGAAGGGAATATTACTACAGTTATAACATGTACCGGAATCCTAGAGAACAGACACACTGTGAATACGAAAGGTTTCTAAAACTCAACGAATAGTCCCTCTCCTGGTGCTCTGGTTTGACTTTCCATCTGCTTTACTATCAACCTCCCAACTTGGAGAGACAGCCCCTTTAACCTCCTGGTTCGCACAAGTTGCCAATTTGGCAGAGGATGAAAGGGAAGAGGGAGAACCAATGAGAGAGTAGCTGTTAGGCATTTGAACGGGCACATATCACTGTAATTTCCCGGCAGGAAGAAGTATTAACCAAAGTCTCAGCCAGCCACCGGGAACCAGTATAGGTCCTGAACCAAAATTTTGGACTTGCGGTCAGCTCACCAAAAACGAGTTGAAAAATGGAGCTCAGGGGCACAGCAATTCACAAACTGGCCGAGTAATAAAGGACAACTATCGTCCAAAAATCTGTTGAGGGAAGGCAACGAGGCGGACTTGAAAGCGAGGCAGAATAGCAGGAAACAGATTTCAAGAGGTACGTTGGAATCGCCTTTAAAGCACAGGAAGAGGGGCACAACTTCGACAATGATGCACTTGGCCAAAAAGGGCGTATGCGTTTTCTCCTGAATATATTCAGGAGAAAACGCATACGCCCTTTTTGGCCAAGCAAGCAAGCGGGCAATGCAAATCTGCACTACAAAGAAGTATCACTTCCCACCGGTCAAAAGGGACATCCACAAAATGTGTAAAAACCAGAAAGGCAAGACAGGCCCTGGAGAACAGGGAGCCTTGTTATGCTGATGTGCGGGATGTAAATTGCCAACTGCCTCTGTGGAGGAGTGCATTGTGTTCCCTAAAACAAGTAAACAACAGAGCTACAGAGCCAAGGGCACTTCCAGTCTAGGGAATATACCTTGGGAAAACTGAAAATCAATAAGACAGAGCCACCCCAAAATTTAGGGCTGCACTGCTTACAAGGACCTCAACTTGGGTACACCTTAAATATCCCAGGAAATATAAAAATGGTTCAAAAAATTGTGGTACTTACGTACGATGGAATATCCCTCAGCCATGAAATCAATGTCATAAGACCAGTAGCAGCAAAATGGGTGGACTCAGGTACGATGATTCTAAGTGAAATAAGTCACAGAGAAAAAGAAACTTATTATAAGATATGACTTATAAAGATCCTGTAAACATGGCTACACTTGAACTGAGTTAGGAAAGAGAAGAATGTCTCACATTAAGAAAACACACTTATGCCTGCTTAAAGGGGAAGGAGAGGTGGGGTGATGCATAAAACCAGTGTTTGATATAAGCACAGGTACCGTTCCAAAAACCAACTATGGAATAGACAAGACCTACACCTTCCTCAGTGAAAGGGACTCAAAACCCCATATTTCCTACAGAGGAATATATCTGACTAGTAAGAATCTTAAAACCTATGTATTGATATGTCTCCATAAGGGAATCAAGTGTGTCTAGACTGGCATAAACATGGCAGCGAGAATCAGCTCAAACCCACTATAAAAAGGAATTTCAAAAACAAAACAAAAAAACTGGGAAATTCTTTACAATTCCTTCAGGGTCTCTGATGAAACCTGGAATGACCCTATTTACAACGACAGCTGGATGTGGCATAAGGCTGGACACTTGGGACTGAGAGGATTGGTGAGATTGGGTGAGCAAATGCAGACCCTTTAAAGCAATAATGCATGGCACCCATTCCATGGGTCCCAACTCTCCAGGTTGAAGGGAATATTACTACAGTTATAACATGTACCGGAAACCTAGAGAACGGACACACTGTGAATACGAAAGGTTTCTAAAACTCAACGAATAGTCCCTCTCCTGGTGCTCCGGTTTGACTTTCCATCTGCTTTACTATCAACCTCCCAACTTGGAGAGACAGCCCCTTTAACCTCCTGGTTCGCACAAGTTGCCAATTTGGCAGAGGATGAAAGGGAAGAGGGAGAACCAATGAGAGAGTAGCTGTTAGGCATTTGAACGGGCACATATCACTGTAATTTCCCGGCAAGAAGAAGAATTAACCAAAGTCTCAGCCACCCACCGCGAACCAGTATAGGTCCTGAACCAAAATTGTGGACTTGCGGTCAGCTCACCAAAAACGAGTTGAAAAATGGAGCTCAGGGGCACAGCAATTCACAAACTGGCCGAGTAATAAAGGACAACTATCGTCCAAAAATCTGTTGAGGGAAGGCAACGAGGCGGACTTGAAAGCGAGGCAGAATAGCAGGAAACAGATTTCAAGAGGTACGTTGGAATCACCTTTAAAGCACAGGAAGAGGGGCACAACTTCGACAATGATGCACTTGGCCAAAAAGGGCGTATGCGTTTTCTCCTGAATATATTCAGGAGAAAACGCATACACCATTTTTGGCCAATCAAGCAAGCGGGCAATGCAAATCTGCACTACAAAGAAGTATCACTTCCCACCGGTTAAAAGGGACATCCACAAAATGTGTAAAAACCAGAAAGGCAAGACAGGCCCTGGAGAACAGGGAGCCTTGTTGTGCTGATGGGCGGGATGTAGATTGCCAACTGCCTCTCTGGAGGAGTGCATTGTGTTCCCTAAAACAAGTAAAGAACAGAGCTACAGAGCCAAGGGCACTTCCAGTCTAGGGAATATACCTTGGGAAAACTGAAAATCAATAAGACAGAGCCACCCCAAAATTTAGGGCTGCATGCTTACAAGGACCCCAACATGGGTACACCTTAAATATCCCGGGAAATATAAAAATGGTTCAAAAAATTGTGGTACTTACGTACGATGGAATATCCCTCAGCCATGAAATCAATGTCATAAGACCAGTAGCAGTAAAATGGGTGGATTCAGGTACGATGATTTTAAGTGAAAGAAGTCGCACAGAAAAAGAAACTTATCATAAGATATCACTTATGAAGATCCTGTAAACATGGCTCCACTTGAACTGAGTTAGGAAAGAGAAGAATGTCTCACATTTAGAAAACACTCTTATGCCTGCTTAAGGGGGAAGGAGAGGTGGGGTGATGCATAAAACCAGAGTCTGATATAAGCACAGGTACCGTTCCAAAAACCAACTATGGAATAGACAAGACCTACACCTTCCTCAGTGAAAGGGACTCAAAACCCCATATTTCCCGCAGAGGAATATATCTGACTGGTAAGAATCTTAAAACCTATGTATTGATATGTCTCTGTAAGGGAATCAAGTGTGTCTAGACTGGCATAAACATGGCAGCGAGAATCAGCTCAAATCCACTATAAAAAGGAATTTCAAAAACAAAACAAGAAAAGTGGGAAATTCTTTACAATTCCTTCAGGGTCTCTGATGAAACCTGGAATGACAATATCTAAAATGACAGCTGGATGTGGCATAAGGCTGGACACTTGGGACTGAGAGGATTGTTGAGATTGGGTGAGCAAATGCAGACCCTTTAAAGCAATAATGCATGGCACCCATTCCATGGGTCCCAACTCTACAGGTTGAAGGGAATATTACTACAGTTATAACATGTACGAGAAACCTAGAGAACGGACACATTGTGAATATGAAAGGTTTCTAAAACTCAACGAATAGTCCCTCTCCTGGTGCCCCGGTTTGACTTTCCATCTGCTTTACTATCAATCTCCCAACTTGGAGAGACAGCCCCTTCAACCTCCTGGTTCACACAGGTTTCCAATTTGGCAGAGGATGAAAGGGAAGAGGGAGAACCAATGAGAGAGTAGCTGTTAGGTATTTGGTCGGGCACATATCACTCTAACTTCCCGGCAGGAAGAAGAATTAACCAAAGTCTCAGCCACCCACCGGGAACCAGTATAGGTCCTGAACCAAAATTTTGGACTTGCGGTCAGCTCACCAAAAACGAGTTGAAAAATGGAGCTCAGGGGCACAGCAATTCACAAACTGGCCGAGTAATAAAGGACAACTATCGTCCAAAAATCTGTTGAGGGAAGGCAACGAGGCGGACTTGAAAGCGAGGCAGAATAGCGGTAAACAGATTTCAAGGGGTACGTTGGAATCACCTTTAAAGCACAGGAAGAGGGGCACACCTTCGACAATGATGCACTTGGCCAAATGGGGCGTATGCGTTTTCTCCTGAATATATTCAGGAGAAAACGCATACGCCCTTTTTGGCCAAGCAAGCAAGCGGGCAATGCAAATCTGCACTACAAAGAAGTATCACTTCCCACCGGTCAAAAGGGACATCCACAAAATGTGTAAAAACCAGAAAGGCAAGACAGGCCCTGGAGAACAGGGAGCCTTGTTATGCTGATGGGCGGGATGTAAATTGCCAACTGCCTCTGTGGAGGAGTGCATTGTGTTCCCTAAAACAAGTAAACAACAGAGCTACAGAGCCAAGGGCACTTCCAGTCTAGGGAATATACCTTGGGAAAACTGAAAATCAATAAGACAGAGCCACCCCAAAATTTAGGGCTGCACTGCTTACAAGGACCTCAACTTGGGTACACCTTAAATATCCCAGGAAATATAAAAATGGTTCAAAAAATTGTGGTACTTACATACGATGGAATATCCCTCAGCCATGAAATCAATGTCATAAGACCAGTAGCAGCAAAATGGGTGGACTCAGCTACGATGATTCTAAGTGAAATAAGTCACAGAGAAAAAGAAACTTATTATAAGATATGACTTATGAAGATCCTGTAAACATGGCTACACTTAAACTGAGTTAGGAAAGAGAAGAATGTCTCACATTAAGAAAACACTCTTATGCCTGCTTAGGGGGAAGGAGAGGTGGGGTGATGCATAAAACCAGTGTTTGATATAAGCACAGGTACCGTTCCAAAAACCAACTATGGAATAGACAAGACCTACACCTTCCTCAGTGAAAGGGACTCAAAACCCCATATTTCCTGCAGAGGAATATATCTGACTAGTAAGAATCTTAAAACCTATGTATTGATATGTCTCCATAAGGGAATCAAGTGTGTCTAGACTGGCATAAACATGGCAGCGAGAATCAGCTCAAACCCACTATAAAAAGGAATTTCAAAAACAAAACAAAAAAACTGGGAAATTCTTTACAATTCCTTCAGGGTCTCTGATGAAACCTGGAATGACCCTATTTACAACGACAGCTGGATGTGGCATAAGGCTGGACACTTGGGACTGAGAGGATTGGTGAGATTGGGTGAGCAAATGCAGACCCTTTAAAGCAATAATGCATGGCACCCATTCCATGGGTCCCAACTCTTCAGGTTGAAGGGAATATTACTACAGTTATAACATGTACCGGAATCCTAGAGAACGGACACACTGTGAATACGAAAGGTTTCTAAAACTCAACGAATAGTCCCTCTCCTGGTGCTCTGGTTTGACTTTCCATCTGCTTTACTATCAACCTCCCAACTTGGAGAGACAGCCCCTTTAACCTCCTGGTTCGCACAAGTTGCCAATTTGGCAGAGGATGAAAGGGAAGAGGGAGAACCAATGAGAGAGTAGCTGTAAGGCATTTGAACGGGCACATATCACTGTAATTTCCCGCCAGGAAGAAGAATTAACCAAAGTCTCAGCCAGCCACCGGGAACCAGTATAGGTCCTGAACCAAAATTTTGGACTTGCGGTCAGCTCACCAAAAACGAGTTGAAAAATGGAGCTCAGGGGCACAGCAATTCACAAACTGGCCGAGTAATAAAGGACAACTATCGTCCAAAAATCTGTTGAGGGAAGGCAACGAGGCGGACTTGAAAGCGAGGCAGAATAGCAGGAAACAGATTTCAAGACGTACGTTGGAATCGCCTTTAAAGCACAGGAAGAGGGGCACAACTTCGACAATGATGCACTTGGCCAAAAAGG
Organism: Hyperoodon ampullatus; assembly: GCF_949752795.1. Classification (NCBI taxonomy): domain Eukaryota; kingdom Metazoa; phylum Chordata; class Mammalia; order Artiodactyla; family Ziphiidae; genus Hyperoodon; species Hyperoodon ampullatus. The sequence goes on from NC_136922.1 coordinate 281,291, forward strand.
GCGTATGCGTTTTCTCCTGAATATATTCAGGAGAAAATGCATACGCCCTTTTTGGCCAAGCAAGCAAGCGGGCAATGCAAATCTGCACTACAAAGAAGTATCACTTCCCACCGGTCAAAAGGGACATCCACAAAATGTGTAAAAACCAGAAAGGCAAGACAGGCCCTGGAGAACAGGGAGCCTTGTTATGCTGATGGGCGGGATGTAAATTGCCAACTGCCTCTGTGGAGGAGTGCATTGTGTTCCCTAAAACAGGTAAACAACAGAGCTACAGAGCCAAGGGCACTTCCAGTCTAGGAATATTCCTTGGGAAAACTGAAAATCAATAAGACAGAGCCACCCCAAAATTTAGGGCTGCACTGCTTACAAGGACCTCAACTTGGGTACACCTTAAATATCCCAGGAAATATAAAAATGGTTCAAAAAATTGTGGTACTTACGTACGATGGAATATCCCTCAGCCATGAAATCAATGTCATAAGACCAGTAGCAGCAAAATGGGTGAACTCAGGTACGATGATTCTAAGTGAAATAAGTCACAGAGAAAAAGAAACTTATTATAAGATATGACTTATAAAGATCCTGTAAACATGGCTACACTTGAACTGAGTTAGGAAAGAGAAGAATGTCTCACATTAAGAAAACACACTTATGCCTGCTTAAAGGGGAAGGAGAGGTGGGGTGATGCATAAAACCAGTGTTTGATATAAGCACAGGTACCGTTCCAAAAACCAACTATGGAATAGACAAGACCTACACCTTCCTCAGTGAAAGGGACTCAAAACCCCATATTTCCTGCAGAGGAATATATCTGACTAGTAAGAATCTTAAAACCTATGTATTGATATGTCTCCATAAGGGAATCAAGTGTGTCTAGACTGACATAAACATGGCAGCGAGAATCAGCTCAAACCCACTATAAAAAGGAATTTCAAAAACAAAACAAAAAAACTGGGAAATTCTTTACAATTCCTTCAGGGTCTCTGATGAAACCTGGAATGACCCTATTTACAACGACAGCTGGATGTGGCATAAGGCTGGACACTTGGGACTGAGAGGATTGGTGAGATTTGGTGAGCAAATGCAGACCCTTTAAAGCAATAATGCATGGCACCCATTCCATGGGTCCCAACTCTCCAGGTTGAAGGGAATATTACTACAGTTATAACATGTACCGGAAACCTAGAGAACGGACACACTGTGAATACGAAAGGTTTCTAAAACTCAACGAATAGTCCCTTCCTGATGCTCCGGTTTGACTTTCCATCTGCTTTACTATCAACCTCCCAACTTGGAGAGACAGACCCTTTAACCTCCTGGTTCGCACAGGTTGCCAATTTGGAAGAGGATGAAAGGGAAGAGGGAGAACCCATGAGAGAGTAGCTGTTAGGCATTTGGACGGGCACATATCACTGTAATTTCCCGGCAAGAAGAAGAATTAACCAAAGTCTCAGCCACCCACCGGGAACCAGTATAGGTCCTGAACCAAAATTTTGGACTTGCGGTCAGCTCACCAAAAACGAGTTGAAAAATGGAGCTCAGGGGCACAGCAATTCACAAACTGGCCGAGTAATAAAGGACAACTATCGTCCAAAAATCTGTTGAGGGAAGGCAACGAGGCGGACTTGAAAGCGAGGCAGAATAGCAGGAAACAGATTTCAAGAGGTACGTTGGAATCGCCTTTAAAGCACAGGAAGAGGGGCACAACTTCGACAATGATGCACTTGGCCAAAAAGGGCGTATGCGTTTTCTCCTGAATATATTCAGGAGAAAACGCATACACCATTTTTGGCCAATCAAGCAAGCGGGCAATGCAAATCTGCACTACAAAGAAGTATCACTTCCCACCGGTTAAAAGGGACATCCACAAAATGTGTAAAAACCAGAAAGGCAAGACAGGCCCTGGAGAACAGGGAGCCTTGTTGTGCTGATGGGCGGGATGTAGATTGCCAACTGCCTCTCTGGAGGAGTGCATTGTGTTCCCTAAAGCAAGTAAAGAACAGAGCTACAGAGCCAAGGGCACTTCCAGTCTAGGGAATATACCTTGGGAAAACTGAAAATCAATAAGACAGAGCCACCCCAAAATTTAGGGCTGCATGCTTACAAGGACCTCAACATGGGTACACCTTAAATATCCCGGGAAATATAAAAATGGTTCAAAAAATTGTGGTACTTACGTACGATGGAATATCCCTCAGCCATGAAATCAATGTCATAAGACCAGTAGCAGTAAAATGGGTGGATTCAGGTACGATGATTTTAAGTGAAAGAAGTCGCACAGAAAAAGAAACTTATCATAAGATATCACTTATGAAGATCCTGTAAACATGGCTCCACTTGAACTGAGTTAGGAAAGAGAAGAATGTCTCACATTTAGAAAACACTCTTATGCCTGCTTAAGGGGGAAGGAGAGGTGGGGTGATGCATAAAACCAGAGTTTGATATAAGCACAGGTACCGTTCCAAAAACCAACTATGGAATAGACAAGACCTACACCTTCCTCAGTGAAAGGGACTCAAAACCCCATATTTCCCGCAGAGGAATATATCTGACTGGTAAGAATCTTAAAACCTATGTATTGATATGTCTCTGTAAGGGAATCAAGTGTGTCTAGACTGGCATAAACATGGCAGCGAGAATCAGCTCAAATCCACTATAAAAAGGAATTTCAAAAACAAAACAAGAAAAGTGGGAAATTCTTTACAATTCCTTCAGGGTCTCTGATGAAACCTGGAATGACAATATCTAAAATGACAGCTGGATGTGGCATAAGGCTGGACACTTGGGACTGAGAGGATTGTTGAGATTGGGTGAGCAAATGCAGACCCTTTAAAGCAATAATGCATGGCACCCATTCCATAGGTCCCAACTCTACAGGTTGAAGGGAATATTACTACAGTTATAACATGTACGAGAAACCTAGAGAACGGACACTTTGTGAATATGAAAGGTTTCTAAAACTCAACGAATAGTCCCTCTCCTGGTGCCCCGGTTTGACTTTCCATCTGCTTTACTATCAATCTCCCAACTTGGAGAGACAGCCCCTTCAACCTCCTGGTTCACACAGGTTTCCAATTTGGCAGAGGATGAAAGGGAAGAGGGAGAACCAATGAGAGAGTAGCTGTTAGGTATTTGGTCGGGCACATATCACTCTAACTTCCCGGCAGGAAGAAGAATTAACCAAAGTCTCAGCCACCCACCGGGAACCAGTATAGGTCCTGAACCAAAATTTTGGACTTGCGGTCAGCTCACCAAAAACGAGTTGAAAAATTGAGCTCAGGGGCACAGCAATTCACAAACTGGCCGAGTAATAAAGGACAACTATCGTCCAAAAATCTGTTGAGGGAAGGCAACGAGGCGGACTAGAAAGCGAGGCAGAATAGCGGTAAACAGATTTCAAGGGATACGTTGGAATCACCTTTAAAGCACAGGAAGAGGGGCACACCTTCGACAATGATGCACTTGGCCAAATGGGGCGTATGCGTTTTCTCCTGAATATATTCAGGAGAAAACGCATACGCCCTTTTTGGCCAAGCAAGCAAGCGGGCAATGCAAATCTGCACTACAAAGAAGTATCACTTCCCACCGGTCAAAAGGGACATCCACAAAATGTGTAAAAACCAGAAAGGCAAGACAGGCCCTGGAGAACAGGGAGCCTTGTTATGCTGATGGGCGGGATGTAAATTGCCAACTGCCTCTCTGGAGGAGTGCATTGTGTTCCCTAAAACAAGTAAACAACAGAGCTACAGAGCCAAGGGCACTTCCAGTCTAGGGAATATACCTTGGGAAAACTGAAAATCAATAAGACAGAGCCACCCCAAAATTTAGGGCTGCACTGCTTACAAGGACCTCAACTTGGGTACACCTTAAATATCCCAGGAAATATAAAAATGGTTCAAAAAATTGTGGTACTTACGTACGATGGAATATCCCTCAGCCATGAAATCAATGTCATAAGACCAGTAGCAGCAAAATGGGTGGACTCAGCTACGATGATTCTAAGTGAAATAAGTCACAGAGAAAAAGAAACTTATTATAAGATATGACTTATGAAGATCCTGTAAACATGGCTACACTTAAACTGAGTTAGGAAAGAGAAGAATGTCTCACATTAAGAAAACACTCTTATGCCTGCTTAGGGGGAAGGAGAGGTGGGGTGATGCATAAAACCAGTGTTTGATATAAGCACAGGTACCGTTCCAAAAACCAACTATGGAATAGACAAGACCTACACCTTCCTCAGTGAAAGGGACTCAAAACCCCATATTTCCTGCAGAGGAATATATCTGACTAGTAAGAATCTTAAAACCTATGTATTGATATGTCTCCATAAGGGAATCAAGTGTGTCTAGACTGGCATAAACATGGCAGCGAGAATCAGCTCAAACCCACTATAAAAAGGAATTTCAAAAACAAAACAAAAAAACTGGGAAATTCTTTACAATTCCTTCAGGGTCTCTGATGAAACCTGGAATGACCCTATTTACAACGACAGCTGGATGTGGCATAAGGCTGGACACTTGGGACTGAGAGGATTGGTGAGATTTGGTGAGCAAATGCAGACCCTTTAAAGCAATAATGCATGGCACCCATTCCATGGGTCCCAACTCTCCAGGTTGAAGGGAATATTACTACAGTTATAACATGTACCGGAAACCTAGAGAACGGACACACTGTGAATACGAAAGGTTTCTAAAACTCAACGAATAGTCCCTCTCCTGATGCTCCGGTTTGACATTCCATCTGCTTTACTATCAACCTCCCAACTTGGAGAGACAGCCCCTTTAACCTCCTGGTTCGCACAAGTTGCCAATTTGGCAGAGGATGAAAGGGAAGAGGGAGAACCAATGAGAGAGTAGCTGTTAGGCATTTGAACGGGCACATATCACTGTAATTTCCCGGCAAGAAGAAGAATTAACCAAAGTCTCAGCCAGCCACCGGGAACCAGTAGAGGTCCTGAACCAAAATTTTGGACTTGCGGTCAGCTCACCAAAAACGAGTTGAAAAATGGAGCTCAGGGGCACAGCAATTCACAAACTGGCCGAGTAATAAAGGACAACTATCGTCCAAAAATCTGTTGAGGGAAGGCAACGAGGCGGACTTGAAAGCGAGGCAGAAGAGCAGGAAACAGATTTCAAGAGGTACGTTGGAATCACCTTTAAAGCACAGGAAGAGGGGCACAACTTCGACAATGATGCACTTGGCCAAAAAGGGCGTATGCGTTTTCTCCTGAATATATTCAGGAGAAAACGCATACGCCCTTTTTGGCCAAGCAAGCAAGCGGGCAATGCAAATCTGCACTACAAAGAAGTATCACTTCCCACCGGTCAAAAGGGACATCCACAAAATGTGTAAAAACCAGAAAGGCAAGACAGGCCCTGGAGAACAGGGAGCCTTGTTATGCTGATGGGCGGGATGTAAATTGCCAACTGCCTCTGTGGAGGAGTGCATTGTGTTCCCTAAAACAAGTAAACAACATAGCTACAGAGCCAAGGGCACTTCCAGTCTAGGAATATTCCTTGGGAAAACTGAAAATCAATAAGACAGAGCCACCCCAAAATTTAGGGCTGCACTGCTTACAAGGACCTCAACATGGGTACACCTTAAATATCCCGGGAAATATAAAAATGGTTCAAAAAATTGTGGTACTTACGTACGATGGAATATCCCTCAGCCATGAAATCAATGTCATAAGACCAGTAGCAGTAAAATGGGTGGATTCAGGTACGATGATTTTAAGTGAAAGAAGTCGCACAGAAAAAGAAACTTATCATAAGATATCACTTATGAAGATCCTGTAAACATGGCTCCACTTGAACTGAGTTAGGAAAGAGAAGAATGTCTCACATTTAGAAAATACTCTTATGCCTGCTTAAGGGGGAAGGAGAGGTGGGGTGATGCATAAAACCAGAGTTTGATATAAGCACAGGTACCGTTCCAAAAACCAACTATGGAATAGACAAGACCTACACCTTCCTCAGTGAAAGGGACTCAAAACCCCATATTTCCCGCAGAGGAATATATCTGACTGGTAAGAATCTTAAAACCTATGTATTGATATGTCTCTGTAAGGGAATCAAGTGTGTCTAGACTGGCATAAACATGGCAGCGAGAATCAGCTCAAATCCACTATAAAAAGGAATTTCAAAAACAAAACAAGAAAAGTGGGAAATTCTTTACAATTCCTTCAGGGTCTCTGATGAAACCTGGAATGACAATATCTACAATGACAGCTGGATGTGGCATAAGGCTGGACACTTGGGACTGAGAGGAATGGTGAGATTGGGTGAGCAAATGCAGACCCTTTAAAGCAATAATGCATGGCACCCATTCCATGGGTCCAAACTCTACAGGTTGAAGGGAATATTACTACAGTTATAACATGTACGAGAAACCTAGAGAACGGACACACTGTGAATATGAAAGGTTTCTAAAACTCAACGAATAGTCCCTCTCCTGGTGCTCCGGTTTGACTTTCCATCTGCTTTACTATCAATCTCCCAACTTGGAGAGACAGCCCCTTCAACCTCCTGGTTCACACAGGTTTCCAATTTGGCAGAGGATGAAAGGGAAGAGGGAGAACCAATGAGAGAGTAGCTGTTAGGTATTTGGTCAGGCACATATCACTCTAACTTCCCGGCAGGAAGAAGAATTAACCAAAGTCTCAGCCACCCACCGGGAACCAGTATAGGTCCTGAACCAAAATTTTGGACTTGCGGTCAGCTCACCAAAAACGAGTTGAAAAATGGAGCTCAGGGGCACAGCAATTCACAAACTGGCCGAGTAATAAAGGACAACTATCGTCCAAAAATCTGTTGAGGGAAGGCAACGAGGTGGACTTGAATGCGAGGCAGAATAGCAGGAAACAGATTTCAAGAGGTACGTTGGAATCGCCTTTAAAGCACAGGAAGAGGGGCACAACATCGACAATGATGCACTTGGCCAAAAAGGGCGTATGCGTTTTCTCCTGAATATATTCAGGAGAAAACGCATACGCCCTTTTTGGCCAAGCAAGCAAGCGGGCAATGCAAATCTGCACTACAAAGAAGTATCACTTCCCACCGGTCAAAAGGGACATCCACAAAATGTGTAAAAACCAGAAAGGCAAGACAGGCCCTGGAGAACAGGGAGCCTTGTTATGCTGATGGGCGGGATGTAAATTGCCAACTGCCTCTGTGGAGGAGTACATTGTGTTCCCTAAAACAAGTAAACAACAGAGCTACAGAGCCAAGGGCACTTCCAGTCTAGGAATATTCCTTGGGAAAACTGAAAATAAATAAGACAGAGCCACCCCAAAATTTAGGGCTGCACTGCTTACAAGGACCTCAACTTGGGTACACCTTAAATATCCCAGGAAATATAAAAATGGTTCAAAAAATTGTGGTACTTACGTACGATGGAATATCCCTCAGCCATGAAATCAATGTCATAAGACCAGTAGCAGCAAAATGGGTGGACTCAGGTACGATGATTCTAAGTGAAATAAGTCACAGAGAAAAAGAAACTTATTATAAGATATGACTTATAAAGATCCTGTAAACATGGGTACACTTGAACTGAGTTAGGAAAGAGAAGAATGTCTCACATTAAGAAAACACACTTATGCCTGCTTAAAGGGGAAGGAGAGGTGGGGTGATGCATAAAACCAGTGTTTGATATAAGCACAGGTACCGTTCCAAAAACCAGCTATGGAATAGACAAGACCTACACCTTCCTCAGTGAAAGGGACTCAAAACCCCATATTTCCTGCAGAGGAATATATCTGACTAGTAAGAATCTTAAAACCTATGTATTGATATGTCTCCATAAGGGAATCAAGTGTGTCTAGACTGGCATAAACATGGCAGCGAGAATCAGCTCAAACCCACTATAAAAAGGAATTTCAAAACCAAAACAAAAAAACTGGGAAATTCTTTACAATTCCTTCAGGGTATCTGATGAACCCTGGAATGACCCTATCTACAATGACAGCTGGATGTGGCATAAGGCTGGACACTTGAGACTGAGACGATTGGTGAGATTTGGTGAGCAAATGCAGACCCTTTAAAGCAATAATGCATGGCACCCATTCCATGGGTCCCAACTCTCCAGGTTGAAGGGAATATTACTACAGTTATAACATGTACGGGAAACCTAGAGAACGGACACACTGTGAATACGAAAGGTTTCTAAAACTCAACGAATAGTCCCTCTCCTGGTGCTCCAGTTTGACTTTCCATCTGCTTTACTATCAATCTCCCAACTTGGAGACACAGCCCCTTTAACCTCCTGGTTCGCACAGTTTTCCAAATTGGCAGAGGATGAAAGGGAAGAGGGAGAACCAATGAGAGAGTAGCTGTTAGTCATTTGGACGGGCACATATCACACTAAGTTCCCGGCAGGAAAAGAATTAACCAAAGTCTCAGCCACCCACCGGGAACCAGTATAGGTCCTGAACCAAAATTTTGGACTTGCGGTCAGCTCACCAAAAACGAGTTGAAAAATGGAGTTCATGGGCACAGCAATTCACAAACTGGCCGAGTAATAAAGAACAACTATCGTCCAAAAATCTGTTGAGGGAAGGCAACGAGGCGGACTTGAAAGCGAGGCAGAATAGCAGGAAACAGATTTCAAGAGGTACGTTGGAATCGCCTTTAAAGCACAGGAAGAGGGGCACAACTTCGACAATGATGCACTTGGCCTAAAAGGGCGTATGCGTTTTCTCCTGAATATATTCAGGAGAAAACGCATACGCCATTTTTGGCCAAGCAAGCAAGCGGGAAATGCAAATCTGCACTACAAAGAAGTATCACTTCCCACCGGTTAAAAGGGACATCCACAAAATGTGTAAAAACCAGAAAGGCAAGACAGGCCCTGGAGAACAGGGAGCCTTGTTATGCTGATGGGCGGGATGTAAATTGCCAACTGCCTCTCTGGAGGAGTGCATTGTGTTCCCTAAAACAAGTAAAGAACAGAGCTACAGAGCCAAGGGCACTTCCAGTCTAGGGAATATACCTTGGGAAAACTGAAAATCAATAAGACAGAGCCACCCCAAAATTTAGGGCTGCATGCTTACAAGGACCTCAACATGGGTAAACCTTAAATATCCCAGGAAATATAAAAATGGTTCAAAAAATTGTGGTACTTACGTACGATGGAATATCCCTCAGCCATGAAATCAATGTCATAAGACCAGTAGCAGTAAAATGGGTGGATTCAGGTACGATGATTTTAAGTGATAGAAGTCGCACAGAAAAAGAAACTTATCATAAGATATCACTTATGAAGATCCTGTAAACATGGCTCCACTTGAACTGAGTTAGGAAAGAGAAGAATGTCTCACATTTAGAAAACACTCTTATGTCTGCTTAAGGGGGAAGGAGAGGTGGGGTGATGCATAAAACCAGAGTTTGATATAAGCACAGGTACCGTTCCAAAAACCAACTATGGAATAGACAAGACCTACACCTTCCTCAGTGAAAGGGACTCAAAACCCCATATTTCCCGCAGAGGAATATATCTGACTGGTAAGAATCTTAAAACCTATGTATTGATATGTCTCTGTAAGGGAATCAAGTGTGTCTAGACTGGCATAAACATGGCAGCGAGAATCAGCTCAAATCCACTATAAAAAGGAATTTCAAAAACAAAACAAGAAAACTGGGAAATTCTTTACAATTCCTTCAGGGTCTCTGATGAAACCTGGAATGACAATATCTACAATGACAGCTGGATGTGGCATAAGGCTGGACACTTGGGACTGAGAGGATTCGTGAGATTGGGTGAGCAAATGCAGACCCTTTAAAGCAATAATGCATGGCACCCATTCCATGGGTCCCAACTCTACAGGTTGAAGGGAATATTACTACAGTTATAACATGTACGAGAAACCTAGAGAACGGACACACTGTGAATATGAAAGGTTTCTAAAACTCAACGAATAGTCCCTCTCCTGGTGCTCCGGTTTGACTTTCCATCTGCTTTACTATCAATCTCCCAACTTGGAGAGACAGCCCCTTCAACCTCCTGGTTCACACAGGTTTCCAATTTGGCAGAGGATGAAAGGGAAGAGGGAGAACCAATGAGAGAGTAGCTGTTAGGTATTTGGTCAGGCACATATCACTCTAACTTCCCGGCAGGAAGAAGAATTAACCAAAGTCTCAGCCACCCACCGGGAACCAGTATAGGTCCTGAACCAAAATTTTGGACTTGCGGTCAGCTCACCAAAAACGAGTTGAAAAATGGAGCTCAGGGGCACAGCAATCCACAAACTGGCCGAGTAATAAAGGACAACTATCGTCCAAAAATCTGTTGAGGGAAGGCAACGAGGTGGACTTGAATGCGAGGCAGAATAGCAGGAAACAGATTTCAAGAGGTACGTTGGAATCGCCTTTAAAGCACAGGAAGAGGGGCACAACATCGACAATGATGCACTTGGCCAAAAAGGGCGTATGCGTTTTCTCCTGAATATATTCAGGAGAAAACGCATACGCCCTTTTTGGCCAAGCAAGCAAGCGGGCAATGCAAATCTGCACTACAAAGAAGTATCACTTCCCACCGGTCAAAAGGGACATCCACAAAATGTGTAAAAACCAGAAAGGCAAGACAGGCCCTGGAGAACAGGGAGCCTTGTTATGCTGATGGGCGGGATGTAAATTGCCAACTGCCTCTGTGGAGGAGTACATTGTGTTCCCTAAAACAAGTAAACAACAGAGCTACAGAGCCAAGGGCACTTCCAGTCTAGGAATATTCCTTGGGAAAACTGAAAATAAATAAGACAGAGCCACCCCAAAATTTAGGGCTGCACTGCTTACAAGGACCTCAACTTGGGTACACCTTAAATATCCCAGGAAATATAAAAATGGTTCAAAAAATTGTGGTACTTACGTACGATGGAATATCCCTCAGCCATGAAATCAATGTCATAAGACCAGTAGCAGCAAAATGGGTGGACTCAGGTACGATGATTCTAAGTGAAATAAGTCACAGAGAAAAAGAAACTTATTATAAGATATGACTTATAAAGATCCTGTAAACATGGGTACACTTGAACTGAGTTAGGAAAGAGAAGAATGTCTCACATTAAGAAAACACACTTATGCCTGCTTAAAGGGGAAGGAGAGGTGGGGTGATGCATAAAACCAGTGTTTGATATAAGCACAGGTACCGTTCCAAAAACCAGCTATGGAATAGACAAGACCTACACCTTCCTCAGTGAAAGGGACTCAAAACCCCATATTTCCTGCAGAGGAATATATCTGACTAGTAAGAATCTTAAAACCTATGTATTGATATGTCTCCATAAGGGAATCAAGTGTGTCTAGACTGGCATAAACATGGCAGCGAGAATCAGCTCAAACCCACTATAAAAAGGAATTTCAAAACCAAAACAAAAAAACTGGGAAATTCTTTACAATTCCTTCAGGGTATCTGATGAACCCTGGAATGACCCTATCTACAATGACAGCTGGATGTGGCATAAGGCTGGACACTTGAGACTGAGACGATTGGTGAGATTTGGTGAGCAAATGCAGACCCTTTAAAGCAATAATGCATGGCACCCATTCCATGGGTCCCAACTCTCCAGGTTGAAGGGAATATTACTACAGTTATAACATGTACGGGAAACCTAGAGAACGGACACACTGTGAATACGAAAGGTTTCTAAAACTCAACGAATAGTCCCTCTCCTGGTGCTCCAGTTTGACTTTCCATCTGCTTTACTATCAATCTCCCAACTTGGAGACACAGCCCCTTTAACCTCCTGGTTCGCACAGTTTTCCAAATTGGCAGAGGATGAAAGGGAAGAGGGAGAACCAATGAGAGAGTAGCTGTTAGTCATTTGGACGGGCACATATCACACTAAGTTCCCGGCAGGAAGAAGAATTAACCAAAGTCTCAGCCACCCACCGGGAACCAGTATAGGTCCTGAACCAAAATTTTGGACTTGCGGTCAGCTCACCAAAAACGAGTTGAAAAATGGAGTTCATGGGCACAGCAATTCACAAACTGGCCGAGTAATAAAGAACAACTATCGTCCAAAAATCTGTTGAGGGAAGGCAACGAGGCGGACTTGAAAGCGAGGCAGAACAGCAGGAAACAGATTTCAAGAGGTACGTTGGAATCGCCTTTAAAGCACAGGAAGAGGGGCACAACTTCGACAATGATGCACTTGGCCTAAAAGGGCGTATGCGTTTTCTCCTGAATATATTCAGGAGAAAACGCATACGCCATTTTTGGCCAAGCAAGCAAGCGGGAAATGCAAATCTGCACTACAAAGAAGTATCACTTCCCACCGGTTAAAAGGGACATCCACAAAATGTGTAAAAACCAGAAAGGCAAGACAGGCCCTGGAGAACAGGGAGCCTTGTTATGCTGATGGGCGGGATGTAAATTGCCAACTGCCTCTCTGGAGGAGTGCATTGTGTTCCCTAAAACAAGTAAAGAACAGAGCTACAGAGCCAAGGGCACTTCCAGTCTAGGGAATATACCTTGGGAAAACTGAAAATCAATAAGACAGAGCCACCCCAAAATTTAGGGCTGCATGCTTACAAGGACCTCAACATGGGTACACCTTAAATATCCCAGGAAATATAAAAATGGTTCAAAAAATTGTGGTACTTACGTACGATGGAATATCCCTCAGCCATGAAATCAATGTCATAAGACCAGTAGCAGTAAAATGGGTGGATTCAGGTACGATGATTTTAAGTGATAGAAGTCGCACAGAAAAAGAAACTTATCATAAGATATCACTTATGAAGATCCTGTAAACATGGCTCCACTTGAACTGAGTTAGGAAAGAGAAGAATGTCTCACATTTAGAAAACACTCTTATGTCTGCTTAAGGGGGAAGGAGAGGTGGGGTGATGCATAAAACCAGAGTTTGATATAAGCACAGGTACCGTTCCAAAAACCAACTATGGAATAGACAAGCCCTACACCTTCCTCAGTGAAAGGGACTCAAAACCCCATATTTCCCGCAGAGGAATATATCTGACTGGTAAGAATCTTAAAACCTATGTATTGATATGTCTCTGTAAGGGAATCAAGTGTGTCTAGACTGGCATAAACATGGCAGCGAGAATCAGCTCAAATCCACTATAAAAAGGAATTTCAAAAACAAAACAAGAAAACTGGGAAATTCTTTACAATTCCTTCAGGGTCTCTGATGAAACCTGGAATGACAATATCTACAATGACAGCTGGATGTGGCATAAGGCTGGACACTTGGGACTGAGAGGATTCGTGAGATTGGGTGAGCAAATGCAGACCCTTTAAAGCAATAATGCATGGCACCCATTCCATGGGTCCCAACTCTACAGGTTGAAGGGAATATTACTACAGTTATAACATGTACGAGAAACCTAGAGAACGGACACATTGTGAATATGAAAGGTTTCTAAAACTCAACGAATAGTCCCTCTCCTGGTGCCCCGGTTTGACTTTCCATCTGCTTTACTATCAATCTCCCAACTTGGAGAGACAGCCCCTTCAACCTCCTGGTTCACACAGGTTTCCAATTTGGCAGAGGATGAAAGGGAAGAGGGAGAACCAATGAGAGAGTAGCTGTTAGGTATTTGGTCAGGCACATATCACTCTAACTTCCCGGCAGGAAGAAGAATTAACCAAAGTCTCAGCCACCCACCGGGAACCAGTATAGGTCCTGAACCAAAATTTTGGACTTGCGGTCAGCTCACCAAAAACGAGTTGAAAAATGGAGCTCAGGGGCACAGCAATTCACAAACTGGCCGAGTAATAAAGGACAACTATCGTCCAAAAATCTGTTGAGGGAAGGCAACGAGGCGGACTTGAAAGCGAGGCAGAATAGCGGGAAACAGATTTCAAGGGGTACGTTGGAATCACCTTTAAAGCACAGGAAGAGGGGCACAACTTCGACAATGATGCACTTGGCCAAAAAGGGCGTATGCGTTTTCTCCTGAATATATTCAGGAGAAAACGCATACGCCCTTTTTGGCCAAGCAAGCAAGCGGGCAATGCCAATCTGCACTACAAAGAAGTATCACTTCCCACCGGTCAAAAGGGACATCCACAAAATGTGTAAAAACCAGAAAGGCAAGACAGGCCCTGGAGAACAGGGAGCCTTGTTATGCTGATGGGCGGGATGTAAATTGCCAACTGCCTCTCTGGAGGAGTGCATTGTGTTCCCTAAAACAAGTAAACAACAGAGCTACAGAGCCAAGGGCACTTCCAGTCTAGGGAATATACCTTGGGAAAAATGAAAATCAATAAGACAGAGCCACCCCAAAATTTAGGGCTGCACTGCTTACAAGGACCTCAACTTGGGTACACCTTAAATATCCCAGGAAATATAAAAATGGTTCAAAAAATTGTGGTACTTACGTACGATGGAATATCTCTCAGCCATGAAATCAATGTCATAAGACCAGTAGCAGCAAAATGGGTAGATTCAGTTACGATGATTCTAAGTGAAATAAGTCACAGAGAAAGAAATTTATCATAAGATATCACTTATGAAGATCCTGTAAACATGGCTACACTTGAACTGAGTTAGGAAAGAGAACAGTGTCTCACATTTAGAAAACACTCTTATGCCTGCTTAAGGGGGAAGGAGAGGTGGGGAGATGCATAAACCCAGAGTTTGATATAAGCACAGGTACCGTTCCAAAAACCAACTATGGAATAGGCAAGACCTACACCTTCCTCAGTGAAAGGGAATCAAAACCCCATATTTCCCACAGAGGAATATATCTGACTAGTAAGAATCTTAAAACCTATGTATTGATATGTCTCCGTAAGGGAATCAAGTGTGTCTAGACTGGCATAAACATGGCAGCGAGAATCAGCTCAAACCCACTATAAAAAGGAATTTCAAAAACAAAACAAAAAAACTGGGAAATTCTTTACAATTCCTTCAGGGTCTCTGATGAACCCTGGAATGACCCTATCTACAACGACAGCTGGATGTGGCATAAGGCTGGACACTTGGGACTGAGAGGATTGGTGAGATTGGGTGAGCAAATGCAGACCCTTTAAAGCAATAATGCATGGCACCCATTCCATGGGTCCCAACTCTCCAGGTTGAAGGGAATATTACTACAGTTATAACATGTACCGGAATCCTAGAGAACGGACACACTGTGAATACGAAAGGTTTCTAAAACTCAATGAATAGTCCCTCTCCTGGTGCTCCGGTTTGACTTTCCATCTGCTTTACTATCAATCTCCCAACTTGGAGAGACAGCCCCTTCAACCTCCTGGTTCACACAGGTTTCCAATTTGGCAGAGGATGAAAGGGAAGAGGGAGAACCAATGAGAGAGTAGCTGTTAGGTATTTGGTCAGGCACATATCACTCTAACTTCCCGGCAGGAAGAAGAATTAACCAAAGTCTCAGCCACCCACCGGGAACCAGTATAGGTCCTGAACCAAAATTTTGGACTTGCGGTCAGCTCACCAAAAACGAGTTGAAAAATGGAGCTCAGGGGCACAGCAATTCACAAACTGGCCGAGTAATAAAGGACAACTATCGTCCAAAAATCTGTTGAGGGAAGGCAACGAGGTGGACTTGAATGCGAGGCAGAATAGCAGGAAACAGATTTCAAGAGGTACGTTGGAATCGCCTTTAAAGCACAGGAAGAGGGGCACAACATCGACAATGATGCACTTGGCCAAAAAGGGCGTATGCGTTTTCTCCTGAATATATTCAGGAGAAAACGCATACGCCCTTTTTGGCCAAGCAAGCAAGCGGGCAATGCAAATCTGCACTACAAAGAAGTATCACTTCCCACCGGTCAAAAGGGACATCCACAAAATGTGTAAAAACCAGAAAGGCAAGACAGGCCCTGGAGAACAGGGAGCCTTGTTATGCTGATGGGCGGGATGTAAATTGCCAACTGCCTCTCTGGAGGAGTGCATTGTGTTCCCTAAAACAAGTAAAGAACAGAGCTACAGAGCCAAGGGCACTTCCAGTCTAGGGAATATACCTTGGGAAAACTGAAAATCAATAAGACAGAGCCACCCCAAAATTTAGGGCTGCACTGCTTACAAAGACCTCAACTTGGGTACACCTTAAATATCCCAGGAAATATAAAAATGGTTCAAAAAATTGTGGTACTTACGTACGATGGAATATCCCTCAGCCATGAAATCAATGTCATAAGACCAGTAGCAGCAAAATGGGTGGATTCAGGTACGATGATTCTAAGTGAACTAAGTCACAGAGAAAAAGAAACTTATCATAAGATATCACTTATGAAGATCCTGTAAACATGGCTACACTTGAACTGAGTTAGGAAAGAGAAGAATGTCTCACATTTAGAAAACACTCTTATGCCTGCTTAAGGGGGAAGTAGAGGTGGGGTAATGCATAAAACCAGAGTTTGATATAAGCACAGGTACCGTTCCAAAAACCAACTATGGAATAGACAAGACCTACACCTTCCTCAGTGAAAGGGACTCAAAACCCCATATTTCCCGCAGAGGAATATATCTGACTAGTAAGAATCTTAAAACCTATGTATTGATATGTCTCCGTAATGGAATCAAGTGTGTCTAGACTGGCATAAACATGGCAGCGAGAATCAGCTCAAACCCACTATAAAAAGGAATTTCATAAACAAAACAAAAAAACTGGGAAATTCTTTACAATTCCTTCAGGGTCTCTGATGAACCCTGGAATGACCCTATCTACAACGACAGCTGGATGTGGCATAAGGCTGGACACTTGGGACTGAGACGATTGGTGAGATTTGGTGAGCAAATGCAGACCCTTTAAAGTAATAATGCATGGCACCCATTCCATGGGTCCCAACTCTCCAGGTTGAAGGGAATATTACTACAGTTATAACATGAACCGGAAACCTAGAGAAAGGACACACTGTGAATACGAAAGTTTTCTAAAACTCAACGAATACTCCCTATCCTGGTGCTCCGGTTTGACTTTCCATCTGCTTTACTATCAACCTCCCAACTTGGAGAGACAGCCCCTTTAACCTCCTGGTTCGCACAGGTTGCCAATTTGGCAGAGGATGAAAGGGAAGAGGGAGAACCAATGAGAGAGTAGCTGTTAGGCATTTGGACGGGCACATATCACTGTAATTTCCCGGCAGGAAGAAGAATTAACCAAAGTCTCAGCCACCCACCGGGAACCAGTATAGGTCCTGAACCAAAATTTTGGACTTGCGGTCAGCTCACCAAAAACGAGTTGAAAAATGGAGCTCAGGGGCACAGCAATTCACAAACTGGCCGAGTAATAAAGGACAACTATCATCCAAAAATCTGTTGAGGGAAGGCAACGAGGCGGACTTGAAAGCGAGGCAGAATAGCAGGAAACAGATTTCAAGAGGTACGTTGGAATCGCCTTTAAAGCACAGGAAGAGGGGCACAACTTCGACAATGATGCACTTGGCCAAAAAGGGCATATGCGTTTTCTCCTGAATATATTCAGGAGAAAACGCATACGCCCTTTTTGGCCAAGCAAGCAAGCGGGCAATGCAAATCTGCACTACAAAGAAGTATCACTTCCCACCGGTCAAAAGGGACATCCACAAAATGTGTAAAAACCAGAAAGGCAAGACAGGCCCTGGAGAACAGGGAGCCTTGTTATGCTGATGGCGGGATGTAAATTGCCAACTGCCTCTCTGGAGGAGTGCATTGTGTTCCCTAAAACAAGTAAAGAACAGAGCTACCGAGCCAAGGGCACTTCCAGTCTAGGGAATATACCTTGGGAAAACTGAAAATCATTAAGACAGAGCCACCCCAAAATTTAGGGCTGCACTGCTTACAAGGACCTCAAACTGGGTACACCTTAAATATCCCAGGAAATATAAAAATGGTTCAAAAAATTGTGGTATATACGTACGATGGAATATCCCTCAGCCATGAAATCAATGTCATAAGACCAGTAACAGCAAAATGGGTAGATTCAGGTAAGAAGATTCTAAGTGAAATAAGTCACAGAGAAAAAGAAACTTATCATAAGATATCACTTATGAAGATCCTGTAAACATGGCTACACTTGAACTGAGTTAGGAAAGAGAACAGTGTCTCACATTTAGAAAACACTCTTATGCCTGCTTAAAGGGGAAGGAGAGGTGGGGTGATGCATAAACCCAGAGTTTGATATAAGCACAGGTACCGTTCCAAAAACCAACTATGGAATAGACAAGACCTGCACCTTCCTCAGTGAAAGGGACTCAAAACACCATATTTCCCGCAGAGGAATATATCTGACTAGTAAGAATCTTAAAACGTATGTATTGATATGTCTCCGTAAGGGAATCAAGTGTGTCTAGACTGGCATAAACATGGCAGCGAGAATCAGCTCAAACCCACTATAAAAAGGAATTTCAAAAACAAAACAAAAAAACTGGGAAATTCTTTACAATTCCTTCAGGGTCTCTGATGAACCCTGGAATGACCCTATCTACAACGACAGCTTGATGTGGCATAAGGCTGGACACTTGGGACTGAGAAGATTGGTGAGATTTGGTGAGCAAATGCAGACCCTTTAAAGCAATAATGCATGGCACCCATTCCATGGGTCCCAACTCTCCAGGTTGAAGGGAATATTACTACAGTTATAACATGTACCGGAAACCTAGAGAACGGACACACTGTGAATACAAAAGGTTTCTAAAACTCAACGAATAGTCCCTCTCCTGGTGCTCCGGTTTGACTTTCCATCTGCTTTACTATCAACCTCCCAACTTGGAGAGACAGCCCCTTTAACCTCCTGGTTCGCACAGGTTGCCAATTTGGCAGAGGATGAAAGGGAAGAGGGAGAACCAATGAGAGAGTAGCTGTTAGGCATTTGGACGGGCACATATCACTGTAATTTCCCGGCAGGAAGAAGAATTAACCAAAGTCTCAGCCACCCACCGGGAACCAGTTTAGGTCCTGAACCAAAATTTTGGACTTGAGGTCAGCTCACCAAAAACGAGTTGAAAAATGGAGCTCAGGGGCACAGCAATTCACAAACTGGCCGAGTAATAAAGGACAGCTGTCGTCCAGAAATCTGTTGAGGGAAGGCTACGAGGCGGACTTGAAAGCGAGGCAGAATAGCAGGAAACAGATTTCAAGAGGTACGTTGGAATCGCCTTTAAAGCACAGGAAGAGGGGCACAACTTCGACAATGATGCACTTGGCCAAAAAGGGCGTATGCGTTTTCTCCTGAATATATTCAGGAGAAAACGCATACGCCCTTTTTGGCCAAGCAAGCAAGCGGGAAATGCAAATCTGCACTACAAAGAATTATCACTTCCCACCGGTCAAATGGAACATCCACAAAATGTGTAAAAACCAGAAAGGCAAGACAGGCCCTGGAGAACTTGGAGCCTTGTTATGCTGATGGGCGGGATGTAAATTGCCAACTGCCTCTCTGGGGGAGTGCATTGTGTTCCCTAAAACAAGTAAAGAACAGAGCTACAGAGCCAAGGGCACTTCCAGTCTAGGGAATATACCTTGGGAAAAATGAAAATCAATAAGACAGAGCCACCCCAAAATTTAGGGCTGCACTGCTTACAAGGACCTCAACTTGGGTACACCTTAAATATCCCAGGAAATATAAAAATGGTTCAAAAAATTGTGGTAGTTACGTACGATGGAATAACCCTCAGCCATGAAATCAATGACATAAGACCAGTAGCAGCAAAATGGGTGGATTCAGGTACGATGATTCTAAGTGAAATAAGTCGCACAGAAAAAGAAACTTATCATAAGATATCACTTATGAAGATCCTGTAAACATGGCTACACTTGAACTGAGTTAGGAAAGAGAAGAATGTCTCACATTTAGAAAACACTCTTATGCCTGCTTAAGGGGGAAGGAGAGGTGGGGTAATGCATAAAACCAGAGTTTGATATAAGCACAGGTACCGTTCCAAAAACCAACTATGGAATAGACAAGACCTACACCTTCCTCAGTGAAAGGGACTCAAAACCCCATATTTCCCGCAGAGGAATATATCTGACTAGTAAGAATCTTAAAACCTATGTATTGATATGTCTCCGTAAGGGAATCAAGTGTGTCTAGACTGGCATAAACATGGCAGCGAGAATCAGCTCAAACCCACTATAAAAAGGAATTTCAAAAACAAAACAAAAAAACTGGGAAATTCTTTACAATTCCTTCAGGGTCACTGATGAACCCTGGAATGACCCTATCTACAATGACAGCTGGATGTGGCATAAGGCTGGACACTTTGGACTGAGACGATTGGTGAGATTTGGTGAGCAAATGCAGACCCTTTAAAGTAATAATGCATGGCACCCATTCCATGGGTCCCAACTCTCCAGGTTGAAGGGAATATTACTACAGTTATAACATGTACCGGAAACCTAGAGAAAGGACACACTGTGAATACGAAAGGTTTCTAAAACTCAACGAATACTCCCTATCCTGGTGCTCTGGTTTGACTTTCCATCTGCTTTACTATCAACCTCCCAACTTGGAGAGACAGCCCCTTTAACCTCCTGGTTCGCACAGGTTGCCAATTTGGCAGAGGACGAAAGGGAAGAGGGAGAACCAATGAGAGAGTAGCTGTTAGGCATTTGGACGGGCACATATCACTGTAATTTCCCGGCAGGAAGAAGAATTAACCAAAGTCTCAGCCACCCACCGGGAACCAGTATAGGTCCTTAACCAAAATTTTGGACTTGCGGTCAGCTCACCAAAAACGAGTTGAAAAATGGAGCTCAGGGGCACAGCAATTCACAAACTGGCCGAGTAATAAAGGACAACTATCATCCAAAAATCTGTTGAGGGAAGGCAACGAGGCGGACTTGAAAGCGAGGCAGAATAGCAGGAAACAGATTTCAAGAGGTACGTTGGAATCGCCTTTAAAGCACAGGAAGAGGTGCACAACTTCGACAATGATGCACTTGGCCAAAAAGGGCATATGGGTTTTCTCCTGAATATATTCAGGAGAAAACGCATACGCCCTTTTTGGCCAAGCAAGCAAGCGGGCAATGCAAATCTGCACTACAAAGGAGTATCACTTCCCACCGGTCATAAGGGACATCCACAAAATGTGTAAAAACCAGAAATGCAAGACAGGCCCTGGAGAACAGGGAGCCTTGTTATGCTGATGGGCGGGATGTAAATTGCCAACTGCCTCTCTGGAGGAGTGCATTGTGTCCCCTAAAACAAGTAAACAACAGAGCTACAGAGCCAAGGGCACTTCCAGTCTAGGGAATATACCTTGGGAAAACTGAAAATCAATAAGACAGAGCCACCCCAAAATTTAGGGCTGCACTGCTTACAAGGACCTCAACTTGGGTACACCTTAAATATCCCAGGAAATATAAAAATGGTTCAAAAAATTGTTGTACTTACGTACGATGGAATATCCCTCAGCCATGAAATCAATGGCATAAGACCAGTAGCAGCAAAATGGGTGGATTCAGGTACGATGATTCTAAGTGAAATAAGTCACAGAGAAAAAGAAACTTATCATAAGATATCACTTAGGAAGATCCTGTAAACATGGCTCCACTTGAACTGAGTTAGGAAAGAGAACAGTGTCTCACATTTAGAAAACACTCTTATGCCTGCTTAAGGGGGAAGGAGAGGTGGGGTGATGCATAAAACCTGAGTTTGATATAAGCACAGGTACCGTTCCAAAAACCAACTATGGAACAGACAAGAGCTACACCTTCCTCAGTGAAAGGGACTCAAAATCCCATATTTCCCGCAGAGGAATATATCTGACTAGTAAGAATCTTAAAACCTATGTATTGATATGTCTCCGTAAGGGAATCAAGTGTGTCTAGACTGGCATAAACATGGCAGCGAGAATCAGCTCAAACCCACTATAAAAAGGAATTTCCAAAACAAAACAAAAAAACAGGGAAATTCTTTACAATTCCTTCAGGGTCTCTGATGAAACCTGAAATGACCCTACCTACAACGACAGCTGGATGTGGCATAAGGCTGGACACTTGGGACTGAGACGATTGGTGAGATTGGGTGAGCAAATGCAGACCCTTTAAAGCAATAATGCATGGCACCCATTCCATGGGTCCCAACTCTCCATGTTGAAGGGAATATTACTACAGTTATAACATGTATCGGAATCCTAGAGAACGGACACACTGTGAATACGAAAGGTTTCTAAAACTCAACGAATAGTCCCTCTCCTGGTGCTCCGGTTTGACTTTCCACCTGCTTTACTATCAATCTCCCAACTTGGAGAGACAGCCCCTTCAACCTCATGGTTCACACAGGTTTCCAATTTGGCAGAGGATGAAAGGGAAGAGGGAGAACCCATGAGAGAGTAGCTGTTAGGTATTTGGTCGGGCACATATCACTCTAACTTCCCGGCAGGAAGAAGAATTAACCAAAGTCTCAGCCACCCACCGGGAACCAGTATAGGTCCTGAACCAAAATTTTGGACTTGCGGTCAGCTCACCAAAAACGAGTTGAAAAATGGAGCTCAGGGGCACAGCAATTCACAAACTGGCCGAGTAATAAAGGACAACTATCGTCCAAAAATCTGTTGAGGGAAGGCAACGAGGCGGACTTGAAAGCGAGGCAGAATAGCAGGAAACAGATTTCAAGAGGTACGTTGGAATCGCCTTTAAAGCACAGGAAGAGGGGCACAACTTCGACAATGATGCACTTGGCCAAAAAGGGCGTATGCGTTTTCTCCTGAATATATTCAGGAGAAAACGCATACGCCCTTTTTGGCCAAGCAAGCAAGCGGGCAATGCAAATCTGCACTACAAAGAAGTATCACTTCCCACCGGTCAAAAGGGACATCCACAAAATGTGTAAAAACCAGAAAGGCAAGACAGGCCCTGGAGAACAGGAAGCCTTGTTATGCTGATGGGTGGGATGTAAATTGCCAACTGCCTCTCTGGAGGAGTGCATTGTGTTCCCTAAAACAAGTAAAGAACAGAGCTACAGAGCCAAGGTCACTTCCAGTCTAGGGAATATACCTTGGGAAAACTGAAAATCAATAAGACAGAGCCACCCCAAAATTTAGGGCTGCACTGCTTACAAGGACCTCAACTTGGGTACACCTTAAATATCCCAGGAAATATAAAAATGGTTCAAAAAATTGTGGTACTTACGTACGATGGAATATCCCTCAGCCATGAAATCAATGTCATAAGACCAGTAGCAGCAAAATGGGGAGATTCAGGTACGATGATTCTAAGTGAAATAAGTCACAGAGAAAAAGAAACTTATCATAAGATATCACTTATGAAGATCCTGTAAACATGGCTACACTTGAACTGAGTTAGGAAAGAGAACAGTGTCTCACATTTAGAAAACACTCTTATGCCTACTTAAGGGAGAAGGAGAGGTGGGGTGATGCATAAAACCAGAGTTTGATATAAGCACAGGTACCGTTCCAAAAACCAACTATGGAATAGACAAGACCTACACCTTCCTCAGTGTAAGGGGCTCAAAATCCCATATTTCCCGCAGAGGAATATATCTGACTAGTAAGAATCTTAAAACCTATGGATTGATATGTCTCCGTAAGGGAATCAAGTGTGTCTGGACTGGCATAAACATGGCAGCGAGAATCAGCTCAAACCCACTATAAAAAGGAATTTCAAAAACAAAAAAAAAGAACAGGGAAATTCTTTACAATTCCTTCAGGGTCTCTGATGAAACCTGGAATGACCCTATTTACAACGACAGCTGGATGTGGCAAAAGGCTGGAAACTTGGGACTGAGAGGATTGGTGAGATTGGGTGAGCAAATCCAGACCCTTTAAAGCAATAATGCATGGCACCCATTCCATGGGTCCCAACTCTCCAGGTTGAAGGGAATATTACTACAGTTTTAACATGTACCGGAAACCTAGAGAACGGACACACTGTGAATACGAAAGGTTTCTAAAACTCAACGAATAGTCCCTCTCCTGGTGCTCCGGTTTGACTTTCCATCTGCTTTACTATCAACCTCCCAACTTGGAGAGACAGCCCCTTTAACCTCCTGGTTCGCACATGTTGCCAATTTGGCAGAGGATGAAAGGGAAGAGGGAGAACCAATGAGAGAGTAGCTGTTAGGCATTTGGACGGGCACATATCACTGTAATTTCCCGCCAGGAAGAAGAATTAACCAAAGTCTCAGCCACCCACCGGGAACCAGTATAGGTCCTGAACCAAAATTTTGGACTTGCGGTCAGCTCACCAAAAACGAATTGAAAAATGGAGCTCAGGGGCACAGCAATTCACAAACTGGCCGAGTAATAAAGGACAACTATCGTCCAAAAATCTGTTGAGGGAAGGCAACGAGGCGGACTTGAAAGCGAGGTAGAATAGCAGGAAACAGATTTCAAGAGGTACGTTGGAATCGCCTTTAAAGCACAGGAAGAGGGGCACAACTTCGACAATGATGCACTTGGCCAAAAAGGGCGTATGCGTTTTCTCCTGAATATATTCAGGAGAAAACGAATACACCCTTTTTGGCCAAGCAAGCAAGCGGGCAATGCAAATCTGCCCTACAAAGAAGTATCACTTCCCACCGGTCAAAAGGGACATCCACAAAATGTGTAAAAACCAGAAAGGCAAGACAGGCCCTGGAGAACAGGGAGCCTTGTTATGCTGATGGGCGGGATGTAAATTGCCAACTGCCTCTCTGGAGGAGTGCATTGTGTTCCGTAAAACAAGTAAAGAACAGAGCTACAGAGCCAAGGGCACTACCAGTCTAGGGAATATACCTTGGGAAAACTGAAAATCAATAAGACAGAGCCACCCCAAAATTTAGGGCTGCACTGCTTACAAGGAACTCAACTTGGGTACACCTTAAATATCCCAGGAAATATAAAAATGGTTCAAAAAATTGTGGTACTTACGTACGATGGAATATCCCTCAGCCATGAAATCAATGTCATAAGACCAGTAGCAGAAAAATGGGTAGATTCAGGTACGATGATTCTAAGTGAAATAAGTCACACAGAAAAAGAAACTTATCATAAGATATCACTTATGAGGATCCTGTAAACGTGGCTACACTTGAACTGAGTTAGGAAAGAGAACAGTGTCTCACATTTAGAAAACACTCTTATGCCTGCTTAAGGGGGAAGGAGAGGTGGGGTGATGCATAAAACCAGAGTTTGATATAAGCACATGTACCGTTCCAAAAACCAACTATGGAATAGACAAGACCTACACCTTCCTCAGTGAAAGGGACTCAAAACACCATATTTCCGCATAGGAATATATCTGACTAGTAAGAATCTTAAAACCTATGTATTGATATGTCTCCATAAGGGAATCAAGTGTGTCTAGACTGGCATAAACATGGCAGCGAGAATCAGCTCAAACCCACTATAAAAAGGAATTTCAAAACCAAAACAAAAAAACTGGGAAATTCTTTACAATTCCTTCAGGGTATCAGATGAACCCTGGAATGACCCTATCTACAACGACAGCTGGATGTGGCATAAGGCTGGACACTTGAGACTGAGACGATTGGTGAGATTTGGTGAGCAAATGCAGACCCTTTAAAGCAATAATGCATGGCACCCATTCCATGGGTCCCAACTCTCCAGGTTGAAGGGAATATTACTACAGTTATAACATGTACGGGAAACCTAGAGAACGGACACACTGTGAATACGAAAGGTTTCTAAAACTCAACGAATAGTCCCTCTCCTGGTGCTCCAGTTTGACTTTCCATCTGCTTTACTATCAATCTCACAACTTGGAGACACAGCCCCTTTAACCTCCTGGTTCGCACAGTTTTCCAAATTGGCAGAGGATGAAAGGGAAGAGGGAGAACCAATGAGAGAGTAGCTGTTAGGCATTTGGACGGGCACATATCACACTAAGTTCCCGGCAGGAAGAAGAATTAACCAAAGTCTCAGCCACCCACCGGGAACCAGTATAGGTCCTGAACCAAAATTTTGGACTTGCGGTCAGCTCACCAAAAACGAGTTGAAAAATGGAGCTCAGGGGCACAGCAATTCACAAACTGGCCGTGTAATAAAGGACAACTATCGTCCAAAAATCTGTTGAGGGAAGGCAACGAGGCGGACGTGAAGGCGAGGCAGAATAGCAGGAAACAGATTTCAAGAGGTAACTTGGTATCGCCTTTAAAGCACAGGAAGAGGGGCACAACTTCGACAATGATGCACTTGGCCAAAAAGGGCGTATGCGTTTTCTCCTGAATATATTCAGGAGAAAACGCATACGCCCTTTTTGCCCAAGCAAGCAAGCGGGCAATGCAAATCTGCACTATAAAGAAGTATCACTTCCCACCGGTCAAAAGGGACACCCACAAAATGTATAAAAACCAGAAAGGCAGGACAGGCCCTGGAGAACAGGGAGCCTTGTTATGCTGATGGGCGGGATGTAAATTGCCAACTGCCTCTCTGGAGGAGTACATTGTGTTCCCTAAAACAAGTAAAGAACAGAGCTACAGAGCCAAAGGCACTTCCAGTATAGGGAATATACCTTGGGAAAACTGAAAATCAATAAGACAGAGCCACCCCAAAATTTAGGGCTGCACTGCTTACAAGGACCTCAACTTGGGTACACCTTAAATATCCCAGGAAATATAAAAATGGTTCAAAAAATTGTGGTACTTACGTACGATGGAATATCCCTCAGCCATGAAATCAATGTCATAAGACCAGTAGCAGCAAAATGGGTGGATTCAGGTACGATGATTCTAAGTGAAATAACTCACACAGAAAAAGAAACTTATCATAAGATATCACTTATGAAGATCCTGTAAACATGGCTACACTTGAACTGAGTTAGGAAAGAGAACAGTGTCTCACATTTAGAAAACACACTTATGCCTGCTTAAGGGGGAAGGAGAGGTGGGGTGATGTATAAAACCAGAGTTTGATATAAGCACAGGTACCGTTCCAAACACCAACTATGGTATAGACAAGACCTACACCTTCCTCAGTGAAAGGGACTCAAAACCCCATATTTCCCGCAGAGGAATATATCTGACTAGTAAGAATCTTAAAACTTATGTATTGATATGTCTCCGTAAGGGAATCAAGTGTGTCTAGACTGGCATAAACATGGCAGCGAGAATCAGCTCAAACCCACTATAAAAAGGAATTTCAAAAACAAAACAAAAAAACTGGGAAATTCTTTACAATTCCTTCAGGGTCTCTGATGAAACCTGGAATGACCCTATCTACAATGACAGCTAGATGTGGCATAAGGAGGGACACTTGGGACTGAGACGATTGGTGAGATTGGGTGAGCAAATGAAGACCCTTTAAAGCACAAATGCCTGGCACCCATTCCATGGGTCCCAACGCTCCAGGTTGAAGGGAATATTACTACAGCTATAACATGTACGGGAAACCTAGATAACGGACACACTGTGAATATGAAAGGTTTCTAAAACTCAACGAATAGTCCCTCTCCTGGTACTCCAGTTTGACATTCCATCTGCTTTACTATCAATCTCCCAACTTGGAGAGACAGCCCCTTTAACCTCCTGGTACGCACAGGTTGCCAATTTGGCAGAGGATGAAAGGGAATAGGGAGAACAAATGAGAGAGTAGCTGTTAGGCATTTCGACGGGCACATATGACTGTAATTTCCCGAGAGGAAGAAGAATTAACCAAAGTCTCAGCCACCCACCGGGAACCAGTATAGGTCCTGAACCAAAATTTTGGACTTGCGGTCAGCTCACCAAAAACGAGTTGAAAAATGGAGCTCAGGGGCACAGCAATTCCCAAACTGGCCGAGTAATATAGGACAACTATCGTCCAAAAATCTGTTGAGGGAAGGCAACGAGGCGGACTTGAAAGCGAGGCAGAATAGCAGGAAACAGATTTCAAGATGTACGTTGGAATCGCCTTTAAAGCACAAGAAGAGGGGCACAACTTCGACAATGATGCACTTGGCCAAAAAGGGCGTATGCGTTTTCTCCTGAATATATTCAGGAGAAAACGCATACGCCCTTTTTGGCCAAGCAAGCAAGCGGGCAATGCAAATCTGCACTACAAAGAAGTATCACTTCCCACCGGTCAAAAGGGACATCCACAAAATGTGTAAAAACCAGAAAGGCAAGACAGGCCCTGGAGAACAGGGAGCCTTGTTATGCTGATGGGCGGAATGTAAATTGCCAACTGCCTCTCTGGAGGAGTGCATTGTGTTCCCTAAAACAAGTAAACAACAGAGCTACAGAGCCAAGGGCACTTCCAGTCTAGGGAATATTCCTTGGGAAAACTGAAAATCAATAAGACAGAGCCACCCCAAAATTTAGGGCTGCACTGCTTACAAGGACCTCAACTTGGGTACACAATAATTATCCCAGGAAATATAAAAATGGTTCAAAAAATTGTGGTACTTACATACGATGGAATATCCCTCAGCCATGAAATCAATGTCATAAGACCAGTAGCAGCAAAATGGGTGGATTCAGGTACGATGATTCTAAGTGAAATAAGTCACACAGAAAAAGAAACTTATCATAAGATATCACTTATGAAGATCCTGTAAACATGGCTACACTTGAACTGAGTTAGGAAAGAGAACAGTGTCTCACATTTAGAAGACACTCTTATGCCTGCTTAAGGGGGAAGGAGAGGTGGGGTGATGCATAAAACCAGAGTTTGATATAATCACAGGTACCGTTCCAAAAACCAACTATGGAATAGACAAGACCTACACCTTCCTCAGTGAAAGGGACTCAAAACCCCATATTTCCCGCAGAGGAATATATCTGACTAGTAAGAATCTTAAAACCTATGTATTGATATGTCTCCGTAAGGGAATCAAGTGTGTCTAGACTGGCATAAATATGGCAGCGAGAATCAGCTCAAACACACTATAAAAAGAATTTCAAAAACAAAACAAAAAAACTGGGAAATTCTTTACAATTCCTTCAGGGTCTCTGATGAAACCTGGAATGACCATATCTACAATGACAGCTGGATGTGGCATAAGGAGGGACACCTGGGACTGAGACGATTGTTGAGATTGGGTTAGCAAATGCAGACCCTTTAAAGCAATAATGCATGGCAACCATTCCATGGGTCCCAACTCTCCAGGTTGAAGGGAATATTTCTACAGCTATAACATGTACAGGGAACCTAGAGAACGGACACACTGTGAATACGAAAGGTTTCTAAAACTCAACGAATAGTCCCTCTCCTGGTGCTCCGGTTTGACTTTCCATCTGCTTTACTATCAACCTCCCAACTTGGAGAGACAGCCCCTTTAACCTCCTGGTTTCCACAGGTTGCCAATTTGGCAGAGGATGAAAGGGAAGAGGGAGAACCAATGAGAGAGTAGCTGTTAGGCATTTGGACGGGCACATATCACTCTAACTTCCGGGCAGGAAGAAGAATTAACCAAAGTCTCAGCCACCCACCGGGAAACAGCATAGGTGTTGAACCAAAATTTTGGACTTGCGGTCAGCTCATCAAAAACGAGTTGAGAAATGGAGCTCAGGGGCACAGCAATTCACAAACTGGCCGAGTAATATAGGACAAATATCGTCCAAAAATCTGTTGAGGGAAGGCAAAGAGGCGGACTTGAAAGCGAGGCAGAATAGCAGGAAACAGATTTCAAGAGGTACGTTGGAATCACCTTTAAAGCACAGGAAGAGGGGCACAACTTCGACAATGATGCACTTGGCCAAAAAGGGCGTCTGCGTTTTCACCTGAATATATTCAGGAGAAAACGCATACGCCCTTTTTGGCCAAGCAAGCAAGCGGGCAATGCAAATCTGCACTACAAAGAAGTATCACATCCCACTGGTCAAAAGGGACATCCACAAAATGTGTAAAAACCAGAAAGGCAAGACAGGCCCTGGAGAACAGGGAGCCTTGTTATGCTGATGGGTGGGATGTAAATTGCCAACTGCCTCTCTGGAGGAGTGCATTGTGTTCCCTAAAACAAGTAAATAACAGAGCTACAGAGCCAAGGGCACTTCCAGTCTAGGGAATATTCCTTGGGAAAACAGAAAATCAATAAGACAGAGCCACCCCAAAATTTAGGGCTGCACTGCTTACAAGGACCTCAACTTGGGTACACCTTAATTATCCAAGGAAATATAAAAATGGTTCCAAAAATTGTGGTACTTACGTACGATGGAATATCCCTCAGCCATGAAATCAATGTCGTAAGACCAGTAGCAGGAAAATGGGTGGAATCAGGTACGATGATTCTAAGTGAAATAAGTCACAGAGAAAAAGAAACATATCATAAGATAACACTTATGAAGATCCTGTAAACGTGGCTACACTTCAACTTCGTTAGGAAAGAGAACAGTGTGTCACATTTAGAAAACACTCTAATGCCTGCTTAAGGGGGAAGGAGCGGTGGGGTGATGCATAAAAACAGAGTTTGATATAAGCACAGGTACCGTTCCAAAAAGCAACTATGGAATAGACAAGACCTACACCTTCCTCAGTGAAAGGGACTCAAAACCCCATATTTCCCGCAGTGGAATATATCTGACTAGTAAGAATCTTAAAACCTATGTATTGATATGTCTCCGTAAGGGAATCAAGTGTGTCTAGACTGGCATAAACATGGCAGCGAGAATTAGCTCAAACCCACTATAAAAAGGAATTTCAAAAACAAAACAAAAAAACTGGGAAATTCTTTACAATTCCTTCAGGCTCTCTAATGAAACCTGGAATGACCCTATCTACAATGACAGCTGGATGTGGCATAAGGAGGGACACTTGGGACTGAGAGGATTGGTGAGATTGGGTGAGCAAATGCAGACCCTTTAAATCACAAATGCCTGGCTGCCATTCTATGGGTCCCAACTCTCCAGGTGGAAGGGAATATTACTACAGCTATAACATGTACAGGGAACCTAGAGAATGGACACATAGTGAATACGAAAGGTTTCTAAAACTCAACGAATAGTCCCTCTCCCGGTGCTCCGGTTTGACTTTCCATCTGCTTTACTATCAACCTCCCAACTTGGAGAGACAGCCCCTTTAACCTCCTGGTTCGCACAGGTTTCCAATTTGGCAGAGGATGAAAGGGAGAGGGAGAACCAATGAGAGAGTAGCTGTTAGAAGTTTGGACGGGCACATATCACTCTAACTTCCAGGCAGGAAGAAGAATTAACCAAATTCTCAGCCCCCCACCAGGAACCAGTATAGGTCCTGAACCAAAATTTTGGACTTGCGGTCAGCTCACCAAAAACGAGTTGATAAATGGAGCTCAGGGGCACAGCAATTCACAAACTGGCCGAGTAATAAAGGACAACTATCGTCCAAAAATCTGTTGAGGGAAGGCAACGAGGCGGACTTGATAGCGAGGCAGAATAGCAGGAAACAGATTTCAAGAGGTACGTTGGAATCGCCTTTAAAGCACAGGAAGAGGGGCACAACTTCGACAATGATGCACTTGGCCAAAAAGGGCGTATGTGTTTTCTCCTGAATATATTCAGGAGAAAACGCATACGCCCTTTTTGGCCAAGCAAGCAAGCGGGCAATACAAACCTGCACTAAAAGAAGTATCACTTCCCACCGGTCAAAAGGGACATCCACAAAATGTGTAAAAACCAGAAAGGCAGACAGGCACTGGAGAACAGGGAGCCTTGTTATGCTGATGGGCGGGATGTAAATTGCCAACTGCCTCGCTGGAGGAGTACATTGTGTTCCCTAAAACAAGTAAACAACAGAGCTACAGAGCCAAGGGCACTTCCAGTCTAGGGAA
The DNA here is from genome assembly GCF_949752795.1 of Hyperoodon ampullatus. Taxonomy (NCBI): domain Eukaryota; kingdom Metazoa; phylum Chordata; class Mammalia; order Artiodactyla; family Ziphiidae; genus Hyperoodon; species Hyperoodon ampullatus. Next base: position 312,876 of record NC_136922.1, read on the forward strand.
TATACCTTGGGAAAACTGAAAATCAATAAGACAGAGCCACTCGAAAATTTAGGGCTGCATTGCTTACAAGGACCTTAACTTGGGTACACCTTAAATATCCCAGGAAATATAAAAATGGTTCAAAAAATTGTGGTACTTACGTACGATGGAATATCCCTCAGCCATGAAATCAATGTCATAAGACCAGTAGCAGCAAAATGGGTGGATTCAGGTACGATGATCCTAAGTGAAATAAGTCACACAGAAAAAGAAACTTATCATAAGATATCACTTATGAAGATACTGTAAACATGGCTACACTTGAACTGAGTTAGGAAAGAGAACAGTGTCTCACATTTAGAAAACACTCTTATGCCTGCTTAAGGGGGAAGGAGAGGTGGGGTGATGCATAAAACCAGAGTTTGATATAATCACAGGTACCGTTCCAAAAACCAACTATGGAATAGACAAGACCTACACCTTCCTCAGTGAAAGGGACTCAAAACCCCATATTTCCCGCAGAGGAATATATCTGACTAGTAAGAATCTTAAAACCTATGTATTGATATGTCTCCGTAAGGGAATCAAGTGTGTCTAGACTGGCATAAATATGGCAGCGAGAATCAGCTCAAACCCACTATAAAAAGGAATTTCAAAAACAAAACAAAAAAACTGGGAAATTCTTTACAATTCCTTCAGGGTCTCTGATGAAACATGGAATGACCATATCTACAATGACAGCTGGATGTGGCATAAGGAGGGACACTTGGGACTGAGACGATTGGTGAAATTCGGTGAGCAAATGCAGACCCTTTAAAGAACAAATGCCTGGCACGCATTCCATGGGTCCCAACTCTCCAGGTGGAAGGGAATATTTCTACAGCTATAACATGTACAGGGAACCTAGAGAACGGACACACTGTGAATACGAAAGGTTTCTAAAACTCAACGAATAGTCCCTCTCCTGGTGCTCCGGTTTGACTTTCCATCTGCTTTACTATAAACCTCCCAACTTGGAGAGACAGCCCATTTAAGCTCCTTGTTCGCACAGGTTTCCAATTTGGCAGAGGATGAAAGGGAAGAGGGAGAACCAATGAGAGAGTAGCTGTTAGGCATTTGGACGGGCACATATCACTCTAACTTCCCGGCAGAAAGAAGAATTAACCAAAGTCTCAGCCACCCACCGGGAACCAGTATAGGTCCTGATCCAAAATGTTGGACTTTCGGTCAGCTCACCAAAAACGAGGTGAAAAATGGAGCTCAGGGGCACAGCAATTCACAAACTGGCCGAGTAATAAAGGACAACTATCGTCCAAAAATCTGTTGAGGGAAGGCAACGTGGCGGACTTGAGAGCGAGGCAGAAGAGCAGGAAACAGATTTCAAGAGGTACGTTGGAATCGCCTTTAAAGCACAGGAAGAGGGGCACAACTTCGACAATGATGCACTTGGCCAAAAAGGGCGTATGTGTTTTCTCCTGAATATATTCAGGAGAAAACGCATACGCCCTTTTTGGCCAAGCAAGCAAGCGGGCAATGCAAATCTGCACTACAAAGAAGTATCACTTCCCACCAGTCAAAAGGGACATCCACAAAATGTGTAAAAACCAGAAAGGCAAGACAGGCCCTGGAGAACAGGGAGCCTTGTTATGCTGATGGGCGGGATGTAAATAGCCCACTGCCTCTCTGGAGGAGTGCATTGGGTTCCCTAAAACAAGTAAACTTCAGAGCTACAGAGCCAAGAGCACTTCCAGTCTAGGGAATATACCTTGGGAAAACTGAAAATCAATGAGACAGAGCCACCCCAAAATTTACGGCTGCACTGCTTACAAGGAACTCAACTTGGGTACACCTTAATTATCCCAGGAAATATAAAAATGGTTCAAAAAATTTTGGTACTTACATACGATGGAATATCCCTCAGCCATGAAATCAATGTCATAAGACCAGTAGCAGCAAAATGGGTGGATTCAGGTACGATGATTCTAAGTGAAATAAGTCACACAGAAAAAGAAACTTATCATAAGATATCACTTATGAAGATCCTGGAAACATGGCTACACTTGAACTGAGTTAGGAAAGAGAACAGTGTCTCACATTTAGAAAACACTCTTATGCCTGCTTAAGGGGGAAGGAGAGGTGGGGTGATGCATAAAACCAGAGTTTGATATAAGCACAGGTACTGTTACAAAAACCAACTATGGAATAGACAAGACCTACCCCTTCCTCAGTGAAAGGGACTCAAAACCCCATATTTCCCGCAGAGGAATATATCAGACTAGTAAGAATCTTAAAACCTATGTATTGATATGTCTCCGTAAGGGAATCAAGTGTGTCTAGACTGGCATAAACATGGCAGCGAGAATCAGCTCAAACCCACTATAAAAAGGAATTTCAAAAACAAAATCAAAAAACTGGGAAATTCTTTACAATTCCTTCAGGGTCTCTGATGAAACCTGGAATGACCCTATCTACAATGACAGCTGGATGTGGCATAAGGAGGGACACTTGGGACTGAGACGATTGGTGAGATAGGGTGAGCAAATGCAGACCCTTTAAAGCACAAATGCCTGGCACCCATTCCATGGGTCCCAACTCTCCAGGTTGAAGGGAATATTACTACAGCTATAACATGTACGGGGAACCTAGAGAACGGACACACTGTGAATACGAAAGATTTCTAAAACTCAACGAATAGTCCCTCTCCTGGTGCTCCGGTTTGACTTTCCATCTGCTTTACTATCAACCTCCCAACTTGGAGAGACAGCCACTTTAAACTCCTGGTTCGCACAAGTTGCCAATTTGGCAGAGGATGAAAGGGAAGAGGGAGAACCAATGAGAGAGTAGATGTTACGCATTTGGACGGGCACATATCACTGTAATTTCCCGACAGGAAGAAGAATTAACCAAAGTCTCAGTCCCCCACCAGGAACCAGTATAGGTCCTGAACCAAAATTTTGGACTTGCGGTCAGCTCACCAAAAACGAGTTGAAAAATGGAGCTCAGGGGCACAGCAATTCACAAACTGGCCAAGTAATAAAGGACAACGATCGTCCAAAGATCTGTTGAGGGAAGGCAACGAGGCGGAATTGAAAGCGAGGCAGAATAGCAGGAAACAGATTTCAAGATGTACGTTGGAATCGCCTTTAAAGCACAGGAAGAGGGGCACAACTTCGACAATGATGCACTTGGCCAAAAAGGGCGTATGCGTTTTCTTCTGAATATATTCAGGAGAAAATGCATACGCCCTTTTTGGCCAAGCAAGCAAGCGGGCAATGCAAATCTGCACTACAAAGAAGTATCACTTCCCACCGGTCAAAAGGGACATCCACAAAATGTGTAAAAACCAGAAAGGCAAGACAGGCCCTGGAGAACAGGGAGCCTTGTTATGCTGATGGGCGGGATGTAAATTGCCAACTGCCTCTCTGGAGGAGTGCATTGGGTTCCCTAAAACAAGTAAACAACAGAGCTACAGAGCCAAAGGCACTTCCAGTCTAGGGAATATACCTAGGGAAAACTGAAAATCAATAAGACAGAGCCACCCCAAAATTTAGGGCTGCACTGGTTACAAGGACGTCAACTTGGGTACACCTTAAATATCCCAGGAAATATAAAAATGGTTCAAAAAATTGTGGTACTTACGTACGATGGAATATCCCTCAGCCATGAAATCAATGTCATAAGACCAGTAGCAGCAAAATGGGTGGATTCAGGTACGATGATTCTAAGTGAAATAAGTCACACAGAAAAAGAAACTTATCATAAGATATCACTTATGAAGATCCTGTAAACATGGCTACACTTGAACTGAGTTAGGAAAGAGAACAGTGTCTCACATTTAGAAAACACTCTTATGCCTGCTTAAGGGGGAAGGAGAGGTGGGGTGATGCATAAAACCAGAGTTTGATATAATCACAGGTACCTTTCCAAAAACCAACTATGGAATAGACAAGACCTACACCTTCCTGAGTGAAAGGGACTCAAAACCCCATATTTCCCGCAGAGGAATATATCTGACTAGTAAGAATCTTAAAACCTATGTATTGATATGTCTCCGTAAGGGAATCAAGTGTGTCTAGACTGGCATAAACATGGCAGCGAGAATCAGCTCAAACCCACTATAAAAAGGAATTTCAAAAACAAAACAAAAAAACTGGGAAATTCTTTACAATTCCTTCAGGGTCTCTGATGAAACATGGAATGACCATATCTACAATGACAGCTGGATGTGGCATAAGGAGGGACACTTGGGACTGAGACGATTGGTGAGATTCGGGGAGCAAATGCAGACCCTTTAAAGAACAAATGCCTGGCACGCATTCCATGGGTCCCAACTCTCCAGGTGGAAGGGAATATTTCTACAGCTATAACATGTACAGGGAACCTAGAGAACGGACACACTGTGAATACGAAAGGTTTCTAAAACTCAACGAATAGTCCCTCTCCTGGTGCCCCGGTTTGACTTTCCATCTGCTTTACTATCAACCTCCCAACTTGGAGAGACAGCCACTTTAAACTCCTGGTTCGCACAAGTTGCCAATTTGGCAGAGGATGAAAGGGAAGACGGAGAACCAATGAGAGAGTAGCTGTTAGGCATTTGGACGGGCACATATCACTGTAATTTCCCGAGAGGAAGAAGAATTAACCAAAGTCTCAGTCCCCCACCAGGAACCAGTATAGGTCCTGAACCAAAATTTTGGACTTGCGGTCAGCTCACCAAAAACGAGTTGAAAAATGGAGCTCAGGGGCACAGCAATTCACAAACTGGCCAAGTAATAAAGGACAACGATCGTCCCAAGATCTTTTGAGGGAAGGCAACGAGGCGGACTTGAAAGCGAGGCAGAATAGCAGGAAACAGATTTCAAGAGGTACGTTGGAATCGCCTTTAAAGCACAGGAAGAGGGGCACAACTTCGACAATGATGCACTTGGCCAAAAAGGGCGTATGCGTTTTCTTCTGAATATATTCAGGAGAAAATGCATACGCCCTTTTTGGCCAAGCAAGCAAGCGGGCAATGCAAATCTGCACTACAAAGAAGTATCACTTCCCACTGGTCAAAAGGGACATCCACAAAATGTGTAAAAACCAGAAAGGCAAGACAGGCCCTGGAGAACAGGGAGCCTTGTTATGCTGATGGGCGGGATGTAAATTGCCAACTGCCTCTCTGGAGGAGTGCTTTGGGTTCCCTAAAACAAGTAAACAACAGAGCTACAGAGGCAAGGGCACTTCCAGTCTAGGGAATATACCTAGGGAAACTGAAAATCAATAAGACAGAGCCACCCCAAAATTTAGGGCTGCACTGGTTACAAGGACGTCAACTTGGGTACACCTTAAATATCCCAGGAAATATAAAAATGGTTCAAAAAATTTTGGTACTTACGTACGATGGAATATCCCTCAGCCATGAAATCAATGTCATAAGACCAGTAGCAGCAAAATGGGTGGATTCAGGTACGATGATTCTAAGTGAAATAAGTCACATAGAAAAAGAAACTTATCATAAGATATCACTTATGAAGATCCTGGAAACATGGCTACACTTGAACTGAGTTAGGAAAGAGAACAGTGTCTCACATTTAGAACACACTCTTATGCCTGCTTAAGGGGGAAGGAGAGGTGGGGTGATGCATTAAACCAGAGTTTGATATAAGCACAGGTACCATTCCAAAACCAACTATGGAATAGACAAGACCTACACCTTCCTCTGTGAAAGGGACTCAAAACCCCATATTTACCGCAGAGGAATATATCTGACTAGTAAGAATCTTAAAACCTATGTATTGATATGTCTACGTAAGGGAATCAAGTGTGTCTAGACTGGCATAAACATGGCAGCGAGAATCAGCTCAAACCCACTATAAAAAGGAATTTCAAAAACAAAACAAAAAAACTGGGAAATTCTTTACAATTCCTTCAGGGTCTCTGATGAAACCTGGAATGACCCTATCTACAATGACAGCTGGATGTGGCATAAGGAGGGACACTTGGGACTGAGACGATTGGTGAGATTGGGTGAGCAAATGCAGACCCTTTAAAGCACAAATGACTGGCACCCATTCCATGGGTCCCAACTCTCCAGGTTGAAGGGAATATTACTACAGCTATAACATGTACGGGAAACCTAGAGAACGGACACATTGTGAATACGAAAGGTTTCTAAAACTCAACGAATAGTCCCTCTCCTGGTGCTCCAGTTTGACATTCCATCTGCTTTACTATCAATCTCCCAACTTGGAGAGACAGCCCCTTTAACCTCCTGGTTCGCACAGGTTTCCAATTTGGCAGAGGATGAAAGGGAAGAGGGAGAACCAATGAGAGAGTAGCTGTTAGGCATTTGGACGGGCACATATCACTGTAATTTCCCGACAGGAAGAAGAATTAACCAAAGTCTCAGCCACCCACCGGGAACCAGTATAGGTCCTGAACCAAAATTTTGGACTTGCGGTCAGCTCACCAAAAACGAGTTGAAAAATGGAGCTCAGGGGCACAGCAATTCACAAACTGGCCGAGTAATAAAGGACAACTATCGTCCAAAAATCTGTTGAGTGAAGGCAACGAGGCGGACTTGAAAGCGAGGCAGAATAGCATGAAACAGATTTCAACAGGTACGTTGGAATCGCCTTTAAAGCACAGGAAGAGGGGCACAACTTCGACAATGATGCACTTGGCCACAAAGGACGTATGCGTTTTCTCCTGAATATATTCAGGAGAAAACGCATACGCCCTTTTTGGCCAAGCAAGCAAGCGGGCAATGCAAATCTGCACTACAAAGTAGTATCACTTCCCACCGGTCAAAAGGGACATCCACAAAATGTGTAAAAACCAGAAAGGCAAGACAGGCCCTGGAGAACAGGGAGCCTTGTTATGCTGATGGGCGGGATGTAAATTGCCAGCTGCCTACCGGGAGGAGTGCATTGTGTTCCCTAAAACAAGTAAAGAACAGAGCTACAGAGCCAAGGGCACTTCCAGTCTAGGGAATATACCTTGGGAAATCTGAAAATCAATAAGACAGAGCCACCCCAAAATTTAGGGCTGCACTGCTTACAAGGACCTCAACTTGGGTACACCTTAAATATCCCAGGAAATATAAAAATGGGTCAAAAAATTGTGGTACTTACGTACGATGGAATATCCCTCAGCCATGAAATCAATGTCATAAGACAAGTAGCAGCAAAATTGGTGGATTTAGGTACGATGATTCTAAGTGAAATAAGTCACACAGAAAAAGAAACTTATCATAAGATATCACTTATGAAGATCCTGTAAACATGGCTACACTTGAACTGAGTTAGGAAAGAGAACAGTGTCTCACATTTAGAAAACACTCTTATGCCTGCTTAAGGGGGAAGGAGAGGTGGGGTGATGCATAAAACCAGAGTTTGATATAAGCACAGGTACGGTTCCAAAAACCAACTATGGAATAGACAAGACCTACCCCTTCTTCAGTGAAAGGGACGCAAAACCCCATATTTCCCGCAGAGGAATATATCTGACTAGTAAGAATCTTAAAACCTATGTATTGACATGTCTCCTTAAGGGAAACAAGTGTGTCTAGACTGGCATAAACATGGCAGCGAAAATCAGCTCAAACCCACTATAAAGAGGAATTTCAAAAACAAAACAAAAAAACTGGGAAATTCTTTACAATTCCTTCAGGGTCTCTGATGAACCCTGGAATGACCCTATCTACAACGACAGCTGGATGTGGCATAAGGCTGGACACTTGGGACTGAGACGATTGGTGAGATTGGGTGAGCAAATGCAGACCCTTTAAAGCAGTAATGCATGGCACCCATTCCATGGGTCCCAACTCTCCAGGTTGAAGGGAATATTACTACAGTTATAACATGTACGGGAAACCTAGAGAACGGACACACTGTGAATACGAAAGGTTTCTAAAACTCAACGAATAGTCCCTCTCCTGGTGCTCCGGTTTGACTTTCCATCTGCTTTACTATCAATCTCCCAACTTGGAGAGACAGCCCCTTTAACCTCCTGGTTCGCACAGGTTTCCAATTTGGCAGAGGATGAAAGGGAAGAGGGAGAACCAATGAGAGAGTAGCTGTTAGGCATTTGAACGGGCACATATCACTCTAACTTCCTGGCAGGAAGAAGAATTAACCAAAGTCTCAGCCCACCACCGGGAACCAGCATAGGTCCTGCACCTAAATTCTGGACTTGCGGTCAGCTCACAAAAAACGAGTTGAAAAATGGAGCTCAGTGTCACAGCAATTCAGAAACAGGCTGAGTAATAAAGGACAACTATCGTCCAAAAATCTGTTGAGGGAAGGCAGCGAGGCAGACTTGAAAGCGAGGCAGAATAGCAGGAAACAGATTTCAAGAGGTACGTTGGAATCACCTTTAAAGCACAGGAAGAGGGGCACAACTTCGACAATGATGCACTTGGCCAAAAAGGGCGTATGCGTTTTCTCCTGAATATATTCAGGAGAAAACGCATACGCCCTTTTTGGCCAAGCAAGCAAGCGGGCAATGCAAATCTGCACTACAAAGAAGTATCACTTCCCACCGGTCAAAAGGGACATCCACAAAATGTGTAAAAACCAGAAAGGCAAGACAGGCCCTGGAGAACAGGGAGCCTTGTTATGCTGATGGGCGGGATGTAAATTGCCAACTGCCTCTCTGGAGGAGTGCATTGTGTTCCCTAAAACAAGTAAACAACAGAGCTACAGAGCCAAGGGCACTTCCAGTCTAGGGAATATACCTTGGGAAAACTGAAAATCAATAAGACAGAGCCACCCCAAAATTTAGGGCTGCACTGCTTACAAGGACCTCAACTTGGATACACCTTAAGTATCCCAGGAAATATAAAAATGGTTCAAAAAATTGTGGTACTTACGTACGATGGAATATCCCTCAGCCATGAAATCAATGTCATAAGACCAGTAGCAGCAAAATGGGTGGATTCAGGTACGATGATTCTAAGTGAAATAAGTCACACAGAAAAAGAAACTTATCATAAGATATCACTTATGAAGATCCTATAAACATGGCTACACTTGAACTGAGTTAGGAAAGAGAACAGTGTCTCACATTTAGAAAACACTCTTATGCCTGCTTAAAGGGGAAGGAGAGGTGGGGTGATGCATAAAACCAGAGTTTGATATAAGCACAGGTACCGTTCCAAAAACCAACTATGGAATAGACAAGACCTCCACCTTCCTCAGTGAAAGGGACTCAAAACCCCATATTTCCCGCAGAGGAATATATCAGACTAGTAAGAATCTTAAAACCTATGTATTGATATATCTCCATAAGGGAATTAAGTGTGTCTAGACTGGCATAAACATGGCAGCGAGAATCAGCTCAAACCCACTATAAAAAGGAATTTCAAAAACAAAACAAAAAATACTGGGAAATTCTTTACAATTCCTTCAGGGTCTCTGATGAAACCTGGAATGACCCTATCTACAACGACAGCTGGATGTGGCATAAGGCTGGACACTTGGGACTGAGACGATTGGTGAGATTGGGTGAACAAAGGCAGACCCTTTAAAGCAATAATGCATGGCACCTATTCCATGGGTCCCAACTCTCCAGGTTGAAGGGAATATTACTACAGTTATAACATGTACGGGAAACCTAGAGAACGGACACACTGTGAATACGAAAGGTTTCTAAAACTCAACGAATAGTCCCTCTCCTGGTGCTCCGGTTTGACTTTCCATCTGCTTTACTATCAATCTCCCAACTTGGAGAGACAGCCCCTTTAACCTCCTGGTTCGCACAGGTTTCCAATTTGGCAGAGGATGAAACAGAAGAGGGAGAACGAATGAGAGAGTAGCTGTTAGGCATTTGGACTTGCACATATCACTCTAACTTCCCAGCAGGAAGAAGAATTAACCAAAGTCTCAACACCCATCGGGAACCAGCATAGGTCCTGAACCAAAATTCTGGACTTGTGGTCAGCTCACAAAAAACGAATTGAAAATGGAGCTCAGGGGCACAGCAATTCACAAACTGGCCGAGTAATCAAGGACAACTATCGTCCAAAAATCTGTTGAGGGAAGGCAACGAGGCGGACTTGAAAGCGATGCAGAATAGCAGGAAACAGATTTCAAGAGGTACGTTGGAATCACCTTTAAAGCATAGGAAGAGGGGAACAACTACGAAAATGATGCACTTGGCCAAAAAGTGTGTATGCGTTTTCTCCTGAATATATTCAGGAGAAAACGCATACGCCATTTTTGGCCAAGCAAGCAAGCGGGCAATGCAAATCTGCACTACAAAGAAGTATCACTTCCCACCTGTCAAAAGGGACATCCACAAAATGTGTAAAAACCAGAAAGGCAAGACAGGCCCTGGAGAACAGGGAGCCTTGTTATGCTGATGGGCGGGATGTAAATTGCCAACTGCCTCTCTGGAGGAGTATATTGTGTTCCCTAAAACAAGTAAAGAACAGAGCTAAAGAGCCAAGGGCACTTCCAGTCTAGGGAATATACCTTGGGAATTCTGAAAATCAATAAGAGAGAGCCACCAAAAAATTTAGGGCTGCACTGCTTACAAGGACCTCAACTTGGGTACACCTTAAATATCCCAAGAAATATAAAAATGGTTCAAAAATTGTGGTACTTACGTACGATGGAATATACCTCAGCCATGAAATCAATGTCATAAACCAGTAGCAGCAAAATGGGTGGATTCATGTACGATTATTCTAAGTGAAATAAGTCACACAGAAAAAGAAACTTATCATAAGATATCACTTATGAAGATCCTGTAAACATGGCTACACTTGAACTGAGTTAGGAAAGAGAACAGTGTCTCACATTTAGAAAACACTCTTATGCCTTCTTAAGGGGGAAGGAGACGTGGGGTGATGCATAAAACCAGAGATTGATATAAGCACAGGTACCGTTCCAAAAACAAACTATGGAATAGACAAGACCTACACCTTCCTCAGTGAAAGGGACTCAAAACCCCATATTTCCCGCAGAGGAATATATCAGACTAGTAAGAATCTTAAAAGCTATGTATTGATATATCTCCGTAAGGGAATCAAGTGTGTCTAGACTGGCATAAACATGGCAGCGAGAATCAGCTCAAACCCACTATAAAAAGGAATTTCAAAAACAAAACAAAAAAACTGGGAAATTCTTTACAATTCCTTCAGGGTCTCTGATGAAACCTGGTATGACCCTATCTACAACGACAGCTGGATGTGGCATAAGGCTGGACACTTGGGACTGAGACGATTGGTGAGATTGGGTGAGCAAATGCAGACCCTTTAAAGCAATAATGCATGGCACCCATTCCATGGGTCCCAACTCTCCAGTTTGAAGGGAATATTACTACAGTTATAACATGTACGGGAAACCTAGAGAACGGACACACTGTGAATACGAAAGGTTTCTAAAACTCAATGAATAGTCCCTCTCCTGGTGCTCCGGTTTGACTTTCAATCTGCTTTACTATCCATCTCCCAACTTGGAGAGACAGCCCCTTTAACCTCCTGGTTCGCACAGGTTTCCAATTTGGCAGAGGATGAAAGGGAAGAGGGAGAACCAATGAGAGAGTAGCTGTTAGGCATTTGAACGGGCACATATCACTCTAACTTCCCGGCAGGAAGAAGAATTAACCAAAGTCTCAGCCCCCCACCGGGAAACAGCATAGGTCCTGAACCAAAATTCTGGATTTGCGGTCTGCTCACAAAGAACGAGTTGAAAAATAGAGCTCAGGGCCACAGCAATTCACAAGCTGGCCGAGTAATAAACGAAAACTATCGTCCAAAAATCTGTTGAGGGAAGGCAGCGAGGCGGACTTGAAAGCGAGGCAGAATGTCAGGAAACAGATTTCAAGAGGTACGTTGGAATCGCCTTTAAAGCACAGGAAGAGGGGCACAACTTCGACAATGATGCACTTGGCCAAAAAGGGCGTATGCGTTTTCTCCTGAATATATTCAGGAGAAAACGCATACGCCCTTTTTGCCCAAGCAAGCAAGCGGGCAATGTAAATCTGCACTACAAAGAAGTATCACTTCCCACAGGTCAAAAGGGACATCCACAAAATGTGTAAAAACAAGAAAGGCAAGACAGGCCCTGGAGAACAGGGAGCCTTGTTATGCTGATGGGCGGGATGTAAATTGCCAACTGCCTCTCTGGAGAAGTGCATTGTGTTCCCTAAAACAAGTAAAGAACAGAGCTACAGAGCCAAGGGCACTTCCAGTCTAGGGAATATACCTTGGGAAAACTGAAAATCAATAAGACAGAGCCACCCCAAAATTTAGGGCTGCACTGCTTACAAGGACCTCAACTTGGGTACACCTTAAATATCCCAGGAAAAATAAAAATGGTTCAAAAAATTGTGGTACTTACGTACGATGGAATATCTCTCAGCCATGAAATCAATGTCATAAGACCAGTAGCAGCAAAATGGGTGGATTCAGGTACGATGACTCTAAGTGAAATAAGTCAGAGAGAAAAAGAAACTTATCATAAGATATCACTTATGAAGATCCTGTAAACATGGCTACACTTGAACTGAGTAAGGGAAGAGAACAGAGTCTCACATTTAGAAAACACTCTTATGCCTTCTTAAGGGGGAAGGAGACGTGGGGTGATGCATAAAACCAGAGTTTGATATAAGCACAGGTACCGTTCCAAAAACCAACTATGGAATAGACAAGACCTACACCTTCCTCAGTGAAAGGGACTCAAAACCCCATATTTCCTGCAGAGGAATATATCAGACTAGTAAGAATCTTAAAAGTTATGTATTGATATATCTCCGTAAGGGAATCAAGTGTGTCTAGACTGGCATAAACATGGCAGTGAGAATCAGCTCAAACCCACTATAAAAAGGAATTTCAAAAACAAAACAAAAAAACTGGGAAATTCTTTACAATTCCTTCAGGGTCTCTGATGAAACCTGGAATGACGCTATCTACAATTACAGCTGGATGTGGCATAAGGAGGGACACTTGGGACTGAGAGGATTGGTGAGATTGGGTGAGCAAATGCAGACCCTTTAAAGCACAAATGCCTGGCACCCATTCCATGGGTCCCAACTCTCCAGGTTGAAGGGAATATTACTACAGTTATAACATGTACGGGAAACCTAGAGAACGGACACACTGTGAATACGAAAGGTTTCTAAAACTCAACGAATAGTCCCTCTCCTGGTGCTCCGGTTTGACTTTCCATCTGCTTTACTATCAATCTCCCAACTTGGAGAGACAGCCCCTTTAACCTCCTGGTTCGCACAGGTTTCCAATTTGGCAGAGGATGAAAGGGAATATGGAGAACCAATGAGAGAGTAGCTGTTAGGCATTTGAACGGGCACATATCACTCTAACTTCCCAGCAGGAAGAAGAATTAACCAAAGTCTCAGCCCACCACCGGGAACCAGCATAGGTCTTGAACCAAAATTCTGGACTTGGTGTCAGCTCACAAAAAACGAGTTGAAAAATGGAGCTCAGTGTCACAGCAATTCACAAACTGGCCGAGTAATAAATGACAACTATCGTCCAAAAATCTGTTGAGGGAAGGCAACGAGGCGGACTTGAAAGCGAGGCAGAATAGCAGGAAACAGATTTCAAGAGGTACGTTGGAATCGCCTTTAAAGCACAGGAAGAGGGGCACAACTTCGACAATGATGCACTTGGCCAAAAAGGGCGTATGCGTTTTCTCCTGAATATATTCAGGAGAAAACGCATACGCCCTTTTTGGCCAAGCAAGCAAGCGGGCAATGCAAATCTGCACTACAAAGAAGTATCACTTCCCACCGGTCAAAAGGGACATCCACAAAATGTGTAAAAACCAGAAAGGCAAGACAGGCCCTGGAGAACAGGGAGCCTTGTTATGCTGATGGGCGGGTTGTAAATTGCCAACTGCCTCTCTGGAGGAGTGCATTGTGTTCCCTAAAACAAGTAAACAACAGAGCTACAGAGCCAAGGGCACTTCCAGTCTAGGGAATATACCTTGGGAAAACTGAAAATCAATAAGACAGAGCCACCCCAAAATTTAGGGCTGCACTGCTTACAAGGACCTCAACTTAGATACACCTTAAGTATCCCAGGAAATATAAAAATGGTTCAAAAAATTGTGGTACTTACGTACGATGGAATATCCCTCAGCCATGAAATCAATGTCATAAGAACAGTAGCAGCAAAATGGGTGGATTCAGGTACGATGATTCTAAGTGAAATAAGTCACACAGAAAAAGAAACTTATCATAAGATATCACTTATGAAGATCCTATAAACATGGCTACACTTGAACTGAGTTAGGAAAGAGAACAGTGTCTCACATTTAGAAAACACTCTTATGCCTGCTTCAGGGGGAAGGAGAGGTTCGGTGATGCATAAAACCAGAGCTTGATATAAGCACAGGTACCGTTCCAAAAACCAACTGTGGAATAGACAAGACCTACACCTTCCTCAGTGAAAGGGACTCAAAACCCCATATTTCCCGCAGAGGAATATATCAGACTAGTAAGAATCTTAAAACCTATGTATTGATATATCTCCATAAGGGAATTAAGTGTGTCTAGACTGGCATAAACATGGCAGCGAGAATCAGCTCAAACCCACTATAAAAAGGAATTTCAAAAACAAAACAAAAAAAACTGGGAAATTCTTTACAATTCCTTCAGGGTCTCTGATGAAACCTGGAATGACCCTATCTACAACGACAGCTGGATGTGGCATAAGGCTGGACACTTGGGACTGAGACGATTGGTGAGATTGGGTGAACAAAGGCAGACCTTTTAAAGCAATAATGCATGGCACACATTCCATGGGTCCCAACTCTCCAGGTTGAAGGGAATATTACTACAGTTATAACATGTACGGGAAACCTAGAGAACGGACACACTGTGAATACGAAAGGTTTCTAAAACTCAACGAATAGTCCCTCTCCTGGTGCTCCGGTTTGACTTTCCATCTGCTTTACTATCAATCTCCCAACTTGGAGAGACAGCCCCTTTAACCTCCTGGTTCGCACAGGTTTCCAATTTGGCAGAGGATGAAAGGGAAGAGGGAGAACCAATGAGAGCGTAGCTGTTAGGCATTTGAATGGGCACATATCACTCTAACTTCCCGGCAGGAAGAAGAATTAACCAAAGTCTCAGCCCACCACCGGGAACCAGCATAGGTCCTGCACCAAAATTCTGGACTTGCGGTCAGCTCACAAAAAACGAGTTGAAAAATGGAGCTCAGTGTCACAGCAATTCACAAACTGGCCGAGTAATAAAGGACAACTATCGTCCAAAAATCTGTTGAGGGAAGGCAGCGAGGCGGACTTGAAAGCGAGGCAGAATAGCAGGAAACAGATTTCAAGAGGTACGTTGGAATCGCCTTTAAGGCACAGGAAGAGGGGCACAACTTCGACAATGATGCACTTGGCCAAAAAGGGCGTATGCGTTTTCTCCTGAATATATTCAGGAGAAAACGCATACGCCCTTTTTGGCCAAGCAAGCAAGCGGGCAATGCAAATCTGCACTACAAAGAAGTATCACTTCCCACCGGTCAAAAGGGACATCCACA
The DNA here is from genome assembly GCF_949752795.1 of Hyperoodon ampullatus. NCBI lineage: Eukaryota > Metazoa > Chordata > Mammalia > Artiodactyla > Ziphiidae > Hyperoodon > Hyperoodon ampullatus. The sequence goes on from NC_136922.1 coordinate 328,354, forward strand.
AAATGTGTAAAAACCAGAAAGGCAAGACAGGCCCTGGAGAACAGGGAGCCTTGTTATGCTGATGGGCGGGATGTAAATTGCCAACTGCCTCTCTGGAGGAGTGCATTGTGTTCCCTAAAACAAGTAAACAACAGAGCTACAGAGCCAAGGGCACTTCCAGTCTAGGGAATAGACCTTGGGAAAACTGAAAATCAATAAGACAGAGCCACCCCAAAATTTAGGGCTGCACTGCTTACAAGGACCTCAACTTGGATACACCTTAAGTATCCCAGGAAATATAAAAATGGTTCAAAAAATTATGGTACTTACGTACGATGGAATATCCCTCAGCCATGAAATCAATGTCATAAGACCAGTAGCAGCAAAATGGGTGGATTCAGGTACGATGATTCTAAGTGAAATAAGTCACACAGAAAAAGAAACTTATCATAAGATATCACTTATGAAGATCCTATAAACATGGCTACACTTGAACTGAGTTAGGAAAGAGAACAGTGTCTCACATTTAGAAAACACTCTTTTGCCTGCTTAAGGGGGAAGGAGAGGTGGGGTGATGCATAAAACCAGAGTTTGATATAAGCACAGGTACCGTTCCAATAACCAACTATGGAATAGACAAGACCTACACCTTCCTCAGTGAAAGGGACTCAAAACCCCATATTTCCCGCAGAGGAATATATCAGACTAGTAAGAATCTTAAAACCTATGTATTGATATATCTCCATAAGGGAATTAAGTGTGTCTAGACTGGCATAAACATGGCAGCGAGAATCAGCTCAAACCCACTATAAAAAGGAATTTCAAACACAAAACAAAAAAACTGGGAAATTCTTTACAATTCCTTCAGGGTCTCTGATGAAACCTGGAATGACCCTATCTACAACGACAGCTGGATGTGGCATAAGGCTGGACACTTGGGACTGAGACGATTGGTGAGATTGGGAGAACAAAGGCAGACCCTTTAAAGCAATAATGCATGGCACCTATTCCATGGGTCCCAACTCTCCATGTTGAAGGGAATATTACTACAGTTATAACATGTACGGGAAACCTAGAGAACGGACACACTGTGAATACGAAAGGTTTCTAAAACTCAACAAATAGTCCCTCTCCTGGTGCTCCGGTTTGACTTTCCATCTGCTTTACTATCAATCTCCCAACTTGGAGAGACAGCCCCTTTAACCTCCTGGTTCGCACAGGTTTCCAATTTGGCAGAGGATGAAAGGGAAGAGGGAGAACCAATGAGAGAGTAGCTGTTAGGCATTTGAACGGGCACATATCACTCTAACTTCCCGGCAGGAAGAAGAATTAACCAAAGTCTCAGCCCACCACCGGGAACCAACATAGGTCCTGAACCAAAATTCTGGACTTGCGGTCAGCTCACAAAAAACGAGTTGAAAAATGGAGCTCAGTGTCACAGCAATTCACAAACTGGCCGAGTAATAAAGGACAACTATCGTCCAAAAATCTGTTGAGGGAAGGCAGCGAGGCGGACTTGAAAGCGAGGCAGAATAGCAGGAAACAGATTTCAAGAGGTACGTTGGAATCGCCTTTAAAGCACAGGAAGAGGGGCACAACTTCGACAATGATGCACTTGGCCAAAAAGGGCGTATGCGTTTTCTCCTGAATATATTCAGGAGAAAACGCATACGCCCTTTTTGGCCAAGCAAGCAAGCGGGCAATGCAAATCTGCACTACAAAGAAGTATCACTTCCCACCGGTCAAAAGGGACATCCACAAAATGTGTAAAAACCAGAAAGGCAAGACAGGCCCTGGAGAACAGGGAGCCTTGTTATGCTGATGGGCGGGATGTAAATTGCCAACTGCCTCTCTGGAAGAGTGCATTGTGTTCCCTAAAACAAGTAAACAACAGAGTTACAGAGCCAAGGGCACTTCCAGTCTAGGGAATATACCTTGGGAAAACTGAAAATCAATAAGACAGAGCCACCCCAAAATTTAGGGCTGCACTGCTTACAAGGACCTCAACTGGGATACACCTTAAGTATCCCAGGAAATATAAAAATGGTTCAAAAAATTGTGGTACTTACGTACGATGGAATATCCCTCAGCCATGAAATCAATGTCATAAGACCAGTAGCAGCAAAATGGGTGGATTCAGGTACGATGATTCTAAGTGAAATAAGTCACACAGAAAAAGAAACTTATCATAAGATATCACTTATGAAGATCCTATAAACATGGCTACACTTGAACTGAGTTAGGAAAGAGAACAGTGTCTCACATTTAGAAAACACTCTTATGCCTGCTTAAGGGGGAAGGAGAGGTGGGGTGATGCATAAAACCAGAGTTTGGTATAAGCACAGGTACCGTTCCAAAAACCAACTATGGAATAGACAAGACCTACACCTTCCACAGTGAAAGGGACTCAAAACCCCATATTTCCCGCAGAGGAATATATCAGACTAGTAAGAATCTTAAAACCTATGTATTGATATATCTCCATAAGGGAATTAAGTGTGTCTAGACTGGCATAAACATGGCAGCGAGAATCAGCTCAAACCCACTATAAAAAGGAATTTCAAAAACAAAACAAAAAAAACTGGGAAATTCTTTACAATTCCTTCAGGGTCTCTGATGAAACCTGGAATGACCCTATCTACAACGACAGCTGGATGTGGCATAAGGCTGGACACTTGGGACTGAGACGATTGGTGAGATTGGGTGAACAAATGCAGACCCTATAAAGCAATAATGCATGGCACCTATTCCATGGGTCGCAACTCTCCAGGTTGAAGGGAATATTACTACAGTTATAACATGTACGGGAAACCTAGAGAACGGACACACTGTGAATACGAAAGGTTTCTAAAACTCAACGAATATTCCCTTTCCTGGTGCTCCGGTTTGACATTCCATCTGCTTTACTATCAATCTCCCAACTTGGAGAGACAGCCCCTTTAACCTCCTGGTTCACACAGGTTTCCAATTTGGCAGAGGATGAAAGGGAAGAGGGAGAACCAATGAGAGAGTAGCTGTTAGGCATTTGGAAGGGCACATATCACTCTAACTTCCCAGCAGGAAGAAGAATTAACCAAAGTCTCAGCCCCCCACAGGGAACCAGCATAGATCCTGAACCAAAATTTTGGACTTGCGGTCAGCTCACAAAAAACGAGTTGAAAAATGGAGCTCAGGGGCACAGCAATTCACAAACTGGCCGAGTAATAAATGACAACTATCGTCCAAAATTCTGTTGAGGGAAGGATACGAGGCGAACTTGAAAGCGAGGCAGAAGAGCAGGAAACAGATTTCAAGAGGTACGTTGGAATCGCCTTTAAAGCACAGGAAGAGGGGCACAACTTTGACAATGATGCACTTGGCCAAAAAGGGCGTATGCGTTTTCTCCTGAATATATTCAGGAGAAAACGCATACGCCCTTTTTGGCCAAGCAAGCAAGCGGGCAATGCAAATCTGCACTACAAAGAAGTATCACTTCCCACCGGTCAAAAGGGACATCCACAAAATGTGTAAAAACCAGAAAGGCAAGACAGGCCCTGGAGAACAGGGAGCCTTGTTATGCTGATGGGCGGGATGTAAATTGCCAAATGCCTCTCTGGAGGAGTGCATTGTTTTCCCTAAAACAAGTAAAGAACAGAGCTACAGAGCCAAGGGCATTTCCAGTCTAGGGAATATACCTTGGGAAAACTGAAAATCAATAAGACAGAGCCACCCCAAAATTTAGGGCTGCACTGTTTACAAGGACCTCAACTTGGGTACACCTTAAATATAACAGGAAATATAAAAATGGTTCAAAAAATTGTGGTACTTACGTACGATGGAATATCCCTCAGCCATGAAATCAATGTCATAAGACCAGTAGCAGCAAAATGGGTGGATTCAGGTACGATGATTCTAAGTGAAATAAGTCACAAAGAAAAAGAAACTTATCATAAGATATCACTTATGAAGATCCTGTAAACATGGCTACACTTGAACTGAGTTAGGAAAGAGAACAGTGTCTCATATTTAGAAAACACTCTTATGCCTGCTTAAGGGGGAAGGAGAGGTGGGGTGATGCATAAAACCAGAGTTTGATATAAGCACAGGTACCGTTCCAAAAACCAACTATGGAATAGACAAGACCTACACCTTCCTCAGTGAAAGGGTCTCAAAACCCCATATTTCCCGCAGAGGAATATATCTGACTAGTAAGAATCTTAAAACATATGAATTGATATGTCGCCGTAAGGGAATCAAGTGTGTATAGACTGGCATAAACATGGCAGCGAGAATCAGCTCAAACCCACTATAAAAAGGAATTTCAAAAACAAAGCAAAACAACTGGGAAATTTTTTACAATTCCTTCAGGGTCTCGGATGAAACCTGGAATGACCCTATATACAACGACAGCTGGATGTGGCATAAGGAGGGACACTTGGGACTGAGACGATTGGTGAGATTGGGTGAGCAAATGCAGACCCTTTAAAGCACAAATGCCTGTCACCCATTCCATGGGTCCCGACTCTCCACGTTGAAGGGAATATTACTACAGCTATAACATGTACGGGAAACCTAGAGAACGGACACACTGTGAATACGAAAGGTTTCTAAAACTCAACGAATAGTCCCTCTCCTGGTGCTCCGGTTTGACTTTCCATCTGCTTTACTATCAACCTCCCAACTTGGAGAGACAGCCCCTTTAACCTCCTGGTTCACACAGGTTGCCAATTTGGCAGAGGATGAAAGGGAATAGGGAGAACCAATGACAGAGTAGCTGTTAGGCATTTGGACGGGCACATATCACTGTAATTTCCCGGCAAGAAGAAGAATTAACAAAAGTCTCAGCCACCCACCGGGAACCAGTATAGGTCCTGAACCAAAATTTTGGACTTGCGGTCAGCTCACCAAAAACGAGTTGAAAAATGGAGCTTAGGGGCACAGCAATTCACAAACTGGCCGAGTAATAAAGGACACCTATCGTCCAAAAATCTGTTGAGGGAAGGCAACGAGGCGGATTTGAAAGCGAGGCAGAAGAGCAGGAAACAGATTTCAAGAGGTACGTTGGAATCGCCTTTAAAGCACAGGAAGAGTGGCACAACTTTGACAATGATTCAATTGGCCAAAAAGGGCGTATGCGTTTTCTCCTGAATATATTCAGGAAAAAACGCATACGCCCTTTTTGGCCAAGCAAGCAAGCGGGCAATGCAAATCTGCACTACAAAGAAGTATCACTTCCCACCGGTCAAAAGGGACATCCACAAAATGTGTAAAAACCAGAAAGGCAAGACAGGCCCTGGAGAACAGGGAGCCTTGTTATGCCGATGGGCGGGATGTAAATTGCCTACTGCCTCTCTGGAGGAGTACACTGTGTTCCCTAAAACAAGTAAAGAACAGAGCTACAGAGCCAAGGGCACTTCCAGTCTAGGGAATATACCTTGGGAAAACTGAAAATCAATAAGACAGAGCCACCCCAAAATTTAGGGCTGCACTGCTTACAAGGACCTCAACTTGGGTACACCTTAAGTATCCCAGGAAATATAAAAATGGTTCAAAAAATTGTGGTACTTACGTACGATGGAATATCCCTCAGCCATGAAATCAATGTCATAAGACCAGTAGCAGCAAAATGCGTGGATTCAGGTAGGATGATTTTAAGTGAAATAAGTCACAGAGAAAAAGAAACTTATCATAAGATATCAATTATGAAGATCCTGTAAACATGGCTACACTTGAACTGAGTTAGGAAAGAGAGCAGTGTCTCAAATTTAGAAAACACTCTTATGCCTGCTTAAGGGGGAAGGAGAGGTGGGGTGATGCATAAAACCAGAGTTTGGTATAAGCACAGGTACCATTCCAAAAACCAACTATGGAATAGACAAGATCTAAACCTTTCTCAGTGAAAGGGACACAAAACCCCATATTTCCCGCAGAGGAATATATCTGACTAATAAGAATCTTAAAACCTATGTATTGATATGTCTCCATAAGGGAATCAAGTGTGTCTAGACTGGCATAAACATGGCAGCGAGAATCAGCTCAAACCCACTATAAAAAGGAATTTCAAATACAAAACAAAAAAACTGTGAAATTCTTTACAATTCCTTCAGGGTCTCTGATGAAACCTGGAATGACCCTATCTACAACGACAGCTGGATGTGGCATAAGGCTGGACACTTGGGTCTTAGAGGATTGGTGATATTGGGTGAGAAAATGCAGACCCTTTAAATCACAAATGCCTGGCACACATTCCATGTGTCCCAACTCTCCAGGTTGAAGGGAATATTACTTCAGCTATAACATGTACAGGAAACCTAGAGAACAGACACACTGTGAATACGAAAGGTTTCTAAAACTCAACGAATAGTCCCTCTCCTGGTGCTCCGGTTTGACTTGCCATCCTCTTTACTATCAACCCCCTAAGTTGGAGAGACAGCCCCTTTAACCTCCTGGTTCGCACAGGTGGCCAATATGGCAGAGAATGAAAGGGAAGAGGGAGAACCAATGAGAGAGTAGCTGTTAGGCATTTGTACGGGCACATATCACTCTAATTTCCCGGCAGGAAGAAGAATTAACCAAAGTCTCAGCCACCCCCCGGGAACCAGTATAGGTCCTGAACAAAAAGTTTGGACTTGCGGTCAGCTCACAGAAAACGAGTTGAAAAATGCAGCTCAGGGGCACAGCAATTCACAAACTGGCCGAGTAATAAAGGACAACTATCGTCCAAAAATCTGGTGAGTGAAGGCAACGAGGCGGACATGAAAGCGAGGCAGAATAGCAGGAAACAGATTTCAAGAGGTACGTTGGAATCGTGTTTTAAGCACAGAAAGAGGGTCAAAATTTCAAAAATGATGCACTTGGCCAAATAGAGCGTATGCATTTTCTCCTGAATATATTCAGGAGAAAACACATACGCCCTTTTTGGCCAAGCAAGCAAGCGGGCAATGCAAATCTGCACTACAAAGAAGTATCACTTCCCACCGGTCAAAAGGGACATCCACAAAATGTGTAAAATCCAGAAAGGCAAGACAGGCCCTGGAGAACAGGGAGCCTTGTTATGCTGATGGGGGGGATGTAAATTGCCAACTGCCTCTCTGGAGGAGTGCATTGTGTTCCCAAAAACAAGTAAACAACAGAACTACGGAGCCAAGGGCACATCCAGTCTAGGGAATATTCCTTGGGAAAACTGAAAATCAATAAGACAGAGCCACCCCAAAATTTAGGGCTGCACTGATTACAAGAACCTCAACTTGGGTACACCTTAAATATTCTAGTAAATATGAAAATGGTTCAAAAAATTGTGGTACTTACGTACGATGGAATATCCCTCAGCCATGAAGTCAATGTCATAAGACCAGTAGCAGCAAAATGAGTAGATAAAACTACGATGATTCTAAGTGAAATAAGTCACACAGAAAAAGAGACTTATCATAAGATATCACTTATGAATATCCTGTAACATGGCTACACTTGAACTGAGTTAGGAAAGAGAACAGAGTCTCACATTTAGGAAGCACTCTTATGCCTGCTTAAGGGGGAAGGAGAGGTGGGGTGATGCATAAAACCGGAGTTTGATATAAGCACAGGTACTGTTCCAAAAACTGTCTATGGAATAGAAAAGACCTACACCTTCCTCAGTGAAAGGGACTCAAAACCCCATACTTCACGCAGAGGAATATATCTGACTAGTAAGAATCTTAAAACCTATTTATTGATATGTCTGCGTAAGGGAATCAAGTGTGTCTACACTGGCATAAACATGGCAGCGAGAACCAGCTCAAACCCACTATATAAAGGAATTTCAAAAACAAAACAAAACAAAAATGGAAAATCTTCACAATTCCTTCAGGGTCTCTGATGAAACCTGGACTGACCCAATGTACAACGACAGCTGGATGTGGCATAAGGCTGGACACTTGGGACTGAGAGGATTGGTGAGATTCGGTGAGCAAATGTAGACCCTTTAAAGCAATAATGAATGGCACGCACTCCATGGTTCCCAACTCTCCAGCTTGAAGGGACTATTACTACAGATATAACATGTAAGGGAAAAATAGAGAATGGACACACTGTGAATATGAAAGGTTTCTAAAACTCAACGAATTGTCCCTCTCCTGGTGCTCCGTTTTGATTTTCCAACTGCTTTTCTGTCAATCTCGCAACTTGGAGAAACAGCCCTTTAACCTCCTGGTTCGCACAGGTTGCCAATTTGGCAGAGGATGAAAGGGAAGAGGGAGAACCAGTGAGAGAGTAGCTCTAAGGCATTTGGACGGCACATGTCACTCTAATTTCCCAGCAGGAAGAAGAATAATCCAAAGTCTCAGCCCCCCACCGGGAACCAGCATAGGTCCTGAACCACAATTTTGGACTTTCGGTCAGCTCACAAAAAACGAGTTGAAAAATGGAGCTCAGGGGCACAGCAATTCACAAACTGGCAGAGTGATAAAGACAACTATTGTCCAAAAATCTGTTGAGGGAAGGCAACGAGGTGGACTTGAAAGCTAGGCAGAATAGCAGGGAACAGATTTCAAGTGGTACGTTGGAATTGACTTTAAAGCACAGGATGAGGGGCACAACTTCCACAATGATGCACTTGAGCAAAAAGGGCATATGTGTTTTCTCCTGAATATATTCAGGAGAAAACGCATAAGCCATTTTTGGCCAAGCAAGCAAGCGGGAAATGCAAATCTGCACTACAAAGAAGTATCACTTCCCACTGTTCAAAGGGACATACACAAAATGTGTAAAATCCAGAAAGGCAAGACCGGCCCTGGAGAACAGGGAGGCTTGTTTTGCTGATGGGCGGGATGTAAACTGCCAACGGCATCTCTGGAGGAGTGCATTGTGTTCCCTAAAAGAAGTAAACAACAGAGCTACAGAGCCAAGAGCACTTCCAGTCTAGGGAATATACCTTGGGAAACATGAAAATCAATAAGACAGAGCCACCCCAAAATTTAGGGCTGCACTGCTTACAAGAACCTCAACTTGGGTACACCTTAAATATCCCAGGAAATATAAAAATGGTTCAAAAAATTGTGGTACTTCCGTACGATGGAATATCCCTCAGCCATGCAATCAATGGCATAAGACCAGTAGCAGCAAAATGAGTGGATTGAGGTATGATGCTCCTAAGTGAAATAAGTCACAAAGAAAAAGAAACTTATCATAAGATATCACTTATGAAGATCCTGTAAACATGGCTATGCTTGAACTCAGTTAAGAAAGAGAACAGAGTCTCACCTTTGGAAAAAACTCTGATGCCTGCTTAAGGGGGAATGAGAGGAGGGGTGATGCATAAAACCAGAGTTTGATATAAGCACAGGTACCGTTCCAAACACAAACTATGGAATAGACAAGACCTACACCTTCGTCAGTGAAAGGGACCCGAGGCATCTGTGAGTAACCCTGAGCTGAGCCCCAGGCCAGCTGCTGCTGAACTTTCCCCACCCTTCCCAGGTAAAACACCTGAATATATACAAGGGCTTGAAAGCCTAGAGGAAGGGCCGTGGAGCCACACCAGCGACAACACGCAGGCCAACTTGGTGCCTACCGGCCAGCCAGAATGGTCCTGGCCCTGGGCGCTCTTCTGGAAGCTTTCCATTGACCTGCCTGAGATACCCCTCCTGTCCCGGCACCCACTGCTTTTTTCCATCCTCACCTCTGTCCTGAGAGAAATTCCAACGGAAGGTGTGGGTGATACATCCTCTTGTTTACACGTGGCATCCTGGAAACTCCTGCAGAAAGTCCAGCAGAGACCCACTCACACCGGGCCACCCACAAAGCCATGGCCCCTCACTCCCTTCCACCAGCACAGCCCCGAGACTGCTGACGGGGCAGAGATCATGGAGTCAGGCACAGCTTCAGGGGCTATTGCTGCCTGCAGCGCTGTTTATATTGACCTCATCCCAGGCACACCTTGGGAGGGCCGGCCGGCAGGGTCAGGCTACCCAGGTCAGCTAATCCTCAGCCCTCAGGGAATCACATTGTTGAAAATGGACCTCGCTAAGGCAGAATAGAAGCCAAGGAATAAAAGGACACAATGCCATTTGCAGCACCGTAGGTGTGTCTAGAGGTAATCACGTGACTTGAAGTAAGTCAGAAAGTGAAAGACACATATGATATCTTATCTCTTATAGGTGTGACCGAAAAATGGATACCAGGGCTGATATTTCCACGGAGAAGGGCAATCACAGATTCATTCAACAAACTTATGGTTCACCAATGGAAAGGTGTGAGGATTGGTTTCATTATGATATTGGGGTTAACAGACATATACAAACACAGGTGACATATAGAATCACCAAAGACCTACAGAATACCAAGAGAAGACTACTCAACATTCTGTCATAAGGTACATGGGAAAAGGATCCCAGGAAGAACAGAAATATGTGTATGTGTAAAAGAACCACATCTTCCACACCTACAACAAGCCAAACATTGTAATCAAATTTGCTGTAATAAAAAATAAAAAATTAAATTAAAAACACGAACAAGAAGTAGTGAGACAAACTTGAGGGGCTTTCTCCTGGCACATTGCATTTTAATTTCCAATCTAGAACAGGGCTTCCATTGAGGCTCTGTTGCCCTAGTAACCAGATTTGGTAAGGGAGAACTGCTGCCACCTTGTGGCCGTTTCACACAACAGCAGCTTTAATTCCAGCGCTAATGGTCTGTTGATATTCAAAATCATTGCAGGCCTGTAAATGACACCTGCCCTGAATACAAATCCTTTGTTCATATATCGACCAAAAAATTCAAAGGATGTCCATATTTCAAAACGACAGTTTCAAAAGGCATATTTTGCACACATTAGTGTTCTGCTTCTTTTTCTTTCTTTCTTTTTTTGTTAAAAAAACGGGAATGGCAAAAAGCATCCCTCAGAATGGGCGAAAATATTTGCAAACGAATCAATGGACAAAGGTTTAATCTCCAATATATATAAAGAGCTCATGCAGCTTAATATTAAAAAAGCAAACAACCCAATACAAAAAATGGGCAGAAGATCTAAAGAGACGTTTCTTCAAAGAAGACACAGAGATGGCCAAGACGCACATGAAAAGCTGCTCAACATCACTAATTATTAGAGAAATGCAAATCAAAAGTACGATGAGGTATCGCCTCACACCTGTTAGAATCGGCATCATCAGAAAATCTACAAACAACGAATTCTGGGGAGGATGTGGACAAAAGGATCCCTCTTCCACTAGTGGTGGAAATGTAAATTGATACAGTCACGATGGAGAACAGTATGGAGTTTCCTTAAAAAAACTAGAAATAGAATTAACATATGATCCAGCAATCCCACTTCTGGGCATATACCCAGAGAAAACCATAAATCAAAAAGGCACATTCACCACAATGCTCATTTCAGCACTATTTACGATAGCCAGGTAATGGAAGCAACCTAAATACCCACAGACAGACGAATGGATAAAGATGTGGTACATATATAAAATGGAATATTACTCAGCCATAAGAAGGAATGAAAGTGGGTCATTTGTAGAGACGTCGATGGATCTAGAGACTGTCATACAGAATGAAGTAAGTCAGAAAGAGACAAACAAATATTGTATATTAATGCATATATGTGGAACCTAGAAAAATGGTACAGATGAACTGGTTTGCAGGGAAGAAATAGAGACACAGAGGAAGAGAACACACGTATGGACACCAAGTGTGGGAAGCCATGGGGAGGTGGTGTTGGGATGAGTTGGGAGATTGGGATTGACCTGTATACATGTATATGCATAAAATACATAACTAATAATAACCTGCTGTATAAAAAAATAAATAAAATTAAATTTCAAAATTTTAAAAAATAAAATTTAAAAATAAAACAGAAAAAAGTTCTTCCCTTCACACAGATGTATTTATATGAATGAATTATTTCCATGCTTATATCTATAAATACATAAAAGAGGAATAAAATCTAACTTGAACCAAAAAAGAAAAAAACAACCTGAACCCACGAGTTAGAGGAAAACCCTATCAGGGCACTTGCTCCATCGGTAAACAATTCTGAAATTGGTCAGAGGTGGGGAATAATCTCCCATAGAACCAGCAGCCCACTCCTATGCAAGGAGCGTCCTCATTGCAAAGCGGGGGGTCATGCCGAGGCATCTGTGAGTAAACGTGAGCTGAGCCCCAGGCCAGCTGCTGTTGAACTTTTCCCACCCTTCCCAGGTAAAACACCTGAATATGTACAAGGGCTTGAAAGCCTAGAGGAAGGGCCGTGGAGCCACACCAGCGACAGCACGCAGGCCAACTTGGTGCCTGCAGGCCAGCTAGGATGGTCCTGACCCTGGGCGCTCTACTGGAAGCTTTCCATTGCCCTGCCTGAGATACCCCTCCTGTCCCGGCCCCCACTGCTTTTTTGCTTCCTCACCTCTGTCCGGAGAGAAATTCCAGCGGAAGGTATGGGTGACACATCCTCTTCTTTACAGGTGGAAGCCTGGCAACTCCTGCAGAAAGTCCAGCAGAGACCCACTCACACCGGGCCACCCACAAAGCCGTGGCCCCTCACTCCCTCCCACCAGCACAGCCCCGACACTGCTGACGGGGCAGAGAATATGGAGTCAGGAACAGCTTCAGGGGCTATTGCTGCCTGCAGCGCTGTTTATATTGACCTCATCCCAGGCACACCTTGGGAGGGCCGGCCGGCAGGGTCAGGCTACCCAGGTCAGCTAATCCTCAGCCCTCAGGGAATCACATTGTTGAAAATGGACCTCGCTAAGGCAGAATAGAAGCCAAGGAATAAAAGGACACAATGCCATTTGCAGCACCGTAGGTGTGTCTAGAGGTAATCACGTGACTTGAAGTAAGTCAGAAAGTGAAAGACACATATGATATCTTATCTCTTATAGGTGTGACCGAAAAATGGATACCAGGGCTGATATTTCCACGGAGAAGGGCAATCACAGATTCATTCAACAAACTTATGGTTCACCAATGGAAAGGTGTGAGGATTGGTTTCATTATGATATTGGGGTTAACAGACATATACAAACACAGGTGACATATAGAATCACCAAAGACCTACAGAATACCAAGAGAAGACTACTCAACATTCTGTCATAAGGTACATGGGAAAAGGATCCCAGGAAGAACAGAAATATGTGTATGTGTAAAAGAACCACATCTTCCACACCTACAACAAGCCAAACATTGTAATCAAATTTGCTGTAATAAAAAATAAAAAATTAAATTAAAAACACGAACAAGAAGTAGTGAGACAAACTTGAGGGGCTTTCTCCTGGCACATTGCATTTTAATTTCCAATCTAGAACAGGGCTTCCATTGAGGCTCTGTTGCCCTAGTAACCAGATTTGGTAAGGGAGAACTGCTGCCACCTTGTGGCCGTTTCACACAACAGCAGCTTTAATTCCAGCGCTAATGGTCTGTTGATATTCAAAATCATTGCAGGCCTGTAAATGACACCTGCCCTGAATACAAATCCTTTGTTCATATATCGACCAAAAAATTCAAAGGATGTCCATATTTCAAAACGACAGTTTCAAAAGGCATATTTTGCACACATTAGTGTTCTGCTTCTTTTTCTTTCTTTCTTTTTTTGTTAAAAAAACGGGAATGGCAAAAAGCATCCCTCAGAATGGGCGAAAATATTTGCAAACGAATCAATGGACAAAGGTTTAATCTCCAATATATATAAAGAGCTCATGCAGCTTAATATTAAAAAAGCAAACAACCCAATACAAAAAATGGGCAGAAGATCTAAAGAGACGTTTCTTCAAAGAAGACACAGAGATGGCCAAGACGCACATGAAAAGCTGCTCAACATCACTAATTATTAGAGAAATGCAAATCAAAAGTACGATGAGGTATCGCCTCACACCTGTTAGAATCGGCATCATCAGAAAATCTACAAACAACGAATTCTGGGGAGGATGTGGACAAAAGGATCCCTCTTCCACTAGTGGTGGAAATGTAAATTGATACAGTCACGATGGAGAACAGTATGGAGTTTCCTTAAAAAAACTAGAAATAGAATTAACATATGATCCAGCAATCCCACTTCTGGGCATATACCCAGAGAAAACCATAAATCAAAAAGGCACATTCACCACAATGCTCATTTCAGCACTATTTACGATAGCCAGGTAATGGAAGCAACCTAAATACCCACAGACAGACGAATGGATAAAGATGTGGTACATATATAAAATGGAATATTACTCAGCCATAAGAAGGAATGAAAGTGGGTCATTTGTAGAGACGTCGATGGATCTAGAGACTGTCATACAGAATGAAGTAAGTCAGAAAGAGACAAACAAATATTGTATATTAATGCATATATGTGGAACCTAGAAAAATGGTACAGATGAACTGGTTTGCAGGGAAGAAATAGAGACACAGAGGAAGAGAACACACGTATGGACACCAAGTGTGGGAAGCCATGGGGAGGTGGTGTTGGGATGAGTTGGGAGATTGGGATTGACCTGTATACATGTATATGCATAAAATACATAACTAATAATAACCTGCTGTATAAAAAAATAAATAAAATTAAATTTCAAAATTTTAAAAAATAAAATTTAAAAATAAAACAGAAAAAAGTTCTTCCCTTCACACAGATGAATTTATATGAATGAATTATTTCCATGCTTATATCTATAAATACATAAAAGAGGAATAAAATCTAACTTGAACCAAAAAAGAAAAAAACAACCTGAACCCACGAGTTAGAGGAAAACCCTATCAGGGCACTTGCTCCATCGGTAAACAATTCTGAAATTGGTCAGAGGTGGGGAATAATCTCCCATAGAACCAGCAGCCCACTCCTATGCAAGGAGCGTCCTCATTGCAAAGCGGGGGGTCATGCCGAGGCATCTGTGAGTAAACGTGAGCTGAGCCCCAGGCCAGCTGCTGTTGAACTTTTCCCACCCTTCCCAGGTAAAACACCTGAATATGTACAAGGGCTTGAAAGCCTAGAGGAAGGGCCGTGGAGCCACACCAGCGACAGCACGCAGGCCAACTTGGTGCCTGCAGGCCAGCCAGGATGGTCCTGACCCTGGGCGCTCTACTGGAAGCTTTCCATTGACCTGCCTGAGATACCCCTCCTGTCCCGGCACCCACTGCTTTTTTGCTTCCTCACCTCTGTCCGGAGAGAAATTCCAGCGGAAGGTATGGGTGACACATCCTCTTCTTTACAGGTGGAAGCCTGGCAACTACTGCAGAATGTCCAGCAGAGACCCACTCACACCGGGCCACCCACAAAGCCGTGGCCCCTCACTCCCTCCCACCAGCACAGCCCCGACACTGCTGACGGGGCAGAGAATATGGAGTCAGGCACAGCTTCAGGGGCTATTGCTGCCTGCAGCGCTGTTTATATTGACCTCATCCCAGGCACACCTTGGGAGGGCCGGCCGGCAGGGTCAGGCTACCCAGGTCAGCTAATCCTCAGCCCTCAGGGAATCACATTGTTGAAAATGGACCTCGCTAAGGCAGAATAGAAGCCAAGGAATAAAAGGACACAATGCCATTTGCAGCACCGTAGGTGTGTCTAGAGGTAATCACGTGACTTGAAGTAAGTCAGAAAGTGAAAGACACATATGATATCTTATCTCTTATAGGTGTGACCGAAAAATGGATACCAGGGCTGATATTTCCACGGAGAAGGGCAATCACAGATTCATTCAACAAACTTATGGTTCACCAATGGAAAGGTGTGAGGATTGGTTTCATTATGATATTGGGGTTAACAGACATATACAAACACAGGTGACATATAGAATCACCAAAGACCTACAGAATACCAAGAGAAGACTACTCAACATTCTGTCATAAGGTACATGGGAAAAGGATCCCAGGAAGAACAGACATATGTGTATGTGTAAAAGAACAACATCTTCCACACCTACAACAAGCCAAACATTGTAATCAAATTTGCTGTAATAAACAATAAAAAATTAAATTAAAAGCACGAACAAGAAGTAGAGAGACAAACTTGAGGGGCTTTCTCCTGGCACATTCCATTCTAAATTCCAATCTAGAACACAACTTCCATTGAGGCTGTGTTGCCCCAGTAACCAGATTTGGTAAGGGAGAACTGCTGCCACCTTGTGGCCGTTTCCCACAACAGCAGCTTTAATCCCAGCGCTAATGGTCAGTTGATATTCAAAATCATTGCAGGCCTGTAAATGACACCTGCCCTGAAAACAAATCCTGGGTTCATATATCGACCAAAAAATTCAAAGGACGTCCATATTTCAAAACGACAGTTTCAAAAGGCATATTTTACACACATTAGTGTTCTGCTTCTTTTTTTTCTTTCTTTTTTTGTTAAAAAAACGGGAATGGCAAAAAGCATCCCTCAGAATAGGCGAAAATATTTGCAAACGAATCAATGGACAAAAGTTTAATCTCCAATATATATAAAGAGCTCATGCAGCTTAATATTAAAAAAACAAACAACCCAATACAAAAATTGGCAGAAGATCTAAAGAGACGTTTCTTCAAAGAAGACACAGAGATGGCCAAGACGCACATGAAAAGCTGCTCAACATCACTAATTATTAGAGAAATGCAAATCAAAACTACAATGAGGTATCACCTCAAACCTGTTACAATTGGCATCATCAGAAAATCTACAAACAACGAATTCTGGGGAGGGTGTGGACAAAAGGATCCCTCTTCCACTAGTGGTGGAAATGTAAATTGATACAGTCACGATGGAGAACAGTATGGAGTTTCCTTAAAAAAACTAGAAATAGAATTAACATATGATCCAGCAATCCCACTTCTGGGCATATACCCAGAGAAAACCATAAATCAAAAAGGCACATTCACCACAATGCTCATTTCAGCACTATTTACGATAGCCAGGTAATGGAAGCAACCTAAATACCCACAGACAGACGAATGGATAAAGATGTGGTACATATATAAAATGGAATATTACTCAGCCATAAGAAGGAATGAAAGTGGGTCATTTGTAGAGACGTCAATGGATCTAGAGACTGTCATACAGAATGAAGTAAGTCAGAAAGAGACAAACAAATATTGTATGTTAATGCATATATGTGGAACCTAGAAAAATGGTACAGATGAACTGGTTTGCAGGGAAGAAATAGAGACACAGAGGTAGAGAACACACGTATGGACACCAAGTGTGGGAAGCCATGGGGAGGTGGTGTTGGGATGAGTTGGGAGATTGGGATTGACCTGTATACATGTATATGCATAAAATACATAACTAATAATAACCTGCTGTATAATAAATAAATAAAATTAAATTTCAAAATTTTAAAAAATAAAATTTAAAAATAAAACAGAAAAAAGTTCTTCCCTTCACACAGATGTATTTATATGAATGAATTATTTCCATGCTTATATCTATAAATACATAAAAGAGGAATAAAATCTAACTTGAACCAAAAAAGAAAAAAAAAAAACCTGAACCCACGAGTTAGACAGGGGAAAACCCTATCAGGGCACTTGCTCCAGCGGTAAACAATTCTGAAATTGGTCAAAGGTGGGGAATTATCTCCCATAGAGCCAGCAGCCCACTCCTATGCAAGGAGTTTCCTCATTGGAAAGAAGGGGGCCATGCCGAGGCATCTGTGAGTAAACGTGAGCTGAGCCCCAGTCCTGCTGCAGCTGAACTCTTGCCACCCTTTCCAGGTAAAACACCTGAATATGTACAAGAACTTGCAAGCCTAGAGGAAGGGCTGTGGAGCCACACCAGCGACAGCACACAGGCCGACTTGGTGCCTGCAGGCCAGTCAGGATGGTCCTGGCCCCAGATGCTCTTCTGGAAGCTTTCCATTTCCCTGCCTGAGATACCCCTCCTGCCACGGCCCCCACTGCTTTTTTACTTCCTCACCTCTGCCTGGGGAGAAATTCCAACAGCAGGTATCGGTGACACATCCTCTTCTTTAGCAGGTGGCAGCCTGGCAACTCCTGCAGAAAGTCCAGCAGAGCCCCACTCACACTGGGCCACCCACAAAGCCACGGCCCCTCACTCCTTCCCACCAGCACAGCCCCGGCACTGCCTACGGGGCAGAGAATGTGGCGTCAGTCACAGCTACAAGGGCTGTCGCTCACTGGAGAGCTGTTTATATTGCCGTCAACCCAGGCACACCTGTGGAGAGCTGGCAGGCAGTTTCAGGCTGCCAAAATCAGCCAATCCTCACCCCTCAGGGGCTCACAGTTGCAGAAAATGAAACTTGCCAAATGGGCCAGGCCCTAGGAACAGGTGTGGGCTCTTGAGAGTCAGGATAGACAAGGGGCTGCAGCTGCGGCTTGTTTTCTTATCATTTTATCTGGTCCATGAGTGGAAAACAACTTCAAGAAGACCCTATCCTAATGAGAGGAACCCAGGAGTCAGGGAGAGGAGTGATGGTGGGTGGAGACAGAGGCCTGGCGCCCTGGCTGCAGTGGAAGTGTCTGGAAGACCAGGCAGAAAGAGCCTGCAGAGAGTGATAGCCATGGTCACAGACCTGTCAGAACTGCTGTTTGTTAGTTCAAGTCCTGCTCTGAGGTATTCTGTGTCAGCTGTGAGTGACAGGTGAGCTGGGGGTTCGCTGCAAGGTGGGCTATGTGCACAGTTCCTGTGTGTCCAGCCCTGCTGGGGTACCTGCCCAGGGGAGCTCCGTATCCTGGGAAGGGCCTGAGTAGGAGAGCCCCATGGGCTGCTGGGTAGCTGCAGAGGTGAGCTCCAT
Source organism: Hyperoodon ampullatus (assembly GCF_949752795.1). Lineage (NCBI taxonomy): Eukaryota > Metazoa > Chordata > Mammalia > Artiodactyla > Ziphiidae > Hyperoodon > Hyperoodon ampullatus. The sequence goes on from NC_136922.1 coordinate 346,989, forward strand.
ACCCTGGGAGGGACTTGACCACGAGAGCCCCGTGGGCTGTGGGGTAGGGGTGCAGCCCAGGTGAGCTCCATATCCTGGGATTGGCCTGACCACGAGAGCCCCATGGGCTGCTGGAGACCTGATAAAGTATATCAGGACAGTCAGTGAAGCCACCGAGGATATACATCCAGTAGCTCCTATTTCCTACTCCTTCCTGGTCATTCTACCTTCCACCAGGCCATGGCATTCTGTATTAGACTTCAATGATGCCTTCTTCTGTATTCCATTCATCTCAGAGTCACAAGAATTTTTGGCTTGTGAGTGGCAGGACACAACATGCAACAAAAGCAATAATGCTGGGCCGTCCTGCCCCAATGGTTCAAAAATCCCCACACCATCATTGGGTAAATGTCCTCTAAAGACCTAAAAGTTCAACCTCTTTAAAAGGGAACCCTCCTTCAATATGCAGATGACATTCTGATCGCCAGGCCTACTAAAGACGCCTCTGAACTAACTAGCCAAGAAAGGATAGAAGGTGTCCAAGAAAAACGCTCAAATATCCCAGGCTAAGGTGACATGCCTGGGCTTCATTCTCACAGATATTCGGAGAAACGCATCCCAGGATAGGGAAGAAGCCATTTGCAGCCTTACCTCTTCTAAAACTAGAAGACAGCTTAGGGGTTCCTGGGGAGGCCAAGGTTTTCTGCATCTGGATCCCTAACTACAGTCTAATAGCTGGGCCTCTACATGAAACACTGACACGAAAAGATGATGATCCTTTTGAATAGAATCCAGAAGCAGCCTTTCAAGAATGGAAAGAGCAGTCAATACAGACCCTTGCCCAGGAACTCCCTAATTTAGCTAAACCCTTTGACCTTTACATACCCGGTCAAAGGTTAATCGCCCTTGGAGCCTTAGTGCAAAAACTGGGACCACTTGAAATGGAGCAACACAAGAATGCCCTTCAGGTATGATAAACTATGGTCACCAAGGGCTTTGCCCACCGACTCATCAGGCCAGGATACTGGGGTATCTAAAAAGCTGGAAATCAGCAGCCCGCAAGGCCAGCTCCCTCCTAAGGGAAAAGGACCCCACGTGGTGATCCTAACCACCCATCATGCCCTGAAGTTGCAGGGGTCGCTCTGTGGACACACTGACCTCGAGTGAGGAGGCCCTCCAACTCCAACCTCCAGAGAGATAAACGGGGGCAACGGGCCCCCAAGATGACTCGTGTGACCATCACTTGACCTGGAGTTTCTCTCAGAAAACGACAAGACTGTGCCCCGAAAGAGCAGACTACTGCTTGCAGGACTTACTGCACCCAGAGGGGAGCTAATAAGCTTGGCGGGGGAAACGTATATCACGCTTTCACCATAGAAAACCCTACAGACACCGCGGTGATGGTGGCCAATATGACCGGCTGGACTGCTGGCTACTTCTAAAGGCCTTTGACTCAGTGGACGTCATGGTTCTGGATCACAACTGACCCTGGACTGTCTGGGAGTTGCGCGGGCAGGGCTCTGACACATGGTGCTGTTTGTACATGAATTCAGGGACCTAATTAAAGAAAGCACAGACTACTGGTCAGAGCATCTAGTCTGGCAAAAACTGTCAGCCTAAGGTCGCCGAACATATGTGGGGTGGGGTGAAACCTGCCACCGCAGCATCTCTGCGCCTCTCTTTCCTGGACCTTTAAAGGTCATTAGAATCTGTAACACATCCAATGCTGGTGCTCAGGCGGACGAGAAATGAGGCAGGAGGCCTTGGGACAATCAATCTCACCAGGAGGCTGGTGGGGAGACGTTTTGCCCCTCCCCCCATGTATCAGGGCTCCCACCACAGCATGAAGCAGTTACAAAAGAGGGGTCTGCACCCTCAACACCCTAAGAATAAGGAACGGAACAAAAAGCAGAGGAGGTGTTCGTCTCCGGCAACGTTCATTAAAAATTCCTGGGAGATAAAAAGAGAATCTGGGCAATTAAATAAAGTCTAACCTGTTTTTCCTTTGTGCTTTGTCTAATTTCACGTGCTCCTAGGGTTCCGCATGCAGAGGTCCCACACCCGGCACTTCAGACCCGATTTCCTAGTGCAGAATGGCTGGGTCGACACCTCAGCTAGCGGGGTCCCATGCAGACTCCGCGGCATAGAGCCTGAGCTGCAGCCAATGCAGCCCTCGAGAGCTCCATCCCCTCCCTCCCACTGACGCTGCTGGGGACCCTACACAGCAGCGCAGCCCACAGCCCATGGGGGAGTGCACGCTCTCACCTCTCCATTCTGTTTTCAAAATAATGTTTCCTTTGCTTCTGAACCAAACTCAGTCTTGATCTGTTGGCTCCAATGACACTGGGCACGGGGACTCCTGTTGGGGTCCACTCTGGAGGATCAGTAACAGAAATTGAGAACATTGTAACTTCAATGAACAGATGTGTGAGCCAAACTGTAGTTAACATAGAGCAGTGTATAATGCTCGGGTAAAATAAGATGTTTCTAAGACTTACATTTGATATTTCCATCACTTTCCTATAAGCAAGTTCAGTGAAGACGTCTGTCTTATTTGTCAGGTCAACATTAGAGAAATGAAGTGATTTATTTCCATGGATGTACATCAAATACTCTTGGCTGAAGCTTCAATCTTGTTTTGAATGCTTTTCCATTGAAAATGATACCTCTCTTTCAGCTCCCCCATTTCTGAGAAGTATAAAATCTTATAATTTATTATTACCAAAGGGGAAAGGTAGGAGAAGGGATAAATTAACAGTTTGGGATTAACACATACACACTGCTATGTATAAAAGAGATCATCAACAAGGAACTACTGTATAGCACAGGGAACTACACTGAATATTTTGCAATAACCTATAAGGGGAAATAATCTGAAAAAGAATAGATATTTTTATTGACATCATCTATCAATGACAGATAAAATGTAACCTAAGCAAGGCCGATGGTGAGCGCTTCTGACCCTGAAGATTTCAGTCATCTAAAGTTTGGGCTCTGCCTATTTCCCAAGGCCCTTAAAGGACATACGTGTAGCCGTAGCTTAAAAATTCCCCAGTTTGGGGTTCGGGGAGGCACTGATTTGGAAAAATCCCTGGTGTTCTCCTTACATGCACGGGACCCTTCCTACAGCTAAAACATGCCTGTCACACCTAGAGGATGGTACACCGTTTGATCGGAAAGAGTTTGGAAAAGGCACCTCATCTCCTCATCGCCTGGTGCTCGGGTTCAACCCTCCAGCATTTTTCCTAACAATCTCCTCACTTGGGGATATCAGCACCGTCAACATCCTGTTGCACACAGTTTGGAATTTGTCCAGAGGATGAAGCGGAAGGATGAGAAAAATTTAGAGACAAGTCTTAGGTGTTCGGACAGGCACATGCCACTCTAATTTCCAATCCAGAAGACAAATTCATCAAAGGTTAGAATTGCCCACGGAAACAGAATAGGGCTAGAGGAAATCCCGCTGTTTTGTGTCCAGTTTCCAAAAACACAAGTTGAAAAATGGAACTCAGGGGCACTAAAATTCATGAAACTGCAGAGTTGAAAATATCTATCGTCGAAAAATGTCTTGAGGTAAGTCACAGAAAAGGACTTGTAAGCAAGGGAGAGTGGCAGGAAACAGATTTGAAGAGGTAGAAAGGACTCCCCATTAAAGCACAAGAAAAGGGGCTGAACATCGCCAATGATGCAGTTGGCCAAAAAGGGTGTATGCATTTTTTCTGAATATATTCAAGTAAAGGCCATACACACTTTTTATCCAACCAAACAGGTGGGCACTGGAAATCAATATCACAAAATGTATCACTTCACATCAGTCAGAAGGGCCATCCACATAAAGTGTAAACACCAGAAATGCAGGACAGGGCGAGGAGAAAAGGGAGCCCTGTGAGGCTGATAGTGGAAATGTAATTTGCCAACGGCCACTCTGGAGAAGTGTATTGTGTTTGCTAAAACATCTAAAAAATGAGCTACAGAGCATAGGGCACTTGCACTCATGGGCGTGTACCTTGGGAAAAACAAAAATCGACAGAAAACAGGCACCCGAACGTTTACCACCTCTCTGTTAAAAAGGGCCTCAACTTGGATATAACCTAAATGTCCCTGGAAGGATAAAATGGATAAAAGAGATGGGGTACTTATGTAGAGTGGAATATTACTCATCCAGAAATCAATGAAATAAGGCCAGTTGTAACAACTCTGGAGGAGTTACATACGATCATTCTAAGTGACATATGTCAGAAAGAAAAAGACACATATCATAAGATGTCATTTAAAGGTGGAATCAAAAATGGCTACACATGAAATAAATTACAAAACAGAAACATAGTCAAATATGTAGAAAATAGACATAAGGCTGCTAAATGGGAAAGGTGGGGAATGGTGAGGTATTATCCAGGAGGTTGAAATTAGCAAAGATACCATTCCAAGTACCAAATTGAATAACTGACAAGGCCTACACGGTACCTCAAAGAACTGCACTCAGCCCACTCAAGTCACTGGAAAATAATACATATGACTGGTAAGCATCTGAAAAAGAAGTTATTGTTGTCTCACAGTACATGAATCAAGTGGATGTACAGCAGCAAAAAACAGAGCTTTGAAAATCAGCTGTAACCAATATAAAAATAAATTTAAAACTATTTATAAAAACAGTGAGACAGACAAAAATTCTTACAACTTTTGTTGAAGGGCTACGATGTAACATGGATTGAACACATGTAGACCCACAGCAGGATGATTATATAAGGCTGGAAGCTATGCACGCTAAGAGATGTTAGAGAGGTTGGGTGAGGAAATGCAGACCTTTTAAAGTAATACTGCCTGGTACCCATTCCATGGGTCCCAAATCTGCAGGTTCAAGGGAATCTTCTGACAGCGAAAACATGCCTGGGAAACCGAGATGAATGTACACCGTGTGCTCAGGAAAGGTGTCTAAAATGCACCTCATTTTTGATCTCCTGGTGCTGGGGTTCGCCATTCCAGCCACATTACTAACAATCTCCCCACTTGGAGAATCAGCACCTTTAACCTCCTGCTTCACACAGTTTGCAATTTGTGCAGAGGATAAATGGGAAGAGGGGGAACCAATGAGAGATTAGCTGTAGGAGTTTTGACAGGCACATGTCACTCTAATTTCCCATTAGGAAGAAGAATTAACCAAAGGCTCAGCCTGCCTCCCCAGAACCAGAATAGGGCCAGAAGTAATCCAATGGTTTGGCGGCCAGCTCACAAAAAAAGCGAGTTGCAAAATGGAGCTCAGGAGCAGACAATTCCAAGACCTGCAAAGATATAAATGATAACCAACGTCCAAAAATATATTCAGGTAAGGCAACGAAGAGGATCTGAATGAGAGGCAGAATTGCAGGAAACAGATTTCAAAAGGTAGATTGTACTCACATTTAAAGCATATGAAAAGCAGCAGAATTTTTAAAATGATGAGGTTGGGCAAAAGGGTGTATGCGTTTTTTTCGTGAATATCTTCAGGAAAAAAACACATACAGAGTTTTTGGCCAACCAAGCAAGAGGGAAATGCAAATCCGCACAACAAAGAAGTCTCAATTTCCACTGCTCAGAAAGGCCATCCAAAAAATGTGTACAAACAAGAAATGCAGGAGAGGCCATGGAAAACAGGGAGCCTAGTCACGCTGATGGGTGGGGTATAAATATCCAAGAGCCACTCTGAAGAAGTGTATGCTGTTTTTTAAAACATCTAAAATACAAAGCCCCAGAGCAAGGGGATTTCAACTCATGGACATATAACTTGGGAAGACTAAATGTCAATAAGACACAGGCACCCCAAAGTTTAGGGCTGCTCTGCATACAAGAACCTCAACTTTGGTACACCTAAAATATCCCAGGAAAAAGAGAAATGCATAAAGAACTTGTGGTAATTTTGTACAACGGAATATCACTCAGACGTGAAATCAATGTATATAAGGCCAGTAGCAGCATAAAGAGTGGATTTAGGTATGATGATTTTAAGGGAAATTAGTCACACAGAAAAAGAATCTTATCATAAGATATCACTTATAGAGGGAATGTCAATATCACAACACATGAACTGAATTAGGAAAGAGAACAGAGTCTCACATTTAGCAAAAATCTCTTATGCCTGCTTCAGGGGAAAGGAGAGGTGGTGTGATGCATAAAACCAGAGTTTGATATTAGCACAGGTACCATTCCATAAACCAAATACAGAATAGACAAGACCTACACCTTCCTCAGTGAACGGGACTCAACACCCCTATGCCCCACAGAGGAATATATCTGACTACAAAAAATCTTAAAACCTATGTATTGATATGTCTCCTTAAGGGAATCAATTGTGTCTAGATTGGCATAAACACGTCAGTGAAAATCAGCTCAACCCCATTATAAAAATGAATTTCAAAAAAACCCCAAAAAACAGCGAAATTCTTACACAATTCCTTCAGGGGTTCTGATGAAACCTGGAATGACCCTATCTGCAAAGACAGCTGGATGAGACATAAGGCTGGACACTTGGGACTGAGAGGACTGGTGAGATTGGGAGAGAAAATGCAGACCTTTTAAAGTAGTAATGCATGCCACCATTCCATGTGTCCCAAATCTCCAGGTAGAAGGGAATATCACTACAATTATAACATGTATGGGAAACCTAGAAAATGGACACCCTGTGATGGCGAAAGGTTTCTAAAACTCTCCTAATTTTTCCTCTCCTTGTGCTCCACTTTGGCATTCCAACTGCTTTACTATCAATCTCCCAACTTAGGAGAGTCAGCCCCTATAACCTCCTGGTTCGCACAGTTTGCTAATTGTGCAGAGGATGAAAGGGAAGAGGGAGAACCAATCAGAGAGTAGATGTAGGCATTTGGACGGGCACATGTCACTCTAATTTCCCGGCAGGAAGAAGAATTAACCAAAGCCTCAGCCACACACAGGGAACCAATATAGCCACCCCTGGAACCAGTATAGGTCCTGAAGCAAAATTGTGGATTTGCGGCCTACTCACAAAGATGGGATTTGAAAATTGGAGCTCAGGGGCACAGCAATTCACAAACCTTCAGACTTATAAAGGACTACTCTCTTCCAAAAATCTGTTGAGGGAAGGCAATGAAGCGGCCTTGAAAATGAGGCAGAATTGCACAAAACATATTTCAAGAGGTAAATTGGAATCGCCTTTAAAGCACAGGAAAAGCATCCCAACTTGGACAGAGATGCACTTGGCCAAAAAGGGCGTATGCCTTTTCTCCTGAATATATTCAGAAGAAAACGCATACGCCCTTTTTGGCCAATCAAGCAAGCGCGCAATACAAATCCACACTACAAAGAATTGTCACTTACCACAGGTCAAAAGGGACATCCGAATATCTGTAAAAACCAGAAAGGCAAGAGAGAGATGGCAAGGGCATGAAGCAATGTGATCCCAATGGTCATGGAGGATTGTGATGACAAGCGCATGGAGAATTGTGATGACAAGATTATGTACCATTTTGTTGACAAAGGCAAGGAGCATTATGATGACAAGGTTCATGGAGCACTGAGATGACAAGCATCACGGAGCATAGTGATTACAGGGGTCATGGAGCATTGGGATGACAAGCGCATGGATCATTGTGATGACAATGGTCATGGAGCATTTTAATGACAAGAGTCCCGGATCATTGTGTTGTCAGGGTTCATGGAGCGTTGTGATGACAGTGGTCATGGAGCATTGTGATGACAGGGGTCATGGCGCATTGTGATGAGAAGGTCATGGAGCATTGGGCTGAAAATGTCCATGGAGTACTGTGATGACAGGGGTCATGGAGCATTGTGATGACAAGGTACTGGAGCACTGTGATGAGAAGACCATGGAGCCTTGTGATGACAAGTCTCATGGAGCATTCTGATGAAAAGTGCCATGGAGCATTGTGATTACAGGGGTCTTGGAGCATTGTGATGACAAGGGCATGGAGCATTGGGATGAGAAGGCCATGGAGCGTTCTGATCACATGCATCATGGAGCTTTGTGATGACAAGGGCATGGAGCATTGTGATTACAGTGGTCTTGGAGCACTGTGATGAAAAGGGCATGGATCATTGTGATGAAAAAGGCATGGAGCCTTGTCATGACAGGGTTCAAGGAGCAAACTGACAACAAGTGTCAGGGAGCATTGTGATGACAAGGGTATTGAGTATTGTGATGACAAAGGTCATGGAGCATTGTGATGAGAAGACCATGGATAATTGTGATGACGAGCGTCATGGGGCGTTGTGATGATAAGTGTTATGGAACATTTTGATCACAAGGATTTGGAGCATTTTGATGACAGAGGTCATGGAGCATTTTGGTTTCATTGTGATGACAATAGCCTGAAGCATTATGATGATGGGCATGGTGCATTGTGATGACAGGGTTCATGGAGCATTGAGATGAAAAGGGGCATGGAGCATTGCGATTACAGGAGTCTTGGAGCATTGTGATGACAAAGGCATGGAACATCGTGAATGAGAAGGCCATGGAGCATTCTGTTGACATGCGTCATGGAGCTTTGTGATGACAAGGGCATGGAGCATTGTGATTACAGGGGTCTTGGTGCATTGTGATGACAAGGGTCATGGAGCCTTGTGATGACAAGGCTGTGGAACATTGTGATGGCAGGGGTCATGGAGCATTGTTATGACAGGGGTAATGGAGCATTGTGATGAGAAGGGCATGGAGCATTGGTCTGAAAAGTTTCATGGATTATTGTGATGAGAGGGGGCAAGGAGCATTGTGATTACAAGGGCATGGAACACTGTGATACATGGGTCATGGAGGATTGTAATGACAAGCGCATGGAGCATTGTGATAAGAATGGCATCGAGCATTGTGATGAAAAGCATCATGGAGCCTGTGATGACAAGGGCATGGAACAATGTGATGAGAGGGTTCATGGAGCATTGTGATGACAAGGGTCATTGAACTTTGTGATGACAAAGGTCATGGAGCATTTTGATGACAAGGGTGTGGTGCATTCTGTTGTGAAGGGCAGGGAGCATTGTGATGACAGGGGTTATGGAACATTGTGATGTCAGGGGAATGGAGCATTGTGATGATAAAGGTATGTAGCATTGTTGTGACAAGGGTCATGGAATATTGTGATGACAGGGGTGAGGGAGTATTGTGTTGACTAGTGATGGAACATTGTGATATCAGTGGTGAGAGAGCATTTTGATGAGAAGTGCATGGAGCAGTGTGATGACAAGGTTTATGGAGCACTGTGATGACAAAGATGTGGAGCATTGTGATGACAAGTGCATGGCACATTGTGATGCCATGGGTCATGGAGTATTGTGCTAACAAAGGCATTGAGCATTGGGAGGACAAGGGTCACCGAGCATTGTGATGAAATGTTCATGGAGCGCAGTGGTGACAAAGGTCACAGAGCCTTGTGATGACGAGGGCATGGACCATTGTGATGACAAAGGTCATGAAGCATTGTGATGACTGGAGTCACGGAGCATTGTGATGACAGGGGTCATAGAGCATTGTGATGAAAGGGCATGGAGCATTGTGATGACAGGGGCATGTTGCATTGGTTTGACAAGTTTCAGGGATTATTGTGATGACAGTGGGCATGGCGCATTGTGATGACAAGGGCATGGAGCATTGTGATGAGAAGGTCATGGAGTATTGTGAAGAAGGGTGTCAGGGAGCATTGTGATGACATATGTCGTGGTCCATTGTGATGACAATGGAATGGAGCACTGTGATGCCAAGTGTCATGGAGGATTGTGATGACAAAGGTAATGGAGCATTTTGATGACAAGCGCTTGGGGCATTGTGATGACAAGGGTCATGGAGCATTGTGATAACAAGGGCCATTGAGAATTTTGATGACATGTTCATGAAGCATTGTGATGACAATCACATGGAGCTTGCTGTGACAGGGATCATGTAGCATTGCGATGAAAAGTGCATAGAGAATTGTGATGACAAAGCATGTAACACTGTGATGAAAAGCATCATGGAGCACAGTGATGCCAAGAACGTGGAGAATTGTGATGACAGGGGTCATGGAGCATTGTGATGACCAGGGCATGGAGTATGGTGACGGCAAGACCGTGGAGCATTGTGATGAGAAGACCATGGATAATTGTGATGATGAGCGTCATGGAGCACTGTAATGACAAGGGGTATGGAACATTGTGATGACAGGGGTCATGGAGCATTGTGATGACAAGGTTCATGGAGCATTCTGATGACAAGCTTGTGGAGTATTTTGATGACAATGACATGGAGCATTTTGATGAAAATGGCATGGGGCATTGTGATGAAAAAGACATGGAGCCTTTTCATGACAGTTTTCAGGGAGCATTCTGACGACAAGTGTCAGGGAGCATTGTGATGACAAAGGTCATGGAGAATTGTGATGACAAGGGCATGGAGTATTGTGATGACAAGCACATGGAGCTTGCTATGATGGGGTCATGGAGCATTGCGATGACAAGTGCATAGAGAATTGTGATGACAAAGCATGTAACACTGTGATGAGAAGTGTCATGGAGCATAGTGATTCCAAGATCGTGGACAATTGTGATGACAGGGGACATGGAGCATTGTGATGCCCAAGGCATGGAGCACTGTGACGGCAAAAAAGTGGAGCATTGTGATGGGAAGACCATGGATAATTGTGATGAGGAGCGTCATGGAGCACTGTAATGACAAGTGGTATGGAGCCTTGTGATGACAGGGGTCATGGAGCATTGTTATGACAGTGGTCATGGAGCATTGTGATGACAAGTGTCATGGAGCATTCTGATGACAAGGGCGTGGAGCATTGTGATGAGAAGACCATGGACAATTGTGATTACGAGTGTCATGGAGCACTGTAATGACAAGCAGTATGGAGCATTGTGATGACAGTGGTCATGGAACATTGTGATGACTGGGGACATGGAGCATTGTGATGACCAGGGCATGGAGCATTGTGATGGCAAGACCGTGGAGCACTGTGATGAGAAGACCATGGATAATTGTGATGACGAACATCATGGAGCACTGTAATGACAAGGGGCATGGAGCATTGTGATGACAGGTGTCATGGAGCATTGTGATGACAGGGGTCATGGATCATTGAGATGACAAAGGTCACGGAGCATTCTGATGACAAGCTTGTGGAGTATTGTGATGACAATGGCATGAAGCATTGTGATGAAAAGGGCATGGATCATTGTGATGAAAAAGGCATGGAGACTTGTCATGACAGGGTTCAATGAGCATACTGATGACAAGTGTCAGGGAGCATTGTGATGACAAGTGTATTGAGAATTGTGATGACAAAGGTCATGGAGCATTGTGATGAGAAGTCCATGGATAATTGTGATGACCAGCGTCATGGGGCATTGTGATGACAAGTGTTATGGAACATTGTGATCACAAGGGTTTGGAGCATTGTGAAGAGAGGTCATGGAGAATTTTGATTTCATTGTGATGACAATAGCATGAAGCATTATGATGATGGGCATGGTGCATTGTGATGACAGGGTCCATGGAGCATTGAGATGAAAAGAGTCATGGATCAGTGTAATAACAAGGGTATTGGAGCATTGTGATGACAAGGGCATGGAGTATTGTGATGAGAAGGCCATGGAGCATTCTGATGACATGCATCAGGGAGCTTTGTGATGACATGGGCATGGAGCATTGTGATTACAGGGGTCTTGGAGCATTGTGATGACAAGGGCCATGGAGTCTTGTGATGACAAGGCCGTAGAACATTGTGATGGCAGGGGTCATGGAGCATTGTTATGACAGGTGTAAGGGAGCATTGTGATGACAAGGGCATGGAGCATTGGTCTGAAAAGTTTCATGGATTATTGTGATGAGAGTGAGCATGGAGCATTGTGATGACAAGGGCACGGAACACAGTGATACATGTGTCATGGAGGATTGCAATGACAAGGGCATGGAGCATTGTGATGACAAGCGTCATGGAGCTTTGTGATGACAACGGCATGGAGCAATGTGATGAGAGGTTTCATGGAGCTTTGTGATGACAATGGCATGGAGCATTGTGATTCCAAGGGTCATGGAGCTTTGTGATGACATAGGCCATGGAGCATTTTGATGACAAGGGCGTGGTGCATTGTGATAAGGGCAGGGAGCATTGTGATGACAGGGTCATGGAGCAATTGGATGAAAAGGGTCATGGAACATTTTGATGACAGTGTTTATGGAACATTGTGATGTTAGGGGTCATGGAGCATTGTGATGAAAAGGGTCATGGAGCATTGTGATGACAGGGGTTATGGAACATTGTGATGTCAGGGGTCATGGAGCATTGTGATGATAAGAGCATGTAGCATTGTTGTGACAAGGGTCATGGAACATTGGGATGACAGGGTGGAGGGAGTATTGTGTTAACTAGTGATGGAACATTGTGATATCAGTGGTGAGAGAGCATTTTGATGAGAGGTGCATGGAGCATTGTGATGACAAGGCTGTGGAGCATTGTGATGAGAAACGCAGGGCACATTGTGATGACATGGGTCATGGAACATTGTGCTGACAAACGCTTGGAGCATTGTGATGACAAGGTTTATGGAGCATTGTGATGACAACGATGTGGAGCATTGTGATGACAAGCGCATGGCACATTTGATGCCATGTGTCATGGAGTAATGTGCTGACAAAGGCATGGAGCATTGTGATGACAAGAGTCACCGAGCATTGTGATGAAATGTTCATGGAGTGTTGTGGTCACAAAGGTTACAGAGCCTTGTGATGACGAGGGCATGGACCATTGTGATGACAAAGGTCATGAAGCATTGTGATGACTGGAGTCACGGAGCATTGTGATGACAGGGGTCATAGAGCATTGTGATGAAAGGGCATGGAGCATTGTGATGACAGGGGCATGTTGCATTGGTTTGACAAGTTTCAGGGATTATTGTGATGACAGTGGGCATGGCGCATTGTGATGACAAGGGCATGGAGCATTGTGATGAGAAGGTCATGGAGTATTGTGAAGAAGGGTGTCAGGGAGCATTGTGATGACATATGTCATGGTCTATTGCAATGACAATGGAATGTAGCATTGTGATGCCAAGTGTCATGGAGGATTGTGATGACAAAGGTAATGGAGCATTTTGATGACAAGGGCTTGGAGCATTGTGATGACAAGTGTCATGGCGCATTGTGATAACAAGGGCCATTGAGAATTTTGATGACATGTTCATGAAGCATTGTGATGACAATCACATGGAGCTTGCTATGACAGGGGTCATGGAGCATTGCGATGGCAAGTGCATAGAGAATTGTGATGACAAAACATGTAACACTGTGATGAGAAGTATCATGGAGCATAGTGATGCCAAGAACGTGGAGAATTGTGATGACAGTGGACATGGAGCATTGTGATGACCAGGGCATGGAGCATTGTGATGGCAAGACCGTGGAGCACTGTGATGAGAAGACCATGGATAATTGTGATGACGAGCGTCATGGAGCACTGTAATGACAAGGGGTATGGAGCATTGTGATGACAGGGTTCATGGAGCATTGAGATGAAAAGAGTCATGGATCAGTGTAATAACAAGGGTCTTGGAGCATTGTGATGACAAGGGCATGGAGTATTGTGATGAGAAGGCCATGGAGCATTCTGATGACATGCATCAGGGAGCTTTGTGATGACATGGGCATGGAGCATTGTGATTACAGGGGTCTTGGAGCATTGTGATGACAAGGGCCATGGAGTCTTGTGATGACAAGGCCGTAGAACATTGTGATGGCAGGGGTCATGGAGCATTGTTATGACAGGTGTAAGGGAGCATTGTGATGACAAGGGCATGGAGCATTGGTCTGAAAAGTTTCATGGATTATTGTGATGAGAGTGAGCATGGAGCATTGTGATGACAAGGGCACGGAACACAGTGATACATGTGTCATGGAGGATTGCAATGACAAGGGCATGGAGCATTGTGATGACAAGCGTCATGGAGCTTTGTGATGACAATGGCATGGAGCAATGTGATGAGAGGTTTCATGGAGCTTTGTGATGACAATGGCATGGAGCATTGTGATTCCAAGGGTCATGGAGCTTTGTGATGACATAGGCCATGGAGCATTTTGATGACAAGGGCGTGGTGCATTGTGATAAGGGCAGGGAGCATTGTGATGACAGGGTCATGGAGCAATTGGATGAAAAGGGTCATGGAACATTTTGATGACAGTGTTTATGGAACATTGTGATGTTAGGGGTCATGGAGCATTGTGATGAAAAGGGTCATGGAGCATTGTGATGACAGGGGTTATGGAACATTGTGATGTCAGGGGTCATGGAGCATTGTGATGATAAGAGCATGTAGCATTGTTGTGACAAGGGTCATGGAACATTGGGATGACAGGGTGGAGGGAGTATTGTGTTAACTAGTGATGGAACATTGTGATATCAGTGGTGAGAGAGCATTTTGATGAGAGGTGCATGGAGCATTGTGATGACAAGGCTGTGGAGCATTGTGATGAGAAACGCAGGGCACATTGTGATGACATGGGTCATGGAACATTGTGCTGACAAACGCTTGGAGCATTGTGATGACAAGGTTTATGGAGCATTGTGATGACAACGATGTGGAGCATTGTGATGACAAGCGCATGGCACATTTGATGCCATGTGTCATGGAGTAATGTGCTGACAAAGGCATGGAGCATTGTGATGACAAGGGTCACCGAGCATTGTGATGAAATGTTCATGGAGTGTTGTGGTCACAAAGGTTACAGAGCCTTGTGATGACGAGGGCATGGACCATTGTGATGACAAAGGTCATGAAGCATTGTGATGACTGGAGTCACGGAGCATTGTGATGACAGGGGTCATAGAGCATTGTGATGAAAGGGCATGGAGCATTGTGATGACAGGGGCATGTTGCATTGGTTTGACAAGTTTCAGGGATTATTGTGATGACCGTGGGCATGGCGCATTGTGATGACAAGGGCATGGAGCATTGTGATGAGAAGGTCATGGAGTATTGTGAAGAAGGGTGTCAGGGAGCATTGTGATGACATATGTCATGGTCTATTGCAATGACAATGGAATGTAGCATTGTGATGCCAAGTGTCATGGAGGATTGTGATGACAAAGGTAATGGAGCATTTTGATGACAAGGGCTTGGAGCATTGTGATGACAAGGGTCATGGCACATTGTGATAACAAGGGCCATTGAGAATTTTGATGACATGTTCATGAAGCATTGTGATGACAATCACATGGAGCTTGCTATGACAGGGGTCATGGAGCATTGCGATGACAAGTGCATAGAGAATTGTGATGACAAAACATGTAACACTGTGATGAGAAGTATCATGGAGCATAGTGATGCCAAGAACGTGGAGAATTGTGATGACAGTGGACATGGAGCATTGTGATGACCAGGGCATGGAGCATTGTGATGGCAAGACCGTGGAGCACTGTGATGAGAAGACCATGGATAATTGTGATGACGAGCGTCATGGAGCACTGTAATGACAAGGGGTATGGAGCATTGTGATGACAGGGGTCATGGAGCATTGTGATGACTGGGGACATGGAGCATCGTGATGACCAAGGCATGGAGCATTCTGATGGCAAGACCGTGGAGCATTGTGATGAGAAGACCATGGATAATTTTGATGACGAGCGTCATGGAACACTGTAATGACAAGGGGTATGGAGCATTGTGATGACAGGGGTCTTGGAGCATTGTGATGACAAGGGTCATGGAGCCTTGTGATGACAATGGTGTGGAACATTGTGATGGCAAGGGTCATGGAGCATTGTTATGACAGGGGTAATGGAGCATTGTGATGAGAAGGGCATCGAACATTGTTTTGACAAGCGTCATGGAGCTTTGTGATGACAAGGACATGGAACAATGTGATGAGAGGGTTCATGGAACATTGTGATTCCAAGGGTTATGGAGCTTTGTGATGACAAAAGTCATGGAGCATTTTGATGTCAAGGGCGTGGTGCATTGTGATGAGAAGGGCAGGGAGCATTTTGATGACAGGGTCATGCAGCAATTTGATGAAAAGTGTAATGGAACATTTTGATGACAGGGGTTATAGAACATTGTGATGTCAGGGGTCATGGAGCTTTGGGATGAAAAGGGTCATGGAGCATTTTGATGACAGGGGTTATGGAACATTGTGATGTCAGGGGTCATGGAACATTGTGATGATAAGGGGATGTAGCATTGTGATGACAGGGGTCATGGAACATTGTGATTACAGGGGTGAGGGAGTATTGTGATGACTAGTGATGGAACATTGTGATATCTCTGTTGAGAGAGCATTTTGATGAGAAGTGCATGGAGCATTGTGATTACAAGGTTTATGGAGCATTACGATGACAAGGTTGTGGACCGTTGTGATGAAAATCACGTGGCACATTGTGATGACAAGGGTCATGGAGCATTGTTCTGACAAAGGCATGGAGCATTGTGATGACAAGGGTCACGGAGCATTGTGATGAAAAGTTCATGGAGTATTGTGGTTACAAAGGTCACAGAGCCTTGTGATGATGTGAGCATGGACCACTGTGATGACAAATGTTATGAAGCATTGTGATGACTGGAGTCACAGAGCATTGTGATGACAGGGGTCATGGAGCATTGTGATGACAAGGGCATGGAGCATTGTGATGACAGGGGCATGGAGCTTTGGTCTGACAAGTTTAAGAGATTATTGTGATGACAGTGGGCATGGGGCATTGTGATGACAAGGGCATGGGGCATTGTGATGAGAAGGTCATGGAGTATTGTGAAGACAGGTGTCAGGGAGCATTGTGATGACATATGTCATGGTCCATTGCGATGACAATGGCATGGAGCATTGTGATGCCAAATGTAATGGAGGATTGTGATGACAAATATAATGGAGCATTGTGATGACTAGGGCTTGGAGCATTATGATGACAAGGGCCATTGAAAATTTTCATGACAAGGTCGTGAAGCATTGTGATGACAAGGTGCTGGAGCATTGTGATGAGAAAACCATGGAGCCTTGTGAGACAAGTCTCATGGAGCATACTGATGAAAAGGGGCATGGAGCATTGTGATTAGAGTGTCTTGGAAAATTGTGATGACAAGGGCATGGAGCATTGTGATGAGAAGGCCAAGGAGCAGTCTGATGACATGCGTCATTGAGCTTTGTGATGACAAGGGCATGGAGCATTGAAATTACAGGCGTCTTGGAGCATTGTGATGAAAAAGGCATGGATCATTGTGATGAAAAAGGCATGGAGCCTTGTCATGACAGGGTTCAAGGAGCATACAGAGAACAAGTGTCAGGGAGCATTTTGATGACAAGTGTATTGAGCATTGTGATGACAAAGGTCATGGAGCATTGTGAAGAGAAGACCATAGATAATTGTGATGACGAGCGTCATGGGGCATTGTGATGACAAGTGTTATGGAATATTGTGATCACAAGGGTTTGGAGCAGTGTTATGACAGAGGTCATGGAGCATTTTGATTTCATTGTGATGACAATAGGCTGAAGCATTATGATGATGGGCATGGTGCATTGTGATGACAGGGTTCATGGATCATTGAGATAAAAAGGGACATGGAGCATTGTGATTACAGGTGTCTTGGAGCATTGTGATGAGAAGGGTCATGGAGCCTTGTGATGACAAGGCCATGGAACATCGTGATGGCAGGTGTCATGGAGCATTGTTATCACAGGGGTAATGGAGCATTGTGATGGCAAGGGCATGGAGCATTCTGAAGACATGCATCATGGAGCTTTGTGATGACAAGGGCATGTAGCACTGTGATTACAGTGGTCTTGGAGCATTGTGATGACAAGGGTCATGGAGCCTTGTGATGACAAGGCCGTGGAACGTTGTGATGGCAGGGGTCATGGAGCATTGTTATGACAGGGGTAATGGGGCATTGTGATGACAAGGGCATGGAACATTTGTCTGAAAAGTTTCATGGATTATTGTGATGAGAGTGGGCATGGAGCATTGTGATGACAAGGGCACGGAACACAGTGATACATGGGTCATGGAGGATTGTAATGACAAGGGCATGCAGCATTGTGATGAGAAGGGCATCGAGCAGTGTGATGACAAGCACCATGGAGCTTTTTGATGACAATTGCATGGAACAATGTGATGAGAGGTTTCATGGAGTATTGTGATGACAATGGCATGGAGCATTGTGATGCCAAGGGTCATGGAGCTTTGTGATGACAAAGGTCATGGAGCATTTTGATGACAAGGGCGTGGTGCATTGTGATGAGAAGGGCAGGGAGCATTGTGATGACATTGTCATGGACCAATTTGATGAAAAGGGTCATGGAACATTTTGATGAGAGGCGTTATGTAACATTGTGATGTTAGGGGTCATGGAGCATTTTGATGAAAAGGGTCATGGAGCATTTTGATGACAGGGGTTATGGAACATTGTGATGTCAGGGATCATCGAACATTGTGATGATAAGTGCATGTAGCATTGTGATGACTGGAGTCATGGAACATTGTGATGACAGGGTTGAGGGAGTATTGTGATGAATAGTGATGTAACATTGTGATATCAGTGGTGAGAGAGCATTTTGATTTGAAGTGCATGGAGCATTGTGATGACAAGGTTTATGGAGCATTGTGATGACAAGATTGTGGAGCACTGTGACGACAAGCGCATGGTGCATTGTGATGACATGGGTCATGGAGCATTGTGCTGACAAGCGCATGGAGCATTGTGATGACAAGGGTCATGGAGCATTGTGCTGAGAAAGGCATAGAGCATTGTGATGACAAGGGTCAAAGGGCATTGTGATGAAAAGTTCATGAAGCATTGTGGTTAAAAAGGTCACAGAGACTGTTGATGACAAGGGCATGGACCACTGTGATGACAAAGGTCATGAAGCCTTGTGATGACTGGAGTCACGGAGCATTGTGATGACAGGGGTCATGGAACATTGTGATAACAAGGGCATGGGGCATTGTGATGACAAGGGCATGGAGCATTGGTCTAATAAGTTTCATGGCTTATTGCGATGACAGTTGGAATGGCGCATTGTGATGACAAGGGCATGGAGCATTGTGATGACCAGGTCATTCATTATTGTGAAGACAGGTGTCAGGGAGCATTGTGATGACATATGTAATGGCCCATTGTGATGACAATGCCATGGAGCATTGTGATGCCAAGTGTCATGGAGGATTCTGATGACAAAGGTAATGGAGCATTGTGATGACAATGGCTTGGAGCATTGTGATGACAAGGGTCAGGGAGCATTGTGCTGACAAGTGCATGGAAAATTGTGATGACAAGGGACATGGAGCATTCTGATGACAAGCTTGTGGAGTATTTTGATGACAATGGCATGGAGCATTGTGATGAAAATGGCATGGTGCATTTTGACGAAAAAGTCATGGAACCTTTTTGTGACAGGGTTCAAGGAGCATACTGACAACAATTGTCAGGGAGCATTGTGATGACAAGTGTATCGAGAATTGTGATGACAAAGGTCATGGAGCATTGTGATGAAAAGGGCATGGAGTATTGTGATGACAGGCATCATGGAGCATTGTGATGACAAGTGTTATGGAATATTGTGATCACAAGGGTTTGGAGCATTGTGATGACAGAGGTCATGGATCATTTTGATTTCAAGGAGCATGGAGCATTGTGATGACAAGGGCATGGAGCAATGTGATCCCAAGGTTCATGGAGGATTGTGATGGCAATGGTAATGGAGTATTGTGATGACAAGTGCATAGAACATTGTAATGACAAGGTCATGTAGCATTTTGCTGACAAAGGCATGGAGCATTGTGATGACAGGTGTCATGGAGCACTGTGATGACAAGCGTCACGGAGCATTGTGATTACAGGGGTCATGGAGCATTGGGATGACAAGGGCATGCATCATTGTGATGACAAGTGTCATGGAGCATTGGGCTGAAAATGTTCATGGAGTATTGTGATGACAGGGGTCATGGAGCATTGTGATGACTAGGGAATGGAGCATTGTGATGACAAGTGTCCTGGATCATTGTGTTGTCAGGTGATATTGAGCGTTGTGATGACTGTGGTCATGGAGAATTGTGATGATATTGGTCATGGAGCATTGTGATGAGAAGGTCATGGAGCATTGGGCTGAAAATGTTCATGGAGTATTGTGATGACAGGGGTCATGGAGCATTGTGATGATAAGGGAATGGGGCATTTTGATGACAATGTCCTGGAGCATTGTGATGAGAAGACCATGGAGCCTTGTGATGACAAGTCTCATGGAGCATTCTGATGAAAAGGGGCATGGACCATTGTGATTACAGGGGTCTTGGAGCATTGTGATGACAAGGGCATGGAGCATTGTGATGAGAAGGCCATGGAGCATTCTGATGATATGCATCATGGAGCTTTGTGATGACAAGGGCATGGAGCTTTGTGATTACAGGGGTCTTGGAGCATTGTGATGAAAATGGCATGGATCATTGTGATGAAAAAGGCATGGAGCCTTGTCATGAAAGGGTTCAGGGAGCATACTGATGGCAAGAGTCAGGGAGCATTGTGATGACATGTGTATTGCGCATTGTGATGACAAATGTCATGGGGCATTGTGATGAGAAGTCCATGGATAATTGTGATGAGTAGCGTCATGGGGTATTGTGATGACAAGTGTTATGGTACATTGTGATCACAAGGGTTTGGAGCATTGTGATGACAGAGGTCATGGAGCATTTTGATTTCATTGTGATGACAAGAGCATGAAGCATTATGATGATGGGCATGGTGCATTGTGATGACAGGGTTCATGGAGCATTGTGATGAAAGGTGGCATGGAGCTTTGGTCTGACAAGTTTCATGGATTATTTTGATGACAGTGGGCATGGCACATTGTGATGACAAGGGCATGGAGCATTGTGATGACAAGGTCATGGAGTATTGTGAAGACAGGTGTCAGGGAGCATTGTGATGACATATGTCATGTTCCATTGTGATGACAATAGCACGGAGCATTGTGATGCCAAGTGTCATGGAGGATTGTTGTGACAAAGGTAAAGGAGCATTGTGATGATAAGCGCATGGAGCATTGAGATGACAAGGGCCATTGGTAATTTTAATGTCCATGTCGTGAAACATTGTGATGACAAGCGCATGGAGCTTCCTATGACAGGGGTCATGGAGCATTGCGATGACAAGTGCATGGAGTATTGTTATGACAAGAGCATATAACATTGTGATTAGAAGTGCCATGGAGCATTGTGATGACAAGGACGTGGAGAATTGTGAGGACAAGGGACATTGAGCTTTGAGATGACCAGGGCATGGAGCATTGTGATGGCAAAACCGTGGAGCATTGTGATGAGAAGACCTTGGGTAATTGTGATGATGCGCATCATGGAGCACTGTAATGACAAGGGGCATGAAGCATTGTGATGACAGGTGTCAGGGAGCATTGTGATGACAGGGGTCATGGAGCATTGTGATGACAAGGGCATGGAGCATTGTGATGACAAGGGTACGGAACATTGTGATGAAAAGTGCCATTGGGAATTTTGATGATAAAGTCGTGAAGCATTGTGATGACAAACACTTGGAGCTTGCTATGACAGGGGTCATGGAACATTGCAATGACGAGTGCATGGAGAATTGTGATGAAACGAGCATGTAAATTTGTGATGAGAAGTGTCATGTAGCATTGTGATGACAAGTACGTGGAGAATTGTTATGACAAGGGACATGGAGCATTGTGATAACCAGGGAATGGAGCATTGTGATGACAGGGGTCATGGAGCATTATTATGACAAGGGCCATGGTGCATTCTGATATAAGATATCACTTATGAAGGGACTGTAAACCTGGCTACATATGAACTGAATTAGGAAAGAGAACAGAGTCTCAGATTTAGAAAACACTCTTATGCTTGCTTAAGGGGGAAGGAGAGGTGGGGAGACACACAAAACCAGAGTTTGATATTAACACAGGTACCGTTCCATAATCCAAATACAGAAGAGACAAGCCCGACTCCTTCCTCAGTGAATGGACTCAACACCCCTATTCCCCAAAGAGAAATATATCTGACTAGTAAGGATCTTAAAACCTATGTATTGATATGTCTCCATAAGGGAACCAAGTGTGTCTAGAATGACATAAACACGGCAGTGAGAATCAGCTCAAACCCACTATAAAAAGGAATTTCAAAGCAAAACAAAGAAACAGTGAAATTCTTACACAATACCTTCAGGGGTTCTGATGAAACTTGGAATGACCCTATCTACAACAACAGCTGGATGTGGCATAAGGCTGTTCACTTGGGACTGAGAGGATTGGTGAGATTGGGTGTGAAAATGCAGACGCTTTAAAGCAATAATGCCTGCCACTGATTCCATGCTTCCCAACTCTCCAGGTAGAAGGGAATATCACTACAGTTATAACATGTATGAGAAACCTAGAGAATGGACACCCTCTGATGGTGAAAGGTTTCTAAAACTCTACTAATTTTTTTCTCTCTATGTGCTCCAGCTTGACATTCCAACTGCTTTAATATCAATCTCCCAACTTGGAGAGTCAGCCCCTATAACCTCCTGGTTCGCACAGTTGGCACATTGTGCAGAAGATATAAGGGAAGAGGGAGAACCAATGAGAGAGTAGCTGTAGGCATTTGGACGGCCACATGTCACTCTAATTTCCCGTCACGAAGAAGAATTAACCAAACTCTCAGCCTGCCCCACCCCCATAACTAGTATAGGTCCTGAAGCAAAATTGCGGGTTTGCGGTCAGCTCACAAAAACACAAGTTGAAAAATGGAGCTCAGGGGCACAGCAATTCACTAACTTGCAGAGTTATACAGGACTACTCTCTTCCAAAAATCTGTTGAGGAAAAGCCATGAGGCGGATTTGAAAATGAGGGAGATTTGCACGAAACAGATTTCCAGAAGTACATTGGAATCGCCTTTAAACACAGGAAAAGCATCACAACTTCGACAATGATGGAATTGTCCATAAAGGGCGCATGCGTTTTCTCCTGAATATATTCAGGAGAAAACGCATACACCCATTTTGGCCAACCAAGCAACCGCACAATGCAAATCTGCACTACAAAGAAGTATCACTTCCCACCAGTCAAAAGGGATATCCGTAAAATGTGTAAAAACCAGAAAGGCAAGAGGGGCTCTGGAGAACAGGGAGCCTTGTTATGCTGATGGGTGGGATGTAGATTGCCAACAGCCACTCTGGAGGAGTGCATTGTGTTCCCTAAAAGAATTAAAAAACAGAGCTTCACAACCTAAGGCACTTCCAGTCATGGGAATATACCTTGGGAAAATTGAAAATCAATAAGACACAGCCAACCCAAAATATAGGGCAGCACTGCTTACAAGAACCTCGACTTCGGGACAACATAAATATCCCAGAAAGACAAAAATAGTAAAGAAATTGTGGTACATACGTACGATGGAATATCCCTCAGCCATGAAATCAATGTCATAAGTCCAGTAGCAGCATAATGAGTGGACTCATGTACGATGATTCTAACTGAAATAAGTCACACAGAAAAAGAAACTTATCATAAGATATCACTTATGAAGGTCTTGTAAACATGGCTACACATGAACTGAATTAGGAAAGAGAAGAGTCTCACATTTAGAAAACACTCTTATGCCTGCTCAAGAGGCAAGGAGAGGTGGGGTGAAGCATAAAACCAGAGTTTGATATTAGCACAGGTACGGTTGCATAATCCAAACACAGAATAAACAAGACCAACTCTTTCCTCAATGAATGGGGCTCAACACCCCTATTCCCCGCAGAGTAGTATATCTGACTATTAAGAATCTTAAAACCTATGTATTGATATGTATCCATAAGGTAACCAAGTGTGTCTAGAACGACATAAACAAGGCAGTGAGAATCAGCTCAAACCCACTATAAAAATGAATTTCAAAACAAAACAAATAAACAGTGAAATTCTTACACAATACCTTCAGGGGTTCTGATGAAACTTAGAATGACCCTATCTACAACGACAGCTGGATGTGGCATAAGGCTGGTCACTTGGGACTGAGAGGATTGGTGAGATTGGGTGAGAAAATGCAGACCGTTTAAAGCAATAATACCTGGCACCCATTCCATGGTTCCCAACTCTGCAGGTAGAAGGGAATATCACTACAGTTATAACATGTATGGGAAACCTAGAGAATGGACACCATCTGATGGTGAAAGGTTTCTAAAACTCTACTAATTTTTTTCTCTCCTTGTGCACCAGTTTGACATTCCAACTGCTTTAGTATCAATCTCCCAAATTGGAGAGTCAGCACCTTTAACCTCCTGGTTCGCACAGTTGGCACGTTTTGCAGAGGATATAAGGGAAGAGGGAGAAACAATTAGAGAGTAGCTGTAGGCATTTGGATGGCCACATGTCACTCTAAATTCCCGTCATGAAGAAGAATTAACAAACTCTGAGCCAGCCTCCCCAATGCAACCAGTATAGGTCCTGAAGCAAAATTGTGGATTGGCAGTCAGCTCACAAAAACGCGAGTTGAAAAATGGAACTCAGGGGCACAGCAATTCACTAACTTGCAGAGTTATAAAGGACTACTCTCTTCCAAAAATCTGTAAGGGGAAAGCCATGAGGCGGACTTGAAAATGAGGCAGAAGTGCATGAAACAGATTTCCAGAAGTACATTGGAATCGACTTTAAACAGAGGGAAAGCATCACAATTTCGACAATTATGGAATTGTCCATAAAGGGCGCATGCGTTTTCTACTGAATATATTCAGGAGAAAACGCATGCGCCCATTTTGGCCAATCAAGCAACCGCTCAATGCAAATCTGCACTACAAAGAAGTATCACTTCCAACCGGTCAAAAGGGACATCCGTAAAATGTGTAAAAACAAGAAAGGCAAGACAGGATCTGGAGAAGAGGGAGCCTGGTTATGCAGATGGGTGGGATGTAAATTGCCAACAGCCACTCTAGAGGAGTGCATTGTGTTCCCAAAAAGAAGTAAATAACAGTGCTTCACAACCTAAGGCACTTCCAGTCACGGGAATATACCTTGGGAAAATTGAAAATCAATAAGACACAGCCACCCCAAAATTTATTGCAGCACTGCTTACAAGAACCTCGACTTCGGGGCACCTTATATATCCCAGAAAAGACAAAAATGGTAAAGAAATTGTGGTACATACGTATGATGGAATATCCCTGAGCCATGAAGTCAATGTCATAAGGCCAGTAGCAGCATAATGACGGGATTCATGAACGATGATTCTAACTGAAAAAATCACAAAGAAAAAGAAACTTATCATAAGATATCACTTATGAAGGTTATATAAACATGGCTACATATGGAATGAATTAGGAAAGGGAACAGAGTCTCATATATAGAAAACACTCTTATGTATGCTTCAGGGGAAAGCAGAGGTGGGGTGATGAATAAAACCAGAATTTGATATTAGCACAGGTACCGTTCCATAATCCAAATACAGAATAGACAAGACCTACTACTTCCTCTGTGAACGGGACTCAAAACCCCATATTTCCCGCAGCGGAATATATCTTACTAGTAAGAATCTTAAAACCTATGTATTGATATGTCTCCGTAAGGGAATCAAGTGTGTCTAGACTGGCATAAACATGGCAGCGAGAATCAGCTCAAACCCACGATAAAAAGGAAATTCAAAAACAAAACAAAAAACAGGGAAATTCTTTACAATTCCTTCAGGGTCTCTGAGGAAACCTGGAATGACGCTATCAACAACGACAGCTGGATGTGGCATAAGGCTGGACACTTGGGACTGAGAGGATTGGTGAGATTGGGTGAGCAAATGCAGACACTTTAAAACAATAATATGTGGCACCCATTCCATGGGTACCAACTCTCCGGGTTGAAGGAACTATTACTACAGCTATAACATGTACAGGAAACCTAGAGAACGGACACACTGTGAATACAAAAGGTTTCTAAAACTCAAAGAATAGACCCTCTCCTGGTGCACCGGTTTGACTTTCCAACTGCTTTATTATCAGTCTCCCAACTTGAAGAGACAGCCCCTTTAACCTCCTGGTTCGCACAGGTTGCCAATTTGGCAGAGGATGAAAGGGAAGAGGGAGAACCAATGAGAGAGTAGCTGTTAGGCATTTGGACGGGCACATGTCACTCTAATTTCCAGGCAGGAAGAACAATTAACAACAGTCTCAGCCACCCACCGGGAACCAGTATAGTTCCTGAACCAAAATTTTGGACTTGCGTTCAGCTCACAAAAAACGAGTTGAAAAATGGAGCTCAGGGGCACAGCAATTCAAAAACTGGCAGAGTAATAAAGGAAAACTCTCATCCAAAAATCTGTTGAGGGAAGGAAACCAGGCGGATTTGAAAGGCAGGCAGAATAGCAGGAAACAGATTTCAAGAGGTACGTTGGAATCGCCTTTAAAGCACAGGAAGAGGGGCACAACTTGGACAATAATGCACTTGGCCAAAAAGGGCGTATGCGTTTTCTCCTGAATATATTCAGGAGAAAACGCATACGCCCTTTTTGGCCAAGCAAGTAAGCGGGCAATGCAAATCTGCATTCAAAGAAGTATCACTTCCCACTGGTCAAAAGGGACAGCCACAAAATGTGTAAAATCCAGAAAGGAAAGACAGGCCCTGGAGAACAGGGAGCCTTGTTATGCTTATGGGCGGGATGTAAACTGTCAACTGCCTGTCTGGAGGAATGCATTGTGTGGCCTAAAACAAGTAAACAACAGAGCTACAGAGCCAAGGGCACTTCCAGTCTAGGGAATATACCTTGGGAAAACTGAAAATCAATAAGAAAGAGCCACATCAAAATTTAGGGCTGCACTGCTTACAAGAACCTCAATTTGGGTAAACATTAAATATCCCAGGAAATATAAAAATGGTTCAAAAATTGTGGTGCTTACGTACGATGGAATATCCCTCAGCCATGAAATCAATGTCATAAGACCAGTAGCAGCAAATGAGTGGATTCAGGTACGATTATTCTAAGTGAAATAAGTCACCCAGAAAAAGAAACTTATCATAAGATATCACTTATGAAGATCCTGTAAACATGGCTACACTTGAACTGAGTTAGGAAAGAGAACAGTGTCTCACATTGAGAAAACACTCTTATGCCTGCTTCAGGGGGAAGGAGAGGTGGGGTGATGCATAAAACCAGAGTTTGATATAAGCACAGGTACCGTTCCAAAAACCAACTATGGAATAGACAAGACCTAAACCTTCCTCAGTGAAAGGGAATCAAAACCCCATATTTCCCGCAGAGGAATATATCTGACTAGTAAGAATCTTAAAACCTTTGCATTGATATATCTCCATAAGGGAATCCAGTGTGTCCAGACTGGCATAAACATGGCAGCGAGAATCAGCTCAAACCCACTATAAAAAGGAATTTCAAAAACAAAACAAAAAAACTGGGAAATTCTCTACAATTCCTACAGGGTCTCTGATGAAACCTGGAATGACCCTATCTACAATGACAGCTGGATGTGGCATAAGGATGGACACTTGGGACTGAGACGATTGGTGAGATTGGGTGAGCAAATGCAGACCCATTAAGGCAATAATGCATGGCACCCATTCCATGGGTCCCAACTCTCCAGGTTGAAGGGAATATTACTACAGTTAAACATGTACGGGAAACCTAGAGAACGGACACACTGTGAATACGAAAGGTTTCTAAAACTCAACGAATAGTCCCTGTCCTGGTGCTCCGGTTTGACTTTCAATCTGCGTTACTATCAATCTCCCAACTTGGCGAGACAGCCCCTTTAACCTCCTGGTTCGCACAGGTTGCCAATTTGGCAGAGGATGAAAGGGAAGAGGGAGAACAAATGAGAGAGTAGCTTTTAGGCATTTGGACAGGCACATATCACTGTAATTTCCTGGCAGGAAGAAGAATTAACCAAAGTCTCAGCCCCCCACCGGGAACCAGCATAGGTCCTGAACCAAAATTTTGGAGTTGCGCTCAGCTCACCAAAAACGAGTTGATAAATGGAGCTCAGGGGCACAGCAATTCACAAACTGGCCGAGTAATAAAGGACAACTATCGTCCAAAAATCTGTTGAGGGAAGGCAACGAGGCGGACTTGAAAGCGAGGCAGAATAGCAGGAAACAGATTTCAAGAGGTACGTTGGAATCGTCTTTAAAGCACAGGAAGAGGGGCGCAACTTCGACAATGATGCACTAGGCCAAAAAGGGCGTATGCGTTTTCTCATTCAGGAGAAAACGCATACGACCTTTTTGGCCAAGCAAGCAAGCGGGTAATGCAAATCTGCACTACAAAGATGTATCCCTTCCCACCGGTCAAATGGGACATCCACAAAATGTGTAAAAACCAGAAAGGCAAGACTGGCCCTGGAGAACAGGGAGCCATGTTATGCTGATGGGCGGGATGTAAATTGCCAACTGCCTCTCTGGAGGAGTACATTGTGTTCCCTAAAACAAATAAACAACAGAGCTACAGAGCCAAGGGAACTTCCAGTCTAGGGAATATACCTTGGGAAACCTGAAAATCAATAAGACAGAGCCACCCCAAATTTAGGGCTGCACTGCTTACAAGGACCTCAACTTGGGTACACCTTAAATATCCCAGGAAATATAAAAATGGTTCAAAAAATTGTGGTACTTACGTACGATGGAATATCCCTCAGCCATGAAATCAATGTCATAAGACCAGTAGCAGCAAAATGGGTGGATTCAGGTACGATGATTCTAAGTGAAATAAGTCACAGAGAAAAAGAAACTTATCATAAGATATCACTTATGAAGATCCTGTAACATGGCTACACTTGAACTGAGTTAGGAAAGAGAACATTGTCTCACATTTAGAAAACACTCTTATGCCTGCTTAAGGGGGAAGGAGAGGTGGGGTGATGCATAAAACCAGAGTTTGATATAAGCACAGGTACCGTTCCAAAAACCAACTATGGAATAGACAAGACCTACACCTTCCTCAGTGAAAGGGACTCAAAACCCCATATTTCCCACAGAGGAATATATCTGACTAGTAAGAATCTTAAAACCTATGTATTGATATGTCTCCATAAGGGAATCTAGTGTGTCTACACTGGCATAAATATGGCAGCGAGAATCAGCTCAAACCCACTATAAAAAGGAATTTCAAAAACAAAACAAAAAAACTGTGAAATTCTTTACAATTCCTTCAGGGTCTCTGATGAAACCTGGAATGACCCTATCTACAATGACAGCTGGATGTGGCATAAGGAGAGACACTTGGGACTGAGACGATTGGTGAGATTGTGTGAGCAAATGCAGACCCTTTAAAGCACAAATGCCTGGCACCCATTCCATGGGTCCCAACTCTCCAGGTTGAAGGGAATATTACTACAGCTATAACATATACGGGAAACCTAGAGAACGGACCCACTGTGAATACGAAAGGTTTCTAAAACTCAACAAATAGTCCCTCTCCTGGTGCTCCGGTTTGACTTTCCATCTGCTTTACTATCAACCTCCCAACTTGGAGAGACAGCCCCTTTAACCTCCTGGTTCGCACAGGTTTCCAATTTGGCAGAGGATGAAAGGGAAGTGGGAGAACCAATGAGAGAGTAGCTGTTAGGCATTTGGACGGGCACATATCACTCTAACTTCCCGGCAGGAAGAAGAATTAACCAAAGTCTCAGCCCCCCACCGGGAACCAGCATAGGTCCTGAACCAAAATTTTGGACTTGCGGTCAGCTCACCAAAAACGAGCTGAAAAATGGAGCTCAGGGGCACAGCAATTCACAAGCTTTCCGAATAATAAAGGACAACTATCGTCCAAAAATCTGTTGAGGGAAGGCAGCGAGGCGGACTTGAAAGCGAGGCAGAATAGCAGGAAACAGATTTCAAGAGGTACGTTGGAATCGCCTTTAAAGCACAGGAAGAGGGGCACAACTACGACAATGATGCACTTGGCCAAAAAGGGCGTATGCGTATTCTCCTGAATATATTCAGGAGAAAACACATACGCACTTTTTGGCCAAGCAAGCAAGCGGGCAATGCAAATCTGCACTACAAAGAAGTATCACTTCCCAGCGGTAAAAAGAGACATCCACAAAATGTGTAAAAACCAGAAAGGCAAGACAGGCCCTGGAGAACAGGGAGCCTTGTTATGCTGATGGGCGGCATGTAAATTGACAACTGCCTCTCTGGAGGAGTACATTGTGTTCCCTAAAACAAGTAAAGAACAGAGCTACAGAGCCAAGGGCACTTCCAGTCTAGGGAATATACCTTGGGAAACCTGAAAATCAATAAGACAGAGCCACAACAAAATTTAGGGGTGCACTGCTTACAAGGACCTCAACTTGGGTACACCTTAAATATCCCAGGAAATATAAAAATGGTTCAAAAAATTGTGGTACTTACGTACGATGGAATATCCCTCAGACATGAAATCAATGTCATAAGACCAGTAGCAGCAAAATGGGTGGATTCAGGTACGATGATTCTAAGTGAAATAAGTCACAGAGAAAAAGAAACTTATCATAAGATATCACTTATGAAGATCCTGTAACATGGCTACACTTGAACTGAGTTAGGAAAGAGAACAGTGTCTCACATTTAGAAAACACTCTTATGCCTGCTTAAGGGGGAAGGAGAGGTGGGGTGATGCATAAAACCAGAGTTTGATATAAGCACAGGTACCGTTCCAAAAACCAACTATGGAATAGACAAGACCTACACCTTCCTCAGTGAAAGGGACTCAAAACCCCATATTTCCCACAGAGGAATATATCTGACTAGTAAGAATCTTAAAACCTATGTATTGATATGTCTCCATAAGGGAATCAAGTGTGTCTAGACTGGCATAAATATGGCAGCGAGAATCAGCTCAAACCCACTATAAAAAGGAATTTCAAAAACAAAACAAAAAAACTGGGAAATTCTTTACAATTCCTTCAGGGTCTCTGATGAAACCTGGAATGACCCTATCTACAATGACAGCTGGATGTGGCATAAGGAGAGACACTTGGGACTGTGACGATTGGTGAGATTGTGTGAGCAAATGCAGACCCTTTAAAGCAATAATGCATGGCACCCATTCCATGGGTCCCAACTCTCCAGGTTGATGGGAATATTATTACAGTTATAACATGTACGGGAAACCTAGAGAACGGACACACTGTGAATACGAAAGGTTTCTAAAACTCAACGAATAGTCCCTCTCCTGGTGCTCCGGTTTTACTTTCCATCTGCTTTACTATCAACCTCCCAAATTGGAGAGACAGCCCCTTTAACCTCCTGGTTCACAAAGGTTGCTAATTAGGCAGAGGATGAAAGGGAAGAGGGAGAACTTATGAGAGAGTAGCTGTTAGGCATTTGGACGGGCACATATCACTGTAATTTCCCGGCAGGAAGAAGAATTAACCAAAGTCTCAGCCACCCACCGGGAACCAGTATAGGTCCTGAACCAAAATTTTGGACTTGCGGTCAGCTCACCAAAAACGAGTTGAAAAATGGAGCTCAGGGGCACAGCAATTCACAAACTGGCCGAGTAATAAAGGACAACTATCGTCCAAAAATCTGTTGAGGGAAGGCAACGAGGCGGACTTGAAAGCGAGGCAGAATAGCAGGAAACAGATTTCAAGAGGTACGTTGGAATCGCCTTTAAAGCACAGGAAGAGGGGCACAACTTCGACAATGATGCACTTGGCCAAAAAGGGCGTATGCGTTTTCTCCTGAATATATTCAGGAGAAAACGCATACGCCCTTTTTGGCCAAGCAAGCAAGCGGGCAATGCAAATCTGCACTACAAAGAAGTATCACTTCCCACCGGTTAAAAGGGACATCCACAAAATGTGTAAAAACCAGAAAGGCAAGACAGGCCCTGGAGAACAGGGAGCCTTGTTATGCGGTTGGGCGGGATGTAAATTGCCAACTGCCTCTCTGGAGGAGTGCATTGTGTTCCCTAAAACAAGTAAACAACAGAGCTACAGAGCGAAGGGCACTTCCAGTCTAGGGAATATAACTTTGGAAATCTGAAAATCAATAAGACAGAGCCACCCCAAAATTTAGGGCTGCACTGCTTACAAGGACCTTAAATTGGATACACCTTAAGTATCCCAGGAAATATAAAAATGGTTCAAAAAATTGTGGTACTTACGTACGATGGAATATCCCTCAGCCATGAAATCAATGTCATAAGACCAGTAGCAGCAAAATGGTTGGATTCAGGTACGATGATTCTAAGTGAAATAAGTCACACAGAAAAAGAAACTTATCATAAGATATCACTTATGAAGATCCTATAGACATGGCTACACTTGAACTGAGTTAGGAAAGAAAACAGTGTCTCATATTTAGAAAACACTCTTATGCCTGCTTAAGGGGAAAGGAGAGATGGGGTGATGCATAAAACCAGAGTTTGATATAAGCACAGGTACCGTTCCAAAAACCAACTATGGAATAGACAAGACCTACACCTTCCTCAGTGAAAGGGACTCAAAACCCCATATTTCCCGCAGAGGAATATATCTGACTAGTAAGAATCTTAAAACCTATGTATTGATATGTCTCCGTAAGGGAATCAAGTGTGTCTAGACTGGCATAAACATGGCAGCGAGAATCAGCTCAAACCCACTATAAAAAGGAATTTCAAAAACAAAACAAAAAAACTGGGAAATTCTTTACAATTCCTTCAGGGTCTCTGATGAAACCTGGAATGACCCTATCTACGACGACAGCTGGATGTGGCATAAGGAGGGACACTTGGGACTGAGAGGATTGGTGAGATTGGGTGAGCAAATGCAGACCCTTTAAAGCACAAATGCCTGGCACCCATTCCATGGGTCCCAACTCTCCAGGTTGAAGGGAATATTACTACAGCTATAACATGTACGGGAAACCTAGAGAACGGACACACTGTGAATACGAAAGGTTTCTAAAACTCAACGAATAGTTCCTCTCCTGGTGCTCCGGTTTGACTTTACATCTGCTTTACTATCAACCTCCCAACTTGGAGAGACAGCCCCTTGAACCTCCTGGTTCACACAGGTTGCCAATTTGTCAGAGGATGAAAGGGAAGAGGGAGGACCAATGAGAGATTAGCTCTTAGGCATTTGGACGGGCACATATCACTGTAATTTCCCGGCAGGAAGAAGAATTAACCAAAGTCTCAGCCACCCACCGGGAACTAGTATAGGTCCTGAACCAAAATTTTGGACTTGCGGTCAGCTCACCAAAAACGAGTTGAAAAATGGAGCTCAGGGGCACAGCAATTCACAAACTGGCCGAGTAATAAAGGACAACTATCGTCCAAAAATCTGTTGAGGGAAGGCAACGAGACGGACTTGAAAGCGAGGCAGAATAGCAGGAAACAGATTTCAAGAGGTACGTTGGAATCGCCTTTAAAGCACAGGAAGAGGTGCACAACTTCGACAATGATGCACTTGGCCAAAAAGGGCGTATGCGTTTTCTCCTGAATATATTCAGGAGAAAACACATACGACCTTTTTGGCCAAGCAAGCAAGCGGGCAATGCAAATCTGCACTACAAAGAAGTATCACTTCCCACCGGTCAAACGGGACATCCACAAAATGTGTAAAAACCAGAAAGGCAAGACAGGCCCTGGAGAACAGGGAGCCTTGTTATGCTGATGGCCGGGATGTAAATTGCCATCTGCCTCTCTGGAGGAGTTCATTGTGTTCCCTAAAACAAGTAAAGAACGGAGCTACAGAGCCAAGGGCACT
Organism: Hyperoodon ampullatus; assembly: GCF_949752795.1. Lineage (NCBI taxonomy): Eukaryota > Metazoa > Chordata > Mammalia > Artiodactyla > Ziphiidae > Hyperoodon > Hyperoodon ampullatus. The sequence goes on from NC_136922.1 coordinate 380,617, forward strand.
TCCATTCTAGGGAATATACCTTGGGAAAACTGAATATCAATAAGACAGAGCCACCCCAAAATTTAGGGCTGCACTGCTTACAAGGACCTCAACATGCGTACACCTTAAATATCCCAGGAAATATAAAAATGGTTCAAAAAATTGTGGTACTTACGTACGATGGAATATCCCTCAGCCATGAAATCAATGTCATAAGACCAGTAGCAGCAAAATGGGTGGATTCAGGTACGATGATTCTAAGTGAAATAAGTCACACAGAAAAAGAAACTTATCATAAGATATCACTTATGAAGATCCTGTAAACATGGCTACACTTGAACTGAGTTAGGAAAGAGAACAGTGTCTCACATTTAGAAAACACTCTTATGCCTGCTTAAGGGGGAAGGAGAGGTGGGGTGATGCATAAAACCAGAGTTTGATATAAGCACAGGTACCGTTCCAAAAACAAACTATGGAATAGACAAGACCAACAACTTCCTCAGTGAAAGGGACTGAAAACCCCATATTTCCCGCAGAGGAATATATATGACTAGTAAGAATCTTATAAACTATGTATTGATAAGTCTCCGTAAGGGAATCAAGTGTGTCTAGACTGGCATAAACATGGCAGCGAGAATCAGCTCACACCCACTATAAAAAGGAATTTCAAAAACAAAACAAAAAAACTGGGAAATTCTTTACAATTCCTTCAGGGTCTCTGATGAAACCTGGAATGACCCTATGTACAACGACAGCTGGATGTGGCATAATGCTGGACACTTGGGACTGAGAGGATTGGTGTGTTTGGGTGAGCAAATGCAGACCCTTTAAAGCAATAATGCATGGCACCCATTCCATGGGTCCCAACTCTCCAGGTTGAAGGGAATATTACTACAGCTATAACATGTACGGGATACCTAGAGAATGGACACACTGTGAATACGAAAGGTTTCTAAAACTCAACGAATAGTCCCTCTCCTGGTGCTCCTGTTTGACTTTAAACCTGATTTACTATCAATCTCCCAACTTTGAGAGACAGCCCCTTTAACTTCCTGGTTCGCACAGGTTGCCAATTTGTCCGAGGATGAAAGGGAAGAGGGAGAACCAATGAGAGAGTAGCTGTTAGGCATTTGAACGGGCCCATATCACTGTAATTTCCCGTCAGGAAGAAGAATTAACCAAAGTCTCAGCCCCCCACCTGGAACCAGCATAGGTCCTGAACCAAAATTTCGGATTTGCGGTCAGCTCACCAAAAACGAGTTGAAAAATTGAGCTCAGGGGCACAGCAATTCACAAACTGGCCTAGTAATAAAGGACAACTATCGTCCAAAAATCTGTTGAGGGAAGGCAACGAGGCGGACTTGAATGCGAGGCAGAATAGCAGGAAACAGATTTCCAGAGGTACGTTGGAATCGCCTTTAAAGCACAGGAAGAGGGGCACAACTTCGACAATGATGCACTTGGCCAAAATGGGCGTATGCGTTTTCTCCTGAATATATTCAGGAGAAAACGCATACGCCCTTTTTGGTCAAGCAAGCAAGCGGGCAATGCAAATCTGCACTACACAGAAGTATCACTTCCTACCAGTCAAAAGGGACATCCACAAAATGTGTAAAAACCAGAAAGGTAAGACAGGCCCTGGAGAACAGGGAGCCTTGTTATGCTGATGGGCGGGATGTAAATTGCCAACTGCCTCTCTGGAGGAGTGCATTGTGTTCCCTAAAACAAGTAAACAACAGAGCTACAGAGCCAACGGCACTTCCAGTCTAGGGAATATACCTTCGGAAAGCTGAAAATCAATAAGACAGAGCCACCCCAAAAGTTAGGGCTGCACTGCTTACAAGGACCTCAACTTGGGTACACCTTAAATATCCTAGGAAATATAAAAATGGTACAAAAAATTGTGGTACTTACGTACGATGGGATATCCCTCAGCCAAGAAATCAATGTCATAAGACCAGTAGCAGCAAAATGGGTGGATTCAGGTACGATGATTCTAAGTGAAATAAGTCACACAGAAAAGAAACTTATCATAAGATATCACTTATGAAGATCCTGTAAACATGGCTACACTTGAACTGAGTAAGGAAAGAGAACAGTGTCTCACATTTAGAAAACACTCTGATGCCTGCTTAAGGGGGAAGGAGAGGTGGGGTGATGCATAAAACCAGAGTTTGATATAAGCACAGGTACCGTTCCAAAAACCAACTATGGAATAGACAAGACCTACACCTTCCTCAGTGAAAGGGACTCAAAACCCCATATTTCCCGCAGAGGAATATATCTGACTAGTAAGAATCTTAAAACCTATGTATTGATATGTCTCTGTAAGGGAATCAAGTGTGTCTAGACTGGCATAAACATGGCAGCGAGAATCAGCTCAAACCCACTATAAAAAGGAATTTCAAAAACAAAACAAAAAAACTGGGAAATTCTTTACAATTCCTTCAGGGTCTCTGATGAAACCTGGAATGACCCTATCTACAACGACAGCTGGATGTGGCATAAGGAGGGACACTTGGGACTGAGACGATTGGTGAGATTGGGTGAGCAAATGCAGACCCTTTAAAGCACAAATGCCTGGCACCCATTCCATGGGTCCCAACTCTCCAGGTTGAAGGGAATATTACTACAGCTATAACATGTACGGGAAACCTAGAGAACGGACACACTGTGAATACGAAAGGTTTCTAAAACTCAACGAATAGTCCCTCTCCTGGTGCTCCGGCTTGACTTTACATCTGCTTTACTATCAAATTCCCAACTTGGAGAGACAGCCCCTTTAACCTCCTGATTCACACAGGTTGCCAATTTGGCAGAGGATGAAAGGGAAGAGGGAGAACCAATGAGAGAGTAGCTCTTAGGCATTTGGACGGGCACATATCACTGTAATTTCCCGGCAGGAAGAAGAATTAACCAAAGTCTCAGCCACCCACTGGTAACCAGCATAGTTCCTGAACCAAAATTTTGGACTTGCGGTCGCCTCACCAAAAACGAGTTGAGAAATGTAGCTCAGGGGCACAGCAATTCACAAACTGGCCTAGTAATAAAGGACAACTATCGTCCAAAAATCTGTTGAGGGAAGGAAACGAGGCAGACTTGAAAGCGAGGCAGAATAGCAGGAAACAGATTTCAAGAGGTACCTTGGAATCGCCTTTAAAGCACAGGAAGAGGGGCACAACTTCGACAATGATGCACTTGACCAAAAAGGGCGTATGCGTTTTCTCCTGAATATATTCAGGAGAAAACGCATACGCCCTTTTTGGCCAAGCAAGCCAGAGGGCAATGCAAATCTGCACTACAAAGAAGTATCACTTCCCACCGGTCAAAAGGGACATCCACAAAATGTGTAAAAACCAGAAAGGCAGGACAGTACCTAGAGAACAGGGAGCCTTGTTATGCTGATGGGCGGGATGTAAATTGCCAACTGCCTCTCTGGAGGAGTGCATTGTGTTCCCTAAAACAAGTAAAGAACAGAGCTACAGAGCCAAGGGCACTTCCAGTCTAGGGAATATACCTTGGGAAAACTGAAAATCAATAAGACAGAGCCACCCCAAAATTTAGGGCTGCACTGCTTACAAGGACCTCAACTTGGGTACACCTTATATCCCAGGAAATATAAAAATGGTTCAAGAAATTGTGGTACTTACGTACGATGGAATATCCCTCAGCCATGAAATCAATGTCATAAGACCAGTAGCAGCAAAATGGGTGGATTCAGGTTCGATGATTCTAAGTGAAATAAGTCACACAGAAAAAGAAACTTATCATAAGATATCACTTATGAAGATCCTGTAAACATGGCTACACTTGAACTGAGTTAGGAAAGAGAACAGTGTCTCACATTTAGAAAACACTCTTATGTCTGCTTAAGGGGGAAGGAGAGGTGGGGTGATGCATAAAACCAGAGTTTGATATAAGCACAGGTTCCGTTCCAAAAAACAACTATGGAATAGACAAGACCAACAACTTCCTCAGTGAAAGGGACTCAAAACCCCATATTTCCCGCAGAGGAATATATCTGACTAGTAAGAATCTTAAAACCTATGTATTGATATGTCTCTGTAAGGGAATCAAGTGTGTCTAGACTGGCATAAACATGGCAGCGAGAATCAGCTCAAACCCACTATAAAAAGGAATTTCAAAAACAAAACAAAAAAACTGGGAAATTCTTTACAATTCCTTCAGGGTCTCTGATGAAACCTGGAATGACCCTATCTACAACCACAGCTGGATGTGGCATAAGGAGGGACACTTGGGACCGAGACGATTGGTGAGATTGGGTGAGCAAATGCAGACCCTTTAAAGCACAAATGCCTGGCACCCATTCCATGGGTCCCAACTCTCCAGGTTGAAGGGAATATTACTACAGCTATAACATGTACGGGAAACCTAGAGAACGGACACACTGTGAATACGAAAGGTTTCTAAAACTCAACGAATTGTCCCTTTCCTGGTGCTCCGGCTTGACTTTCCACCTACTTTAGTATCAACCTCCTAACTTGGAGAGACAGCCCCTTTAACCTCCTGGTTCACACAGGTTGCCCATTTGGCAGAGGATGAAAGGCAATAGGGAGAACCAATGAGAGAGTAGCTGTTAGGCATTTGGACGGGCACATATCACTCTAATTTCCCGGCAGGAAGAAGAATTAACCAAAGTCTCAGCCACCCACTGGTAACCAGCATAGGTCCTGAACCAAAATTTTGGACTTGCGGTCGGCTCACCAAAAACAAGTTGAAAAATTGAGATCAGGGGCACAGCAATTCACAAAATGGCCGAGTAATAAACGACAACTATTGTCCAAAAATCTGTTGAGGGAAGGCAACGAGGTGGACTTGAAAGCGAGGCAGAATAGCAGGAAACAGATTTCAAGAGGTACGTTGGAATCGCCTTTAAAGCACAGGAAGGGGGGCACAACTTCGACAATGATGCACTTGGCCAAAAAGGGCGTATGTGTTTTCTCCTGAATATATTCAGGAGAAAACGCATACGCCCTTTTTGGCCAAGCAAGCAAGCGGGCAATGCAAATCTGCACTACAAAGAAGTATCACTTCCCACCAGTCAAAAGGGACATCCACAAAATGTGTAAAAACCAGAAAGGCAAGACAGGCCCTGGAGTACAGGGAGCCTTGTTATGCTGATGGGCGGGATGTAAATTGCCAACTGCTTCTCTGGAGGAGTGCATTGTGTTCCCTAAAACAAGTAAACAACAGAGCTACAGAGCCAAGGGCACTTCCAGTCTAGGGAATATACCTTGGGAAAGCTGAAAATATATAAGACAGAGCCACTCCAAAATTTAGGGCTGCACTGCTTACAAGGACCTCAACTTGGGTACACATTAAATATCCTAGGAAATATAAAAATGGTACAAAAAATTGTGATTCTTACGTACGATGGAATATCCCTCAGCCATGAAATCAATGTCATAAGACCAGTAGCAGCAAAATGGGTGGATTCAGGAACAATGATTCTAAGTGAAATAAGTCACACAGAAAAGAAACTTATCATAAGATATCACTTATGAAGATCCTGTAAACATGGCTACACTTGAACTGAGTAAGGAAAGAGAACAGTGTCTCACATTTAGAAAACACTCTGATGCCTGCTTAAGGGGCAAGGAGAGTTGGGGTGATGCATAAAACCAGAGTTTGATATAAGCACAGGTACCGTTCCAAAAACCAACTATGGAATAGACAAGAACTACACCTTCCTCAGTGGAAGGGACTCAAAACCCCATATTTCCTTCAGAGGAATATATCTGACTACTGAGAATCTTAAAACCTATGTATTGATATGTCTCTGTAAGGGAATCAAGTGTGTCTAGACTGGCATAAACATGGCAGCGAGAATCAGCTCAAACCCACTATAAAAAGGAATTTCAAAAACAAAACAAAAAAACTGGGAAATTCTTTACAATTCCTTCAGGGTCTCTGATGAAACCTGGAATGACCCTATCTACAACGACAGCTGGATGTGGCATAAGGCTGGACACTTGGGACTGAGACGATTGGTGAGATTGGGTGAGCAAATGCAGACCCTTTAAAGCACCAATGCCTGGCACCCATTCCATGGGTCCCAACTCTCCAGGTTGAAGGGAATATTACTACAGCTATAACATATACGGGAAACCTAGAGGACGGACACACTGTGAATACGAAAGGTTTCTAAAACTCAACGAATAGTCCCTCTCCTGGTGCTCCGGCTTGACTTTCCACCTGCTTTACTATCAAATTCCCAACGTGGAGAGACAGCCCCTTTAACCTCCTGATTCACACAGGTTGCCAATTTGGCAGAGGATGCAAGGGAAGAGGGAGAACCAATGAGAGAGTAGCTGTTAGGCATTTGGACTGGCACATATCACTCTAAGTTCCAGGCAAGAAGAAGAATTAACCAAAGTCTCAGCCACCCACTGGTAAAAAGCATAGTTCCTGAACCAAAATTATGGACTTGCGGTCGGCTCACCAAAAACGAGTTGAGAAATGGAGCTCAGGGGCACAGCAATTCACGAACTGGCCTAGTAATAAAGGAAAACTATCGTCCAAAAATCTGTTGAGGGAAGGCAACGAGGCGGACTTGAAAGCGAGGCAGAATAGCAGGAAACAGATTTCAAGAGGTACGTTGGAGTCGCCTTTAAAGCACAGGAAGAGGGGCACAACTTCGACAGTGATGCACTTGGCCAAAAAGGGCGTATGCGTTTTCTCCTGAATATATTCAGGTGAAAACGCATACGCCCTTTTTGGCCAAGGAAGAAAGAGGGCAATGCAAATCTGCACTACAAAGAAGTATCACTTCCTACCAGTCAAAAGGGACATCAACAAAATGTGTAAAAACCAGAAAGGCAAGACAGGCCCTGGAGAACAGGGAGCCTTGTTATGCTGATGGGCGGGATGTAAATTGCCAACTGCCTCTCTGGAGGAGTGCATTGTGTTCCCTAAAACAAGTAAACAACAGAGCTACAGAGCCAAGGGCACTTCCCGTCTTGGGAATATACGTTGGGAAAAATGAAAATCAATAAGAGAGAGCCACCCCAAAATTTAGGGCTGCACTGCTTACAAGGACCTCAACTTGGGTACACCTTAAATATCCCAGGAAATATAAAAATGGTTCAAAAAATTGTGGTACTTACGTACGATGGAATATCCCTCAGCCATGAAATCAATGTCATAAGACCAGTAGCAGCAAAATGGGTGGATTAAGGTACGATGACTCTAAGTGAAATAAGTCACTCAGAAAAAGAAACTTATCATAAGATATCACTTATGAAGATCCAGTAAAAATGGCTACACTTGAACTGAGTTAGGAAAGAGAACAGTGTCTCTCATTTAGAAAACACTCTTATGCCTGCTTAAGGGGGAAAGAGAGGTGGGGTGATGCATAAAACCAGAGTTTGATATAAGCACAGGTACCGTTCCAAAAACCAACTATTGAATAGAAAAGACCTACACATTCCTCAGTGAAAGGGACTCAATACCCCATATTTCCCACAGAGGAATATATCTGACTACTAAGAATCTTAAAACCTATGTATTGATATGTCTCTGTAAGGGAATCAAGTGTGTCTAGACTGGCATAAACATGGCAGCGAGAATCAGCTCAAACCCACTATAAAAAGGAATTTCAAAAACAAAACAAAAAAACTGGGAAATTCTTTACAATTCCTTCAGGGTCTCTGATGAAACCTGGAATGACCCTATCTACAACGACAGCTGGATGTGGCATAAGGCTGGACACTTGGGACTTAGAGGATTGGTGAGATTGGGAGAGCAAATGCAGACCCTTTAAAGCAATAATGCCTGACACCCATTCCATGGTCCCAACTCTTCCTGTTGAAGGGAATATTACTACAGTTATAACATGTACGTGAAAACTAGAGAACGGACACACTGTGAATACGAAAGGTCTCTAAAACTCAACGAATAGTCCCTCTCCTGGTGCTCCGGTTTGACTTTCCATCTGCTTTACTATAAACCTCCCAACTTGGAGAGACAGCCCCTTTAACCTCCTGGTTCGCACAGGTTGCCAATTTGGCAGAGGATGAAAGGGAAGAGGGAGAACCAATGAGAGAGTAGCTGTTAGGCATTTGGAAGGGCACATATCACTGTAACTTCCCGGCAGGAAGAAGAATTAACCAAAGTCTCAGCCCTCCTCGGGAACGAGCATAGGTCCTGAACCAAAATTTTGGACTTGCTGTCAGCTCACAAAAAACGAGTTGAAAAATGGAGCTCAGGGGCACAGCAATTCACAAACTGGCCAAGTAATAAAGGACAAGTATCCTCCAAAAATCTGTTGAGGGAAGGCAATGAAGCGGAGTTGAATGCGAGGCAGAATAGCAGGAAACAGATTTCAAGAGGTACGTTGGAATCGCCTTTAAAGCACAGGAAGAGGGGCACAACTTCGACAATGATGCACTTGGCCAAAAAGGGCGTATGCGTTTTCTCCTGAATATATTTAGGAGAAAACGCATACACTCTTTTTGGCCAAGCAAGCAAGCGGGCAATGCAAATCTGCACTACAAAGAAGTATCACTTCCCACCGGTCAAAAGGGACATCCACAAAATGTGTAAAAACCAGAAAGGCAAGACAGGCCCTGGAGAACAGGGAGCCTTGTTATGCTGATGGGCGGGATGTAAATTGCCAACTGGCTCTCTGGAGGTGTGCATTGTGTTCCCTAAAACAAGTAAAGAACAGAGCTACAGAGCCAAGGGCATTTCCAGTCTAGGGAATATACCTTGGAAAAACGGAAAATCAATAAGACACAGCCACCCGAAAAGTTAGGGCTGCACTGCTTACAAGGACCTCAACTTGGGTACACCTTAAATATCCCAGGAAATATAAAAATGGTTCAAAATATTGTGGTACTTACGTACGATGGAATATCCCTCAGCCATGAAATCAATGTCATAAGACCAGTAGCAGCAAAATGGGTGGATTCAGGTACGATGATTCTAAGTGAAATAAGTCACACAGAAAAAGAAACTTATCATAAGATATCACTTATGAAGATCCTGTAAACATGGCTACAGTTGAACTGAGTAAGGAAAGAGAACAGTGTCTCACATTTAGAAAACACTCTGATGCCTGCTTAAGGGGGAAGGAGAGGTGGGGTGATGCATAAAACCAGAGTTTGATATAAGCACAGGTACCGTTCCAAAAACCAACTATGGAATAGACAAGAACTACACCTTCCTCAGTGAAAGGGACTCAAAATCCCATATTTCCCGCAGAGTAATATATCTGACTAGTAAGAATCTTAAAACCTATGTATTGATATGTCTCCGTAAGGGAATCAAGTGTGTCTAGACAGGCATATACATGGCAGCGAGAATCAGCTCAAACACACTATAAAAAGGATTTTCAAAAACAAAACAAAAAAACTGGGAAATTCTTTACAATTCCTTCAGGGTCTCTGATGAAACCTGGAATGACCCTATCTACAACGACAGCTGGATGTGGCATAAGGCTGGACACTTGGGACTGAGACGATTGGTGAGATTGGGTGAGCAAATGCAGACCCTTTAAAGCACCAATGCCTGGCACCCATTCCATGGGTCCCAACTCTCCAGGTTGAAGGGAATATTACTACAGCTATAACATATACGGGAAACCTAGAGGACGGACACACTGTGAATACGAAAGGTTTCTAAAACTCAACGAATAGTCCCTCTCCTGGTGCTCCGGCTTGACTTTCCACCTGCTTTACTATCAAATTCCCAACGTGGAGAGACAGCCCCTTTAACCTCCTGATTCACACAGGTTGCCAATTTGGCAGAGGATGCAAGGGAAGAGGGAGAACCAATGAGAGAGTAGCTGTTAGGCATTTGGACTGGCACATATCACTCTAAGTTCCCGGCAGGAAGAAGAATTAACCAAAGTCTCAGCCACCCACTGGTAAAAAGCATAGTTCCTGAACCAAAATTATGGACTTGCGCTCGGCTCACCAAAAACGAGTTGAGAAATGGAGCTCAGGAGCACAGCAATTCACAAACTGGCCTAGTAATAAAGGAAAACTATCGTCCAAAAATCTGTTGAGGGAAGGCAACGAGGCGGACATGAAAGCGAGGCAGAATAGCAGGAAACAGATTTCAAGAGGTACGTTGGAGTCGCCTTTAAAGCACAGGAAGAGGGGCACAACTTCGACAGTGATGCACTTGGCCAAAAAGGGCGTATGCGTTTTCTCCTGAATATATTCAGGAGAAAACGCATACGCCCTTTTTGGCCAAGGAAGAAAGAGGGCAATGCAAATCTGCACTACAAAGAAGTATCACTTCCTACCAGTCAAAAGGGACATCCACAAAATGTGTAAAAACCAGAAAGGCAAGACAGGCCCTGGAGAACAGGGAGCCTTGTTATGCTGATGGGCGGGATGTAAATTGCCAACTGCCTCTCTGGAGGAGTGCATTGTGTTCCCTAAAACAAGTAAACAACAGAGCTACAGAGCCAAGGGCACTTCCCGTCTTGGGAATATACCTTGGGAAAACTGAAAATCAATAAGAGAGAGCCACCCCAAAATTTAGGGCTGCACTGCTTACAAGGACCTCAACTTGGGTACACCTTAAATATCCCAGGAAATATAAAAATGGTTCAAAAAATTGTGGTACTTACGTACGATGGAATATCCCTCAGCCATGAAATCAATGTCATAAGATCAGTAGCAGCAAAATGGGTGGATTCAGGTACGTTGACTCTAAGTGAAATAAGTCACACAGAAAAAGAAACTTATCATAAGATATCACTTATGAAGATCCTGTAAACATGGCTACACTTGAACTGAGTTAGGAAAGAGAACAGTGTCTCTCATTTAGAAAACATTCTTATGCCTGCTTAAGGGGGAAAGAGAGGTGGGGTGATGCATAAAACCAGAGTTTGATATAAGCACAGGTACCGTTCCAAAAACCAACTATTGAATAGAAAAGACCTACACCTTCCTCAGTGAAAGGGACTCAATACCCCATATTTCCCACAGAGGAATATATCTGACTAGTAAGAATCTTAAAACCTATGTATTGATATGTCTCTGTAAGGGAATCAAGTGTGTCTAGACTGGCATAAACATGGCAGCGAGAATCAGCTCAAACCCACTATAAAAAGGAATTTCAAAAACAAAACAAAAAAACTGGGAAATTCTTTACAATTCCTTCAGGGTCTCTGATGAAACCTGGAATGACCCTATCTACAACGACAGCTGGATGTGGCATAAGGCTGGACACTTGGGACTGAGAGGATTGGTGAGATTGGGAGAGTAAATGCAGACCCTTTAAAGCAATAATGCCTGACACCCATTCCATGGTCCCAACTCTCCCTGTTGAAGGGAATATTACTACAGTTATAACATGTACGGGAAAACTAGAGAACGGACACACTGTGAATACGAAAGGTCTCTAAAACTCAACGAATAGTCCCTCTCCTGGTGCTCCGGTTTGACTTTCCATCTGCTTTACTATAAACCTCCCAACTTGGAGAGACAGCCCCTTTAACCTCCTGGTTCGCACAGGTTGCCAATTTGGCAGAGGATGAAAGGGAAGAGGGAGAACCAATGAGAGAGTAGCTGTTAGGCATTTGGAAGGGCACATATCACTGTAACTTCCCGGCAGGAAGAAGAATTAACCAAAGTCTCAGCCCTCCTCGGGAACCAGCATAGGTCCTGAACCAAAATTTTGGACTTGCTGTCAGCTCACAAAAAACGAGTTGAAAAATGGAGCTCAGGGACACAGCAATTCACAAACTGGCCAAGTAATAAAGGACAAGTATCCTCCAAAAATCTGTTGAGGGAAGGCAATGAAGCGGAGTTGAATGCGAGGCAGAATAGCAGGAAACAGATTTCAAGAGGTACGTTGGAATCGCCTTTAAAGCACAGGAAGAGGGGCACAACTTCGACAATGATGCACTTGGCCAAAAAGGGCATATGCGTTTTCTCCTGAATATATTTAGGAGAAAACGCATACACTCTTTTTGGCCAAGCAAGCAAGCGGGCAATGCAAATCTGCACTACATAGAAGTATCACTTCCCACCGGTCAAAAGGGACATCCACAAAATGTGTAAAAACCAGAAAGGCAAGACAGGCCCTGGAGAACAGGGAGCCTTGTTATGCTGATGGGTGGGATGTAAATTGCCAACTGCCTCTCTGGAGGAGTGCATTGTGTTCCCTAAAACAAGTAAAGAACAGAGCTACAGAGCCAAGGGCATTTCCAGTCTAGGGAATATACCTTGGAAAAACGGAAAATCAATAAGACACAGCCACCCGAAAAGTTAGGGCTGCACTGCTTACAAGGACCTCAACTTGGGTACACCTTAAATATCCCAGGAAATATAAAAATGGTTCAAAATATTGTGGTACTTACGTACGATGGAATATCCCTCAGCCATGAAATCAATGTCATAAGACCAGTAGCAGCAAAATGGGTGGATTCAGGTACGATGATTCTAAGTGAAATAAGTCACAGAGAAAAAGAAACTTATCATAAGATATCACTTATGAAGATCCTGTAAACATGGCTACACTTGAACTGAGATAGGAAAGAGAACAGTGTCTCACATTTAGAAAACACTCTGATGCCTGCTTAAGGGGGAAGGAGAGGTGGGGTGATGCATAAAACCAGAGTTTGATATAAGCACAGGTACCGTTCCAAAAACCAACTATGGAATAGACAAGACCTACACCTTCCTCAGTGAAAGGGACTCAAAACCCCATATTTTCCGCAGAGGAATATATCTGACTAGTAAGAATCTTAAAACCTATGTATTGATATGTCTCCGTAAGGGAATCAAGTGTGTCTAGAGTGGCATAAACATGGCAGCAAGAATCAGCTCAAACCCACAATAAAAAGGAATTTCAAAAACAAAAAAAAACTGGGAAATTCTTTACAATTCCTTCAGGGTCTCTGATGAAACCTGGAATGACCCTATCTACAATTACAGCTGGATGTGGCATAAGGAGGGACACTTGGAACTGAGACGATTGGAGAGATTGGGTGAGCAAATGCAGACCCTTTAAAGCACAAATGCCTGGCACCCATTCCATGGGTCCCAACTCTCCAGGTTTAAGGGAATATTACTACAGCTATAACATGTACGGGAAACCTAGAGAATGGACACACTGTGAATACGAAAGGTTTCTAAAACTCAACGAATAGTCCCTCTCCTGGTGCTCCGGTTTGACTTTCCATCTGCTTTACTATCAACCTCCCAACTTGGAGAGACAGCCCCTTTAACCTCCTGGTTCGCACAGGTTGCCAATTTGGCAGAGGATAAAAGGGAAGAGGGAGAACCAATGAGAGAGTAGCTGTTAGGCATTTGAACGGGCACATATCACTTTAATTTCCGGCAGGAAGAAGAATTAACCAAAGTCTCAGCCCCCCACCGGGAACCAGCATAGGTCCTGAACCAAAATGTTGGACTTGCGGTCAGCTCACCAAAAACGAGTTGAAAAATGGAGCTCAGGGGCACAGCAATTCACAAACTGGCCGAGTAATAAAGGACAACTATCGTCCAAAAATCTGTTGAGGGAAGGCAAGGAGGCGGACTTGAAAGCGAGGCAGAATAGCAGGAAACAGATTTCAAGAGGTACGTTGGAATCGCCTTTAAAGCACAGGAAGAGGGGCACAACTTCGACAATGATGCACTTGGGCAAAAAGGGCGTATGCGTTTTCTCCTGAATATATTCAGGAGAAAACGCATACGCCCTTTTCGGCCAAGCAAGCAAGCGGGCAATTCAAATCTGCACTACAAAGAAGTATCACTTTCCACCGGTCAACCGGGACCTCCACAAAATGTGTAAAAACCAGAAAGGCAAGACAGGCCCTGGAGAACAGGGAGCCTTGTTATGCTGATGGGCGGGATGTAAATTGCCAACTGCCTCTCTGGAGGAGTACATTGTGTTCCCTAAAACAAGTAAAGAACAGAGCTACAGAGCCAAGGGCACTTCCAGTCTAGGGAATATATCTTGGGAAAACTGAAAATCAATAAGACAGAGCCACCCCAAAATTTAGGGCTGCACTGCTTACAAGGACCTCAACTTGGGCACACCTTAAATATCCCAGGAAATATAAAAATGGTTCAGAAAATTGTGGTACTTACGTACGATGGAATACCCCTCAGCCATGAAATCAATGTCATAAGACCAGTAGCAGCAAAATGGGTGGATTCAGGTACGATGATTCTAAGTGAAATAAGTCACACAGAAAAAGAAACTTATCATAAGATGTCACTTATGAAGATCCTGTAAACATGGCTACACTTGAACTGAGTTAGGAAAGAGAACAGTGTCTCACATTTAGAAAACACTCTTATGCCTGCTTAAGGGGGAAGGAGAGGTGGGGTGATGCATAAAACCAGAGTTTGATATAAGCACAGGTACCGTTCCAAAAACCAACTATGGAATAGACAAGACCTACACCTTCCTCAGTGAAAGGGACTCAAAACCCCATATTTCCCGCAGAGGAATATATCTGACTAGTAAGAATCTTAAAACCTATGTATTGATATGTCTCCGTAAGGGAATCAAGTGTGTCTCGACTGGCATAAACATGGCAGCGAGAATCAGCTCAAACCCACTATAAAAAGGAATTTCAAAAACAAAACAAAAAAACTGGGAAATTCTTTACAATTCCTTCAGGGTCTCTGATGAAACCTGGAATGACCCTATCTACAACGACAGCTGGATGTGGCATAAAGCTGGACACTTGGGACTGAGAGGATTGGTGAGATTGTGTGAGCAAATGCAGACCCTTTAAAGCAATAATGCATGGCACCCATTCCATGGTTCCCAACTCTTCAGGTTGAAGGGCATATTACTACAGTTATAACATGTACGGGAAACCTGGAGAACGGACACACTGTGAATACGAAAGGTTTCTAAAACTCAACGAAAATTCCCTCTCCTGGTGCTCCGGTTTGACTTTCCATCTGCTTTACTATCAAAATCCCAACTTGGAGAGACAGCCCCTTTAACCTCCTGGTTAGCACAGGTTGCCATTTTGGCTGAGGATGAAAGGGTAGAGGGAGAACCAATGAGAGAATGGCTGTTAGGCATTTGGACGGGCATATATCACTGTAATTTCCCGGCAGGAAGAAGAATTAACCAAAGTCTCAGCCCCCCTCCGGGAACCAGTATAGGTCCTGAACCAAAATTTTGGACTTGCGGTCAGCTCACCAAAAACGAGTTGAAAAATGGAGCTCAGGGGCACAGCAATTCACAAACTGGCCGAGTAATAAAGGACAACTATCGTCCAAAAATCTGTTGAGGGAAGGCAACGAGGCGGACTTGAAAGCGAGGCAGAATAGCAGGAAACAGATTTCAAGAGGTACGTTGGAATCGCCTTTAAAGCACAGGAAGAGGGGCACAATTTCGACAATGATGCACTTGGCCAAAAAGGGCGTATGCGTGTTCTCCTGAATATATTCAGGAGAACACGCATACGCCCTTTTTGGCCAAGCAAGCAAGCGGGCAATGCAAATCTGCACTACAAAGAAGTATCACTTCCCAGCGGTCAAAAGGGACATCCACAAAATGTGTAAAACCCAGAAAGGCAAGACATGCCCTGGAGAACAGGGAGCCTTGTTATGCTGATGGGCGGGATGTAAATTGCCAACTGCCTCTCTGGAGGAGTGCATTGTGTTCCCTAAAACAAGTAAACAACAGAGCTACAGAGCCAAGGGCACTTCCAGTCTAGGGAATATACCTTGGGAAAACTGAAAATCAATAAGACAGAGCCACCCCAAAATTTAAGGCTGCACTGCTTACAAGGACCTCAACATGGGTACACCTTAAATATCCCAGGAAATATAAAAAGGTTTCAAAAAATTGTGGTACTTACGTACGATGGAATATCCCTCAGCCATGAAATCAATGTCATAAGACCAGTAGCAGCAAAATGGGTGGATTCAGGTACGATGATTCTAAGTGAAATAAGTCACAGAGAAAAAGAAACTTATCATACGATATCACTTATGAAGATCCTGTAAACATGGCTACACTTGAATTGAGTTAGGAAAGAGAACTGTGTCTCACATTTAGAAAACACTCTTAGGCCTGCTTAAGGGGGAAGGAGAGGTGGGGTGATGCATAAAACAGTGTTTGATATAAGCACAGGTACCGTTCCAAAAACCAACTATGGAATGGACAAGACCTACACCTTCCTCAGTGAAAGGGACTCAAAACCCCATATTTCCCGCAGAGGAATATATCTGGCTAGTAAGAATCTTAAAACCTATCTATTGATATGTCTCCGTAAGGGAATCAAGTGTGCCTAGACTGGCATAAACATGGCAGCAAGAATCAGCTCAAACCCACTATAAAAAGGAATTTCAAAAACAAAACAAAAAAACTGGGAAATTCTTTACAATTCCTTCAGGGTCTCTGATGAAACCTGGAATGACCCTATCTACAACGACAGCTGGATGTGGCATAAGGCTGGACACTTGGGACAGAGAGGATTGGTGAGATTGGGTGAGCAAATGAAGACCCTTTAATGCAATAATGCATGGCACCCATTCCATGGGTCCCAACTCTCCAGGTTGAAGGGAATATTACTACAGTTATAACATGTACGGGTAACCTAGAGGACGGACACACTGTGAATACGAAAGGTTTCTAAAACTCAACGAATAGTCCCTCTCCTGGTGCTCCGGTTTGACTTTACACCTGCTTTACTCTCATCCTCCCAACTTGGAGAGACAGCCCCTTTAACCTCCTGGTTCGCACAGGTTGCCAATTTGGCAGAGGATGAAAGGGAAGAGGGAGAACAAATGAGAGAGTAGCTGTTAGGCATTTGGACGGGCACATATCACTGTAATTTCCCGGCAGGCAGAAGAATTAACCAAAGTCTCAGCACCCCACCGGGAACCAGTCTAGGTCCTGAACCAAAATTTTGGACTTGCGGTCAGCTCACCAAAAACGAGGTGAAAAATGGAGCTCAGGGGCACAGCAATTCACAAACTGGCTGAGTAATAAAGGACAACTATCGTCCAAAAATCTGTTGAGGGAAGGCAAGAAGGCGGACTTGAAAGCGAGGCAGAAGAGCAGGAAACAGATTTCAAGAGGTACGTTGGAATCGCCTTTAAAGCACAGGAAGAGGGGCACAACTTCGACAATGATGCACTTGGCCAAAAAGGGCGTATGCGTTTTCTCCTGAATACATTCAGGAGAAAACGCATACGCCCTTTTTGGCCAAGCAAGCAAGGGGGCAATGCAAATCTGCACTTCAAAGAAATATCACTTCCTACCTGTCAAAAGGGACATCCACAAAATGTGTAAAAACCAGAAAGGGAAGACAGGCCCTGGAGAACAGGGAGCCTTGTTATGCTGATCGGCGGGATGTAAATTGCCAACTGCCTCTCTGGAGGAGTGCATTGTGTTCCCTAAAACAAGTAAATAACAGAGCTACAGAGCCAAGGGCACTTCCAGTCTAGGGAATATACCTTGGGAAAGCTGAAAATGAATAAGACAATGCCACCCCAAAATTTAGAGCTGCACTGCTTACAAGGACCTCAACTTGGGTACACCTTAAATATCCTAGGAAATATAAAAATGTTTCAAAAAATTGTGGTACTTACGTACGATGGAATATCCCTCAGCCATGAAATCAATGTCATAAGACCAGTAGCAGCAAAATGGGTGGATTCAGGTACGATGATTCTAAGTGAAATAAATCACACAGAAAAAGAAACTTATCATAAGATATCACTTATGAAGATCCTGTAAACATGGCTACACTTGAACTGAGTAATGAAAGAGAAGAGTGTCTCACATTTAGAAAACACTCTGATGCCTGCTTAAGGGGGAACGAGAGGTGGGGTGATGCATAAAACCAGAGTTTGATATAAGCACAGGTACCGTTCCAAAAACCATCTATGGAATAGACAAGACCTACACCTTCCTCAGTGAAAGGGACTCCAAATCCCATATTTCCCACAGAGGAATATATCTGACTAGTAAAAATCTTAAAACATATGTATTGATATGTCTCCGTAAGGGAATCAAGTGTGTCTAGACTGGCATAAACATGGCAGCAAGAATCAGCTCAAACCCACTATAAAAAGGAATTTCAAAAACAAAACAAAAAAACTGGGAAATTCTTTACAATTCCTTCAGGGTCTCTGATGAAACCTGGAATGACCATATCTACAACGACAGCTGGATGTGGCATAAGGCTGGACACTTGGGACAGAGAGGATTGGTGAGATTGGGTGAGCAAATGAAGACCCTTTAATGCAATAATGCATGGCACCCTTTCCATGGGTCCCAACTCTCCAGGTTGAAGGGAATATTACTACAGTTATAACATGTACAGGAAACCTAGAGGACGGACACACTGTGAATACGAAAGGTTTCTAAAACTCAACGAATAGTCCCTCTCCTGGTGCTCCGGTTTGACTTTACACCTGCTTTACTCTCATCCTCCCAACTTGGAGAGACAGCCCCTTTAACCTCCTGGTTCGCACAGGTTGCCAATTTGGCAGAGGATGAAAGGGAAGAGGGAGAACAAATGAGAGAGTAGCTGTTAGGCATTTCGACGGGCACATATCACTGTAATTTCCCAGCAGGAAGAAGAATTAACCAAAGTCTCAGCCCCCCACCGGGAACCAGTCTAGGTCCTGAACCAAAATTTTGGACTTGCGGTCAGCTCACCAAAAACGAGTTGAAAAATGGAGCTCAGGGGCACAGCAATTCACAAACTGGCTGAGTAATAAAGGACAACTATCGTCCAAAAATCTGTTGAGGGAAGGCAAGGAGGCGGACTTGAAAGCGAGGCAGAAGAGCAGGAAACAGATTTCAAGAGGTACGTTGGAATCGCCTTTAAAGCACAGGAAGAGGGGCACAACTTCGACAATGATGCACTTGGCCAAAAAGGGCGTATGCGTTTTCTCCTGAATATATTCAGGAGAAAACGCATACGCCCATTTTGGCCAAGCAAGCAAGCGGGCAATGCAAATCTGCACTTCAAAGAAATATCACTTCCTACCTCTCAAAACGGACATCCACAAAATGTGTAAAAACCAAAAAGGGAAGACAGGCACTGGAGAACAGGGAGCCTTTTTATGCTGATCGGCGGGATGTAAATTGCCAACTGCCTCTCTGGAGGAGTGCATTGTGTTCCCTAAAACAAGTAAACAACAGAGCTACAGAGCCAAGGGCACTTCCAGTCTAGGGAATATACCTTGGGAAAGCTGAAAATGAATAAGACAATGCCACCCCAAAATTTAGGGCTGCACTGCTTACAAGGACCTCAACTTGGGTACACCTTAAATATCCCAGGAAATATAAAAATGGTTCAAAAAATTGTGGTACTTACGTATGATGGAATATCCCTCAGCCATGAAATCAATGTCATAAGACCAGTAGCAGCAAAATGGGTGGATTCAGGTACGATGATTCTAAGTGAAATAAGTCACACAGAAAAAGAAACTTATCATAAGATATCACTTATGAAGATCCTGTAAACATGGCTACACTTGAACTGAGTAATGAAAGAGAAGAGTGTCTCACATTTAGAAAACACTCTGATGCCTGCTTAAGGGGGAACGAGAGGTGGGGTGATGCATAAAACCAGAGTTTGATATAAGCACAGGTACCGTTCCAAAAACCATCTATGGAATAGACAAGACCTACACCTTCCTCAGTGAAAGGGACTCAAAATCCCATATTTCCCACAGAGGAATATATCTGACTAGTAAGAATCTTAAAACATATGTATTGATATGTCTCCGTAAGGGAATCTAGTGTGTATAGACTGGCATAAACATGGCAGCAAGAATCAGCTCAAACCCACTATAAAAAGGAATTTCAAAAACAAAACAAAAAAACTGGGAAATTCTTTACAATTCCTTCAGGGTCTCTGATGAAACCTGGAATGACCCTATCTACAACGACAGCTGGATGTGGCATAAGGAGGGACACTTGGGACTGAGACGATTGGTGAGAGTGGGTGAGCAAATGCAGACACTATAAAGCAGTAATGCCTGGCACCCATTCCATGGGTCCCAACTCTCCAGGTTGAAGGGAATATTACTACAGTTATAACATGTACGTGAAACCTAGAGAACGGACACTCTGTGAATACTAAAGGTTTCTAAATCTCAACGAATACTCCCTCTCCTGGTGCTCCGGTTTGACTTTCCATCTGCTTTATTATCAACCTCCCAACTTGGAGAGACAGCCCCTTTAACCTCCTGGTTCGCACAGGATGCCAATTTGGCAGAGGATGAAAGGGAAGAGGGAGAACCAATGAGAGAGTAGCTGTTAGGCATTTGGACGGGCACATATCACTGTAATATCCCGGCAGGAAGCAGAATTAACCAAAGTCTCAGCCACCCACCGGGAACCAGTATAGGTCCTGAACCAAAATTTTGGACTTGCGGTCAGCTCACCAAAAACGAGTTGAAAAATGGAGCTTAGGGGCACAGCAATTCACAAACTGGCCGAGTAATAAAGGACAAGTATCGTCCAAAAATCTGTTGAGGGAAGGCAACGAGGCGGACTTGAAAGCGAGGCAGAAGAGCAGGAAACAGATTTCAAGAGGTACGTTGGAATCGCCTTTAAAGCACAGGAAGAGGGGCCGAACTTCGACAATGATGCACTTGGCCAAAAAGGGCGTATGCGTTTTCTCCTGAATATATTCAGGAGAAAACGCATACGCCCTTTTTGGCCAAGCAAGCAAGCGGGCAATGCAAATCTGCACTACAAAGAAGTATCACTTCCCAGCGGTCAAAAGGGACATCCACAAAATGTGTAAAAACCAGAAAGGGAAGACAGGCCGTGGAGAACAGGGAGCCTTGTTATGCTGATGGGCGGGATGTAAATTGTCAACTGCCTCTCTGGAGGAGTGCATTGTGTTCCCTAAAACAAGTAAAGAACAGAGCTACAGAGCCAAGGGCACTTCCAGTGTAGGGAATATACCTTGGGAAAGCTGAAAATCAATAAGACAGAGCCACCCCAAAATTTAGGGCTGCACTGCTTACAAGGACCTCAACTTGGGTACACCTTAAATATCCCAGGAAATATAAAAATGTTTCAAAAAATTGTGGTACTTACGTACGATGGAATATCCCTCAGCCATGAAATCAATGTCATAAGACCAGTAGCAGCAAAATGGGTGGATTCAGGTACGATGATTCTAAGTGAAATAAGACACACAGAAAAAGAAACTTATCATAAGATATCACTTATGAAGATCCTGTAAACATGGCTACACTTGAACTGAGTTAGGAAAGAGAACAGTGTCTCACATTTAGAAAACACTCTTATGCCTGCTTAAGGGGGAAGGAGAGGTGGGGTGATGCATAAAACCAGAGTTTGATATAAGCACAGGTACCGTTCCAAAAACCAACAATGGAATAGGCAAGACCTACACCTTCCTCAGTGAAAGGGACTCAAAACCCCATATTTCCCGCAGAGGAATATATCTGAATAGTAAGAATCTTAAAACCTATGTATTGATATGTCTCCGTAAGGGAATCAAGTGTGTCTAGACTGGCATAAACATGGCAGCGAGAATCAGCTCAAACCCACTATAAAAAGGAATTTCAAAAACAAAACAAAAAAACTGGGAAATTCTTTACAATTCCTTCAGGGTCTCTGATGAAACCTGGAATGACCCTATCTACAACGCCAGCTGGATGTGGCATAAAGAGGGACACTTGTGACTGAGACGATTGGTGAGATTTGGTGAGCAAATGCAGACCCTTTAAAGCACAAATGCCTGGCACCCACTCCATGGGTCCTAACTCTCAAGGTTGAAGGGAATATTACTACATCTATAACATGTACGGGAAACCTAGAGAACGGACACACTGTGAATACGAAAAGTTTCTAAAACTCAGCGAATAGTCCCTCTCCTGGTGCTCCGGTTTCACTTTCCATCTGCTTTACTCTCAACCTCCCAACTTGGAGAGACAGCCCCTTTAACCTCCTGGTTCGCACAGGTTGCCAATTTGGCAGAGGATGAAAGGGAAGAGGGAGAACCAATGAGAGAGTAGCTGTTAGTCATTTGGACGGGCACATATCACTGTAATATCCCGGCAGGAAGCAGAATTAACCAAAGTCTCAGCCCCCCACCGGGAACCAGTATAGGTCCTGAACCAAAATTTTGGACTTGCGGTCAGCTCACCAAAAACGAGTTGAAAAATGGAGCTTAGGGGCACAGCAATTCACAAACTGGCCGAGTAATAAAGGACAAGTATCGTCCAAAAATCTGTTGAGGGAAGGCAACGAGGCAGACTTGAAAGCGAGGCAGAAGAGCAGGAAACAGATTTCAAGAGGTACGTTGGAATCGCCTTTAAAGCACAGGAAGAGGGGCACAACTTCGACAATGATGCACTTGGCCAAAAAGGGCGTATGCGTTTTCTCCTGAATATATTCAGGAGAAAACGCATACGCCCTTTTTGTCCAAGCAAGCAAGCGGGCAATGCAAATCTGCACTACAAAGAAGTATCACTTCCCAGCGGTCAAAAGGGACATCCACAAAATGTGTAAAAACCAGAAAGGGAAGACAGGCCGTGGAGAACAGGGAGCCTTGTTATGCTGATGGGCGGGATGTAAATTGTCAACTGCCTCTCTGGAGGAGTACATTGTGTTCCCTAAAACAAGTAAACAACAGAGCTACAGAGCCAAGGGCACTTCCAGTCTAGGGAATATACCTTGGGAAAACTGAAAATCAATAAGACAGAGCCACCCCAAAATTTAGGGCTGCACTGCTTACAAGGACCTCAACTTGTGTACACCTTAAATATCCCAGGAAATATAAAAATGTTTCAAAAAATTGTGGTACTTACGTATGATGGAATATCACTCAGCCATGAAATCAATGTCATAAGACCAGTAGCAGCAAAATGGGTGGATTCAGGTACGATGATTCTAAGTGAAATAAGACACACAGAAAAAGAAACTTATCATAAGATATCACTTATGAAGATCCTGTAAACATGGCTACACTTGAACTGAGTTAGGAAAGAGAACAGTGTCTCACATTTAGAAAACACTCTTATGCCTGCTTAAGGGGGAAGGAGAGGTGGGGTGATGCATAAAACCAGAGTTTGATATAAGCACAGGGACCGTTCCAAAAACCAACAATGGAATAGACAAGACTTACACCTTCCTCAGTGAAAGGGACTCAAAACCCCATATTTCCCGCAGAGGAATATATCTGACTAGTAAGAATCTTAAAACCTATGAATTGATATGTCTCCGTAAGGGAATCTAGTGTGTCTAGACTGGCATAAACATGGCAGCGAGAATCAGCTCAAACCCACTATAAAAAGGAATTTCAAAAACAAAACAAAAAAACTGGGAAATTCTTTACAATTCCTTCAGGGTCTCTGATGAAACCTGGAATGACCCTATCTACAACGACAGCTGGATGTGGCATAAAGAGGGACACTTGGGACTGAGACGATTGGTGAGATTGGGTGAGCAAATGCAGACCCTTTAAAGCACAAATGCCTGGCACCCACTCCATGGGTCCTAACTCTCAAGGTTGAAGGGACTATTACTACATCTATAACATGTACGGGAAACCTAGAGAACGGACACACTGTGAATACGAAAAGTTTCTAAAACTCAGCGAATAGTCCCTCTCCTGGTGCTCCGGTTTCACTTTCCATCTGCTTTACTCTCAACCTCCCAACTTGGAGAGACAGCCCCTTTAACCTCCTGGTTCGCACAGGTTGCCAATTTGGCAGAGGATGAAAGGGAAGAGGGAGAACCAATGAGAGAGTAGCTGTTAGGCATTTGGATGGGCACATATCACTGTAATATCCCGGCAGGAAGCAGAATTAACCAAAGTCTCAGCCACCCACCGGGAACCAGTATAGGTCCTGAACCAAAATTTTGGACTTGCGGTCAGCTCACAAAAAACGAGTTGAAAAATGGAGCTTAGGGGCACAGCAATTCACAAACTGGCCGAGTAATAAAGGACAAGTATCGTCCAAAAATCTGTTGAGGGAAGGCAACGAGGCGGACTTGAAAGCGAGGCAGAAGAGCAGGAAACAGATTTCAAGAGGTACGTTGGAATCGCCTTTAAAGCACAGGAAGAGGGGCACAACTTCGACAATGATGCACTTGGCCAAAAAGGGCGTATGCGTTTTCTCCTGAATATATTCAGGAGAAAACGCATACGCCCTTTTTGGCCAAGCAAGCAAGCGGGCAATGCAAATCTGCACTACAAAGAAGTATCACTTCCCAGCGGTCAAAAGGGACATCCACAAAATATGTAAAAACCAGAAAGGGAAGACAGGCCGTGGAGAACAGGGAGCCTTGTTATGCTGATGGGCGGGATGTAAATTGTCAACTGCCTCTCTGGAGGAGTACATTGTGTTCCCTAAAACAAGTAAAGAACAGAGCTACAGAGCCAAGGGCACTTCCAGTCTAGGGAATATACCTTGGGAAAGCTGAAAATCAATAAGACAGAGCCACCCCAAAATTTAGGGCTGCACTGTTTACAAGGACCTCAACTTGGGTACACCTTAAATATCCCAGGAAATATAAAAATGTTTCAAAAAATTGTGGTACTTACGTACGATGGAATATCCCTCAGCCATGAAATCAATGTCATAAGACCAGTAGCAGCAAAATGGGTGGATTCAGGTACGATGATTCTAAGTGAAATAAGACACACAGAAAAAGAAACTTATCATAAGATATCACTTATGAAGATCCTGTAAACATGGCTACACTTGAACTGAGTTAGGAAAGAGAACAGTGTCTCACATTTAGAAAACACTCTTATGCCTGCTTAAGGGGGAAGGAGAGGTGGGGTGATGCATAAAACCAGAGTTTGATATAAGCACAGGTACCGTTCCAAAAACCAACTATGGAATAGGCAGGACCTACACCTTCCTCAGTGAAAGGGACTCAAAACCCCATATTTCCCGCAGAGGAATATATCTGACTAGTAAGAATCTTAAAACCTATGTATTGATATGTCTCCGTAAGGGAATCAAGTGTGTCTAGACTGGCATAAACATGGCAGCGAGAATCAGCTCAAACCCACTATAAAAAGGAATTTCAAAAACAAAACAAAAAAACTGGGAAATTCTTTACAAGTCCTTCAGGGTCTCTGATGAAACCTGGAATGACCCTATCTACAACGACAGCTGGATGTGGCATAAAGAGGGACACTTGAGACTGAGACGATTGGTGAGATTGGGTGAGCAAATGCAGACCCTTTAAAGCACAAATGCCTGGCACCCACTCCATGGGTCCTAACTCTCAAGGTTGAAGGGAATATTACTACATCTATAACATGTACGGGAAACCTAGAGAACGGACACACTGTGAATACGAAAAGTTTCTAAAACTCAGCGAATAGTCCCTCTCCTGGTGCTCCGGTTTCACTTTCCATCTGCTTTACTCTCAACCTCCCAACTTGGAGAGACAGCCCCTTTAACCTCCTGGTTCGCACAGGTTGCCAATTTGGCAGAGGATGAAAGGGAAGAGGGAGAACGAATGAGAGAGTAGCTGTTAGGCATTTGGACGGGCACATATCACTGTAATATCCCGGCAGGAAGCAGAATTAACCAAAGTCTCAGCCACCCACCGGGAACCAGTATAGGTCCTGAACCAAAATTTTGGACTTGCGGTCAGCTCACCAAAAACGAGTTGAAAAATGGAGCTTAGGGGCACAGCAATTCACAAACTGGCCGAGTAATAAAGGACAAGTATCGTCCAAAAATCTGTTGAGGGAAGGCAACGAGGCGGACTTGAAAGCGAGGCAGAAGAGCAGGAAACAGATTTCAAGAGGTACGTTGGAATCGCCTTTAAAGCACAGGAAGAGGGGCACAACTTCGACAATGATGCACTTGGCCAAGAAGGGCGTATGCGTTTTCTCCTGAATATATTCAGGAGAAAACGCATACGCCCTTTTTGGCCAAGCAAGCAAGCGGGCAATGCAAATCTGCACTACAAAGAAGTATCACTTCCCAGCGGTCAAAAGGGACATCCACAAAATGTGTAAAAACCAGAAAGGGAAGACAGGCCCTGGAGAACAGGGAGCCTTGTTATGCTGATGGGCGGGATGTAAATTGTCAACTGCCTCTCTGGAGGAGTGCATTGTGTTCCCTAAAACAAGTAAACAACAGAGCTACAGAGCCAAGGGCACTTCCAGTCTAGGGAATATACCTTGGGAAAGCTGAAAATCAATAAGACAGAGCCACCCCAAAATTTAGGGCTGCACTGCTTACAAGGACCTCAACTTGGGTACACCTTAAATATCCCAGGAAATATAAAAATGTTTCAAAAAATTGTGGTACTTACGTACGATGGAATATCCCTCAGCCATGAAATCAATGTCATAAGACCAGTAGCAGCAAAATGGGTGGATTCAGGTACGATGATTCTAAGTGAAATAAGTCACACAGAAAAAGAAACTTATCATAAGATATCACTTATGAAGATCCTGTAAACATGGCTACACTTGAACTGAGGTAGGAAAGAGAACAGTGTCTCACATTTAGAAAACACTCTGATGCCTGCTTTAGGGGGAAGGATAGGTGGGGTGATGCATAAAACCAGAGTTTGATATAAGCACAGGTACCGTTCCAAAAACCATCTATGGAATAGACAAGACCTACACCTTCCTCAGTGAAAGGGACTCAAAACCCCATATTTCCCACAGAGGAATAAATCTGACTAGTAAGAATCTTAAAACCTATGTATTGATATGTCTCCGTAAGGGAATCAAGTGTGTCTAGACTGGCATAAACATGGCAGCGAGAATCAGCTCAAACCCACTATAAAAAGGAATTTCAAAAACAACACAAAAAAACTGGGAAATTCTTTACAATTCCTTCAGGGTCTCTGATGAAACCTGGAATGACCCTATCTACAACGACAGCTGGCTGTGGCATAGGGGGGGACACTTGGGACTGAGACGATTGGTGAGAGTGGGTGAGCAAATGCAGACCCTATAAAGCAATAATGCATGGCACCCATTCCATGGGTCCCAACTCTCCAGGTTGAAGGGAATATTACTACAGTTATAACATGTACGTGAAACCTAGAGAACGGACACTCTGTGAATACGAAAGTTTTCTAAAACTCAACGAATACTCCCTCTCCTGGTGCTCCGGTTTGACTTTCCATCTGCTTTACTATCAACCTCCCAACTTGGAGAGACAGCCCCTTTAACCTCCTGGTTCGCACAGGATGCCAATTTGGCAGAGGATGAAAGGGAAGAGGGAGAACCAATGAGAGAGTAGCTGTTAGGCATTTGGACGGGCACATATCACTGTAATTTCCCGGCAGGAAGAAGAATTAACCAAAGTCTCCGCCACCCTCCGGGAACCAGTATAGGTCCTGAACCAAAATTTTGGACTTGCGGTCAGCTCACAAAAAACGAGTTGAAAAATGGAGCTCAGGGGCACAGCAATTCACAAACTGGCCGAGTAATAAAGGACAACTATCGTCCAAAAATCTGTTGAGGGAAGGAAACGAGGTGGACTTGAAAGCGAAGCAGAATAGCAGGAAACAGATTTCAAGAGGTACGTTGGAATCGCCTTTAAAGCACAGGAAGAGGGGCACAACTTCGACAATGATGCACTTGGCCAAAAAGGGCGTATGCGTTTTCTCCTGAATATATTCAGGAGAAAACGCATACGCCCTTTTTGGCCAAGCAAGCAAGCGGTCAATGCAAATCTGCACTACAAAGAAGTATCCCTTGCCACCGGTAAAAACGGACATCCACAAAATGTGTAAAAACCAGAAAGGGAAGACAGGCCCCGGAGAACAGGGAGCCTTGTTATGCTGTTGGGCGGGATGTAAATTGCCAAATGCCTCTCTGGAGGAGTGCATTGTGTTCCCTAAAACAAGTAAATAACAGAGCTACTGAGCCAAGGGCACTTCCAGTCTAGGGAATATACCTTGGGAAAACTGAAAATCAATAAGACAGAGCCACCCCAAAATTTAGGGCTGCACTGCTTACAAGGACCTCAACTTGGGTACACCTTAAACATCCCAGGAAATATAAAAATGGTTCAAAAAATTGTGGTACTTACGTACGATGGAATATCCCTCAGCCATGAAATCAATGTCATAAGACCAGTAGCAGCAAAATGGGTGGATTCAGGTAGGATGATTCTAAGTGAAATAAGTCACACAGAAAAATAAACTTATCATAAGTTATCACTTATGAAGATCCTGTAAACATGGCTACACTTGAACTGTGTTAGGAAAGAGAACAGTGTCTCACATTTAGAAAACACTCTTATGCCTGCTTAAGGGGGAAGGAGAGGTGGGGTGATGCATAAAACCAGAGTTTGATATAAGCACAGGTACCGTTCCAAAAACCAACTATGGAATAGGCAAGACCTACACCTTCCTCAGTGAAAGGGACTCAAAACCCCATATTTCCCGCAGAGGAATATATCTGACTAGTAAGAATCTTAAAACCTATGTATTGATATGTCTCCGTAAGGGAATCAAGTGTGTCTAGACTGGCATAAACATGGCAGCGAGAATCAGCTCAAACCCACTATAAAAAGGAATTTCAAAAACAAAACAAAAAAACTGGGAAATTCTTTACAATTCCTTCAGGGTCTCTGATGAAACCTGGAATGACCCTACCTACAACGACAGCTGGATGTGGCATAAAGAGGGACACTTGGGACTGAGACGATTGGTGAGATTGGGTGAGCAAATGCAGACCCTTTAAAGCAAAAATGCCTGGCACCCACTCCATGGGTCCTAACTCTCCAGGTTGAAGGGAATATTACTACATCTATAACATGTATGGGAAACCTAGAGAACGGACACACTGTGAATACGAAAAGTTTCTAAAACTCAACGAATGGTCCCTCTCCTGGTGCTCCGGTTTGACTTTCCATCTGCTTTACTCTCAACCTCCCAACTTGGAGAGACAGCCCCTTTAACCTCCTGGTTCGCACAGGTTGCCAATTTGGCAGAGGATGAAAGGGAAGAGGGAGAACCAATGAGAGAGTAGCTGTTAGGCATTTGGATGGGCACATATCACTGTAATTTCCCGGCAGGAAGAAGAATTAACCAAAGTCTCAGCCACCCACCGGGAACCAGTATAGATCCTGAACCAAAATTTTGGACTTGCGGTCAGCTCACCAAAAACGAGTTGAAAAATGGAGCTCAGGGGCACAGCAATTCACAAACTGGCCGAGTAATAAAGGACAACTATCGTCCAAAAATCTGTTGAGGGAAGGCAATGAGGCGGACTTGAAAGCGAGGCAGAATAGCAGGAAACAGATTTCAAGAGGTACGTTGGAATCGCCTTTAAAGCACAGGAAGAGGGGCCGAACTTCGACAATGATGCACTTGGCCAAAAAGGGCGTATGCGTTTTCTTCTGAATATATTCAGGAGAAAACGCATACGCCCTTTTTGGCCAAGCAAGCAAATGGGCAATGCAAATCTGCACTACAAAGAAGTATCACTTCCCACCGGTCAAAAGGGACATCCACAAAATGTGTAAAAACCAGAAAGGCAAGACAGGCCCTGGAGAACAGGGAGCCTTGTTATGATGATGGGCGGCATGTAAATTGCCAACTGCCTCTCTGGAGGAGTGCATTGTTTTCCCTAAAACAAGTAAACAACAGAGCTACAGAGCCAAGGGCACTTCCAGTCTAGGGAATATACCTTGGGAAAACTGAAAATCAATAAGACAGAGCCACCCCAAAATTTAGGGCTGCACTGCTTACAAGGACCTCAACTTGGGTACACCTTAAATATCCCAGGAAATATAAAAATGGTTCAAAAAATTGTGGTACTTACGTACGATGGAATATCCCTCAGCCATGAAATCAATGTCATAAGACCAGTAGCAGCAAAATGGGTGGATTCAGGTATGATGATTCTAAGTGAAATAAGTCACAGAGAAAAAGAAACTTATCATAAGATATCACTTATGAAGATCCTGTAAACATGGCTACACTTGAATTGAGTTAGGAAAGAGAACAGTGTCTCACATTTAGAAAACACTCTTAGGCCTGCTTAAGGGGGAAGGAGAGGTGGGGTGATGCATAAAACCAGAGTTTGATATAAGCACAGGTACCGTTCCAAAAACCAACTATGGAATGGACAAGACCTACACCTTCCTCAGTGAAAGGGACTCAAAACCCCATATTTCCCGCAGAGGAATATATCTGGCTAGTAAGAATCTTAAAACCTATCTATTGATATGTCTCCGTAAGGGAATCAAGTGTGTCTAGACTGGCATAAACATGGCAGCGAGAATCAGCTCAAACCCACTATAAAAAGGAATTTCAAAAACAAAACAAAAAAACTGGGAAATTCTTTACAATTCCTTCAGGGTCGCTGATGAAACCTGGAATGACCCTATCTACAACAACAGCTGGATTTGGCATAAGGCTGGACACTTGGGACTGAGAAGATTGGTGAGATTGGGTGAGCAAATGAAGACCCTTTAATGCAATAATGCATTGCACCCATTCCATGGGTCCCAACTCTCCAGGTTGAAGGGAATATTACTACAGTTATAACATGTACGGGAAACCTAGAGAACGGACACACTCTGAATACGAAAGGTTTCTAAAACTCAACGAATATTCCCTCTCCTGGTGCTCTGGTTTGACTTTCCATCTGCTTTACTCTCAACCTCCCAACGTGGAGAGACAGCCCCTTTAACCTCCTGGTTCGCACAGGTTTCCAATTTGGCAGAGGATGAAAGGGAAGAGGGAGAACCAATGAGAGAGTAGCTGTTAGGCATTTGGACGGGCACATATCACTCTAACTTCCCGGCAGGAAGAAGAATTAACCAAAGTCTCAGCCCCCCACCGGGAACCAGCATAGGTCCTGAACCAAAATTTTGGACTTGCGGTCAGCTCACCAAAAACGAGTTGAAAAATGGAGCTCAGGGTCACAGCAATTCACAAACTGGCCGAGTAATAAAGGACAACTATCGTCCAAAAATCTGTTGTGGGAACGCAACGAGGTGCACTTGGAAGCGAGGCAGAATAGCAGGAAACAGATTTCAAGAGGTACGTTGGAATCGCCTTTAAAGCACAGGAAGAGGGGCACAACTTCGACAATGATGCACTTGGCCAAAAAGGGCGTATGCGTTTTCTCCTGAATATATTCAGGAGAAAACGCATACGCCCTTTTCGGCCAAGCAAGCAAGCGGGCAATGCAAATCTGCACTACAAAGAAGTATCACTTTCCACCGGTCAACCGGGACATCCACAAAATGTGTAAAAACCAGAAAGGCAAGACAGGACCTGGAGAACAGGGAGCCTTGTTATGCTGATGGGCGGGATGTAAATTGCCAACTGCCTCTCTGGAGGAGTGCATTGTGTTCCCTAAAACAAGTAAACAACAGAGCTACAGAGCCAAGGGCCCTTCCAGTCTAGGGAATATTCCTTGGGAAAACTGAAAATCAGTAAGACAGAGCCACCCAAAAATTTAAGGCTGCACTGCTTACAAGGACCTCAACTTGGGTACACCTTAAATATCCCAGGAAATATAAAAATGGTTCAAAAAATTGTGGTACTTACGTATGATGGAATATCCCTCAACCATGAAATCAATGTCATAAGACCAGTAGCAGCAAAATGGGTGGATTCAGGTACGATGATTCTAAGTGACATAAGTCACAGAGAAAAAGAAACTTATCATAAGATATCACTTATGAAGATCCTGTAAACATGGCTACACTTGAACTGAGATAGGAAAGAGTACAGTGTCTCACATTTAGAAAACACTCTGATGCCTGCTTAAGGGGGAAGGATAGGTGGGGTGATGCATAAAACCAGAGTTTGATATAAGCACAGGTACCGTTCCAAAAACCAACTATGCAATAGACAACACCTACACCTTCCTCAGTGAAAGGGACTCAAAACCCCATATTTCCTACAGAGGAATATATCTGACTAGTAAGAATCTTAAAACCTATGTATTGATATGTCTCCGTAAGGGAATCAAGTGTGTCTAGACTGGCATAAACATGGCAGCAAGAATCAGCTCAAACCCACTATAAAAAGGAATTTCAAAAACAAAACAAAAAAACTGGGAAATTCTTCACAGTTCCTTCAGGGTCTCTGATGAACCCTGGAATGACCCTATCTACAATTACAGCTGGATGTGGCATAAGGAGGGACACTTGGAACTGAGACGATTGGTGAGATTGGGTGAGTAAATGCAGACCCTTTAAAGCACAAATGCCTGGCACCCATTCCATGGGTCCCAACTCTCCAGGTTTAAGGGAATATTACTACAGCTATAACATGTACGGGAAACCTAGAGAATGGACACACTGTGAATATGAAAGGTTTCTAAAACTCAACGAATAGTCCCTCTCCTGGTGCTCCGGTTTGACTTTCCATCTGCTTTACTATCAACCTCCCAACTTGGAGAGACTGCCCCTTTAACCTCCTGGTTCGCACAGGTTGCCAATTTGGCAGAGGATAAAAGGGAAGAGGGAGAACCAATGAGAGAGTAGCTGTTAGGCATTTGAACGGGCACATATCACTTTAATTTCCAGCAGGAAGAAGAATTAACCAAAGTCTCAGCCCCCCACCGGGAACCAGCATAGGTCCTGAACCAAAATTTTGGACTTGCGGTCAGCTCACCAAAAACGAGTTGAATAATGGAGCTCAGGGGCACAGCAATTCACAAACTGGCCGAGTAATAAAGGACAACTATCGTCCAAAAATCTGTTGAGGGAAGGCAACGAGGCAGACTTGAAAGCGAGGCAGAATAGCAGGAAACAGATTTCAAGAGGTACGTTGGAATCGCCTTTAAAGCACAGGAAGAGGGGCACAACTTCGACAATGATGCACTTGGCCAAAAAGGGCGTATGCGTTTTCTCCTGAATATATTCAGGAGAAAACGCATACGCCCTTTTTGGCCAAGCAAGCAAGCGGGCAATGCAAATCTGCACTACAAAGAAGTATCACTTCCCACCGGTCAAAAGGGACATCCACAAAATGTGTAAAAACCAGAAAGGCAAGACAGGCCCTGGAGAACAGGGAGCCTTGTTATGCTGATGGGCGCGATGTAAATTGCCAACTGCCTCTCTGGAGGAGTACATTGTGTTCCCTAAAACAAGTAAAGAACAGAGCTACAGATCCAAGGGCACTTCCAGTCTAGGGAATATATCTTGGGAAAACTGAAAATCAATAGGACAGAGCCACCCCAAAATTTAGGGCTGCACTGCTTACAAGGACCTCAACTTGGGCACACCTTAAATATCACAGGAAATATAAAAATGGTTCAGAAAATTGTGGTACTTACGTACGATGGAATATCCCTCAGCCATGAAATCAATGTCATAAGACCAGTAGCAGCAAAATGGGTGGATTCAGGTACGATGATTCTAAGTCAAATAAGTCACACAGAAAAAGAAACTTATCATAAGATGTCACTTATGAAGATCCTGTAAACATGGCTACACTTGAACTGAGTTAGGAAAGAGAACAGTGTCTCACATTTAGAAAACACTCTTATGCCTGCTTAAGGGGGAAGGAGAGGTGGTGTGATGCATAAAACCAGAGTTTGATATAAGCACAGGTACCGTTCCAAAAACCAACTATGGAATAGACAAGACCTACACCTTCCTCAGTGAAAGGGACTCAAAACCCCATATTTCCCGCAGAGGAATATATCTGACTAGTAAGAATCTGAAAACCTATGTATTGATATGTCTCCGTAAGGGAATCAAGTGTGTCTCGACTGGCATAAACATGGCAGCGAGAATCAGCTCAAACCCACTATAAAAAGGAATTTCAAAAACAAAACAAAAAAACTGGGAAATTCTTTACAATTCCTTCAGGGTCTCTGATGAAACCTGGAATGACCCTATCTACAACGACAGCTGGATGTGGCATAAAGCTGGACACTTGGGACTGAGAGGATTGGTGAGATTGGGTGAGCAAATGCAGACCCTTTAAAGCAATAATGCATGGCACCCATTCCATGGGTCCCAACTCTCCAGGTTGAAGGGCATATTACTACAGTTATAACATGTACGGGAAATCTGGAGAACGGACACACTGTGAATACGAAAGGTTTCTAAAACTCAACGAAAATTCCCTCTCCTGGTGCTCCGCTTTGACTTTCCATCTGCTTTACTATCAACCTCCCAACTTGGAGAGACAGCCCCTTTAACCTCCTGGTTAGCACAGGTTGCCAATTTGGCTGAGGATGAAAGGGTAGAGGGAGAACCAATGAGAGAATGGCTGTTAGGCATTTGGACGGGCATATATCACTGTAATTTCCCGGCAGGAAGAAGAATTAACCAAAGTCTCAGCCCCCCTCCGGGAACCAGTATAGGTCCTGAACCAAAATTTTGGACTTGCGGTCAGCTCACCAAAAACGAGTTGAAAAATGGAGCTCAGGGGCACAGCAATTCACAAACTGGCCGAGTAATAAAGGACAACTATCGTCCAAAAATCTGTTGAGGGAAGGCAACGAGGCGGACTTGAAAGCGAGGCAGAATAGCAGGAAACAGATTTCAAGAGGTACGTTGGAATCGCCTTTAAAGCACAGGAAGAGGGGCACAATTTCGACAATGATGCACTTGGCCAAAAAGGGCGTATGCGTTTTCTCCTGAATATATTCAGGAGAAAACGCATACGCCCTTTTTGGCCAAGCAAGCAAGCGGGCAATGCAAATCTGCACTACAAAGAAGTATCACTTCCCAGCGGTCAAAAGGGACATCCACAAAATGTGTAAAAACCAGAAAGGCAAGACATGCCCTGGAGAACAGCGAGCCTTGTTATGCTGATGGGCGGGATGTAAATTGCCAACTGCCTCTCTGGAGGAGTGCATTGTGTTCCCTAAAACAAGTAAACAACAGAGCTACAGAGCCAAGGGCACTTCCAGTCTAGGGAATATACCTTGGGAAAACTGAAAATCAATAAGACAGAGCCACCCCAAAATTTAAGGCTGCACTGCTTAGAGGGACCTCAACTTGGGTACACCTTAAATATCCCAGGAAATATAAAAATGTTTCAAAAAATTGTGGTACTTACGTACGATGGAATATCCCTCAGCCATGAAATCAATGTCATAAGACCAGTAGCAGCAAAATGGGTGGATTCAGGTACGATGATTCTAAGTGAAATAAGTCACAGAGAAAAAGAAACTTATCATAAGATATCACTTATGAAGATCCTGTAAACATGGCTACACTTGAATTGAGTTAGGAAAGAGAACAGTGTCTCACATTTAGAAAACACTCTTATGCCTGCTTAAGGGGGAAGGAGAGGTGGGGTGATGCATAAAACCAGAGTTTGATATAAGCACAGGTACCGTTCCAAAAACCAACTATGGAATGGACAAGACCTACACCTTCCTCAGTGAAAGGGACTCAAAACCCCATATTTCCCGCAGAGGAATATATCTGGCTAGTAAGAATCTTAAAACCTATCTATTGATATGTCTCCGTAAGGGAATCAAGTGTGTCTAGACTGGCATAAACATGGCAGCAAGAAGCAGCTCAAACCCACTATAAAAAGGAATTTCAAAAACAAAACAAAAAAACTGGGAAATTCTTTACAATTCCTTCAGGGTCTCTGATGAAACCTGGAATGACCCTATCTACAACGACAGCTGGATGTGGCATAAGGCAGGACACTTGGGACAGAGAGGATTGGTGAGATTGGGTGAGCAAATAAAGACCCTTTAAAGCAATAATGCATGGCACCCATTCCATGGGTCCCAACTCTCCAGGTTGAAGGGAATATTACTACAGTTATAACATGAACGGGAAACCTAGAGGACGGACACACTGTGAATACGAAAGGTTTCTAAAACTCAACGAATAGTCCCTCTCCTGGTGCTCCGGTTTGACTTTACACCTGCTTTACTCTCATCCTCCCAACTTGGAGAGACAGCCCCTTTAACCTCCTGGTTCGCACAGGTTGCCAATTTGGCAGAGGATGTAAGGGAAGAGGGAGAACAAATGAGAGAGTAGCTGTTAGGCATTTGGACGGGCACATATCACTGTAATTTCCCGGCAGGAAGAAGAATTAACCAAAGTCTCAGGGCCCACCGGGAACCAGTCTAGGTCCTGAACGAAAATTTTGTACTTGCGGTCAGCTCACCAAAAACGAGTTGAAAAATGGAGCTCAGGGGCACAGCAATTCACAAACTGGCTGAGTAATAAAGGACAACTATCGTCCAAAAATCTGTTGAGGGAAGGCAAGGAGGCGGACTTGAAAGCGAGGCAGAAGAGCAGGAAACAGATTTCAAGAGGTACGTTGGAATCGCCTTTAAAGCACAGGAAGAGGGCCACAACTTCGACAATGATGCACTTGGCCAAAAAGGGCGTATGCGTTTTCTCCTGAATATATTCAGGAGAAAACGCATACGCCCTTTTTGGCCAAGCAAGCAAGCGGGCAATGCAAATCTGCACTACAAAGAAATATCACTTCCTACCTGTCAAAAGGGACATCCACAAAATGTGTAAAAACCAGAAAGGGAAGACAGGCCCTGGAGAACAGGGAGCCTTGTTATGCTGATGTGTGGGATGTAAATTGCCAACTGCCTCTCTGGAGCAGTGCATTGTGTTCCCTAAAACAAGTAAACAACAGAGCTACAGAGCCAAGGGCACTTCCAG
Organism: Hyperoodon ampullatus; assembly: GCF_949752795.1. Taxonomy (NCBI): domain Eukaryota; kingdom Metazoa; phylum Chordata; class Mammalia; order Artiodactyla; family Ziphiidae; genus Hyperoodon; species Hyperoodon ampullatus. Next base: position 417,126 of record NC_136922.1, read on the forward strand.
TCTAGGGAATATACCTTGGGAAAGCTGAAAATGAATAAGACAATGCCACCCCAAAATTTAGGGCTGCACTGCTTACAAGGACCTCAACTTGGGTACACCTTAAATATCCTAGGAAATATAAAAATGGTTCAAAAAATTGTGGTACTTACGTACGATGGAATATCCCTCAGCCATGAAATCAATGTCATAAGACCAGTAGCAGCAAAATGGGTGGATTCAGGTACGATGATTCTAAGTGAAATAAGTCACACAAAAAAAGAAACTTATCATAAGATATCACTTATGAAGATCCTGTAAACATGGCTACACTTGAACTGAGTAATGAAAGAGAAGAGTGTCTCACATTTAGAAAACACTCTGATGCCTGCTTAAGGGGGAACGAGAGGTGGGGTGATGCATAAAACCAGAGTTTGATATAAGCACAGGTACTGTTCCAAAAACCATCTATGGAATAGACAAGACCTACACCTTCCTCAGTGAAAGGGACTCAAAACCCCATATTTCCCGCAGAGGAATATATCTGACTAGTAAGAATCTTAAATCCTATGTATTGATATGTCCCCGTAAGGGAATCAAGTGTGTCTAGACTGGCATAAAAATGGCAGCGAGAATCAGCTCAAACCCACTATAAAAAGGAATTTCAAAAACAAAACAAAAAAACTGGGAAATTCATTACAATTCCTTCAGGGTCTCTGATGAAACCTGGAATGACCCTATCTACAACGACAGCTGGATGTGGCATAAGGAGGGACACTTGGGACTGAGACGATTGGTGAGAGTGGGTGAGCAAATGCAGACCCTATAAAGCAATAATGCCTGGCACCCGTTCCATGGGTCCCAACTCTCCAGGTTGAAGGGAATATTACTACAGTAATAACATGTACGTGAAACCTAGAGAACGGACACTCTGTGAATACTAAAGGTTTCTAGAACTCAACGAATACTCCCTCTCCTGGTGCTCCGGTTTGACTTTCCATCTGCTTTATTATCAATCTCCCAACTTGGAGAGACAGCCCCTTTAACCTCCTGGTTCGCACAGGATGCCAATTTGGCAGAGGATGAAAAGGAATAGGGAGAACCAATGAGAGAGTAGCTGTTAGGCATTTGGACGGGCACATATCACTGTAATTTCCCGGCAGGAAGAAGAATTAACCAAAGTCTCCGCCACCCTCCGGGAACCAGTATAGGTCCTCAACCAAAATTTTGGACTTGCGGTCAGCTCACAAAAAACGAGTTGAAAAATGGAGCTCAGGGGGACAGCAATTCACAAACTGGCCGAGTAATAAAGGACAACTATCGTCCAAAAATCTGTTGAGGGAAGGCAACGAGGCAGAGTTGAAAGCGAGGCAGAATAGCAGGAAACAGATTTCAAGAGGTACGTTGGAACCGCCTTTAAAGCACAGGAAGAAGGGCCCAACTTCGACAATGATGCACTTGGCCAAAAAGGGCGTATGCGTTTTCTCCTGAATATATTCAGGAGAAAACGCATACGCCCTTTTTGGCCAAGCAAGCAAGTGGTCAATGCAAATCTGCACTACAAAGAAGTATCACTTGCCACCGGTAAAAAGGGACATCCACAAAATGTGTAAAAACCAGAAAGGGAAGACAGGCCCCGGAGAACAGGGAGCTTTGTTATGCTGTTGGGCGGGATGTAAATTGCCAACAGCGTCTCTGGAGGAGTGCATTGTGTTCCCTAAAACAAGTAAATAACAGAGCTACTGAGCCAAGGGCACTTCCAGTCTAGGGAATATACCTTGGAAAAACTGAAAATCAATAAGACAGAGCCACCCCAAAATTTAGGGCTGCACTGCTTACAAGGACCTCAACTTGGGTACACCTTAAATATCCCAGGAAATATAAAAATGGTTCAAAAAATTGTGGTACTTACGTACGATGGAATATCCCTCAGCAATGAAATCAATGTCATAAGACCAGTAGCAGCAAAATGGGTGGATTCAGGTAAGATGATTCTAAGTGAAATAAGACACACAGAAAAAGAAACTTATCATAAGATATCACTTATGAAGATCCTGTAAACATGGCTACACTTGAACTGAGTTAGGAAAGAGAACAGTGTCTCACATTTAGAAAACACTCTTATGCCTGCTTAAGGGGAAGGAGAGGTGGGGTGATGCATAAAACCAGAGTTTGATATAAGCACAGGTACCGTTCCAAAAACCAACTATGGAATAGGCAAGACCTACACCTTCCTCAGTGAAAGGGACTCAAAACCCCATATTTCCCGCAGAGGAATATATCTGACTAGTAAGAATCTTAAAACATATGTATTGATATGTCTCCGTAAGGGAATCAAGTGTGTCTAGACTGGCATAAACATGGCAGCGAGAATCAGCTCAAACCCACTATAAAAAGGAATTTCAAAAACAAAACAAAAAAACTGGGAAATTCTTTACAATTCCTTCAGGGTCTCTGATGAAACCTGGAATGACCCTATCTACAACGACAGCTGGATGTGGCATAAAGAGGGACACTTGGGACTGAGACGATTGGTGAGATTGGGTGAGCAAATGCAGACCCTTTAAAGCACAAATGCCTGGCACCCACTCCATGGGTCCTAACTCTCAAGGTTGAAGGGAATATTACTACATCTATAACATGTACGGGAAACCTAGAGAACGGACACACTGTGAATACGAAAAGTTTCTAAAACTCAGCGAATAGTCCCTCTCCTGGTGCTCCGGTTTCACTTTCCATCTGCTTTACTCTCAACCTCCCAACTTGGAGAGACAGCCCCTTTAACCTCCTGGTTCGCACAGGTTGCCAATTTGGCAGAGGATGAAAGGGAAGAGGGAGAACCAATGAGAGAGTAGCTGTTAGTCATTTGGACGGGCACATATCACTGTAATATCCCGGCAGGAAGCAGAATTAACCAAAGTCTCAGCCACCCACCGGGAACCAGTATAGGTCCTGAACCAAAATTTTGGACTTGCGGTCAGCTCACCAAAAACGAGTTGAAAAATGGAGCTTAGGGGCACAGCAATTCACAAACTGGCCGAGTAATAAAGGACAAGTATCGTCCAAAAATCTGTTGAGGGAAGGCAACGAGGCGGACTTGAAAGCGAGGCAGAAGAGCAGGAAACAGATTTCAAGAGGTACGTTGGAATCGCCTTTAAAGCACAGGAAGAGGGGCACAACTTCGACAATGATGCACTTGGCCAAAAAGGGCGTATGCGTTTTCTCCTGAATATATTCAGGAGAAAACGCATACGCCCTTTTTGGCCAAGCAAGCAAGCGGGCAATGCAAATCTGCACTACAAAGAAGTATCACTTCCCAGCGGTCAAAAGGGACATCCACAAAATGTGTAAAAACCAGAAAGGGAAGACAGGCCGTGGAGAACAGGGAGCCTTGTTATGCTGATGGGCGGGATGTAAATTGTCAACTGCCTCTCTGGAGGAGTGCATTGTGTTCCCTAAAACAAGTAAAGAACACAGCTACAGAGCCAAGGGCACTTCCAGTCTAGGGAATATACCTTGGGAAAGCTGAAAATCAATAAGACAGAGCCACCCCAAAATTTAGGGCTGCACTGCTTACAAGGACCTCAACTTGGGTACACCTTAAATATCCCAGGAAATATAAAAATGTTTCAAAAAATTGTGGTACTTACGTACGATGGAATATCCCTCAGCCATGAAATCAATGTCATAAGACCAGTAGCAGCAAAATGGGTGGATTCAGGTACGATGATTCTAAGTGAAATAAGACACACAGAAAAAGAAACTTATCATAAGATATCACTTATGAAGATCCTGTAAACATGGCTACACTTGAACTGAGTTAGGAAAGAGAACAGTGTCTCACATTTAGAAAACACTCTTATGCCTGCTTAAGGGGGAAGGAGAGGTGGGGTGATGCATAAAACCAGAGTTTGATATAAGCACAGGTACCGTTCCAAAAACCAACAATGGAATAGGCAGGACCTACACCTTCCTCAGTGAAAGGGACTCAAAACCCCATATTTCCCGCAGAGGAATATATCTGACTAGTAAGAATCTTAAAACCTATGTATTGATATGTCTCCGTAAGGGAATCAAGTGTGTCTAGACTGGCATAAACATGGCAGCGAGAATCAGCTCAAACCCACTATAAAAAGGAATTTCAAAAACAAAACAAAAAAACTGGGAAATTCTTTACAAGTCCTTCAGGGTCTCTGATGAAACCTGGAATGACCCTATCTACAACGACAGCTGGATGTGGCATAAAGAGGGACACTTGTGACTGAGACGATTGGTGAGATTGGGTGAGCAAATGCAGACCCTTTAAAGCACAAATGCCTGGCACCCACTCCATGGGTCCTAACTCTCAAGGTTGAAGGGAATATTACTACATCTATAACATGTACGGGAAACCTAGAGAACGGACACACTGTGAATACGAAAAGTTTCTAAAACTCAGCGAATAGTCCCTCTCCTGGTGCTCCAGTTTCACTTTCCATCTGCTTTACTCTCAACCTCCCAACTTGGAGAGACAGCCCTTTAACCTCCTGGTTCGCACAGGTTGCCAATTTGGCAGAGGATGAAAGGGAAGAGGGAGAACCAATGAGAGAGTAGCTGTTAGGCATTTGGACGGGCACATATCACTGTAATATCCCGGCAGGAAGCAGAATTAACCAAAGTTTCAGCCACCCACCGGGAACCAGTATAGGTCCTGAACCAAAATTTTGGACTTGCGGTCAGCTCACCAAAAACGAGTTGAAAAATGGAGCTTAGGGGCACAGCAATTCACAAACTGGCCGAGTAATAAAGGACAAGTATCGTCCAAAAATCTGTTGAGGGAAGGCAACGAGGCGGACTTGAAAGCGAGGCAGAAGAGCAGGAAACAGATTTCAAGAGGTACGTTGGAATCGCCTTTAAAGCACAGGAAGAGGGGCACAACTTCGACAATGATGCACTTGGCCAAGAAGGGCGTATGCGTTTTCTCCTGAATATATTCAGGAGAAAACGCATACGCCCTTTTTGGCCAAGCAAGCAAGCGGGCAATGCAAATCTGCACTACAAAGAAGTATCACTTCCCAGCGGTCAAAAGGGACATCCACAAAATGTGTAAAAACCAGAAAGGGAAGACAGGCCGTGGAGAACAGGGAGCCTTGTTATGCTGATGGGCGGGATGTAAATTGTCAACTGCCTCTCTGGAGGAGTGCATTGTGTTCCCTAAAACAAGTAAAGAACACAGCTACAGAGCCAAGGGCACTTCCAGTCTAGGGAATATACCTTGGGAAAGCTGAAAATCAATAAGACAGAGCCACCCCAGAATTGAGGGCTGCACTGCTTACAAGGACCTCAACTTGGGTACACCTTAAATATCCCAGGAAATATAAAAATGTTTCAAAAAATTGTGGTACTTACGTACGATGGAATATCCCTCAGCCATGAAATCAATGTCATAAGACCAGTAGCAGCAAAATGGGTGGATTCAGGTACGATGATTCTAAGTGAAATAAGTCACACAGAAAAAGAAACTTATCATAAGATATCACTTATGAAGATCCTGTAAACATGGCTACACTTGAACTGAGGTAGGAAAGAGAACAGTGTCTCACATTTAGAAAAAACTCTGATGCCTGCTTAAGGGGGAAGGATAGGTGGGGTGATGCATAAAACCAGAGTTTGATATAAGCACAGGAACCGTTCCAAAAACCATCTATGGAATAGACAAGACCTACACCTTCCTCAGTGAAAGGGACTCAAAACCCCATATTTCCCACAGAGGAATAAATCTGACTAGTAAGAATCTTAAAACCTATGTATTGATATGTCTCCGTAAGGGAATCAAGTGTGTCTAGACTGGCATAAACATGGCAGCGAGAATCAGCTCAAACCCACTATAAAAAGGAATTTCAAAAACAACACAAAAAAACTGGGAAATTCTTTACAATTCCTTCAGGGTCTCTGATGAAACCTGGAATGACCCTATCTACAATGACAGCTGGATGTGGCATAGGGAGGGACACTTGGGACTGAGACGATTGGTGAGAGTGGGTGAGCAAATGCAGACCCTATAAAGCAATAATGCATGGCACCCATTCCATGGGTCCCAACTCTCCAGGTTGAAGGGAATATTACTACAGTTATAACATGTACGTGAAACCTAGAGAACGGACACTCTGTGAATACGAAAGGTTTCTAAAGCTCAACGAATACTCCCTCTCCTGGTGCTCCGGTTTGACTTTCCATCTGCTTTACTATCAACCTCCCAACTTGGAGAGACAGCCCCTTTAACCTCCTGGTTCGCACAGGATGCCAATTTGGCAGAGGATGAAAGGGAAGAGGGAGAACCAATGAGAGAGTAGCTGTTAGGCATTTGGACGGGCACATATCACTGTAATTTCCCGGCAGGAAGAAGAATTAACCAAAGTCTCCGCCACCCTCCGGGAACCAGTATAGGTCCTGAACCAAAATTTTGGACTTGCGGTCAGCTCACAAAAAACGAGTTGAAAAATGGAGCTCAGGGGCACAACAATTCACAAACTGGCCGAGTAATAAAGGACAACTATCGTCCAAAAATCTGTTGAGGGAAGGCAACGAGGCGGACTTGAAAGCGAGGCAGAATAGCAGGAAACAGATTTCAAGAGGTACGTTGGAATCGCCTTTAAAGCACAGGAAGAGGGGCACAACTTCGACAATGATGCACTTGGCCAAAAAGGGCGTATGCGTTTTCTCCTGAATATATTCAGGAGAAAACGCATACGCCCTTTTTGGCCAAGCAAGCAAGCAGTCAATGCAAATCTGCACTACAAAGAAGTATCCCTTGCCACCGGTAAAAAGGGACATCCACAAAATGTGTAAAAACCAGAAAGGGAAGACAGGCCCCGGAGAACAGGGAGCCTTGTTATGCTGTTGGGCGGGATGTAAATTGCCAAATGCCTCTCTGGAGGAGTGCATTGTGTTCCCTAAAACAAGTAAATAACAGAGCTACTGAGCCAAGGGCACTTCCAGTCTAGGGAATATACCTTGGGAAAACTGAAAATCAATAAGACAGAGCCACCCCAAAATTTAGGGCTGCACTGCTTACAAGGACCTCAACTTGGGTACACCTTAAACATCCCAGGAAATATAAAAATGGTTCAAAAAATTGTGGTACTTACGTACGATGGAATATCCCTCAGCCATGAAATCAATGTCATAAGACCAGTAGCAGCAAAATGGGTGGATTCAGGTAGGATGATTCTAAGTGAAATAAGTCACACAGAAAAATAAACTTATCATAAGTTATCACTTATGAAGATCCTGTAAACATGGCTACACTTGAACTGAGTTAGGAAAGAGAACAGTGTCTCACATTTAGAAAACACTCTTATGCCTGCTTAAGGGGGAAGGAGAGGTGGGGTGATGCATAAAACCAGAGTTTGATATAAGCACAGGTACCGTTCCAAAAACCAACTATGGAATAGGCAAGACCTACACCTTCCTCAGTGAAAGGGACTCAAAACCCCATATTTCCCGCAGAGGAATATATCTGACTAGTAAGAATCTTAAAACCTATATATTGATATGTCTCCGTAAGGGAATCAAGTGTGTCTAGACTGGCATAAACATGGCAGCGAGAATCAGCTCAAACCCACTATAAAAAGGAATTTCAAAAACAAAACAAAAAAACTGGGAAATTCTTTACAATTCCTTCAGGGTCTCTGATGAAACCTGGAATGACCCTACCTACAACGACAGCTGGATGTGGCATAAAGGGGGACACTTGGGACTGAGACGATTGGTGAGATTGGGTGAGCAAATGCAGACCCTTTAAAGCACAAATGCCTGGCACCCACTCCATGGGTCCTAACTCTCCAGGTTGAAGGGAATATTACTACATCTATAACATGTATGGGAAACCTAGAGAACGGACACACTGTGAATACGAAAAGTTTCTAAAACTCAACGAATGGTCCCTCTCCTGGTGCTCCGGTTTGACTTTCCATCTGCTTTACTCTCAACCTCCCAACTTGGAGAGACAGCCCCTTTAACCTCCTGGTTCGCACAGGTTGCCAATTTGGCAGAGGATGAAAGGGAAGAGGGAGAACCAATGAGAGAGTAGCTGTTAGGCATTTGGACGTGCACATATCACTGTAATTTCCCGGCAGGAAGAAGAATTAACCAAAGTCTCAGCCACCCACCGGGAACCAGTATAGATCCTGAACCAAAATTTTGGACTTGCGGTCAGCTCACCAAAAACGAGTTGAAAAATGGAGCTCAGGGGCACAGCAATTCACAAACTGGCCGAGTAATAAAGGACAACTATCGTCCAAAAATCTGTTGAGGGAAGGCAATGAGGCGGACTTGAAAGCGAGGCAGAATAGCAGGAAACAGATTTCAAGAGGTACGTTGGAATCGCCTTTAAAGCACAGGAAGAAGGGCCCAACTTCGACAATGATGCACTTGGCCAAAAAGGGCGTATGCGTTTTCTTCTGAATATATTCAGGAGAAAACGCATACGACCTTTTTGGCCAAGCAAGCAAGCGGGCAATGCAAATCTGCACTACAAAGAAGTATCACTTCCCAGCGGTCAAAAGGGACATCCACAAAATGTGTAAAAACCAGAAAGGCAAGACAGGCCCTGGAGAACAGGGAGCCTTGTTATGATGATGGGCGGCATGTAAATTGCCAACTGCCTCTCTGGAGGAGTGCATTGTTTTCCCTAAAACAAGTAAACAACAGAGCTACAGAGCCAAGGGCACTTCCAGTCTAGGGAATATACCTTGGGAAAACTGAAAATCAATAAGACAGAGCCACCCCAAAATTTAGGGCTGCACTGCTTACAAGGACCTCAACTTGGGTACACCTTAAATATCCCAGGAAATATAAAAATGGTTCAAAAAATTGTGGTACTTACGTACGATGGAATATCCCTCAGCCATGAAATCAATGTCATAAGACCAGTAGCAGCAAAATGGGTGGATTCAGGTATGATGATTCTAAGTGAAATAAGTCACAGAGAAAAAGAAACTTATCATAAGATATCACTTATGAAGATCCTGTAAACATGGCTACACTTGAATTGAGTTAGGAAAGAGAACAGTGTCTCACATTTAGAAAACACTCTTAGGCCTGCTTAAGGGGGAAGGAGAGGTGGGGTGATGCATAAAACCAGAGTTTGATATAAGCACAGGTACCGTTCCAAAAACCAACTATGGAATGGACAAGACCTACACCTTCCTCAGTGAAAGGGACTCAAAACCCAATATTTCCCGCAGAGGAATATATCTGGCTAGTAAGAATCTTAAAACCTATCTATTGATATGTCTCCGTAAGGGAATCAAGTGTGTCTAGACTGGCATAAACATGGCAGCAAGAATCAGCTCAAACCCACTATAAAAAGGAATTTCAAAAACAAAACAAAAAAACTGGGAAATTCTTTACAATTCCTTCAGGGTCGCTGATGAAACCTGGAATGACCCTATCTACAACAACAGCTGGATTTGGCATAAGGCTGGACACTTGGGACTGAGAGGATTGGTGAGATTGGGTGAGCAAATGAAGACCCTTTAATGCAATAATGCATTGCACCCATTCCATGGGTCCCAACTCTCCAGGTTGAAGGGAATATTACTACAGTTATAACATGTACGGGAAACCTAGAGAACGGACACACTGTGAATACGAAAGGTTTCTAAAACTCAACGAATAGTCCCTCTCCTGGTGCTCCGGTTTGACTTTCCATCTGCTTTACTCTCAACCTCCCAACGTGGAGAGACAGCCCCTTTAACCTCCTGGTTCGCACAGGTTTCCAATTTGGCAGAGGATGAAAGGGAAGAGGGAGAACCAATGAGAGAGTAGCTGTTAGGCATTTGGACGGGCACATATCACTCTAACTTCCCGGCAGGAAGAAGAATTAACCAAAGTCTCAGCCCCCCACCGGGAACCAGCATAGGTCCTGAATCAAAATTTTGGACTTGCGGTCAGCTCACCAAAAACGAGTTGAAAAATGGAGCTCAGGGTCACAGCAATTCACAAACTGGCCGAGTAATAAAGGACAACTATCGTCCAAAAATCTGTTGTGGGAAGGCAACGAGGTGCACTTGGAAGCGAGGCAGAATAGCAGGAAACAGATTTCAAGAGGTACGTTGGAATCGCCTTTAAAGCACAGGAAGAGGGGCACAACTTCGACAATGATGCACTTGGCCAAAAAGGGCGTATGCGTTTTCTCCTGAATATATTCAGGAGAAAACGCATACGCCCTTTTTGGCCAAGCAAGCAAGCGGGCAATGCAAATCTGCACTACAAAGAAGTATCACTTCCCAGCGGTCAAAAGGGACATCCACAAAATGTGTAAAAACCAGAAAGGGAAGACAGGCCGTGGAGAACAGGGAGCCTTGTTATTCTGATGGGCGGGATGTAAATTGCCAACTGCCTCTCTGGAGGAGTGCATTGTGTTCCCTAAAACAAGTAAAGAACAGAGATACAGAGCCAAGGGCACTTCCAGTCTAGGAAATATACCTTGGGAAAACTGAAAATCAATAAGACAGAGCCACCACAAAATTTAGGACTGCACTGCTTACAAGGACCTCAACTTGGGTACACCTTAAATATCCCAGGAAATATAAAAATGGTTCAAAAAATTGTGGTACTTACGTACGATGGAATATCCCTCAGCCATGAAATCAATGTCATAAGACCAGTAGCAGCAAAATGGGTGGATTCAGGTAGGATGATTCTAAGTGAAATAAGTCACAGAGAAAAAGAAACTTATCATAAGATATCACTTATGAAGATCCTGTAAACATGGCTATACTTGAAATGAGTTAGGAATGAGAACAGTGTCTCACATTTAGAAAACACTCTTATGCCTGCTTAAGGGGGAAGGAGAGGTGGGGTGATTCATAAAACCAGAGTTTGATATAAGCACAGGTACCGTTCCAAAAACCAACTATGGAATAGGCAAGACCTACACCTTCCTCAGTGAAAGGGACTCAAAACCCCATATTTCCCGCAGAGGAATATATCTGACTACTAAGAATCTTAAAACCTATGTATTGATATGTCTCCATAAGGGAATCAAGTGTGTCTAGACTGGCATAAACATGGCAGCGAGAATCAGCTCAAACCCACTATAAAAAGGAATTTCAAAAACAAAACAAAAAAACTGGGAAATTCTTTACAATTCCTTCAGGGTCTCTGATGAAACCTGGAATGACCCTATCTACCATGACAGCTGGATGTGGCATAAGGCTGGACACTTGGGACTGAGAGGATTGGTGAGATTGGGTGAACAAATGCAGACCATTTAAAGCAATAATGCAAGGCACCCATTCCATGGGTCCCAACTCTCCAGGTTGAAGGGAATATTACTACAGTTATAACATGTACGGGAAACAGAGAGAACGGACACCCTGTGAATACGAAAGGTTTCTAAAACTCAACGAATAGTCCCTCTCCTGGTGCTCCGGTTTGACTTTCCATCCGCTTTACTATCAACCTCCCAACTTGGAGAGACAGCCCCTTTAACCTCCTGGTTCGCACAGGTTGCCAATTTGGCAGAGGATGAAAGGGAAGAGGGAGAACCAATGAGAGAGTAGCTGTTAGGCATTTGGACGGGCACATATCACTGTAATTTCCCGGCAGAAAGAAGAATTAACCAAAGTCTCAGCACCCCACCGGGAACCAGTATAGGTCCTGAACCAAAATTTTGGACTTGCGGTCAGCTCACCTAAAACGAGTTGAAAAATGGAGCTCAGGGGCACAGCAATTCACAAACTGGCCGAGTAATAAAGGACAACTATCGTCCAAAAATCTGTTGAGGGAAGGCAACGAGGCAGACTTGAAAGCGAGGCAGAATAGCAGGAAACAGATTTCAAGAGGTACGTTGGAATTGCCTTTAAAGCACAGGAAGAGGGGCACAACTTCGACAATGATGCACTAGACCAAAGAGGGCATATGAGTTTTCTCCTGAATATATTCAGGAGAAAACGCATGCACCCTTTTTGGCCAAGCAAGCATGCGGGCAATGCAAATCTGCACTACAAAGAAGTATCACTTCCCACCGGTCAAAAGGGACATCCACAAAATGTGTAAAAACCGTAAAGGCAAGACAGGCCCTGGAGAACAGGGAGCCTTGTTATGCTGATGGGCGGGATGTAAATTGCCAACTGCCTCTCTGGAGGAGTGCATTGTGTTCCCTAAAACAAGTAAACAACAGAGCTACAGAGCCAAGGGCACTTCCAATCTAGGGAATATACATTGGGTAAAATGAAAATCAAAAAGACACAGCCACCCCAAAATTTAGGGCTGCACTGCTTACAAGGACCTCAACTTGGGTACACCTTACATATCCCAGGAAATATAAAAATGGTTCAAAAAATTGTGGTACTTATGTACGATGGAATATCCCTCAGCCATGAAATCAATGTCATAAGACCAGTAGCAGCAAAATGGGTGGATTCAGGTACGATGATTCTAAGTGAAATAAGTCACAGAGAAAAAGAAACTTATCATAAGATATCACTTAAGAAGATCCTGTAAACATGGCTACACTTGAACTGAGTTAGGAAAGAGAACAGTGTCTCACATTTAGAAAACACTCTTATGCCTGCTTAAGGGGGAAGGAGACGTGGCGTGATGCATAAAACCAGAGTTTGATATAAGCACAGGTACCATTCCAAAAACCAACTATGGAATAGACAAGACCTACACCTTCCTCAGTGAAAGGGACTCAAAACCCCATATTTCCCGCAGAGGAATATATCTGACTAGTAAGAATCTTAAAACATATGTATTGATATGTCTCCATAAGGGAATCAAGTGTGTCTAGACTGGCATTAACATGGCAGCGAGAATCAGCTCAAACCCACTATAAAAAGGAATTTCAAAAATAAAACAAAACAACTGGGAAATTCTTTACAATTCCTTCAGGGTCGCTGATGAAACCTGGAATGACCCTATCTACAACGACAGCTGGATGTGGCATAAGGCTGGACACTTGGGACTGAGAGGATTGGTGAGATTGGGTGAGCAAATGCAGACCCTTTAAAGCAATAATGCATGGCACACATTCCATTGGTCCCAACTCTCCCGGTTGAAGGGAATATTACTACAGCTATAACATGTACGGGAAACCTAGAGAACGGACACACAGTGAATACGAAAGGTTTCTAAAACTCAACGAATTGTCCTTCTCCTGGTGCTCCGGTTTGACTTTCCATCTGCTTTACTCTCAACCTCCGAACTTGGAGAGACAGCCCCTTTAACCTCCTGGTTCACACAGGTTGCCAATTTGGCAGAGGATGAAAGGGAAGAGGGAGATCCAATGAGAGAGTAGCTGTTAGGCATTTGGACGGGCACATATCACTGTGATTTCCCGGCAGGAAGAAGAATTAACCAAAGTCTCAGCCACCCACCGGGAACCAGTATAGGTCCTGAACCAAAATTTTGGACCTGCGGTCAGCTCACCAAAAACGAGTTGAAAAATGGAGCTCAGGGGCACAGCAATTCACAAACTGGCGGAGTAATAAAGGACAACTATCGTTCAAAAATCTGTTGAGGGAAGGCAACAAGGCAGAATTGAATGCGAGGCAGAATAGCAGGAAACAGATTTCAAGAGGTACGTTGGAATCACCTTTAAAGCACAGGAAGAGGGGCACAACTTCGACAATGATGCACTTGGCCAAAAAGGGCGTATGCGTTTTCTCCTGAATATATTCAGGAGAAAACGCATACGCCCTTTTTGGCCAAGCAAGGAAGCGGGCAATGCAAATCTGCACTACAAAGAAGTATCACTTCCCACCGGTCAAAAGGGACATCCACAAAATGTGTAAAAACCAGAAAGGCAAGACAGGCCCTGGAGAACAGGGAGCCTTGTTATGCTGATGGGCGGGATGTAAATTGCCAACTGCCTCTCTGGAGGAGTACATTGTGTTCCCTAAAACAAGTAAAGAACAGAGCTACAGAGAAAAAGGCACTTCCAGTCTAGGGAATATACTTTGGGAAAACTGAAAATCAATAAGACAGAGCCACCCCAAAAGTTAGGGCTGCACTGCTTACAAGGACCTCAACTTGGGTACACCTTAAATATCCCAGGAAATATAAAAATGGTTCAAAAAATTGTGGTACTTACGTACGATGGAATATCCCTCAGCCATGAAATCAATGTCATAAGACCAGTAGCAGCAAAATGGGTGGATTCAGGTACGATGATTCTAAGTGAAATAAGTCACACAGAAAAAGAAACTTATCATAAGATATCACTTATGAAGATCCTATAAACATGGCTACAATTGAACTGAGTTAGGAAAGAGAACAGTGTCTCACATATAGAAAACACTCTTATGCCTGCTTAAGGGTGAAGGAGAGGTGGGGTGATGCATAAAACCAGAGTTTGATATAAGCACAGGTACCGTTCCAAAAACCAACTATGGAATAGACAAGACCTACACCTTCCTCAGTGAAAGGGACTCAAAACCCCATATTTCCCACAGAGGAATATATCTGACTAGTAAGAATCTTAAAACCTATGTATTGATATATCTCCGTACGGGAATCAAGTGTGTCTAGACTGGCATAAACATGGCAGCGAGAATCAGCTCAAACCCACTATAAAAAGGAATTTCAAAAACAAAAAAAAAAAACTGGGAAATTCTTTACAATTCCTTCAGGGTCTCTGATGAAACCTGGAATGACCCTATCAACAACGACAGCTGGATGTGGCATAAGGCTGGACACTTGGGACTGAGAGGATTGGTGAGATTGGGTGAGCAAATGCAGACCCTTTAATGCAATAATGCATGGCACCCATTCCAAGGGTCCGAACTCTCCAGGTTGAAGGGAATATTACTAAAGTTATAACATGTACGGGAAACCTAGAGAACGGACACACTGTGAATACGAAAGGTTTCTAAAATTCAACGAATAGTCCGGCTCCTGGTGATCTGGTTTGACTTTCCATCTGCTCTACTATCAACCTCCCAACTTGGAGAGACAGCCCCTTTAACCTCCTGGTTCACACAGGTTGCGAATTTGGCAGAGGATGAAAGGGATGAGGGAGAACCAATGAGAGAGTAGCTGTTAGGCATTTGGACAGGCACATGTCACTCTAACTTCCCGGCAGGAAGAAGAATTAACCAAAGTCTCAGCCCCCCACGGGTAACCAGCATAGGTCCTGAACCAAAATTTTGGACTTGCGGTCAGCTCACCAAAAACGAGTTGAGAAATGGAGCTCAGGGGCACAGCAATTCACAAACTGGCCGAGTAATAAAGGACAACTATCGTCCAAAAATCTGTTGAGGGAAGGCAACGAGGCGGACTTGAAAGCGAGGCAGAATAGCAGGAAACAGATTTCAAGAGGTACGTTGGAATCGCCTTTAAAGCACAGGACGAGGGGCACAACTTCGACAATGATGCACTTGGCCAAAATGGGCGTATGCGGGAGAAAACGCATACGCCCTTTTTGGCCAAGCAAGCAAGCGGGCAATGCAAATCTGCACTACAAAGAAGTATCACTTCCCACCAGTCAAAAGGGACATCCACAAAATGTGTAAAAACCAGAAAGGCAAGACAGGCCCTGGAGAACAGGGAGCCTTTTTATGCTGATGGGCGGAATGTAAATTGCCAACTGCCCCTCTGGAGGAGTGTATTGGGTTCCCTAAAACAAGTAAACAACAGAGCTACAGATCCAAGGGCACTTCCAGTCTAGGGAATATTCCTTGGGAAAACTGAAAATCAATAAGACAGAGCCACCCCAAAATTTAGGGCTGAACTGCTTACAAGGACCTCAACTTGGGGACACCTTAATTATCCCAGGACTTATAAAAATGGTTCAAAATATTGTGTTACTTACGTACGATGGAATATCCCTCAGCCATGAAATCAATGTCATAAGACCAGTAGCAGCAAAATGGGTGGATTCAGGTACGATGATTCTAAGTGATATAAGTCACAGAGAAAAAGAAACTTATCATAAGATATCACTTATGAAGATCCTGTAAACATGGCTACACTTGAACTGAGTTAGGAAAGAGAACAGAGTCTCACATTTAGAAAACACTCTTATGCCTGCTTAAGGGGAAAGGAGAGGTGGGGTGATGCATAAAACCAGAGTTTGATATAAGCACAGGTACCGTTCCAAAAACCAACTATGGAATGGACAAGACCTACACCTTCCTCAGTGAAAGGGACTCAAAACCCCATATTTCCCGCAGAGGAATATATCTGTCTAGTAAGAATCTTAAAACCTATGTATTGATATGTCTCCGTAAGGGAATCAAGTGTGTCTAGACTGGCATAAACATGGCAGCGACAATCAGCTAGAACCCACTAAAAAAGGAATTTCAATAACAAAACAAAAAAACTTGGAAATTCTTTACAATTCCTTCAGGATCTCTGATGAAACCTGGAATGACCCTATCTACAACGACAGCTGGATGTGGCATAAGGCTGGACACTTGGGACTGAGAAGATTGGTGAGATTGGGTGAGCAAATGAAGACCCTTGAAAGCAATAATGCATGACACCCATTCCAAGGGTCCCAACTCTCCAGGTTGAAGGGAATATTACTAAAGTTATAACATGTACGGGAAACCTAGAGAACGGGCACACTGTGAATACGAAAGGTTTCTAAAATTCAACGAATAGTCCCTCTCCTGGGGCTCCGGTTTGACTTTCCATCTGCTTTACTATCAACCTCCCAACTTGGAGAGACAGCCCCTTTAACCTCCTGGTTCGCTCAGTTTGCCAATTTGGCAGAGTATGAAAGAGAACAGGGAGAACCAATGAGAGAGTAGCTGTTAGGCATTTGGACGGGCACATATCACTCTAACTTCCCGGCAGGAAGAAGAATTAACCAAAGTCTCAGCCCCCCACGGGGAACCAGCATAGGTCCTGAACCAAAATGTTGGACTTGCGGTCAGCTCACCAAAAACGAGTTGAGAAATGGAGCTCAGGGGCACAGCAATTCACAAACTGGCCGAGTAATAAAGGACAACTATCGTCCAAAAATCTGTTGAGGGAAGGCAACGAGGCGGACTTGAAAGCGAGGCAGAATAGCAGGAAACAGATTTCAAGAGGTACGTTGGAATCGCCTTTAAAGCACAGGAAGAGGGGCACAACTTCGACAATGATGCACTTGGCCAAAAAGGGCGTATGCGTTTTCTCCTGAATATATTCAGGAGAAAACGCATTCGCCTTTTTTGGCCAAGCAAGCAAGCGGGCAATGCAAATCTCCACTACAAAGAAGTATCACTTCCCACCGGTCAAAAGGGACATCCACAAAATGTGTAAAAACCAGAAAGGCAAGACTGGTCCTGGAGAACAGGGAGCCTTGTTATGCTGATGGACGGGATGTAAATTGCCAACTGCCTCTCTGGAGGAGTGCATTGTGTTCCCTAAAAAAAGTAATCAACAGAGCTACAGAGCCAAGGGCACTTCCAGTCTAGGGAATATACCTTGGCAAAACTGAAAATCAATAAGGCAGAGCAAACACAAAATTTAGGGCTGCACTGCTTACAAGGACCTCAACTTGGGTACACCTTAAATATCCCAGGAAATATAAAAATGGTTCAAAAAATTGTGGTACTTATGTACGATGGAATATCCCTCAACCATGAAATCATGTCAAAAGACCAGTAGCAGCAAAATTGGTGGATTCAGCTACGATGATTCTATGTGAAATAAGTCACACAGAAAAAGAAACTTATCATAAGATATCACTTATGAAGATCCTGTAAACATGGCTACACTTGAACTGAGTTAGGAAAGAGAACAGTGTCTCACATTTAGAAAACACTCTTATGCCTGCTTAAGGGGGAAGGAGAGGTGGGGTGATGCATAAAACCAGAGTTTGATATAAGCACAGGTACCGTTCCAAAAACCAACTATGGAATGGACAAGACCTACACCTTCCTCAGTGAAAGGGACTCAAAACCCCATATTTCCTGCAGAGGAATATATCTGACTAGTAAGAATCTTAAAACCTATGTATTGATATGTCTCCATAAGGGAATCAAGTGTGTCTAGACTGGCATAAACATGGCAGCGAGAATCAGCTCAAACCCACTATAAAAAGGAATTTCAAAAACAAAACAAAAAAACTGGGAAATTCTTTACAATTCCTTCAGGGTCTCTGATGAAACCTGGAATGACCCTATCTACAACGACAGCTGGATGTGGCATAAGGCTGGACACTTGGGACTGAGAGTATTGCTGAGATTGGGTGAGCAAATGCAGACGCCTTAAAGTAATAATGCATGGCACCCATTCCATGGGTCCCAAATCTCCAGGGTGAAGGGAATATTACTACAGTTATAACATGTACGGGAAACCTAGAGAACGGACACACTGTGAATACGAAAGGTTTCTAAAACTCAACGAATAGTCCCTCTCCTGGTGCTCCAGTTTGACTTTCCATCTGCTTTACTATCAGCCTCCCAACTTGGAGAGACAGCCCCTTTAACCTCCTGGTTCGCACACGTTTCCAATTTGGCAGAGGATGAAAGGGAAGAGGGAGAACCAATGAGAGAGTAGCTGTTAGGCATTTGGACGGGCACATATCACTGTAATTTCCCGGCAGGAAGAAGAATTAACCAAAGTCTCAGCCAACCACTGGGAACCAGTATAGGTCCTGAACCAAAATTTTGGACTTGCGGTCAGCTCACCAAACACGAGTTGAAAAATGGAGCTCAGGGGCACAGCAATTCACAAACTGGCCGAGTAATAAAGGACAACTATCGACCAAAAATCTGTTGAGGGAAGGCAACGAGGCGGACTTGAAAGCGAGGCAGAATAGCAGGAAACAGATTTCAACAGGTACGTTTGAATCGCCTTTTAAGCACAGGAAGAGGGGCACAACTTCGACAATGATGCACTTGGCCAAAAAGGGTGTATGCGTTTTCTCCTGAATATATTCAGGAGAAAACGCCTACGCCCATTTTTGGCCAAGCAAGCAAGCGGGCAATGCAAATCTGCACTACAAAGAAGTATCACTTCCCACCGGTCAAAAGGGACATCCACAAAATGTGTAAAAACCAGAAAGGCAAGACAGGCCCTTGAGAACAGGGTGCCTTGTTATGCTGATGGGCGGGATGTAAATTGACAACTGCCTCTCTGGAGCAGTGCATTGGGTTCCCTAAAACAAGTAAACAACAGAGCTACAGAGCCAAGGGCACTTCCAGTCTAGGGAATATTCCTTGGGAAAACTGAAAATCAATAAGACAGAGCCACCTCAAAATTTAGGGCTGCACTGCTTACAAGGACCTCAAGTTGGGTACGCCTTAATTATCCCTGGAAATATAAAAAAAGGTTCAAAAAATTGTGGTACTTATGTACGATGGAATATCCCTCAGCCATGAAATCAATGTCATAAGACCAGTAGCAGCAAAATGGGTGGATTCAGGTACGATGATTCTAAGTGAAATAAGTCACACATAAAAAGAAACTTATCATAAGATATCACTTATGAAGATCCTGTAAACATGGCTACACTTGAACTGAGTTAGGAAAGAGAACAGTGTCTCACATTTAGAAAACACTCTTATGCCTGCTTAAGGGGGAAGGAGAGGTGGGGTGATGCCTAAAACCAGAGTTTGATATAAGAACAGGTACCGTTCCAAAAACCATCTATGGAATAGAGAAGACCTACACCTTCCTCAGTGAAAGGGACTCAAAACCCCATATTTCCCGCAGAGGAATATATCTGACTAGTAAGAATCTTAAAACCTATGTATTGATATGTCTCCGTAAGGGAATCAAGTGTGTCTAGACTGGCATAAACATGGCAGCGAGAATCAGCTCAAACCCACTATAAAAAGGAATTTCAAAAACAAAACAAAAAAACTGGGAAATTCTTTAAAATTCCTTCAGGGTCTCTGATGAAACCTGGAATGACCCTATCTACAATGACAGCTGGATGTGGCATAAGGAGGGACACTTGGGACTGAGACGATTGGTGAGATTGGTTGAGCAAATGCAGACCCTTTAAAGCACAAATGCCTGGCACCCATTCCATGTGTCCCAACTCTCCAGGTTGAAGGGAATATTCCTACAGCTATAACATGTATGGGAAACCTAGAGAACGGACACACTGTGAATACGAAAGGTTTCTAAAACTCAACGAATAGTCCCTCTCCTGGTGCTCCGGTTTGACTTTCCATCTGCTTTACTATCAACCTCCCAACTGGAGAGACAGACCCTTTAACTTCCTGGTTCGCACAGGTTGCCAATTTGGCAGAGGATGAAAGGGAAAAGGGAGAAACAATGAGAGAGTAGCTATTAGGCATTTGGACGGGCACATATCACTGTAATTTCCTGGCAGGAAGAAGAATTAACCAAAGTCTCAGCCACCCACCGGGAACCAGTATAGATCCTGAACCAAAATTTTGGACTTGCGGTCAGCTCACCAAAAACGAGTTGAAAAATGGAGCTCAGGGGCACAGCAATTCACAAACTTGCCGAGTAATAAAGGACAACTATCGTCCAAAAATCTGTTGAGGGAAGGCAACGAGGCGGACTTGAAAGCGAGGCAGAATAGCAGGAAACAGATTTCAAGAGGTACGTTGGAATCGCCTTTAAAGCACAGGAAGAGGGGCACAACTTCGACAATGATGCACTTGGCCAAAAAGGGCGTATGCGTTTTCTCCTGAATATATTCAGGAGAAAACGCATTCGCCCTTTTTGGCCAAGCAAGCAAGCGGGCAATGCAAATCTCCACTACAAAGAAGTATCACTTCCCACCGGTCAAAAGGGACATCCACAAAATGTGTAAAAACCAGAAAGGCAAGACTGGTCCTGGAGAACAGGGAGCCTTGTTATGCTGATGGACGGGATGTAAATTGCCAACTGCCTCTCTGGAGGAGTGCATTTTGTTCCCTAAAACAAGTAAACAACAGAGCTACAGAGCCAAGGGCACTTCCCGTCTAGGGAATATACCTGGGAAAAACTGAAAATCAATAAGACAGAGCCACCCCAAAATTTTGGGCTGCACTGCTTACAAGGACCTCAACTTGGGTACACCTTAAATATCCCAGGAAATATAAAAATGGTTCAAAAAATTGTGGTACTTACGTACGATGGAATATCCCTCAGCCATGAAATCAATGTCATAACACCAGTAGCAGCAAAATGGGTGGATTCAGGTACGATGATTCTAAGTGAAATAAGTCACAGAGAAAAAGAAACTTATCATAAGTTATCACTTATGAAGATCCTGTAAACATGGCTACACTTGAACTGAGTTAGGAAAGAGAACAGTGTCTCACATTTAGAAAACACTCTTATGCCTGCTTAAGGGGGAAGGAGAGGTGGGGTGATGCATAAAACCAGAGTTTGATATAAGCACAGGTACCGTTCCAAAAACCAACTATGGAATAGACAAGACCTACACCTTCCTCAGTGAAAGGGACTCAAAACCCCATATTTCCCGCAGAGGAATTTATCTGACTAGTAAGAATCTTAAAACCTATGTATTGATATGTCTCCGTAAGGGAATCAAGTGTGTCTAGAATGGCATAAACATGGCAGCGAGAATCAGCTCAAACCCACTATAAAAAGGAATTTCAAAAACAAAACAAAAAAACTGGGAAATTCTTTACAATTCCTTCAGGGTCTCTGATGAAACCTGGAATGACCCTATCTACAATGACAGCTGGATGTGGCAGAAGGAGGGTCACTTGGGACTGAGACGATTGGTGAGATTGGGTGAGCAAATGCAGACACTATAAAGCAATAATGCATGGCACCCATTCCATGTGTCCGAACTCTCCAGGTTGAAGGGAATATTACTACAGCTATAACATGTACGGGAAACCTAGAGAACGGACACACTGTGAATACGAAAGGTTTCTAAAACTCAACGAATTGTCCCTCTCCTGGTGCTCCGGTTTGAATTTCCATTTGCTTTACTATCAACCTCCCAACTTGGAGAGACAGCCCCTTTAACCTCCTGGTTCACACACGTTGCCAATTTGGCAGAGGATGAAAGGGAATAGGGAGAACCAATGAGAGAGTAGCTGTTAGGCATTTCGACGTGCACATATCACACTAACTTCCCGGTAGGAAGAAGAGTTAACCAAAGTCTCAGCCACCAACCCGGAAACAGTATAGGTCCTGAACCAAAATTTTAGACTTGCTGTCAGCTCACCAAAAACGAGTTGATAAATGGAGCTCAGGGGCACAGCAATTCACAAACTGGCCGAGTAATAAAGGACAACTATCGTCCAAAAATCTGTTGAGGGAAGGCAACGAGGCGGACTTGAAAGCGAGGCAGAATAGAAGGAAACAGGTTTCAAGAGGTACGTTGGAATCGCCTTTAAAGCACAGGAAGAGGGGCACAACATCGACAATGATGCACTTGGCCAAAAAGGGCGTATGCGTTTTCTCCTGAATATATTCAGGAGAAAACGCATACGCCCTTTTTGGCCAAGCAAGCATGCGGGCAATGCAAATCTGCACTACAAAGAAGTATCACTTCCCACCGGTCAAAAGGGACATCCACAAAATGTGTAAAAACCAGAAAGGCAAGACAGGCCCTGGAGAACATGGAGCTTTGTTATGCTGATATGTGGGATGTAAATTGCCAACTGCCTCTCTGGAGGAGTGCATTGTGTTCCCTAAAACAAGTAAACAACAGAGCTACAGAGCCAAGGGCACTTCCAGTCTAGGGAATATACCTTGGGAAAACTGAAAATCAATAAGACAGAGCCACCCCAAAATTTAGGGCTGCACTGCTTACAAGGACCTCAACTTGGGTACACCTTAAATATCCCAGGAAATATAAAAATGGTTCAAAAAATTGTGGTACTTACGTACGATGGAATATCCCTCAGCCATGAAATCAATGTCATAAGACCATTAGCAGCAAAATGGGTGGATTCAGGTACGATGATTCTAAGTGAAATAAGTCACACAGAAACAGAAACTTATCATAAGATATCACTTATGAAGATCCTGTAAACATGGCTACACTTGAACTGAGTTAGGAAAGAGAACAGTGTCTCACATGTAGAAAACAGTCTTATGCCTGCTTAAGGGGGAAGGAGAGGTGGGGTGATGCATAAAACTAGAGTTTGATATAAGCACAGGTACCGTTCCAAAAACCAACTATGGAATAGACAAGACCTACACCTTCCTCAGTGAAAGGGACTCAAAACCCCATATTTCCCGCAGAGGAATATATCTGACTAGTAAGAATCTTAAAACCTATGTATTGATATGTCTCCGTAAGAAAATCAAGTGTGTCTAGACTGGCATAAACATGGCAGCGAGAATCAGCTCAAACCCACTATAAAAAGGAATTTCAAAAACAAAACAAAAAAATTGGGAAATTCTTTACAATTCCTTCAGGGTCTCTGATGAAACCTGGAATGACCCTATCTACAATGACAGCTGGATGTGGCATAAGAGGGACACTTGGGACTGAGACGATTGGAGAGATTGGGTGAGCAAATGCAGACCCTTTAAAGCACAAATGCCTGGCACCCATTCCATGGGTCCCAACTCTCCAGGTTGAAGGGAATATTACTACAGCTATAACATGTAAGGGAAACCTAGAGAACGGACACACTGTGAATACGAATGGTTTCTAAAACTCAACGAATAGTCCCCCTCCTGGTGCTCCGGTTTGACTTTCCATCTGCTTTACTATCAACCTCCCAACTTGGAGAGACAGCCCCTTTAACTTCCTGGTTCGCACAGGTGGCCAATTTGGCAGAGGATGAAAGGGAAGAGGGAGAAACAATGAGAGAGTAGCTGTTAGGCATTTGGACGGGCACATATCACTCAAATTTCCCGTCAGGAAGAAGAATTAACCAAAGTCTCAGCCACACACCGGGAACCAGTATAGGTCCTGAACCAAAATTTTGGACTTGCTGTCCGTTCACAAAAAACGAGTTGAAAAATGGAGCTCAGGGGCACAGCAATTCACAAACTGGCCGAGTAATAAAGGACAACTATCGTCCAAAAACCTGTTGAGGGAAGGCAACGAGGCGGACTTGAAAGCGAGGCAGAATAGCAGGAAACGGATTTCAAGAGGTACGTTGGAATCGCCTTTAAAGCACAGGAAGAGAGGCACAACTTCGACAATGATGCACTTGGCCAAAAAGGGCATATGCGTTTTATCCTGAATATATTCAGGGGAAAACGCATACGCCCTTTTTGGCCAAGCAAGCAAGCGGGCAATGCAAATCTGCACTACAAAGAAGTATCACTTCCCACCGGTCAAAAGGGACATCCACAAAATGTGTAAAAACTAGATAGGCAAGACAGGCCCTGGAGAACAGGGAGCCTTGTTATGCTGATGGGCGGGATGTAAATTTCCAACTGCCTCTCTGGAGGAGTGCATTGTGTTCCCTAAAACAAGTAAACAACAGAGCTACAGAGCCAAGGGCACATCCAGTCTAGGGAATATACCTTGGGAAAACTGAAAATCAATAAGACAGAGCCACCCCAAAATTTAGGGCTGCACTGCTTACAAGGACCTCAACTTGGGTACACCTTAAATATCCCAGGAAATATAAAAATGGTTCAAAAAATTGTGAGACTTACGTACGATGCAATATCCCTCAGCCATGAAATCAATGTCATTAGACCAGTAGCAGCAAAATGGGTGGATTCAGGTACGATGATTCTACGTGATATAAGTCACACAGATAAAGAAACTTATCATAAGGTATCACTTATGAAGATCCTATAAACATGGCTAAACTTGAACTGCGTTAGGGAAGGGAAGAGTGTCTCACATTTAGAAAACACTCTTATGCCTGCTTAAGGGGGAAGGAGAGGTGGGGTGATGCATAAAACCAGAGTTTGGTATAAGCACAGGTACCGTTCCAAAAAGCAACTATGGAATAGACAAGACCTACACCTTCCTCAGTGAAAGGGACTCAAAACCCCATATTTCCCGCAGAGGAATATATCTGACTAGTAAGAATCTTAAAACCTATGTATTGATATGTCTGCGTAAGGGAATCAAGTGTGTCTAGACTGGCATAAACATGGCAGCGAGAATCAGCTCAAACCCACTATAAAAAGGAATTTCAAAAACAAAACAAGAAAACTGGGAAATTCTTTACAATTCCTTCAGGGTCTCTGATGAAACCTTGAATGACCCTATCTACAACGACAGCTGGATGTGGCATAAGGCTGGACACTTGGGACTGAGAGGATTGGTGAGATTGTGTGAGCAAATGCAGTCCCTTTAAAGCACAAATGCCTGGCACACATTCCATCGGTCCCAACTCTCCAGGTTGAAGGGAATATTACTACAGCTATAACATGTACGGGAAACCTAGAGAATGGACCCACTGTGAATACGAAATGTTTCTAAAACTCAACGAATAGTCCCTCTCCTGGTGCTCCGGTTTGACTTTCCATCTGCTTTACTATCAACCTCCCATATTGGAGAGACAGCCCCTTTAACCTCCTGGTTCGCACAGGTTTCCAATTTGGCAGAAGATGAAAGGGAAGAGGGATAACCAATGAGAGAGTAGCTGTTAGGCATTTGGACGGGCACATATCACTCAAATTTCCCGGCAGGAAGAAGAATTAACCAAAGTCTCAGCCCCCCACTGGGAACCAGCATAGGTCCTGAACCAAAATTTTGGACTTGCGGTCCGCTCACAAAAAACGAGTTGAAAAATGGAGCTCAGGGGCACAGCAATTCACAAACTGGCCGAGTAATAAAGGACAACTATCGTCCAAAAATCTGTTAAGGGAAGGCAACGAGGCGTACTTGAAAGCGAGGCAGAATAGCAGGAAACAGATTTCAAGAGGTACGTTGGAATCTCTTTTAAAGCACAGGAAGAGGGGCAAAACTTCGACAATGATGCACTTGGCCAAAAAGGATGTATGCGTTTTCTCCTGAATATATTCAGGAGAAAACGCATACGCTTTTTTTGGCCAAGCAAGCAAGCGGGCAATGCAAATCTGCACTACAAAGAAGTATCACTTCCCACCGGTCAAAAGGGACATCCACAAAATGTGTAAAAACCAGAAAGGCAAGACAGGCCCTGGAGAACAGGGAGCCTTGTTATGCTGATGGGCGGCATGTAAATTGCCAACTGCCTCTCTGGAGGAGTACATTGTGTTCCCTAAAACAAGTAAAGAACAGAGCTACAGAGCCAAGGGCACTTCAGGTCTAGGGAATATACCTTGGGAAAACTGAAAATCAATAAGACAGAGCCACCCCAAAATTTAGGGCTGCACTGCTTACAAGGACCTCAACGTGGGTACACCTTAAATATCCCAGGAAATATAAAAATGGTTCAAAAAATTGTGGTACTTACGTACGATGGAATATCCCTCAGCCATGAAATCAATGTCATAAGACCAGTAGCAGCAAAATGGGTGGATTCAGGTACGATGATTCTAAGTGAAATAAGTCACAGAGAAAAAGAAACTTATCATAAGATATCACTTATGAAGATCTTGTAATCATGGCTACACTTGAACTGAGTTAGGAAAGAGAACAGTGTCTGACATTTAGAAAACACTCTTATGCCTGCTTAAGGGGGAAGGAGAGGTGGGGTGATGCATAAAACCAGAGTTTGATATAAGCACAAGTTCCATTCCAAAAACCAACTATGGAATAGACAAGACCTACACCTTCCTCAGTGAAAGGGACTCAAAACCCCATATTTCCCGCAGAGGAATATATCTGACTAGTAAGAATCTTAAAACTTATGTATTGATATGTCTCCGTAAGGGAATCAAGTGTTTCTAGACTGGCATAAACATGGCAGCAAGAATCAGCTCAAACCCACTATAAAAAGGAATTTCAAAAACAAAACAAAAACACTGGGAAATTCTTTACAATTCCTTCAGGGTCTCTGATGAAACCTAGAATGACCCTATCTACAACGACAGCTGGATGTGGCATAAGGCTGGACACTTGGGACTGACAGGATTGGTGAGATTGGGTGAGCAAATGCAGACCCTTTAAAGCAATAATGCATGGCACACATTCCATGGGTCCCAACTCTCCAGGTTGAAGGGAATATTACTACAGTTATAACTTGTACGGGAAACCTAGAGAACGGACACACTGTGAATACGAAAGGTTTCTAAAACTCAACGAATAGTCCCTCTCCTGGTGCTCCGGTTTGACTTTCCATCTGCTTTACTATCAACCTCCCAACTTGGAGAGACAGCCCCTTTAACCTCCTGGTTCGCACATGTTGCCAATTTGGCAGAGGATGAAAGGGAAGAGGGAGAACCAATGAGAGAGTAGCTGTTAGGCATTTGGACGGGAACATATCACTGTAATTTCCCGGCAGGAAGAAGAATTAACCAAAGTCTCAGCCACCCACCGGGAACCAGTATAGGTCCTGAACCAAAATTTTGGACTTGCGGTCAGCTCACCAAAAACGAGTTGAAAAATGGAGCTCAGGGGTACAGCAATTCACAAACTGGCCGAGTAATAAAGGACACCTACCGTCCAATAATCTGTTGAAGGAAGGCAACGAGGCGGACTTGAAAGCGAGGCAGAAAAGCAGGAAACTGATTTCAAGAGGTACGTTGGAATCGCCTTTAAAGCACAGGAAGAGGGGCACAACTTCGACAATGATGCACTTGGCCAAAAAGGGTGTATGCGTTTTCTCCTGAATATATTCAGGAGAAAACGCATACGCCTTTTTTGGCCAAGCAAACAAGCGGGCAATGCAAATCTGCACTACAAAGAAGTATCACTTCCCACCGTTCAAAAGGGACATCCACAAAATGTGTACAACCCAGAAAGGCAAGACAGGCCCTGGAGAACAGGGAGCCTTGTTATGCTGATGGGCGGGATGTAAATTGCCAACTGCCTCTCTGGAGGAGTACATTGTGTTCCCTAAAACAAGTAAAGAACAGAGCTACAGAGCCAAGGGCACTTCCAGTCTAGGGAATATACTTTGGAAAAACTGAAAATCAATAAGACAGAGCCACACCAATCTTTAGGGCTGCACTGCTTACAAGGACCTCAACTTGGGTACACCTTAAATATCCCAGGAAATATAAAAATGGTTCAAAAAATTGTGGTACTTACGTACGATGGAATATCCCTCAGCCATGAAATCAATGTCATAAGACCAGTAGCAGCAAAATGGGTGGATTCAGGTACGATGATTCTAAGTGAAATAAGTCACAGAGAAAAAGAAACTTATCAAAAGATATCACTTATGAAGATCCTGTAAACATGGCTACGCTTGAACTGAGTTAGGAAAGAGAACAGTGTCTCACATTTAGAAAACACTCTTATGCCTGCTTAAGGGGGAAGGAGAGGTGGGGTGATGCATAAAACCAGAGTTTGATATAAGCACAGGTACCGTTCCAAAAACCAACTATGGAATAGACAAGACCTACACCTTCCTCAGTGAAAGGGACTCAAAACACCATATTTCCCGCAGAGGAATATATCTGACTACTAAGAATCTTGAAACCTATGTATTCATATGTCTCTGTAAGGGAATCAAGTGTGTCTAGACTGGCATAAACATAGAAGCGAGAATCAGCTCAAAGCCACTATAAAAAGGAATTTCAAAAACAGAACAAAAAAACTGGGAAATTCTTTACAATTCCTTCACGGTTAATGATGAAACCTGGAATGACCCTATCTACAACGACAGCTGGATATGGCATAAGGCTGGACACTTGGGACTGAGGGGATTGGTGAGATTGGGTGAGCAAATGCAGACCCTTTAAAGCAATAATGCATGGCACCCATTCCATGGGTCCCAACTCTCCAGGTTAAAGGGAATATTACTACAGTTATAACATGTACGGGAAACCTAGAGAACGGACACACTGTGAATACGAAAGGTTTCTAAAACTCAAAGAATAATCTCTCTCCTGGTGCTCCGGTTTGACTTTCCACCTGCTTTAGTATCAACCTCCCAACTTGGAGAGACAGCCCCTTTAACCTCCTGGTTCGCACAGGTTGCCAATTTGGCAGAGGATGAAAGGGAAGAGGGAGAACCAATGAGAGAGTAGCTGTTAGGCATTTGGACGTGCACATATCACTGTAATTTCCCAGCAGGAAGAAGAATTAACCAAAGACTCAGCCCCCCACCGGGAACCAGCATAGGTCCTGAACCAAAATTTTGGACTTGCGGTCAGCTCACCAAAAACGAGTTGAAACATGGAGCTCAGGGGCACAGCAATTCACAAACTGGCCAAGTAATAAAGGACAACTATCGTCCAAAAATCTGTTGAGGGAAGGCAACGAGGCAGACTTGAAAGCGAGGCAGAATACAGGAAACAGATTTCAAGAGGTACGTTGGAATCACCTTTAAAGCACAGGAAGAGAGGCACAACTTCGACAATGATGCACTTGGCCAAATGGGGCGTATGCGTTTTCTCCTGAATATATTCAGGAGAAAACGCATACGCCCTTTTTGGCCAAGCAAGCAAGCGGGCAATGCAAATCTGCACTACAAAGAAGTATCACTTCCCACCGGTCAAAGGGACATCCACAAAATGTGTACAAACCAGAAAGGCAAGACAGGCTCTGGAGAACAGGCAGCCTTGTTATGCTGATGGGCGGGATGTAAATTGCCAACTGCCTCTCTGGAGGAGTACATTGTGTTCCCTAAAAGAAGTAAAGAACAGAGCTACAGAGCCAAGGGCACTTCCAGTCTAGGAAATAAACCTTGGGAAAACTGAAGTTCAATAAGACAGAGCCACCCCAAAATTTAGGGCTGCACTGCTTACAAGGACCTCAACTTGGGTACACCTTAAATATCCCAGGAAATATAAAAATGGTTCAAAATACTGTGGTACTTACGTACGATGGAATATCCCTCAGCCATGAAATCAATGTCATAAGACCAGTAGCAGCAAAATGGGTGGATTCAGGTACGATGATTCTAAGTGAAATAAGTCACACAGAAAAAGAAACTTATCATAAGATATCACTTATGAAGATCCTGTAAACATGGCTACACTTGAACTGAGTTAGGAAAGAGAACAGTGTCTCACATTTAGAAAACACTCTTATGCCTGCTTAAGGGGGAAGGAGAGGTGGGGTGATGCAAAAAACCAGAGTTTGATATAAGCACAGGTACCATTCCAAAAACCAACTATGGAATAGTCAAGACCTACAACTTCCTCAGTGAAAGGGACTCAAAACCCCATATTTCCCGCAGAGGAATATATCTGACTAGTAAGAATCTTAAAAGCTATGTATTGATATGTCTCCGTAAGGGAATCAAGTGTGTGTAGACTGGCATAAACATGGCAGTGAGAATCAGCTCAAACCCACTATAAAAAGGAATTTCAAAAACAAAACAAAACAACTGGGAAATTCTTTACAATTCCTTCAGCGTCTCTGATGAAACCTGGAAGGACCCTATCTACAATGACAGCTGGATGTGGCATAAGGCTGGACACTTGGGACTGAGAGGATTGGTGAGATTGGGTGAACAAATGCAGACCCTTTAAAGCAATAATACATGGCACCCATTCCATGGGTCCCAACTCTCCAGGTTGAAGGGAATATTACTACAGTTATAACATGTACGGGAAACCTAGAGAACGGACACACTGTGAATACGAAAGGTTTCTAAAACTCAACGAATAGTCTCTCCCGTGGTGCTCCGGTTTGACTTTCCATCTGCTTTACTATCAACCTCCCAACTTGGAGAGACAGCCCCTTTAACCTCCTGGTTCGCACAGGTTGCCAATTTGGCAGAGGATGAAAGGGAAGAGGGAGAATCAATGAGAGAGTAGCTGTTAGGCATTTGGAAGGGCTCATATCACTGTAATTTCCCAGCAGGAAGAAGAATTAACCAAAGTCTCAGCCACCCACCGGGAACCAGCATATGTCCTGAACCAAAATTTTGGACTTGCGGTCAGCTCACCAAAAACGAGTTGAAAAATGGAGCTCAGGGGCACAGCAATTCACAAACTGGCAAAGTAATAAAGGACAACTATCGCCCAAAAATCTGTTGAGGGAAGGCAACGAGGCGGACTTGAAAGCGAGGCAAAATAGCAGGAAACAGATTTCAAGAGGTACGTTGGAATCACCTTTAAAGCACAGGAAGAGAGGCACAACTTCGACAATGATGCACTTGGCCAAAAAGGGCGTATGCGTTTTCTCCTGAATATATTCAGGAGAAAACGCATACGCCCTTTTTGGCCAATCAAGCAAGCGGGCAATGCAAATCTGCACTACAAAGAAGTATCGCTTCCCACCGGTCAAATGGGACATCCACAAAATGTGTAAAAACCAGAAAGGCAAGACAGGCCCTGGAGAACAGGGAGCCTTGTTATGCTGATGGGCGGGATGTAAATTGCCAACTGCCTCTCTGGAGGAGTACATTGTGTTCCCTAAAAGAAGTAAAGAACAGAGCTACAGAGCCAAGGGCACTTCCAGTCTAGGGAATATACCTTGGGAAAACTGAAAATCAATAAGACAGAGCCACCCCAAATTTAGGGCTGCACTGCTTACAAGGACCTCAACTTGGGTACACCTTAAATATCCCAGGAAATATAAAAATGGTTCAAAAAATTGTGGTACTTACGTACGATGGAATATCCCTCAGCCATGAAATCAATGTCATAAGAACAGTAGCAGCAAAATGGGTGGATTCAGGTACGATGATTGTAAGTGAAATAAGTCACAGAGAAAAAGAAACTTATCATAAGATATCACTTATGAAGATCCTGTAAACATGGCTACACTTGAACTGAGTTAGGAAAGAGAACAGTGTCTCACATTTAGAAAACAGTCTTATGCCTGCTTAAGGGGGAAGGAGAGGTGGGGTGATGCATAAAACCAGAGTTTCATATAAGCACAGGTACCATTCCAAAAACCAACTATGGAATACACAAGACATACACCTTCCTCAGTGAAAGGGACTCAAAACCCCATATTTGCCGCAGAGGAATATATCTGACTAGTAAGAATCTTAAAACCTATGTATTGATATGTCTCCGTAAGGGAATCAAGTGTGTCTAGACTGGCATAAACATGGCAGCGAGAATCAGCTCAAACCCACTATAAAAAGGAATTTCAAAAATAAAACAGAAAAAAACTGGGAAATTCTTTACAATTCCTTCAGGGTCTCTGATGATACCTGGAATGACCCTATCTACAATGACAGCTGGATGTGGCATAAGGCTGGACACTTGGGACTGAGAGGATTGGTGAGATTGGGTGAGCAAATGCAGACCCTTTAAAGCAATAATGCATGGCACACATTCCATGGGTCCCAACTCTCCAGGTTGAAGGGAATATTACTACAGTTATAACATGTACGGGAAACCTAGAGAACGGACACACTGTGAATACGAAAGGTTTCTAAAACTCAACGAATAGTCCCTCTCCTGGTGCTCGGGTTTGACTTTCCATCTGCTTTACTATCAAACTCCCAACTTGGAGAGACAGCCCCTTTAACCTCCTGGTTCGCACAGGTTGCCAATTTGGCAGAGGATGAAAGGGAAGAGGGAGAACCAATGAGAGAGTAGCTGTTAGGCATTTGGACGGGCACATATCACTGTAATTTCCCGGCAGGAAGAAGAATTAACCAAAGTCTCAGCCCCCCACCGGGAACCAGTATAGGTCCTGAACCAAAATTTTGGACTTGCGGTCAGCTCACCTAAAACGAGTTGAAAAATGGAGCTCAGGGGCACAGCAATTCACAAACTGGCCGAGTAATAAAGGACAACTATCGTCCAAAATCTGTTAAGGGAAGGCAACGAGGCGGACTTGAAAGCGAGGCAGAATAGCAGGAAACAGATTTCAAGAGGTATGTTGGAATTGCCTTTAAGGCACAGGAAGAGGGGCACAACTTCGACAATGATGCACTTGGCCAAATGGGGCGTATGTGTTTTCTCCTGAATATATTCAGGAGAAAACGCATACGCCCCTTTTGGCCAAGCAAGCAAGCGGGCAATGCAAATCTGCACTACAAAGAAGTATCACTTCCCACCGGTCAAAAGGGACATCCACAAAATGTGTAAAAACCGGAAAGGCAAGACAGGCCCTGGAGAACAGGGAGCCTTGTTATGCTGATGGGCGGCATGTAAATTGCCAACTGCCTCTCTGGAGGAGTGCATTGTGTTCCCTAAAACAAGTAAACAACAGAGCTACAGAGCCAAGGGCACTTCCAGTCTAGGGAATATACCTTGGGAAAACTGAAAATCAAAAAGACACAGCCACCACAAAATTTAGGGCTGCACTGCTTACAAGGACCTCAACTTGGGTACACCATAAATATCCCAGGAAATATAAAAATGGTTCAAAAAATTGTGGTACTTACGTACGATGGAATATCCCTCAGCCATGAAATCAATGACATAAGACCAGTAGCAGCAAAATGGGTGGATTCAGGTACGATGATTCTAAGTGAAATAAGTCACACAGAAAAAGAAACTTATCATAAGATATCACTTATGAAGATCCTGTAAACATGGCTACACTTGAACTGAGTTAGGAAAGAGAACAGTGTCTCACATTTAGAAAACACTCTTATGCCTGCTTAAGGGGGAAGGAGAGGTGGGGTGATGCATAAAACCAGAGTTTGATATAAGAACAGGTACCGTTCCAAAAACCAACTATGGAATAGACAAGACCTACACCTTCCTCAGTGAAAGGGACTCAAACCCCCATATTTCCCGCAGAGGAATATATCTGACTAGTAAGAATCTTAAAACCTATGTATTGATATGTCTCCGTAAGGGAATCAAGTGTGTCTAGACTGGCATAAACATGGCAGCGAGAATCAGCTCAAACCCACTATAAAAACGAATTTCAGACACAAAACAAAAAAACTGGGAAATTCTTTACAATTCCTTCAGGGTCTCTGATGAAACCTGGAATGACCCTATCTACAACGACAGCTGGATGTGGCATAAGGCTGGACACTTGGGACTGAGAGGATAGGAGAGATTGGGTGAGCAAATGCAGACCCTTTAAAGCAATAATGCATGGCACCCATTCCATGGGTCCCAACTCTCCCGGTTGAAGGGAATATTACTACAGTTATAACATGTACGGGAAACCTAGAGAACGGACACACTGTGAATACGAAAGGTTTCTAAAACTCAACGAATAGTCCCTCTCCTGGTGCTACTGTTTGACTTTCCATCTGCTTTACTATCAACCTCCCAAACTGGAGAGACAGCCCCTTTAACCTCCTGGTTCGCAGAGGTTGCCAATTTGGCAGAGGATGAAAGGGAAGAGGGAGAACCAATGAGAGAGTAGCTGTTAGGCATTTGGACGGGCACATATCACTGTAATTTCCCGGCAGGAAGAAGAATTAACCAAAGTCTCAGCCACCCACCGGGAACCAGTGTAGGTCCTGAACCAAAATTTTGGACCTGCGGTCAGCTCACCAAAAACGAGTTGAAAAATGGAGCTCAGGGGCACAGCAATTCACAAACTGGCCGAGTAATAAAGGACAACTATCGTCCAAAAATCTGTTGAGGGAAGGCAACGAGGCGGACTTGAAAGCGAGGCAGAATAGCAGGAAACAGATTTCAAGAGGTACGTTGGAAGCACCTTTAAAGCACAGGAAGAGGGGCACAACTTCGACAATGATGCACTTGGCCAAAAAGGGCGTATGTGTTTTCTCATGAATATATTCAGGAGAAAACGCATACGCCCTTTTTGGCCAAGCAAGCAAGCGGGCAATGCAAATCTGCACTACAAAGGAGTATCACTTCCCACCGGTCAAAAGGGACATCCACAAAATGTGTAAAATCCAGAAAGGCAAGACAGGTCCTGGAGAACAGGGAGCCTTGTTATGCTGATGGGCGGCATGTAAATTGCCAACTGCCTCTCTGGAGGAGTACATTGTGTTCCCTAAAACAAGTAAAGAACAGAGCTACAGAGCCAAGGGCACTTCCAGTCTAGGGAATATACCTAGGGAAAACTGAAAATCAATAAGACAGAACCACCCCAAAATTTAGGGCTGCACTGCTTACAAGGACCTCAACTTGGGTACACCTTACATATCCCAGGAAATATAAAAATGGTTCAAAAAATTGTGGTACTTACGTACGATGGAATATCCCTCAGCCATGAAATCAATGTCATAAGACCAGTAGCAGCAAAATGGGTGGATTCAGGTACGATGATTCTAAGTAAAATAAGTCACACAGTAAAAGAAACTTATCATAAGATATCACTTATGAAGATCCTGTAAACATGGCTACACTTGAACTGAGTTAGGAAAGAGAACAGTGTCTCACATTTAGAAAACACTCTTATGCCTGCTTAAGGGGGAAGGAGAGGTGGGGTGATGCATAAAACCAGAGTTTGATATAAGCACAGGTACCGTTCCAAAAACCAACTATGGAATAGACAAGACCTACACCTTCCTCAGTGAAAGGGACTCAAAACCCCATATTTCCCGCAGAGGAATATATCTGACTAGTAAGAATCTTAAAACCTATGTATTGATATGTCTCCGTAAGGGAATCAAGTGTGTCTAGACTGGGATAAATATGGCAGCGAGAATCAGCTCAAACCCACCATAAAAAGGAATTTCAAAAATAAAACAAAACAACTGGGAAATTCTTTACAATTCCTTCAGGGTCTCTGATGAAACCTGAAATGACCCTATCTACAATGACAGCTGGATGTGGCATAAGGCTGGACACTTGGGACTGAGAGGATTGGTGAGATTGGGTGAGCAAATGCAGACCCTTTAAAGCAATAATGCATGGCACACATTCCATGGGTCCCAACTCTCCAGGTTGAAGGGAATATTACTACAGATATAACATGTATGGGAATCCTAGAGAACGGACACACTGTGAATACGAAAGGTTTCTAAAACTCAACGAATAGGCCCTCTCCTGGTGCTCCGGTTTGACTTTCCATCTGCTTTATTATCAACCTCCCAACTTGGAGAGACAGCCCCTTTAACCTCCTGGTTCGCACAGGTTGCCAATTTGGCAGAGGATGAAAGGGAAGAGGGAGAACCAATGAGAGAGTAGCTGTTAGGCATTTGGACGGTCACATATCACTGTAATTTCCCGGCAGGAAGAAGAATTAACCAAAGTCTCAGCCACCCACCGGGAATCAGTATAGATCCTGAACCAAAATTTCGGACTTGCGGTCAGCTCACCAAAAACGAGTTGAAAAATGGAGCTCAGGGGCACAGCAATTCACAAATTGGCCGAGTAATAAAGGACAACTATCGTCCAAAAATCTGTTGAGGGAAGGCAACGAGGCGGACTTGAAAGCGAGGCAGAATAGCAGGAAACAGATTTCAAGAGGTACGTTGGAATCGCCTTTAAAGCACAGGAAGAGGGGCACAACTTCAACAATGATGCACTTGGCCAAAAAGGGCGTATGCGTTTTCTCCTGAATATATTCAGGAGAAAACGCATACGCCCTTTTTGGCCAAGCAAGCAAGCTGGCAATGCAAATCTGCACTACAAAGAAGTATCACTTCCCACCGGTCAAAAGGGACATCCACAAAATGTGTAAAAACCAGAAAGGCTAGACAGACCCTGGAGAACAGGGAGCCTTGTTATGCCGATGGGCGGGATGTAATTTGCCAACTGCCTCTCTGGAGGAGTGCATTGTGTTCCCTAAAACAAGTAAACAACAGAGCTACAGAGCCAAGGGCACTTCCAGTCTAGGGAATAAACCTTGGAAAAACTGAAAATCAAAAAGACACAGCCACCCCAAAATTTAGGGCTGCACTGCTTACAAAGACCTCAATTTGGGTACACCTTAAATATCCCAGGAAATATAAAAATGGTTCAAAAATTTGTGGTACTTACGTACGATGGAATATCCCTCAGCCATGAAATCAATGTCATAAGACCAGTAGCAGCAAAATGGGTGGATTCAGGTACGATGATTCTAAGTGAAATAAGTCACACAGAAAAAGAAACTTATCATAAGATATCACTTATGAAGATCCTGTAAACATGGCTACACTTGAACTCAGTTAGGAAAGAGAACAGTGTCTCACATTTAGAAAACACTCTTATGCCTGCTTAAGGGGGAAGGAGAGGTGGGGTGATGCATAAAACCAGAGTTTGATATAAGCACAGGTACCGTTCCAAAAACCAACTATGGAATAGACAAGACCTACACCTTCCTCAGTGAAAGGGACTCAAAACCCCATATTTCCCGCAGAGGAATATATCTGACTAGTAAGAATCTTAAAACCTATGTATTGATATGTCTCCATAAGGGAATCAAGTGTGTCTAGACTGGGATAAATATGGCAGCGAGAATCAGCTCAAACCCACTATAAAAAGGAATTTCAAAAATAAAACAAAACAACTGGGAAATTCTTTACAATTCCTTCAGGGTCTCTGATGAAACCTGAAATGACCCTATCTACAATGACAGCTGGATGTGGCATAAGGCTGGACACTTGGGACTGAGAGGATTGGTGAGATTGGGTGAGCAAATGCAGACCCTTTAAAGCAATAATGCATGGCACACATTCCATGGGTCCCAACTCTCCAGGTTGAAGGGAATATTACTACAGATATAACATGTACAGGAATCCTAGAGAACGGACACACTGTGAATACGAAAGGTTTCTAAAACTCAACGAATAGTCCCTCTCCTGGTGCTCCGGTTTGACTTTACACCTGCTTTACTATCAGCCTCCCAACTTGGAGAGACAGCCCCTTTAACCTCCTGGTTCGCACAGGTTGCCAATTTGGCAGAGGATGAAAGGGAAGAGGGAGAACCAATGAGAGAGTAGCTGTTAGGCATTTGGACGGGCACATATCACTGTAATTTCCCGGCAGGAAGAAGAATTAACCAAAGTCTCAGCCCCCCACCGGGAACCAGCATAGGTCCTGAACCAAAATTTTGGACTTGCGGTCAGCTCACCAAAAACGAGTTGAAAAATGGAGCTCAGGGGCACAGCAATTCACAAACTGGCCGAGTAATAAAGGACAACTATCGTCCAAAAATCTGTTGAGGGAAGGCAACGAGGCGGACTTGAAAGCGAGGCAGAATAGCAGGAAACAGATTTCAAGAGGTACGTTGGAATCGCCTTTAAAGCACCGGATGAGGGGCACAACTTCGACAATGATGCACGTGGCCAAAAAGGGCGTATGCGTTTTCTCCTGAATATATTCAGGAGAAAACGCATACGCCCTTTTTGGTCAAACAAGCAATCGGGCAATGCAAATCTGCACTACAAAGAAGTATCACTTCCCACCGGTCAAAAGGGACATCCACAAAATGTGTAAAAACCAGAAAGGCAAGACAGGCCCTGGAGAACAGGGAGCCTTGTTATGCTGATGGGCGGGATGTAAATTGCCAACTGCCTCTCTGGAGCAGTACATTGTGTTCTCTAAAACAAGTAAAGAACAGAGCTACAGAGCCAAGGGCACTTCCAGTCTAGGGAATATACCTTGGGAAAACTGAAAATCAATAAGACAGAGCCACTCCAAAATTTACGGCTGCACTGCTTATAAGGACCTCAACTTGGGTACACCTTAAATATCCCAGGAAATATAAAAATGGTTCAAAAAATTGTGGTACTTACGTACGATGGAATATCCCTCAGCCATGAAATCAATGTCATAAGACCAGTAGTAGTAAAATGGGTGGATTTAGGTACGAGGATTCTAAGTGAAATAAGTCTCAGAGAAAAAGAAACTTATCATAAGATATCACTTATGAAGATCCTGTAAACATGGCTACACTTGAACTGAGTTAGGAAAGAGAACAGTGTCTCACATTTAGAAAACACTCTTATGCCTGCTTAAGGGGGAAGGAGAGGTGGGGTGATGCATATAACCAGAGTTTGATATAAGCACAGGTACCATTCCAAAAACCAACTATGGAATAGACAAGACCTACACCTTCCTCAGTGAAAGGGACTCAAAACCCCATATTTCCCGCAGAGGAATATATCTGACTAGTAAGAATCTTAAACCTATGTATTGATATGTCTCCGTAAGGGAATCAAGTGTGTCTAGACTGGCATAAACATGGCAGCGAGAATCAGCTCAAACCCACTATAAAAAGGAATTTCAAAAACAAAACAAAAAAACTGTGAAATTCTTTACAATTCCTTCAGGGTCTCTGATGAAACCTGGAATGACCCTATCTACAACGACAGCTGGATGTGGCATAAGGCTGGACACTTGGGACTGAGAGGATTGGTGAGATTGGGTGAACAAATGCAGACCATTGAAAGCAATAATGCATGGCAACCATTCCATGGGTCCCAACTCTCCAGGTTGAAGGGAATATTACTACAGTTATAACATGTACGGGAAACCTAGAGAACGGACACACTGTGAATACGAAAGGTTTCTAAAACTCAACGAATAGTCCCTCTCCTGGTGCTCCGGTTTGACTTTCCATCTGCTTTACTATCAACCTCCCAACTTGGAGAGACAGCCCCTTTAACCTCCTGGTTCGCACAGGTTGCCAATTTGGCAGAGGATGAAAGGGAAGAGGGAGAACCAATGAGAGAGTAGCTGTTAGGCATTTGGACGGGCACATATCACTGTAATTTCCCGGCAGGAAGAAGAATTAACCAAAGTCTCAGCCACCCACCGGGAATCAGTATAGATCCTGAACCAAAATTTTGGACTTGCGGTCAGCTCACCAAAAACGAGTTGAAAAATGGAGCTCAGGGGCACAGCAATTCACAAACTGGCCGAGTAATAAAGGACAACTATCGTCCAAAAATCTGTTGAGGAAAGGCAACGAGGCGGACTTGAAAGCGAGGCAGAATAGCAGGAAACAGATTTCAAGAGGTACGTTGGAATCGCCTTTAAAGCACAGGAAGAGGGGCACAACTTCGACAATGATGCACTTGGCTAAAAAGGGCGTATGCGTTTTCTCCTGAATATATTCAGGAGAAAACGCATACGCCCTTTTTGGCCAAGCAAGCAAGCGGGCAATGCAAATCTGCACTACAAAGAAGTATCACTTCCCACCGGTCAAAAGGGACATCCACAAAATGTGTAAAAACCAGAAAGGCAAGACAGGCCCTGGAGAACAGGGAGCCTTGTTATGCCAATGGGCGTGATGTAAATTGCCAACTGCCTCTCTGGAGGAGTGCATTGTGTTCCCTAAAACAAGTAAACAACAGAGCTACAGAGCCAAGGGCACTTCCAGTCTAGGGAATATACCTTGGGAAAACTGAAAATCAAAAAGACACAGCCACCCCAAAATTTAGGGCTGCACTGCTTACAAGGACCTCAACTTGGGTACACCTTAAATATCCCAGGAAATATAAAAATGGTTCAAAAAATTGTGGTACTTACGTACGATGGAATATCCCTCAGCCATGAAATCAATGTCATAAGACCAGTAGCAGCAAAATGGGTGGATTCAGGTACGATGATTCTAAGTGAAATAAGTCACAGAGAAAAAGAAACTTATCATAAGATATCACTTATGAAGATCCTGTAAACATGGCTACACTTGAACTGAGTTAGGAAAGAGAACAGTGTCTCACATTTAGAAAACACTCTTATGCCTGCTTAAGGGGGAAGGAGAGGTGGGGTGATGCATAAAACCAGAGTTTGATATAAGCACAGGTACCGTTCCAAAAACCAACTATGGAATAGACAAGACCTACACCTTCCTCAGTGAAAGGGACTCAAAACCCCATATTTCCCGCAGAGGAATATATCTGACTAGTAAGAATTTTAAAACCTATGTATTGATATGTCTCCGTAAGGGAATCAAGTGTGTCTAGACTGGGATAAATATGGCAGCGAGAATCAGCTCAAACCCACTATAAAAAGGAATTTCAAAAATAAAACAAAACAACAGGGAAATGCTTTACAATTCCTTCAGGGTCTCTGATGAAACCTGAAATGACCCTATCTACAATGACAGCTGGATGTGGCATAAGGCTGGACACTTGGGACTGAGAGGATTGGTGTGATTGGGTGAGCAAATGCAGACCCTTTAAAGCAATAATGCATGGCACACATTCCATGGGTCCCAACTCTCCAGGTTGAAGGGAATATTACTACAGATATAACATGTACGGGAATCCTAGAGAACGGACACACAGTGAATACGAAAGGTTTCTAAAACTCAACGAATTGTCCCTCTCCTGGTGCTCCGGTTTGACTTTCCATCTGCTTTATTATCAACCTCCCAACTTGGAGAGACAGCCCCTTTAACCTCCTGGTTCGCACAGGTTGCCAATTTGGCAGAGGATGAAAGGGAAGAGGGAGAACCAATGAGAGAGTAGCTGTTAGGCATTTGGACGGGCACATATCACTGTAATTTCCCGGCAGGAAGAAGAATTAACCAAAGTCTCAGCCACCCACCGGGAATCAGTATAGATCCTGAACCAAAATTTTGGACTTGCGGTCAGCTCACCAAAAACGAGTTGAAAAATGGAGCTCAGGGGCACAGCAATTCACAAACGGGCCGAGTAATAAAGGACAACTATCGTCCAAAAATCTGTTGAGGGAAGGCAACGAGGCGGATTTGAAAGCGAGGCAGAATAGCAGGAAACAGATTTCAAGAGGTACGTTGGAATCGCCTTTAAAGCACAGGAAGAGGGGCACAACTTCGACAAAGATGCACTTGGCCAAAAAGGGCGTATGCGTTTTCTCCTGAATATATTCAGGAGAAAACGCATACGCCCTTTTTGGCCAAGCAAGCAAGCGGGCAATGCAAATCTGCACTACAAAGAAGTATCACTTCCCACCGGTCAAAGGGACATCCACAATATGTGTAAAAACCAGAAAGGCAAGACAGGCCCTGGAGAACAGGGAGCCTTGTAATGCTGATGGGCGGGATGTAAATTGCCAACTGCCTCTCTGGAGGAGTGCATTGTGTTCCCTAAAACAAGTAAACAACAGAGCTACAGAGCCAAGGACACTTCCAGTCTAGGGAATATACCTTGGGAAAACTGAAAATCAATAAGACAGAGCCACCCCAAAATTTAGGGCTGCACTGCTTACAAGGACCTCAACTTGGGTACACCTTAAATATCCCAGGAAATATAAAAATGGTTC
Source organism: Hyperoodon ampullatus (assembly GCF_949752795.1). NCBI lineage: Eukaryota > Metazoa > Chordata > Mammalia > Artiodactyla > Ziphiidae > Hyperoodon > Hyperoodon ampullatus. The sequence goes on from NC_136922.1 coordinate 458,964, forward strand.
AAAAAATTGTGGTACTTACGTACGATGGAATATCCCTCAGCCATGAAATAAATGTCATAAGACCAGTAGCAGCAAAATGGGTGGATTCAGGTACGATGATTCTAAGTGAAATAAGTCACACAGAAAAAGAAACTTATCATAAGATATCACTTATGAAGATTCTGTAAACATGGCTATACTTGAACTGAGTTAGGAAAGAGAACAGTGTCTCACATTTAGAAAACACTCTTATGCCTGCTTAAGGGGGAAGGAGAGGTGGGGTGATGCATAAAACCAGATTTTGATATAAGCACAGGTACCGTTCCAAAAACCAACTATGGAATAGACAAGACCTACACCTTCCTCAGTGAAAGGGACTCAAAATCCCATATTTCCCAAAGAGGAATATATCTGACTAGTAAGAATCTTAAAACCTATGTATTGATATGTCTCCGTAAGGGAATCAAGTGTGTCTAGACTGGCATAAACATGGCAGCGAGAATCAGCTCAAACCCACTATAAAAAGGAATTTCAAAAATAAAACAAAACAACTGGGAAATTCTTTACAATTCCTTCAGGGTCTCTGATGAAACCTGGAATGACCCTATCTACAACGACAGCTGGATGTGGCATAAGGCTGGACACTTGGGACTGAGAGGATTGGTGAGATTGGGTGAGCAAATGCAGACCCTTTAAAGCAATAATGCATGGCACCCATTCCATGGGTCCCAACTCTCCAGGTTGAAGGGAATATTACTACAGTTATAACATGTACGGGAAACCTAGAGAACGGACACACTGTGAATACGAAAGGTTTCTAAAACTCAACGAATAGTCCCTCTCCTGGTGCTCCTGTTTGACTTTCCATCTGCTTTACTATCAACCTCCCAACTTGGAGAGACAGCCCCTTTAACCTCCTGGTTCGCACAGGTTGCCAATTTGGCAGAGGATGAAAGGGAAGAGGGAGAACCAATGAGAGAGTAGCTGTTAGGCATTTGGACGGGCACATATCACTCTAATTTCCCGGCAGGAAGAAGAATTAACCAAAGTATCAGCCACCCACCGGGAACCAGTATAGGTCCTGATCCAAAATTTTGGACTTGCGGTCAACTCACCAAAAACGAGTTGAAAAATGGAGCTCAGGGGCACAGCAATTCACAAACTGGCCGAGTAATAAAGGACAACTATCGTCCAAAAATCTGTTGAGGCAAGGCAACGAGGCGGACTTGAAAGCGAGGCAGAATAGCAGGAAACAGATTTCAAGAGATACATTGGAATCGCCTTTAAAGCACAGGAAGAGGGGCACACCTTCGACAATGATGCACTTGGCCAAAAAGGGCGTATGCGTTTTCTCCTGAATATATTCAGGAGAAAACGCATACGCCCTTTTTGGCCAAGCAAGCAAGCGGGCAATGCAAATCTGCACTACAAAGAAGTATCTCTTCCCACCGGTCAAAGGGACATCCACAAAATGTGTAAAAACCAGAAAGGCAAGACAGGCCCTGGAGAACAGGGAGCCTTGTTATGCTGATGGGCGGGATGTAAATTGCCAACTGCCTCTCTGGAGGAGTGCATTGTGTTCCCTAAAACAAGTAAACAACAGAGCTACAGAGCCAAGGACACTTCCAGTCTAGGGAATATACCTTGGGAAAACTGAAAATCAATAAGACAGAGCCACCCCAATATTTAGGGCTGCACTGCTTACAAGGACCTCAACTTGGGTACACATTAAATATCCCAGGAAATATAAAAATGGTTCAAAAAATTGTGGTACATACGTACGATGGAATATCCCTCAGCCATGAAATCAATGTCATAAGACCAGTAGCAGCAAAATGGGTGGATTCAGGTACGATGATTCTAAGTGAAATAAGTCACACAGAAAAAGAAACTTATCATAAGATATCACTTATGAAGATCCTGTAAACATGGCTATACTTGAACTGAGTCAGGAAAGAGAACAGTGTCTCACATTTAGAAAACACTCTTATGCCTGCTTAAGGGGGAAGGAGAGGTGGGGTGATGCATAAAAATAGAGTTTGATATAAGCACAGGTACCATTCCAAAAACCAACTATGGAATAGACAAGACCTACACCTTCCTCAGTGAAAGGGACTCAAAACCCCATATTTCCCGCCGAGGAAAATATCTGACTAGTAAGAATCTTAAAACCTATGTATTGATATGTCTCCGTAAGGGAATCAAGTGTGTCTAGACTGGCATAAACATGGCAGCGAGAATCAGCTCAAACCCACTATAAAAAGGAATTTCAAAAACAAAACAAAAAAAACTGGGAAATTCTTTACAATTCCTTCAGGGTCTCTGATGAAACCTGAAATGACCCTATCTACAATGACAGCTGGATGTGGCATAAGGCTGGACACTTGGGACTGAGAGGATTGGTGAGATTGGGTGAGCAAATGCAGACCCTTTAAAGCAATAATGCATGGCACACATTCCATGGGTCCCAACTCTCCAGGTTGAAGGGAATATTACTACAGATATAACATGTACGGGAATCCTAGAGAACGGACACACTGTGAATACGAAAGGTTTCTAAAACTCAACGAATAGTCCCTCTCCTGGTGCTCCGGTTTGACTTTCCATCTGCTTTATTATCAACCTCCCAACATGGAGAGACAGCCCCTTTAACCTCCTGGTTCGCATAGGTTGCCAATTTGGCAGAGGATGAAAGGGAAGAGGGAGAACCAATGAGAGAGTAGCTGTTAGGCATTTGGACGGGCACATATCACTGTAATTTCCTGGCAGGAAGAAGAATTAACCAAAGTCTCAGCCACCCACCGGGAATCAGTATAGATCCTGAACCAAAATTTTGGACTTGCGGTCAGCTCACCAAAAACGAGTTGAAAAATGGAGCTCAGGGGCACAGCAATTCACAAACTGGCCGAGTAATAAAGGACAACTATCGTCCAAAAATCAGTTGAGGGAAGGCAACGAGGTGGACTTGAAAGCGAGGCAGAATAGCAGGAAACAGAATTCAAGAGGTACGTTGGAATCGCCTTTAAAGCACAGGAAGCGGGGCACAACTTCGACAATGATGCACTTGGCCAAAAAGGGCGTATGCGTTTTCTCCTGAATATATTCAGGAGAAAACGCATACGCCCTTTTTGGCCAAGCAAGCAAGCGGGCAATGCAAATCTGCACTACAAAGAAGTATCACTTCCCACCGGTCCAAAGGGACATCCACAAAATGTGTAAAAACCAGAAAGGCAAGACAGGCCCTAGGGAACAGGGAGCCTTGTTATGCTGATGGGCGGGATGTAAATTGCCAATTGCCTCTCTGGAGGAGTGCATTGTGTTCCCTAAAACAAGTAAACAACAGAGCTACTGAGCCAAGGGCACTTCCAGTCTAGGGAATATACCTTGGGAAAACTGAAAATCAAAAAGACACAGCCACCCCAAAATTTAGGGCTGCACTGCTTACAAGGACCTCAACTTGGGTACACCTTAAATATCCCAGGAAATATAAAAATGGTTCAAAAAATTGTGGTACTTACGTACGATGGAATATCCCTCAGCCATGAAATCAATGTCATAAGACCAGTAGCAGCAAAATGGGTGGATTCAGGTACGATGATTCTAAGTGAAATAAGTCACACAGAAAAAGAAACTTATCATAAGATATCACTTATGAAGATCCTGTAAACATGGCTCCACTTGAACTGAGTTAGGAAAGAGAACAGTGTCTCACATTTAGAAAACACTCTTATGCCTGCTTAAGGGGGAACGAGAGGTGGGGTGATGCATAAAACCAGAGTTTGATATAAGCACAGGTACCGTTCCAAAAACCAACTATGGAATAGACAAGACCTACACCTTCCTCAGTGAAAGGGACTCAAAACCCCATATTTCCCGCAGAGGAATATATCTGACTAGTAAGAATCTTAAAAGCTATGTATTGATATGTCTCCGTAAGGGAATCAAGTGTGTCTAGACTGGGATAAATATGGCAGCGAGAATCAGCTCAAACCCACTATAAAAAGGAATTTCAAAAATAAAACAAAAAAACTGGGAAATTCTTTACAATTCCTTCAGGGTCTCTGATGAAACCTGAAATGACCCTATCTACAATGACAGCTGGATGTGGCATAAGGCTGGACACTTGGGACTGAGAGGATTGGTGAGATTGGGTGAGCAAATGCAGACCCTTTAAAGCAATAATGCATGGCACACATTCCATGGGTCCCAACTCTCCAGGTTGAAGGGAATATTACTACAGATATAACATATACGGGAATCCTAGAGAACGGACACACTGTGAATACAAAAGGTTTCTAAAACTCAACGAATAGTCCCTCTCCTGGTGCTCCGGTTTGACTTTCCATCTGCTTTATTATCAACCTCCCTACTTGGAGAGACAGCCCCTTTAACCTCCTGGTTCGCACAGGTTGCCAATTTGGCAGAGGATGAAAGGGAAGAGGGAGAACCAATGAGAGAGTAGCTGTTAGGCATTTGGACGGGCACATATCACTGTAATTTCCCGGCAGGAAGAAGAATTAACCAAAGTCTCAGCCACCCACCGGGAATCAGTATAGATCCTGAACCAAAATTTTGGACTTGCGGTCAGCTCACCAAAAACGAGTTGAAAAATGGAGCTCAGGGGCACAGCAATTCACAAACTGGCCGAGTAATAAAGGACAACTATCGTCCAAAAATCTGTTGAGGGAAGGCAACGAGGTGGACTTGAAAGCGAGGCAGAATAGCAGGAAACAGATTTCAAGAGGTACGTTGGAATCGCCTTTAAAGTACAGGAAGAGGGGCACAACTTCGACAATGATGCACTTGGCCAAAAAGGGCGTATGCGTTTTCTCCTGAATATATTCAGGAGAAAACGCATACGCCCTTTTTGGCCAAGCAAGCAAGCGGGCAATGCAAATCGGCACTACAAAGAAGTATCACTTCCCACCGGTCAAAAGGGACATCCACAAAATGTTCAAAAACCAGAAAGGCAAGACAGGCCTTGGAGAACAGGGAGCCTTGTTATGCTGATGGGCGGGATGTAAATTGCCAACTGCCTCTCTGGAGGAGTGCATTGTGTTCCCTAAAACAAGTAAACAACAGAGCTACAGAGCCAAGGGCACTTCCAGTCTAGGGAATATACCTTGGGAAAACTGAAAATCAAAAAGACACAGCCACCACAAAATTTAGGGCTGCACTGCTTACAAGGACCTCAACTTGGGTACACCTTAAATATCCCAGGAAATATAAAAATGGTTCAAAAAATTGTGGTACTTACGTACGATGGAATATCCCTCAGCCATGAAATAAATGTCATAAGACCAGTAGCACCAAAATGGGTGGATTCAGGTACGATGATTCTAAGTGAAATAAGTCACACAGAAAAAGAAACTTATCATAAGATATCACTTATGAAGATCCTCTAAACATGGCTACACTTGAACTGAGTTAGGAAAGAGAACAGTGTCTCACATTTAGAAAACACTCTTATGCCTGCTTAAGGGGGAAGGAGAGGTGGGGTGATGCATAAAACCAGAGTTTGATATAAGCACAGGTACCGTTCCAAAAACCAACTATGGAATAGACAAGACCTACACCTTCCTCAGTAAAAGGGACCCAAAACCCCATATTTCCCGCAGAGGAATATATCTGACTAGTAAGAATCTTAAAACCTATGTATTGATATGTCTCCGTAAGGGAATCAAGTGTGTCTAGACTGGCATAAACATGGCAGCGAGAATCAGCTCAAACCCACTATAAAAAGGAATTTCAAAAACAAAACAAAAAAACTGGGAAATTATTTACAATTCCTTCAGGGTCTCTGATGAAACCTGAAATGACCCTATCTACAATGACAGCTGGATGTGGCATAAGGCTGGACACTTGGGACTGAGAGGATTGGTGAGATTGGGTGAGCAAATGCAGACCCTTTAAAGCAATAATGCATGGCACACATTCCATGGGTCCCAACTCTCCAGGTTGAAGGGAGTATTACTACAGATATAACATGTACGGGAATCCTAGAGAACGGACACACTGTGAATACGAAAGGTTTCTAAAACTCAACGAATAGTCCCTCTCCTGGTGCTCCGGTTTGACTTTCCATCTGCTTTATTATCAACCTCCCAACTTGGAGAGACAGCCCCTTTAACCTCCTGGTTCGCACAGGTTGCCAATTTGACAGAGGATGAAAGGGAAGAGGGAGAACCAATGAGAGAGTAGCTGTTAGGCATTTGGACAGGCACATATCACTGTAATTTCCCGGCAGGAAGAAGAATTAACCAAAGTCTCAGCCACCCACCGGGAATCAGTATAGATCCTGAACCAAAATTTTGGACTTGCGGTCAGCTCACCAAAAACGAGTTGAAAAATGGAGCTCAGGGGCACAGCAATTCACAAACTGGCCGAGTAATAAAGGACAACTATCGTCCAAAAATCTGTTGAGGGAAGGCAACGAGGCGGACTTGAAAGCGAGGCAGAATAGCAGGAAACAGATTTCAAGAGGTACGTTGGAATCGCCTTTAAAGCACAGGAAGAGGGGCACAACTTCGACAATGATGAACTTGGCCCAAAAGGGCGTATGCGTTTTCTCCTGAATATATTCAGGAGAAAACGCATATGCCCTTTTTGGCCAAGCAAGCAAGCGGGCAATGCAAATCTGCACTACAAAGAAGTATCACTTCCCACCGGTCCAAAGGGACATCCACAAAATGTGTAAAAACCAGAAAGGCAAGACAGGCCCTGGAGAACAGGGTGCCTTGTTATGCTGATGGGTGGGATGTAAATTGCCAACTGCCTCTCTGGAGGAGTGCATTGTGTTCCCTAAAACAAGTAAACAACAGAGCTACAGAGCCAAGGACACTTCCAGTCTAGGGAATATACCTTGGGAAAACTGAAAATCAAAAAGACACAGCCACCCCAAAATTTAGGGCTGCACTGCTTACAAGGACCTCAACTTGGGTACACCTTAAATATCCCAGGAAATATAAAAATGGTTCAAAAAATTGTGGTACTTACGTACGATGGAATATCCCTCAGCCATGAAATCAATGTCATAAGACCAGTAGCAGCAAAATGGGTGGATTCAGGTACGATGATTCTAAGTGAAATAAGTAACACAGAAAAAGAAACTTATCATAAGATATCACTTATGAAGATCCTGTAAACATGGCTACACTTGAACTGAGTTAGGAAAGAGAACAGTGTCTCACATTTAGAAAACACTCTTATGCCTGCTTAAGGGGGAAGGAGAGGTGGGGTGATGCATAAAACCAGAGTTTGATATAAGCACAGGTACTGTTCCAAAAACCAACTATGGAATAGACAAGACCTACACCTTCCTCAGTGAAAGGGACTCAAAACCCCATATTTCCCGCAGACAAATATATCTGACTAGTAAAGTAAGAATCTTAAAACCTATGTATTGATATGTCTCCGTAAGGGAATCAAGTGTGTCTAGACTGGCATAAATATGGCAGCGAGAATCAGCTCAAACCCACTATAAAAAGGAATTTCAAAAATAAAACAAAAAAACTGGGAAATTCTTTACAATTCCTTCAGGGTCTCTGATGAAACCTGAAATGACCCTATCTACAATGACAGCTGGATGTGGCATAAGGCTGGACACTTGGGACTGAGAGGATTGGTGAGATTGGGTGAGCAAATGCAGACCCTTTAAAGCAATAATGCATGGCACACATTCCATGGGTCCCAACTCTCCAGGTTGAAGGGAATATTACTACAGATATAACATATACGGGAATCCTAGAGAACGGACACACTGTGAATACAAAAGGTTTCTAAAACTCAACGAATAGTCCCTCTCCTGGTGCTCCGGTTTGACTTTCCATCTGCTTTATTATCAACCTCCCTACTTGGAGAGACAGCCCCTTTAACCTCCTGGTTCGCACAGGTTGCCAATTTGGCAGAGGATGAAAGGGAAGAGGGAGAACCAATGAGAGAGTAGCTGTTAGGCATTTGGACGGGCACATATCACTGTAATTTCCCGGCAGGAAGAAGAATTAACCAAAGTCTCAGCCACCCACCGGGAATCAGTATAGATCCTGAACCAAAATTTTGGACTTGCGGTCAGCTCACCAAAAACGAGTTGAAAAATGGAGCTCAGGGGCACAGCAATTCACAAACTGGCCGAGTAATAAAGGACAACTATCGTCCAAAAATCTGTTGAGGGAAGGCAACGAGGTGGACTTGAAAGCGAGGCAGAATAGCAGGAAACAGATTTCAAGAGGTACGTTGGAATCGCCTTTAAAGTACAGGAAGAGGGGCACAACTTCGACAATGATGCACTTGGCCAAAAAGGGCGTATGCGTTTTCTCCTGAATATATTCAGGAGAAAACGCATACGCCCTTTTTGGCCAAGCAAGCAAGCGGGCAATGCAAATCGGAACTACAAAGAAGTATCACTTCCCACCGGTCAAAAGGGACATCCACAAAATGTTCAAAAACCAGAAAGGCAAGACAGGCCTTGGAGAACAGGGAGCCTTGTTATGCTGATGGGCGGGATGTAAATTGCCAACTGCCTCTCTGGAGGAGTGCATTGTGTTCCCTAAAACAAGTAAACAACAGAGCTACAGAGCCAAGGGCACTTCCAGTCTAGGGAATATACCTTGGGAAAACTGAAAATCAAAAAGACACAGCCACCCCAAAATTTAGGGCTGCACTGCTTACAAGGACCTCAACTTGGGTACACCTTAAATATCCCAGGAAATATAAAAATGGTTCAAAAAATTGTGGTACTTACGTACGATGGAATATCCCTCAGCCATGAAATCAATGTCATAAGAGCAGTAGCACCAAAATGGGTGGATTCAGGTACGATGATTCTAAGTGAAATAAGTCACACAGAAAAAGAAACTTATCATAAGATATCACTTATGAAGATCCTGTAAACATGGCTACACTTGAACTGAGTTAGGAAAGAGAACAGTGTCTCACATTTAGAAAACACTCTTATGCCTGCTTAAGGGGGAAGGAGAGGTGGGGTGATGCATAAAACCAGAGTTTGATATAAGCACAGGTACCGTTCCAAAAACCAACTATGGAATAGACAAGACCTACACCTTCCTCAGTGAAAGGGACTCAAAACCCCATATTTCCCGCAGAGGAATATATCTGACTAGTAAGAATCTTAAAACCTATGTATTGATATGTCTCCGTAAGGGAATCAAGTGTGTCTAGACTGGGATAAATATGGCAGCGAGAATCAGCTCAAACCCACTATAAAAAGGAATTTCAAAAATAAAACAAAACAACAGGGAAATTCTTTACAATTCCTTCAGGGTCTCTGATGAAACCTGAAATGACCCTATCTACAATGACAGCTGGATGTGGCATAAGGCTGGACACTTGGGACTGAGAGGATTGGTGAGATTGGGTGAGCAAATGCAGACCCTTTAAAGCAATAATGCATGGCACACATTCCATGGGTCCCAACTCTCCAGGTTGAAGGGAATATTACTACAGATATAACATGTACGGGAATCCTAGAGAACGGACACACTGTGAATACGAAAGGTTTCTAAAACTCAACGAATAGTCCCTCTCCTGGTGCTCCGGTTTGACTTTCCATCTGCTTTATTATCAACCTCCCAACTTGGAGAGACAGCCCCTTTAACCTCCTGGTTCGCACAGGTTGCCAATTTGGCAGAGGATGAAAGGGAAGAGGGAGAACCAATGAGAGAGTAGCTGTTAGGCATTTGGACGGGCACATATCACTGTAATTTCCCGGCAGGAAGAAGAATTAACCAAAGTCTCAGCCACCCACCGGGAATCAGTATAGATCCTGAACCAAAATTTCGGACTTGCGGTCAGCTCACCAAAAACGAGTTGAAAAATGGAGCTCAGGGGCACAGCAATTCACAAACTGGCCGAGTAATAAAGGACAACTATCGTCCAAAAATCTGTTGAGGGAAGGCAACGAGGCGGACTTGAAATCGAGGCAGAATAGGAGGAAACAGATTTCAAGAGGTACGTTGGAATCGCCTTTAAAGCACAGGAAGAGGGGCACAACTTCGACAATGATGCACTTGGCCAAAAAGGGCGTATGCGTTTTCTCCTGAATATATTCAGGAGAAAACGCCTATGCCCTTTTTGGCCAAGCAAGCAAGCGGGCAATGCAAATCTGCACTACAAAGAAGTATCACTTCCCACCGGTCAAAAGGGACATCCACAAAATGTGTAAAAACCAGAAAGGCAAGACAGGCCCTGGAGAACAGGGAGCCTTGTTATGCTGATGGGCGGGATGTAAATTGCCAACTGCCTCTCTGGAGGAGTGCATTGTGTTCCCTAAAACAAGTAAACAACAGAGCTACAGAGCCAAGGGCACTTCCAGTCTAGGGAATATACCTTGGGAAAACTGAAAATCAAAAAGACACAGCCACCCCAAAATTTAGGGCTGCACTGCTTACAAGGACCTCAACTTGGGTACACCTTAAATATCCCAGGAAATATAAAAACGGTTCAAAAAATTGTGGTACTTACGTACGATGGAATATCCCTCAGCCATGAAATCAATGTCATAAGACCAGTAGCAGCAAAATGGGTGGATTCAGGTACGATGATTCTAAGTGAAATAAGTCACAGAGAAAAAGAAACTTATCATAAGATATCACTTATGAAGATCCTGTAAACATGGCTACACTTGAACTGAGTTAGGAAAGAGAACAGTGTCTCACATTTAGAAAACACTCTTATGCCTGCTTAAGGGGGAAGGAGAGGTGGGGTGATGCATAAAACCAGAGTTTGATATAAGCACAGGTACCGTTCCAAAAACCAACTATGGAATAGACAAGACCTACACCTTCCTCAGTGAAAGGGACTCAAAACCCCATATTTCCCGCAGACGAATATATCTGACTAGTAAGAATCTTAAAACCTATGTATTGATATGTCTCCGTAAGGGAATCAAGTGTGTCTAGACTGGGATAAATATGGCAGCGAGAATCAGCTCAAACCCACTATAAAAAGGAATTTCAAAAATAAAACAAAAAAACTGGGAAATTCTTTACAATTCCTTCAGGGTCTCTGATGAAACCTGAAATGACCCTATCTACAATGACAGCTGGATGTGGCATAAGGCTGGACACTTGGGACTGAGAGGATTGGTGAGATTGGGTGAGCAAATGCAGACCCTTTAAAGCAATAATGCATGGCACACATTCCATGGGTCCCAACTCTCCAGGTTGAAGGGAATATTACTACAGATATAACATGTACGGGAATCCTAGAGAACGGACACACTGTGAATACGAAAGGTTTCTAAAACTCAACGAATAGTCCCTCTCCTGGTGCTCCGGTTTGACTTTCCATCTGCTTTATTATCAACCTCCCAACTTGGAGAGACAGCCCCTTTAACCTCCTGGTTCGCACAGGTTGCCAATTTGGCAGAGGATGAAAGGGAAGAGGGAGAACCAATGAGAGAGTAGCTATTAGGCATTTGGACGGGCACATATCACTCTAATTTCCCGGCAGGAAGAAGAATTAACCAAAGTCTCAGCCACCCACCGGGAATCAGTATAGATCCTGAACCAAAATTTTGGACTTGCGGTCAGCTCACCAAAAACGAGTTGAAAAATGGAGCTCAGGGGCACAGCAATTCACAAACTGGCCGAGTAATAAAGGACAACTATCATCCAAAAATCTGTTGAGGGAAGGCAACGAGGCGGACTTGAAAGCGAGGCAGAATAGCAGGAAACAGATTTCAAGAGGTACGTTGGAATCGCCTTTAAAGCACAGGAAGAGGGGCACAACTTCGACAATGATGCACTTGGCCAAAAAGGGCGTATGCGTTTTCTCCTGAATATATTCAGGAGAAAACGCATACGCCCTTTTTGGCCAAGCAAGCAAGCGGGCAATGCAAATCTGCACTACAAAGAAGTATCACTTCCCACCGGTCAAAAGGGACATCCACAAAATGTGTAAAACCCAGAAAGGCAAGACAGGCCCTGGAGAACAGGGAGCCTTGTTATGCTGATGGGCGGGATGTAAATTGCCAACTGCCTCTCTGGAGGAGTGCATTGTGTTCCCTAAAACAAGTAAACAACAGAGCTACAGAGCCAAGGGCACTTCCAGTCTAGGGAATATACCTTGGGAAAACTGAAAATCAAAAAGACAGAGCCACCCCAAAATTTAGGGCTGCACTGCTTACAAGGACCTCAACTTGCGTACACCTTAAATATCCCAGGAAATATAAAAATGGTTCAAAAAATTGTGGTACTTACGTACGATGGAATATCCCTCAGCCATGAAATCAATGTCATAAGACCAGTAGCAGCAAAATGGGTGGATTCAGGTACGATGATTCTAAGTGAAATAAGTCACACAGAAAAAGAAACTTATCATAAGATATCACTTATGAAGATCCTGTAAACATGGCTACACTTGAACTGAGTTAGGAAAGAGAACAGTGTCTCACATTTAGAAAACACTCTTATGCCTGCTTAAGGGGGAAGGAGAGGTGGGGTGATGCATAAAACCAGAGTTTGATATAAGCACAGGTACCGTTCCAAAAACCAACTATGGATTAGACAAGACCTACACCTTCCTCAGTGAAAGGGACTCAAAACCCCATATTTCCCGCAGAGGAATATATCTGACTAGTAAGAATCTTAAAACCTATGTATTGGTATGTCTCCGTAAGGGAATCAAGTGTGTCTAGACTGGGATAAATATGGCAGCGAGAATCAGCTCAAACCCACTATAAAAAGGAATTTCAAAAATAAAACAAAAAAACTGGGAAATTCTTTACAATTCCTTCAGGGTCTCTGATGAAACCTGAAATGACCCTATCTACAATGACAGCTGGATGTGGCATAAGGCTGGACACTTGGGACTGAGAGGATTGGTGAGATTGGGTGAGCAAATGCAGACCCTTTAAAGCAATAATGCATGGCACACATTCCATGGGTCCCAACTCTCCAGGTTGAAGGGAATATTACTACAGATATAACATGTACGGGAATCCTAGAGAACGGACACACTGTGAATACGAAAGGTTTCTAAAACTCAACGAATAGTCCCTCTCCTGGTGCTCTGGTTTGACTTTCCATCTGCTTTATTATCAACCTCCCAACTTGGAGAGACAGCCCCTTTAACCTCCTGGTTCGCACAGGTTGCCAATTTGGCAGAGGATGAAAGGGAAGAGGGAGAACCAATGAGAGAGTAGCTGTTAGGCATTTGGACGGGCACATATCACTGTAATTTCCCGGCAGGAAGAAGAATTAACCAAAGTCTCAGCCACCCACCGGGAATCAGTATAGATCCTGAACCAAAATTTTGGACTTGCGGTCAGCTCACCAAAAACGAGTGGAAAAATGGAGCTCAGGGGCACAGCAATTAACAAACTGGCCGAGTAATAAAGGACAACTATCGTCCAAAAATCTGTTGAGGGAAGGCAACGAGGCAGACTTGAAAGCGTGGCAGAATAGCAGGAAACAGATTTCAAGAGGTACGTTGGAATCGCCTTTAAAGCACAGGAAGAGGGGCACAACTTCGACAATGATGCACTTCTCCAAAAAGGGCGTATGCGTTTTCTCCTGAATATATTCAGGAGAAAACGCATACGCCCTTTTTGGCCAAGCAAGCAAGCGGGCAATGCAAATCTGCACTACAAAGAAGTATCACATCCCACCGGTCAAAAGGGACATCCACAAAATGTGTAAAAACCAGAAAGGCAAGACAGGCCCTGGAGAACAGGGTGCCTTGTTATGCTGATGGGCGGGATGTAAATTGCCAACTGCCTCTCTGGAGGAGTGCATTGTGTTCCCTAAAACAAGTAAACAACAGAGCTACAGAGCCAAGGGCACTTCCAGTCTAGGGAATATACCTTGGGAAAACTGAAAATCAAAAAGACACAGCCACCCCAAAATTTAGGGCTGCACTGCTTACAAGGACCTCAACTTGGGTACACCTTAAATATCCCAGGAAATATAAAAGTGGTTCAAAAAATTGTGGTACTTACGTACGATGGAATATCCCTCAGCCATGAAATCAATGTCATAAGACCAGTAGCAGCAAAATGGGTGGATTCAGGTACGATGATTCTAAGTGAAATAAGTCACACAGAAAAAGAAACTTATCATAAGATATCACTTATGAAGATCCTGTAAACATGGCTACACTTGAACTGAGTTAGGAAAGAGAACAGTGTCTCACATTTAGAAAACACTCTTATGCCTGCTTAAGGGGGAAGGAGAGGTGGGGTGATGCATAAAACCAGAGTTTGATATAAGCACAGGTACCGTTCCAAAAACCAACTATGGATTAGACAAGACCTACACCTTCCTCAGTGAAAGGGACTCAAAACCCCATATTTCCCGCAGAGGAATATATCTGACTAGTAAGAATCTTAAAACCTATGTATTGGTATGTCTCCGTAAGGGAATCAAGTGTGTCTAGACTGGGATAAATATGGCAGCGAGAATCAGCTCAAACCCACTATAAAAAGGAATTTCAAAAATAAAACAAAAAAACTGGGAAATTCTTTACAATTCCTTCAGGGTCTCTGATGAAACCTGAAATGACCCTATCTACAATGACAGCTGGATGTGGCATAAGGCTGGACACTTGGGACTGAGAGGATTGGTGAGATTGGGTGAGCAAATGCAGACCCTTTAAAGCAATAATGCATGGCACACATTCCATGGGTCCCAACTCTCCAGGTTGAAGGGAATATTACTACAGATATAACATGTACGGGAAGCCTAGAGAACGGACACACTGTGAATACGAAAGGTTTCTAAAACTCAACGAATAGTCCCTCTCCTGGTGCTCTGGTTTGACTTTACATCTGCTTTATTATCAACCTCCCAACTTGGAGAGACAGCCCCTTTAACCTCCTGGTTCGCACAGGTTGCCAATTTGGCAGAGGATGAAAGGGAAGAGGGAGAACCAATGAGAGAGTAGCTGTTAGGCATTTGGACGGGCACATATCACTGTAATTTCCCGGCAGGAAGAAGAATTAACCAAAGTCTCAGCCACCCACCGGGAATCAGTATAGATCCTGAACCAAAATTTTGGACTTGCGGTCAGCTCACCAAAAACGAGTGGAAAAATGGAGCTCAGGGGCACAGCAATTAACAAACTGGCCGAGTAATAAAGGACAACTATCGTCCAAAAATCTGTTGAGGGAAGGCAACGAGGCAGACTTGAAAGCGTGGCAGAATAGCAGGAAACAGATTTCAAGAGGTACGTTGGAATCACCTTTAAAGCACAGGAAGAGGGGCACAACTTCGACAATGATGCACTTGGCCAAAAAGGGCGTATGCGTTTTCTCCTGAATATATTCAGGAGAAAACGCATACGCCCTTTTTGGCCAAGCAAGCAAGCGGGCAATGCAAATCTGCACTACAAAGAAGTATCACTTCCCACCGGTCAAAAGGGACATCCACAAAATGTGTAAAAACCAGAAAGGCAAGACAGGCCCTGGAGAACAGGGTGCCTTGTTATGCTGATGGGCGGGATGTAAATTGCCAACTGCCTCTCTGGAGGAGTGCATTGTGTTCCCTAAAACAAGTAAACAACAGAGCTACAGAGCCAAGGGCACTTCCAGTCTAGGGAATATACCTTGGGAAAACTGAAAATCAAAAAGACAGAGCCACCCCAAAATTTAGGGCTGCACTGCTTACAAGGACCTCAACTTGGGTACACCTTAAATATCCCAGGAAATATAAAAATGGTTCAAAAAATTGTGGTACTTACGTACGATGGAATATCCCTCAGCCATGAAATCAATGTCATAAGACCAGTAGCAGCAAAATGGGTGGATTCAGGTACGATGATTCTAAGTGAAATAAGTCACACAGAAAAAGAAACTTATCATAAGATATCACTTATGAAGATCCTGTAAACATGGCTACACTTGAACTGAGTTAGGAAAGAGAACAGTGTCTCACATTTAGAAAACACTCTTATGCCTGCTTAAGGGGGAAGGAGAGGTGGGGTGATGCATAAAACCAGAGTTTGATATAAGCACAGGTACCGTTCCAAAAACCAACTATGGAATAGACAAGACCTACACCTTCCTCAGTGAAAGGGACTCAAAACCCCATATTTCCCGCAGAAGAATATATCTGACTAGTAAGAATCTTAAAACCTATGTATTGATATGTCTCCGTAAGGGAATCAAGTGTGTCTAGACTGGGATAAATATGGCAGCGAGAATCAGCTCAAACCCACTATAAAAAGGAATTTCAAAAATAAAACAAAATAACTGGGAAATTCTTTACAATTCCTTCAGGGTCTCTGATGAAACCTGAAATGACCCTATCTACAATGACAGCTGGATGTGGCATAAGGCTGGACACTTGGGACTGAGAGGATTGGTGAGATTGGGTGAGCAAATGCAGACCCTTTAAAGCAATAATGCATGGCACACATTCCATGGGTCCCAACTCTCCAGGTTGAAGGGAATATTACTACAGATATAACATGTACGGGAATCCTAGAGAACGGACACACTGTGAATACGAAAGGTTTCTAAAACTCAACGAATAGTCCCTCTCCTGGTGCTCCGGTTTGACTTTCCATCTGCTTTATTATCAACCTCCCAACTTGGAGAGACAGCCCCTTTAACCTCCCGGTTCGCACAGGTTGCCAATTTGGCAGAGGATGAAAGGGAAGAGGGAGAACCAATGAGAGAGTAGCTGTTAGGCATTTGGACAGGCACATATCACTGTAATTTCCCGGCAGGAAGAAGAATTAACCAAAGTCTCAGCCACCCACCGGGAATCAGTATAGATCCTGAACCAAAATTTTGGACTTGCGGTCAGCTCACCAAAAACGAGTTGAAAAATGGAGCTCAGGGGCACAGCAATTCACAAACTGGCCGAGTAATAAAGGACAACTATCGTCCAAAAATCTGTTGAGGGAAGGCAACGAGGCGGACTTGAAAGCGAGGCAGAATAGCAGGAAACAGATTTCAAGAGGTACGTTGGAATCGCCTTTAAAGCACAGGAAGAGGGGCACAACTTCGACAGTGATGCACTTGGCCAAAAAGGGCGTATGCGTTTTCTCCTGAATATATTCAGGAGAAAACGCATACGCCCTTTTTGGCCAAGCAAGCAAGCGGGCAATGCAAATCTGCACTACAAAGAAGTATCACTTCCCACCGGTCAAAAGGGACATCCACAAAATGTGTAAAACCCAGAAAGGCAAGACAGGCCCTGGAGAACAGGGAGCCTTGTTATGCTGATGGGCGGGATGTAAATTGCCAACTGCCTCTCTGGAGGAGTGCATTGTGTTCCCTAAAACAAGTAAACAACAGAGCTACAGAGCCAAGGGCACTTCCAGTCTAGGGAATATACCTTGGGAAAACTGAAAATCAAAAAGACACAGCCACCCCAAAATTTAGGGCTGCACTGCTTACAAGGACCTCAACTTGGGTACACCTTAAATATCCCAGGAAATATAAAAATGGTTCAAAAAATTGTGGTACTTACGTACGATGGAATATCCCTCAGCCATGAAATCAATGTCATAAGACCAGTAGCAGCAAAATGGGTGTATTCAGGTAGGATGATTCTAAGTGAAATAAGTCACACAGAAAAATAAACTTATCATAAGTTATCACTTTTGAAGATCCTGTAAACATGGCTACACTTGAACTGAGTTAGGAAAGAGAACAGTGTCTCACATTTAGAAAACACTCTTATGCCTGCTTAAGGGGGAAGGAGAGGTGGGGTGATGCATAAAACCAGAGTTTGATATAAGCACAGGTACCGTTCCAAAAACCAACTATGGAATAGACAAGACCTACACCTTCCTCAGTGAAAGGGACTCAAAACCCCATATTTCCCGCAGAGGAATATATCTGACTAGTAAGAATCTTAAAACCTATGTATTGGTATGTCTCCGTAAGGGAATCAAGTGTGTCTAGACTGGTATAAATATGGCAGCGAGAATCAGCTCAAACCCACTATAAAAAGGAATTTCAAAAATAAAACAAAAAAACTGGGAAATTCTTTACAATTCCTTCAGGGTCTCTGATGAAACCTGAAATGACCCTATCTACAATGACAGCTGGATGTGGCATATGGCTGGACACTTGGGACTGAGAGCATTGGTGAGATTGGGTGAGCAAATGCAGACCCTTTAAAGCAATAATGCATGGCACACATTCCATGGGTCCCAACTCTCCAGGTTGAAGGGAATATTACTACAGATATAACATGTACGGGAATCCTAGAGAACGGACACACTGTGAATACGAAAGGTTTCTAAAACTCAACGAATAGTCCCTCTCCTGGTGCTCCGGTTTGACTTTCCATCTGCTTTATTATCAACCTCCCAACTTGGAGAGACAGCCCCTTTAACCTCCTGGTTCGCACAGGTTGCCAATTTGGCAGAGGATGAAAGGGAAGAGGGAGAACCAATGAGAGAGTAGCTGTTAGGCATTTGGACGGGCACATATCACTGTAATTTCCCGGCAGGAAGAAGAATTAACCAAAGTCTCAGCCACCCACCGGGAATCAGTATAGATCCTGAACCAAAATTTTGGACTTGCGGTCAGCTCACCAAAAACGAGTTGAAAAATGGAGCTCAGGGGCACAGCAATTCACAAACTGGCCGAGTAATAAAGGACAACTATCGTCCAAAAATCTGTTGAGGGAAGGCAACGAGGCGGACTTGAAAGCGAGGCAGAATAGCAGGAAACAGATTTCAAGAGGTACGTTGGAATCGCCTTTAAAGCACAGGAAGAGGGGCACAACTTCGACAATGATGCACTTGGCCAAAAAGGGCGTATGCGTTTTCGCCTGAATATATTCAGGAGAAAACGCATACGCCCTTTTTGGCCAAGCAAGCAAGCGGGCAATGCAAATCTGCACTACAAAGAAGTATCACTTCCCACCGGTCAAAAGGGACATCCACAAAATGTGTAAAAACCAGAAAGGCAAGACAGGCCCTGGAGAACAGGGAGCCTTGTTATGCTGATGGGCGGGATGTAAATTGCCAACTGCCTCTCTGGAGGAGTGCATTGTGTTCCCTAAAACAAGTAAACAACAGAGCTACAGAGCCAAGGGCACTTCCAGTCTAGGGAATATACCTTGGGAAAACTGAAAATCAAAAAGACACAGCCACCCCAAAATTTAGGGCTGCACTGCTTACAAGGACCTCAACTTGGGTACACCTTAAATATCCCAGGAAATATAAAAATGGTTCAAAAAATTGTGGTACTTACGTACGATGGAATATCCCTCAGCCATGAAATCAATGTCATAAGACCAGTAGCAGCAAAATGGGTGGATTCAGGTACGATGATTCTAAGTGAAATAAATCACACAGAAAAAGAAACTTATCATAAGATATCACTTATGAAGATCCTGTAAACATGGCTACACTTGAACTGAGTTAGGAAAGAGAACAGTGTCTCACATTTAGAAAACACTCTTATGCCTGCTTAAGGGGGAAGGAGAGGTGGGGTGATGCATAAAACCAGAGTTTGATATAAGCACAGGTACCGTTCCAAAAACCAACTATGGATTAGACAAGACCTACACCTTCCTCAGTGAAAGGGACTCAAAACCCCATATTTCCCGCAGAGGAATATATCTGACTAGTAAGAATCTTAAAACCTATGTATTGGTATGTCTCCATAAGGGAATCAAGTGTGTCTCGACTGGGATAAATATGGCAGCGAGAATCAGCTCAAACCCACTATAAAAAGGAATTTCAAAAATAAAACAAAAAAACTGGGAAATTCTTTACAATTCCTTCAGGGTCTCTGATGAAACCTGAAATGACCCTATCTACAATGACAGCTGGATGTGGCATAAGGCTGGACACTTGGGACTGAGAGGATTGGTGAGATTGGGTGAGCAAATGCAGACCCTTTAAAGCAATAATGCATGGCACACATTCCATGGGTCCCAACTCTCCAGGTTGAAGGGAATATTACTACAGATATAACATGTACGGGAATCCTAGAGAACGGACACACTGTGAATACGAAAGGTTTCTAAAACTCAACGAATAGTCCCTCTCCTGGTGCTCCGGTTTGACTTTCCATCTGCTTTATTATCAACCTCCCAACTTGGAGAGACAGCCCCTTTAACCTCCTGGTTCGCACAGGTTTCCAATTTGGCAGAGGATGAAAGGGAAGAGGGAGAACCAATGAGAGAGTAGCTGTTAGGCATTTGGACGGGCACATATCACTGTAATTTCCTGGCAGGAAGAAGAATTAACCAAAGTCTCAGCCACCCACCGGGAATCAGTATAGATCCTGAACCAAAATTTTGGACTTGCGGTCAGCTCACCAAAAACGAGTTGAAAAATGGAGCTCAGGGGCACAGCAATTCACAAACTGGCCGAGTAATAAAGGACAACTATCGTCCAAAAATCTGTTGAGGGAAGGCAACGAGGCGGACTTGAAAGCGAGGCAGAATAGCAGGAAACAGATTTCCAGAGGTACGTTGGAATCGCCTTTAAAGCACAGGAAGAGGGGCACAACTTCGACAATGATGCACTTGGCCAAAAAGGGTGTATGCGTTTTCTCCTGAATATATTCAGGAGAAAACGCATACGCCCTTTTTGGCCAAGCAAGCAAGCGGGCAATGCAAATCTGCACTACAAAGAAGTATCACTTCCCACCGGTCAAAAGGGACATCCACAAAATGTGTAAAAACCAGAAAGGCAAGACAGGCCCTGGAGAACAGGGAGCCTTGTTATGCTGATGGGCGGGATGTAAATTGCCAGCTGCCTCTCTGGAGGAGTGCATTGTGTTCCCTAAAACCAGTAAACAACAGAGCTACAGAGCCAAGGGCACTTCCAGTCTAGGGAATATACCTTGGGAAAACTGAAAATCAAAAAGACACAGCCACCCCAAAATTTAGGGCTGCACTGCTTACAAGGACCTCAACTTGGGTACACCTTAAATATCCCAGGAAATATAAAGATGGTTCAAAAAATTGTGGTACTTACGTACGATGGAATATCCCTCAGCCATGAAATCAATGTCATAAGACCAGTAGCAGCAAAATGGGTGGATTCAGGTACGATGATTCTAAGTGACATAAGTCACACAGAAAAAGAAACTTATCATAAGATATCACTTATGAAGATCCTGTAAACATGGCTACACTTGAACTGAGTTAGGAAAGAGAACAGTGTCTCACATTTAGAAAACACTCTTATGCCTGCTTAAGGGGGAAGGAGAGGTGGGGTGATGCATAAAACCAGAGTTTGATATAAGCACAGGTACCGTTCCAAAAACCAACTATGGAATAGACAAGACCTACACCTTCCTCAGTGAAAGGGACTCAAAACCCCATATTTCCCGCAGAGGAATATATCTGACTAGTAAGAATCTTAAAACCTATGTATTGATATGTCTCCGTAAGGGAATCAAGTGTGTCTAGACTGGGGTAAATATGGCAGCGAGAATCAGCTCAAACCCACTATAAAAAGGAATTTCAAAAATAAAACAAAAAAACTGGGAAATTCTTTACAATTCCTTCAGGGTCTCTGATGAAACCTGAAATGACCCTATCTACAATGACAGCTGGATGTGGCATAAGGCTGGACACTTGGGACTGAGAGGATTGGTGAGATTGGGTGAGCAAATGCAGACCCTTTAAAGCAATAATGCATGGCACACATTCCATGGGTCCCAACTCTCCAGGTTGAAAGGAATATTACTACAGATATAACATGTACGGGAATCCTAGAGAATGGACACACTGTGAATACGAAAGGTTTCTAAAACTCAACGAATAGTCCCTCTCCTGGTGCTCCGGTTTGACTTTCCATCTGCTTTATTATCAACCTCCCAACTTGGAGAGACAGCCCCTTTAACCTCCTGGTTCTCACAGGTTGCCAATTTGGCAGAGGATGAAAGGGAAGAGGGAGAACCAATGAGAGAGTAGCTGTTAGGCATTTGGACGGGCACATATCACTGTAATTTCCCGGCAGGAAGAAGAATTAACCAAAGTCTCAGCCACCCACCGGGAATCAGTATAGATCCTGAACCAAAATTTTGGACTTGCGGTCAGCTCACCAAAAACGAGTTGAAAAATGGAGCTCAGGGGCACAGCAATTCACAAACTGGCCGAGTAATAAAGGACAACTATCGTCCAAAAATCTGTTGAGGGAAGGCAACGAGGCGGACTTGAACGCGAGGCAGAATAGCAGGAAACAGATTTCCAGAGGTACGTTGGAATCGCCTTTAAAGCACAGGAAGAGGGGCACAACTTCGACAATGATGCACTTGGCCAAAATGGGCGTATGCCTTTTCTCCTGAATATATTCAGGAGAAAACGCATACGCCCTTTTTGGCCAAGCAAGCAAGCGGGCAATGCAAATCTGCACTACAAAGAAGTATCACTTCCCACCGGTCAAAAGGGACATCCACAAAATGTGTAAAAACCAGAAAGGCAAGACAGGCCCTGGAGAACAGGGAGCCTTGTTATGCTGATGGGCGGGATGTAAATTGCCAGCTGCCTCTCTGGAGGAGTGCATTGTGTTCCCTAAAACCAGTAAACAACAGAGCTACAGAGCCAAGGGCACTTCCAGTCTAGGGAATATACCTTGGGAAAACTGAAAATCAAAAAGAAACAGCCACCCCAAAATTTAGGGCTGCACTGCTTACAAGGACCTCAACTTGGGTACACCTTAAATATCCCAGGAAATATAAAAATGGTTCAAAAAATTGTGGTACTTACGTACGATGGAATATCCCTCAGCCATGAAATCAATGTCATAAGACCAGTAGCAGCAAAATGGGTGGATTCAGGTACGATGATTCTAAGTGAAATAAGTCACACAGAAAAAGAAACTTATCATAAGATATCACTTATGAAGATCCTGTAAACATGGCTACACTTGAACTGAGTTAGGAAAGAGAACAGTGTCTCACATTTAGAAAACACTCTTATGCCTGCTTAAGGGGGAAGGAGAGGTGGGGTGATGCATAAAACCAGAGTTTGATATAAGCACAGGTACCGTTCCAAAAACCAACTATGGAATAGACAAGACCTACACCTTCCTCAGTGAAAGGGACTCAAAACCCCATATTTCCCGCAGAGGAATATATCTGACTAGTAAGAATCTTAAAACCTATGTATTGATATGTCTCCGTAAGGGAATCAAGTGTGTCTAGACTGGGATAAATATGGCAGCGAGAATCAGCTCAAACCCACTATAAAAAGGAATTTCAAAAATAAAACAAAAAAACTGGGAAATTCTTTACAATTCCTTCAGGGTCTCTGATGAAACCTGAAATGACCCTATCTACAATGACAGCTGGATGTGGCATAAGGCTGGACACTTGGGACTGAGAGGATTGGTGAGATTGGGTGAGCAAATGCAGACCCTTTAAAGCAATAATGCATGGCACACATTCCATGGGTCCCAACTCTCCAGGTTGAAGGGAATATTACTACAGATATAACATGTACGGGAATCCTAGAGAACGGACACACTGTGAATACGAAAGGTTTCTAAAACTCAACGAATAGTCCCTCTCCTGGTGCTCCGGTTTGACTTTCCATCTGCTTTATTATCAACCTCCCAACTTAGAGAGACAGCCCCTTTAACCTCCTGGTTCGCACAGGTTGCCAATTTGGCAGAGGATGAAAGGGAAGAGGGAGAACCAATGAGAGAGTAGCTGTTAGGCATTTGGACGGGCACATATCACTGTAATTTCCCGGCAGGAAGAAGAATTAACCAAAGTCTCAGCCACCCACCGGGAATCAGTATAGATCCTGAACCAAAATTTTGGACTTGCGGTCAGCTCACCAAAAACGAGTTGAAAAATGGAGCTCAGGGGCACAGCAATTCACAAACTGGCCGAGTAATAAAGGACAAGTATCGTCCAAAAATCTGTTGAGTGAAGGCAACGAGGCGGACTTGAAAGCGAGGCAGAATAGCAGGAAACAGATTTCAAGAGGTACGTTGGAATCGCCTTTAAAGCACAGGAAGAGGGGCACAACTTCAACAATGATGCACTTGGCCAAAAAGGGCGTATGCGTTTTCTCCTGAATATATTCAGGAGAAAACGCATACGCCCTTTTTGGCCAAGCAAGCAAGCGGGCAATGCAAATCTGCACTACAAAGAAGTATCACTTCCCACCGGTCCAAAGGGACATCCACAAAATGTGTAAAAACCAGAAAGGCAAGACAGGCCCTGGAGAACAGGGTGCCTTGTTATGCTGATGGGCGGGATGTAAATTGCCAACTGCCTCTCTGGAGGAGTGCATTGTGTTCCCTAAAACAAGTAAAGAACAGAGCTACAGAGCCAAGGGCACTTCCAGTCTAGGGAATATACCTTGGGAAAACTGAAAATCAAAAAGACACAGCCACCCCAAAATTTAGGGCTGCACTGCTTACAAGGACCTCAACTTGGGTACACCTTAAATATCCCAGGAAATATAAAAATGGTTCAAAAAATTGTGGTACTTACGTACGATGGAATATCCCTCAGCCATGAAATCAATGTCATAAGACCAGTAGCAGCAAAATGGGTGGATTCAGGTACGATGATTCTAAGTGAAATAAGTCACACAGAAAAAGAAACTTATCATAAGATATCACTTATGAAGATCCTGTAAACATGGCTACACTTGAACTGAGTTAGGAAAGAGAACAGTGTCTCACATTTAGAAAACACTCTTATGCCTGCTTAAGGGGGAAGGAGAGGTGGGGTGATGCATAAAACCAGAGTTTGATATAAGCACAGGTACCGTTCCAAAAACCAACTATGGAATAGACAAGACCTACACCTTCCTCAGTGAAAGGGACTCAAAACCCCATATTTCCCGCAGAGGAATATATCTGACTAGTAAGAATCTTAAAACCTATGTATTGATATGTCTCCGTAAGGGAATCAAGTGTGTCTAGACTGGGATAAATATGGCAGCGAGAATCAGCTCAAACCCACTATAAAAAGGAATTTCAAAAATAAAACAAAAAAACTGGGAAATTCTTTACAATTCCTTCAGGGTCTCTGATGAAACCTGAAATGACCCTATCTACAATGACAGCTGGATGTGGCATAAGGCTGGACACTTGGGACTGAGAGGATTGGTGAGATTGGGTGAGCAAATGCAGACCCTTTAAAGCAATAATGCATGGCACACATTCCATGGGTCCCAACTCTCCAGGTTGAAGGGAATATTACTACAGATATAACATGTACGGGAATCCTAGAGAACGGACACACTGTGAATACGAAAGGTTTCTAAAACTCAACGAATAGTCCCTCTCCTGGTGCTCCGGTTTGACTTTCCATCTGCTTTATTATCAACCTCCCAACTTAGAGAGACAGCCCCTTTAACCTCCTGGTTCGCACAGGTTGCCAATTTGGCAGAGGATGAAAGGGAAGAGGGAGAACCAATGAGAGAGTAGCTGTTAGGCATTTGGACGGGCACATATCACTGTAATTTCCCGGCAGGAAGAAGAATTAACCAAAGTCTCAGCCACCCACCGGGAATCAGTATAGATCCTGAACCAAAATTTTGGACTTGCGGTCAGCTCACCAAAAACGAGTTGAAAAATGGAGCTCAGGGGCACAGCAATTCACAAACTGGCCGAGTAATAAAGGACAAGTATCGTCCAAAAATCTGTTGAGTGAAGGCAACGAGGCGGACTTGAAAGCGAGGCAGAATAGCAGGAAACAGATTTCAAGAGGTACGTTGGAATCGCCTTTAAAGCACAGGAAGAGGGGCACAACTTCAACAATGATGCACTTGGCCAAAAAGGGCGTATGCGTTTTCTCCTGAATATATTCAGGAGAAAACGCATACGCCCTTTTTGGCCAAGCAAGCAAGCGGGCAATGCAAATCTGCACTACAAAGAAGTATCACTTCCCACCGGTCCAAAGGGACATCCACAAAATGTGTAAAAACCAGAAAGGCAAGACAGGCCCTGGAGAACAGGGTGCCTTGTTATGCTGATGGGCGGGATGTAAATTGCCAACTGCCTCTCTGGAGGAGTGCATTGTGTTCCCTAAAACAAGTAAACAACAGAGCTACAGAGCCAAGGGCACTTCCAGTCTAGCGAATATACCTTGGGAAAACTGAAAATCAAAAAGACACAGCCACCCCAAAATTTAGGGCTGCACTGCTTACAAGGACCTCAACTTGGGTACACCTTAAATATCCCAGGAAATATAAAAATGGTTCACAAAATTGTGGTACTTACGTACGATGGAATATCCCTCAGCCATGAAATCAATGTCATAAGACCAGTAGCAGCAAAATGGGTGGATTCAGGTACGATGATTCTAAGTGAAATAAGTCACACAGAAAAAGAAACTTATCATAAGATATCACTTATGAAGATCCTGTAAACATGGCTACACTTGAACTGAGTTAGGAAAGAGAACAGTGTCTCACATTTAGAAAACACTCTTATGCCTGCTTAAGGGGGAAGGAGAGGTGGGGTGATGCATAAAACCAGAGTTTGATATAAGCACAGGTACCGTTCCAAAAACCAACTATGGAATAGACAAGACCTACACCTTCCTCAGTGAAAGGGACTCAAAACCCCATATTTCCCGCAGAGGAATATATCTGACTAGTAAGAATCTTAAAACCTATGTATTGATATGTCTCCGTAAGGGAATCAAGTGTGTCTAGACTGGGGTAAATATGGCAGCGAGAATCAGCTCAAACCCACTATAAAAAGGAATTTCAAAAATAAAACAAAAAAACTGGGAAATTCTTTACAATTCCTTCAGGGTCTCTGATGAAACCTGAAATGACCCTATCTACAATGACAGCTGGATGTGGCATAAGGCTGGACACTTGGGACTGAGAGGATTGGTGAGATTGGGTGAGCAAATGCAGACCCTTTAAAGCAATAATGCATGGCACACATTCCATGGGTCCCAACTCTCCAGGTTGAAAGGAATATTACTACAGATATAACATGTACGGGAATCCTAGAGAATGGACACACTGTGAATACGAAAGGTTTCTAAAACTCAACGAATAGTCCCTCTCCTGGTGCTCCGGTTTGACTTTCCATCTGCTTTATTATCAACCTCCCAACTTGGAGAGACAGCCCCTTTAACCTCCTGGTTCGCACAGGTTGCCAATTTGGCAGAGGATGAAAGGGAAGAGGGAGAACCAATGAGAGAGTAGCTGTTAGGCATTTGGACGGGCACATATCACTGTAATTTCCCGGCAGGAAGAAGAATTAACCAAAGTCTCAGCCACCCACCGGGAATCAGTATAGATCCTGAACCAAAATTTTGGACTTGCGGTCAGCTCACCAAAAACGAGTTGAAAAATGGAGCTCAGGGGCACAGCAATTCACAAACTGGCCGAGTAATAAAGGACAACTATCGTCCAAAAATCTGTTGAGGGAAGGCAACGAGGCGGACTTGAAAGCGAGGCAGAATAGCAGGAAACAGATTTCAAGAGGTACGTTGGAATCGCCTTTAAAGCACAGGAAGAGGGGCACAACTTCGACAATGATGCACTTGGCCAAAAAGGGCGTATGCGTTTTCGCCTGAATATATTCAGGAGAAAACGCATACGCCCTTTTTGGCCAAGCAAGCAAGCGGGCAATGCAAATCTGCACTACAAAGAAGTATCACTTCCCACCGGTCAAAAGGGACATCCACAAAATGTGTAAAAACCAGAAAGGCAAGACAGGCCCTGGAGAACAGGGAGCCTTGTTATGCTGATGGGCGGGATGTAAATTGCCAACTGCCTCTCTGGAGGAGTGCATTGTGTTCCCTAAAACAAGTAAACAACAGAGCTACAGAGCCAAGGGCACTTCCAGTCTAGGGAATATACCTTGGGAAAACTGAAAATCAAAAAGACACAGCCACCCCAAAATTTAGGGTTGCACTGCTTACAAGGACCTCAACTTGGGTACACCTTAAATATCCCAGGAAATATAAAAATGGTTCACAAAATTGTGGTACTTACGTACGATGGAATATCCCTCAGCCATGAAATCAATGTCATAAGACCAGTAGCAGCAAAATGGGTGGATTCAGGTACGATGATTCTAAGTGAAATAAGTCACACAGAAAAAGAAACTTATCATAAGATATCACTTATGAAGATCCTGTAAACATGGCTACACTTGAACTGAGTTAGGAAAGAGAACAGTGTCTCACATTTAGAAAACACTCTTATGCCTGCTTAAGGGGGAAGGAGAGGTGGGGTGATGCATAAAACCAGAGTTTGATATAAGCACAGGTACCGTTCCAAAAACCAACTATGGAATAGACAAGACCTACACCTTCCTCAGTGAAAGGGACTCAAAACCCCATATTTCCCGCAGAGGAATATATCTGACTAGTAAGAATCTTAAAACCTATGTATTGATATGTCTCCGTAAGGGAATCAAGTGTGTCTAGACTGGGATAAATATGGCAGCGAGAATCAGCTCAAACCCACTATAAAAAGGAATTTCAAAAATAAAACAAAAAAAAACTGGGAAATTCTTTACAATTCCTTCAGGGTCTCTGATGAAACCTGAAATGACCCTATCTACAATGACAGCTGGATGTGGCATAAGGCTGGACACTTGGGACTGAGAGGATTGGTGAGATTGGGTGAGCAAATGCAGACCCTTTAAAGCAATAATGCATGGCACACATTCCATGGGTCCCAACTCTCCAGGTTGAAGGGAATATTACTACAGATATAACATGTACGGGAATCCTAGAGAACGGACACACTGTGAATACGAAAGGTTTCTAAAACTCAACGAATAGTCCCTCTCCTGGTGCTCCGGTTTGACTTTCCATCTGCTTTATTATCAACCTCCCAACTTGGAGAGACAGCCCCTTTAACCTCCTGGTTCGCACAGGTTGCCAATTTGGCAGAGGATGAAAGGGAAGAGGGAGAACCAATGAGAGAGTAGCTGTTAGGCATTTGGACGGGCACATATCACTGTAATTTCCCGGCAGGAAGAAGAATTAACCAAAGTCTCAGCCACCCACCGGGAATCAGTATAGATCCTGAACCAAAATTTTGGACTTGCGGTCAGCTCACCAAAAACGAGTTGAAAAATGGAGCTCAGGGGCACAACAATCCACAAACTGGCCGAGTAATAAAGGACAACTATCGTCCAAAAATCTGTTGAGGGAAGGCAACGAGGCGGACTTGAAAGCGAGGCAGAATAGCAGGAAACAGATTTCCAGAGGTACGTTGGAATCACCTTTAAAGCACAGGAAGAGGGGCACAACTTCGACAATGATGCACTTGGCCCAAAAGGGCGTATGCGTTTTCTCCTGAATATATTCAGGAGAAAACGCATACGCCCTTTTTGGCCAAGCAAGCAAGCGGGCAATGCAAATCTGCACTACAAAGATGTATCACTTCCCACCGGTCAAAAGGGACATCCACAGGGCATCCCTGGTGGCGCAGTGGTGGCGAGTCCGCCTGCCGATGCAGGGGACGCGGGTTCGTGCCCCGGTCCGGGAGGATCCCACATGCCGCGGAGCTGCTGGGCCCGTGAGCCATGGCCGCTGAGCCTGCGCGTCCGGAGCCTGTGCTCCGCAACGGGAGAGACCACAACAGTGAGAGGCCCGCGTACCGCAAAAAAAAAAAAAAAAAAAAAAAGAAAAAAAAAAAAAAAAGGGACATCCACAAAATGTGTAAAAACCAGAAAGGCACGACAGGCCCTGGAGAACAGGGTGCCTTGTTATGCTGATGGGCGGGATGTAAATTGCCAGCTGCCTCTCTTGAGGAGTGCATTGTGTTCCCTAAAACAAGTAAACAACAGAGCTACAGAGCCAAGGGCACTTCCAGTCTAGGGAATATACCTTGGGAAAACTGAAAATCAAAAAGACACAGCCACCCCAAAATTTAGGGCTGCACTGCTTACAAGGACCTCAACTTGGGTACACCTTAAATATCCCAGGAAATATAAAAATGGTTCAAAAAATTGTGGTACTTACGTACGATGGAATATCCCTCAGCCATGAAATCAATGTCATAAGACCAGTAGCAGCAAAATGGGTGGATTCAGGTACGATGATTCTAAGTGAAATAAGTCACACAGAAAAAGAAACTTATCATAAGATATCACTTATGAAGATCCTGTAAACATGGCTACACTTGAACTGAGTTAGGAAAGAGAACAGTGTCTCACATTTAGAAAACACTCTTATGCCTGCTTAAGGGGGAAGGAGAGGTGGGGTGATGCATAAAACCAGAGTTTGATATAAGCACAGGTACCGTTCCAAAAACCAACTATGGAATAGACAAGACCTACACCTTCCTCAGTGAAAGGGACTCAAAACCCCATATTTCCCGCAGAGGAATATATCTGACTAGTAAGAATCTTAAAAGCTATGTATTGATATGTCTCCGTAAGGGAATCAAGTGTGTCTAGACTGGGATAAATATGGCAGCGAGAATCAGCTCAAACCCACTATAAAAAGGAATTTCAAAAATAAAACAAAAAAACTGGGAAATTCTTTACAATTCCTTCAGGGTCTCTGATGAAACCTGAAATGACCCTATCTACAATGACAGCTGGATGTGGCATAAGGCTGGACACTTGGGACTGAGAGGATTGGTGAGATTGGGTGAGCAAATGCAGACCCTTTAAAGCAATAATGCATGGCACACATTCCATGGGTCCCAACTCTCCAGGTTGAAGGGAATATTACTACAGATATAACATGTACGGGAATCCTAGAGAACGGACACACTGTGAATACGAAAGGTTTCTAAAACTCAACGAATAGTCCCTCTCCTGGTGCTCCGGTTTGACTTTCCATCTGCTTTATTATCAACCTCCCAACTTAGAGAGACAGCCCCTTTAACCTCCTGGTTCGCACAGGTTGCCAATTTGGCAGAGGATGAAAGGGAAGAGGGAGAACCAATGAGAGAGTAGCTGTTAGGCATTTGGACGGGCATATATCACTGTAATTTCCCGGCAGGAAGAAGAATTAACCAAAGTCTCAGCCACCCACCGGGAATCAGTATAGATCCTGAACGAAAATTTTGGACTTGAGGTCAGCTCACCAAAAACGAGTTGAAAAATGGAGCTCAGGGGCACAGCAATTCACAAACTGGCCGAGTAATAAAGGACAACTATCGTCCAAAAATCTGTTGAGGGAAGGCAACGAGGCGGACTTGAAAGCGAGGCAGAATAGCAGGAAACAGATTTCAAGAGGTACGTTGGAATCGCCTTTAAAGCACAGGAAGAGGGGCACAACTTCGACAATGATGCACTTGGCCAAAAAGGGCGTATGCGTTTTCGCCTGAATATATTCAGGAGAAAACGCATACGCCCTTTTTGGCCAAGCAAGCAAGCGGGCAATGCAAA
This sequence comes from Hyperoodon ampullatus, assembly GCF_949752795.1. NCBI lineage: Eukaryota > Metazoa > Chordata > Mammalia > Artiodactyla > Ziphiidae > Hyperoodon > Hyperoodon ampullatus. Next base: position 490,176 of record NC_136922.1, read on the forward strand.
TCTGCACTACAAAGAAGTATCACTTCCCACCGGTCAAAAGGGACATCCACAAAATGTGTAAAAACCAGAAAGGCAAGACAGGCCCTGGAGAACAGGGAGCCTTGTTATGCTGATGGGCGGGATGTAAATTGCCAACTGCCTCTCTGGAGGAGTGCATTGTGTTCCCTAAAACAAGTAAACAACAGAGCTACAGAGCCAAGGGCACTTCCAGTCTAGGGAATATACCTTGGGAAAACTGAAAATCAAAAAGACACAGCCACCCCAAAATTTAGGGCTGCACTGCTTACAAGGACCTCAACTTGGGTACACCTTAAATATCCCAGGAAATATAAAAATGGTTCACAAAATTGTGGTACTTACGTACGATGGAATATCCCTCAGCCATGAAATCAATGTCATAAGACCAGTAGCAGCAAAATGGGTGGATTCAGGTACGATGATTCTAAGTGAAATAAGTCACACAGAAAAAGAAACTTATCATAAGATATCACTTATGAAGATCCTGTAAACATGGCTACACTTGAAATGAGTTAGGAAAGAGAACAGTGTCTCACATTTAGAAAACACTCTTATGCCTGCTTAAGGGGGAAGGAGAGGTGGGGTGATGCATAAAACCAGAGTTTGATATAAGCACAGGTACCGTTCCAAAAACCAACTATGGAATAGACAAGACCTACACCTTCCTCAGTGAAAGGGACTCAAAACCCCATATTTCCCGCAGAGGAATATATCTGACTAGTAAGAATCTTAAAACCTATGTATTGATATGTCTCCGTAAGGGAATCAAGTGTGTCTAGACTGGGATAAATATGGCAGCGAGAATCAGCTCAAACCCACTATAAAAAGGAATTTCAAAAATAAAACAAAAAAACTGGGAAATTCTTTACAATTCCTTCAGGGTCTCTGATGAAACCTGAAATGACCCTATCTACAATGACAGCTGGATGTGGCATAAGGCTGGACACTTGGGACTGAGAGGATTGGTGAGATTGGGTGAGCAAATGCAGACCCTTTAAAGCAATAATGCATGGCACACATTCCATGGGTCCCAACTCTCCAGGTTGAAGGGAATATTACTACAGATATAACATGTACGGGAATCCTAGAGAACGGACACACTGTGAATACGAAAGGTTTCTAAAACTCAACGAATAGTCCCTCTCCTGGTGCTCCGGTTTGACTTTCCATCTGCTTTATTATCAACCTCCCAACTTGGAGAGACAGCCCCTTTAACCTCCTGGTTCGCACAGGTTGCCAATTTGGCAGAGGATGAAAGGGAAGAGGGAGAACCAATGAGAGAGTAGCTGTTAGGCATTTGGACGGGCACATATCACTGTAATTTCCCGGCAGGAAGAAGAATTAACCAAAGTCTCAGCCACCCACCGGGAATCAGTATAGATCCTGAACCAAAATTTTAGACTTGCGGTCAGCTCACCAAAAACGAGTTGAAAAATGGAGCTCAGGGGCACAACAATCCACAAACTGGCCGAGTAATAAAGGACAACTATCGTCCAAAAATCTGTTGAGGGAAGGCAACGAGGCGGACTTGAAAGCGAGGCAGAATAGCAGGAAACAGATTTCCAGAGGTACGTTGGAATCGACTTTAAAGCACAGGAAGAGGGGCACAACTTCGACAATGATGCACTTGGCCCAAAAGGGCGTATGCGTTTTCTCCTGAATATATTCAGGAGAAAACGCATACGCCCTTTTTGGCCAAGCAAGCAAGCGGGCAATGCAAATCTGCACTACAAAGATGTATCACTTCCCACCGGTCAAAAGGGACATCCACAGGGCATCCCTGGTGGCGCAGTGGTGGCGAGTCCGCCTGCCGATGCAGGGGACGCGGGTTCGTGCCCCGGTCCGGGAGGATCCCACATGCCACGGAGCTGCTGGGCCCGTGAGCCATGGCCGCTGAGCCTGCGCGTCCGGAGCCTGTGCTCCGCAACGGGAGAGACCACAACAGTGAGAGGCCCGCGTACCGCAAAAAAAAAAAAAAAAAAAAAAAAAGAAAAAAAAAAAAAAAAAGGGACATCCACAAAATGTGTAAAAACCAGAAAGGCACGACAGGCCCTGGAGAACAGGGTGCCTTGTTATGCTGATGGGCGGGATGTAAATTGCCAGCTGCCTCTCTTGAGGAGTGCATTGTGTTCCCTAAAACAAGTAAACAACAGAGCTACAGAGCCAAGGGCACTTCCAGTCTAGGGAATATACCTTGGGAAAACTGAAAATCAAAAAGACACAGCCACCCCAAAATTTAGGGCTGCACTGCTTACAAGGACCTCAACTTGGGTACACCTTAAATATCCCAGGAAATATAAAAATGGTTCACAAAATTGTGGTACTTACGTACGATGGAATATCCCTCAGCCATGAAATCAATGTCATAAGACCAGTAGCAGCAAAATGGGTGGATTCAGGTACGATGATTCTAAGTGAAATAAGTCACACAGAAAAAGAAACTTATCATAAGATATCACTTATGAAGATCCTGTAAACATGGCTACACTTGAACTGAGTTAGGAAAGAGAACAGTGTCTCACATTTAGAAAACACTCTTATGCCTGCTTAAGGGGGAAGGAGAGGTGGGGTGATGCATAAAACCAGAGTTTGATATAAGCACAGGTACCGTTCCAAAAACCAACTATGGAATAGACAAGACCTACACCTTCCTCAGTGAAAGGGACTCAAAACCCCATATTTCCCGCAGAGGAATATATCTGACTAGTAAGAATCTTAAAAGCTATGTATTGATATGTCTCCGTAAGGGAATCAAGTGTGTCTAGACTGGGATAAATATGGCAGCGAGAATCAGCTCAAACCCACTATAAAAAGGAATTTCAAAAATAAAACAAAAAAACTGGGAAATTCTTTACAATTCCTTCAGGGTCTCTGATGAAACCTGAAATGACCCTATCTACAATGACAGCTGGATGTGGCATAAGGCTGGACACTTGGGACTGAGAGGATTGGTGAGATTGGGTGAGCAAATGCAGACCCTTTAAAGCAATAATGCATGGCACATATTCCATGGGTCCCAACTCTCCAGGTTGAAGGGAATATTACTACAGATATAACATGTACGGGAATCCTAGAGAACGGACACACTGTGAATACGAAAGGTTTCTAAAACTCAACGAATAGTCCCTCTCCTGGTGCTCCGGTTTGACTTTCCATCTGCTTTATTATCAACCTCCCAACTTGGAGAGACAGCCCCTTTAACCTCCTGGTTCGAACAGGTTGCCAATTTGGCAGAGGATGAAAGGGAAGAGGGAGAACCAATGAGAGAGTAGCTGTTAGGCATTTGGACGGGCACATATCACTGTAATTTCCCGGCAGGAAGAAGAATTAACCAAAGTCTCAGCCACCCACCGGGAATCAGTATAGATCCTGAACCAAAATTTTGGACTTGCGGTCAGCTCACCAAAAACGAGTTGAAAAATGGAGCTCAGGGGCACAGCAATTCACAAACTGGCCGAGTAATAAAGGACAACTATCGTCCAAAAATCTGTTGAGGGAAGGCAACGAGGCGGACTTGAAAGCGAGGCAGAATAGCAGGAAACAGATTTCCAGAGGTACGTTGGAATCGCCTTTAAAGCACAGGAAGAGGGGCACAACTTCGACAATGATGCACTTGGCCAAAATGGGCGTATGCCTTTTCTCCTGAATATATTCAGGAGAAAACGCATACGCCCTTTTTGGCCAAGCAAGCAAGCGGGCAATGCAAATCTGCACTACAAAGAAGTATCACTTCCCACCGGTCAAAAGGGACATCCACAAAATGTGTAAAAACCAGAAAGGCAAGACAGGCCCTGGAGAACAGGGAGCCTTGTTATGCTGATGGGCGGGATGTAAATTGCCAGCTGCCTCTCTGGAGGAGTGCATTGTGTTCCCTAAAACCAGTAAACAACAGAGCTACAGAGCCAAGGGCACTTCCAGTCTAGGGAATATACCTTGGGAAAACTGAAAATCAAAAAGAAACAGCCACCCCAAAATTTAGGGCTGCACTGCTTACAAGGACCTCAACTTGGGTACACCTTAAATATCCCAGGAAATATAAAAATGGTTCACAAAATTGTGGTACTTACGTACGATGGAATATCCCTCAGCCATGAAATCAATGTCATAAGACCAGTAGCAGCAAAATGGGTGGATTCAGGTACGATGATTCTAAGTGAAATAAGTCACACAGAAAAAGAAACTTATCATAAGATATCACTTATGAAGATCCTGTAAACATGGCTACACTTGAACTGAGTTAGGAAAGAGAACAGTGTCTCACATTTAGAAAACACTCTTATGCCTGCTTAAGGGGGAAGGAGAGGTGGGGTGATGCATAAAACCAGAGTTTGATATAAGCACAGGTACCGTTCCAAAAACCAACTATGGAATAGACAAGACCTACACCTTCCTCAGTGAAAGGGACTCAAAACCCCATATTTCCCGCAGAGGAATATATCTGACTAGTAAGAATCTTAAAACCTATGTATTGATATGTCTCCGTAAGGGAATCAAGTGTGTCTAGACTGGGATAAATATGGCAGCGAGAATCAGCTCAAACCCACTATAAAAAGGAATTTCAAAAATAAAACAAAAAAACTGGGAAATTCTTTACAATTCCTTCAGGGTCTCTGATGAAACCTGAAATGACCCTATCTACAATGACAGCTGGATGTGGCATAAGGCTGGACACTTGGGACTGAGAGGATTGGTGAGATTGGGTGAGCAAATGCAGACCCTTTAAAGCAATAATGCATGGCACACATTCCATGGGTCCCAACTCTCCAGGTTGAAGGGAATATTACTACAGATATAACATGTACGGGAATCCTAGAGAACGGACACACTGTGAATACGAAAGGTTTCTAAAACTCAACGAATAGTCCCTCTCCTGGTGCTCCGGTTTGACTTTCCATCTGCTTTATTATCAACCTCCCAACTTAGAGAGACAGCCCCTTTAACCTCCTGGTTCGCACAGGTTGCCAATTTGGCAGAGGATGAAAGGGAAGAGGGAGAACCAATGAGAGAGTAGCTGTTAGGCATTTGGACGGGCACATATCACTGTAATTTCCCGGCAGGAAGAAGAATTAACCAAAGTCTCAGCCACCCACCGGGAATCAGTATAGATCCTGAACCAAAATTTTGGACTTGCGGTCAGCTCACCAAAAACGAGTTGATAAATGGAGCTCAGGGGCACAGCAATTCACAAACTGGCCAAGTAATAAAGGACAAGTATCGTCCAAAAATCTGTTGAGTGAAGGCAACGAGGCGGACTTGAAAGCGAGGCAGAATAGCAGGAAACAGATTTCCAGAGGTACGTTGGAATCGCCTTTAAAGCACAGGAAGAGGGGCACAACTTCAACAATGATGCACTTGGCCAAAAAGGGCGTATGCGTTTTCTCCTGAATATATTCAGGAGAAAACGCATACGCCCTTTTTGGCCAAGCAAGCAAGCAGGCAATGCAAATCTGCACTACAAAGAAGTATCACTTCCCACCGGTCCAAAGGGACATCCACAAAATGTGTAAAAACCAGAAAGGCAAGACAGGCCCTGGAGAACAGGGTGCCTTGTTATGCTGATGGGCGGGATGTAAATTGCCAACTGCCTCTCTGGAGGAGTGCATTGTGTTCCCTAAAACAAGTAAACAACAGAGCTACAGAGCCAAGGGCACTTCCAGTCTAGGGAATATACCTTGGGAAAACTGAAAATCAAAAAGACACAGCCACCCCAAAATTTAGGGCTGCACTGCTTACAAGGACCTCAACTTGGGTACACCTTAAATATCCCAGGAAATATAAAAATTGTTCACAAAATTGTGGTACTTACGTACGATGGAATATCCCTCAGCCATGAAATCAATGTCATAAGACCAGTAGCAGCAAAATGGGTGGATTCAGGTACGATGATTCTAAGTGAAATAAGTCACACAGAAAAAGAAACTTATCATAAGATATCACTTATGAAGATCCTGTAAACATGGCTACACTTGAAATGAGTTAGGAAAGAGAACAGTGTCTCACATTTAGAAAACACTCTTATGCCTGCTTAAGGGGGAAGGAGAGGTGGGGTGATGCATAAAACCAGAGTTTGATATAAGCACAGGTACCGTTCCAAAAACCAACTATGGAATAGACAAGACCTACACCTTCCTCAGTGAAAGGGACTCAAAACCCCATATTTCCCGCAGAGGAATATATCTGACTAGTAAGAATCTTAAAACCTATGTATTGATATGTCTCCGTAAGGGAATCAAGTGTGTCTAGACTGGGATAAATATGGCAGCGAGAATCAGCTCAAACCCACTATAAAAAGGAATTTCAAAAATAAAACAAAAAAACTGGGAAATTCTTTACAATTCCTTCAGGGTCTCTGATGAAACCTGAAATGACCCTATCTACAATGACAGCTGGATGTGGCATAAGGCTGGACACTTGGGACTGAGAGGATTGGTGAGATTGGGTGAGCAAATGCAGACCCTTTAAAGCAATAATGCATGGCACACATTCCATGGGTCCCAACTCTCCAGGTTGAAGGGAATATTACTACAGATATAACATGTACGGGAAACCTAGAGAACGGACACACTGTGAATACAATAGGTTTCTAAAATTCAAAGAATAGTACCTCTCCTGGTGCTCCGGTTTGACTTTCCATCTGCTTTACTATCAACCTCCCAACTTGGAGAGACAGCCCCTTTAACCTCCTGGTTCGCACAGGTTGCCAATTTGGCAGAGGATGAAAGGGAAGAGGGAGAACCAATGAGAGAGTAGCTGTTAGGCATTTGGACGGGCATATATCACTGTAATTTCCCGGCAGGAAGAAGAATTAACCAAACTCTCAGCCACCCACCGGGAATCAGTATAGATCCTGAACCAAAATTTTGGACTTGCGGTCAGCTCACCAAAAACGAGTTGAAAAATGGAGCTCAGGGGCACAGCAATTCACAAACTGGCCGAGTAATAAAGGACAAGTATCGTCCAAAAATCTGTTGAGGGAAGGCAACGAGGCGGACTTGAAAGCGAGGCAGAATAGCAGGAAACAGATTTCAAGAGGTACGTTGGAATCGCCTTTAAAGCACAGGAAGAGGGGCACAACTTCGACAATGATGCACTTGGCCAAAAAGGGCGTATGCGTTTTCGCCTGAATATATTCAGGAGAAAACGCATACGCCCTTTTTGGCCAAGCAAGCAAGCGGGCAATGCAAATCTGCACTACAAAGAAGTATCACTTCCCACCGGTCAAAAGGGACATCCACAAAATGTGTAAAAACCAGAAAGGCAAGACAGGCCCTGGAGAACAGGGAGCCTTGTTATGCTGATGGGCGGGATGTAAATTGCCAACTGCCTCTCTGGAGGAGTGCATTGTGTTCCCTAAAACAAGTAAACAACAGAGCTACAGAGCCAAGGGCACTTCCAGTCTAGGGAATATACCTTGGGAAAACTGAAAATCAAAAAGACACAGCCACCCCAAAATTTAGGGCTGCACTGCTTACAAGGACCTCAACTTGGGTACACCTTAAATATCCCAGGAAATATAAAAATGGTTCAAAAAATTGTGGTACTTACGTACGATGGAATATCCCTCAGCCATGAAATCAATGTCATAAGACCAGTAGCAGCAAAATGGGTGGATTCAGGTACGATGATTCTAAGTGAAATAAGTCACACAGAAAAAGAAACTTATCATAAGATATCACTTATGAAGATCCTGTAAACATGGCTACACTTGAACTGAGTTAGGAAAGAGAACAGTGTCTCACATTTAGAAAACACTCTTATGCCTGCTTAAGGGGGAAGGAGAGGTGGGGTGATGCATAAAACCAGAGTTTGATATAAGCACAGGTACCGTTCCAAAAACCAACTATGGAATAGACAAGACCTACACCTTCCTCAGTGAAAGGGACTCAAAACCCCATATTTCCCGCAGAGGAATATATCTGACTAGTAAGAATCTTAAAACCTATGTATTGATATGTCTCCGTAAGGGAATCAAGTGTGTCTAGACTGGGATAAATATGGCAGCGAGAATCAGCTCAAACCCACTATAAAAAGGAATTTCAAAAATAAAACAAAAAAACTGGGAAATTCTTTACAATTCCTTCAGGGTCTCTGATGAAACCTGAAATGACCCTATCTACAATGACAGCTGGATGTGGCATAAGGCTGGACACTTGGGACTGAGAGGATTGGTGAGATTGGGTGAGCAAATGCAGACCCTTTAAAGCAATAATGCATGGCACACATTCCATGGGTCCCAACTCTCCAGGTTGAAGGGAATATTACTACAGATATAACATGTACGGGAATCCTAGAGAACGGACACACTGTGAATACGAAAGGTTTCTAAAACTCAACGAATAGTCCCTCTCCTGGTGCTCCGGTTTGACTTTCCATCTGCTTTATTATCAACCTCCCAACTTGGAGAGACAGCCCCTTTAACCTCCTGGTTCGCACAGGTTGCCAATTTGGCAGAGGATGAAAGGGAAGAGGGAGAACCAATGAGAGAGTAGCTGTTAGGCATTTGGACGGGCACATATCACTGTAATTTCCCGGCAGGAAGAAGAATTAACCAAAGTCTCAGCCACCCACCGGGAATCAGTATAGATCCTGAACCAAAATTTTAGACTTGCGGTCAGCTCACCAAAAACGAGTTGAAAAATGGAGCTCAGGGGCACAACAATCCACAAACTGGCCGAGTAATAAAGGACAACTATCGTCCAAAAATCTGTTGAGGGAAGGCAACGAGGCGGACTTGAAAGCGAGGCAGAATAGCAGGAAACAGATTTCCAGAGGTACGTTGGAATCGACTTTAAAGCACAGGAAGAGGGGCACAACTTCGACAATGATGCACTTGGCCCAAAAGGGCGTATGCGTTTTCTCCTGAATATATTCAGGAGAAAACGCATACGCCCTTTTTGGCCAAGCAAGCAAGCGGGCAATGCAAATCTGCACTACAAAGAAGTATCACTTCCCACCGGTCAAAAGGGACATCCACAAAATGTGTAAAAACCAGAAAGGCAAGACAGGCCCTGGAGAACAGGGAGCCTTGTTATGCTGATGGGCGGGATGTAAATTGCCAACTGCCTCTCTGGAGGAGTGCATTGTGTTCCCTAAAACAAGTAAAGAACAGAGCTACAGAGCCAAGGGCACTTCCAGTCTAGGGAATATACCTTGGGAAAACTGAAAATCAAAAAGACACAGCCACCCCAAAATTTAGGGCTGCACTGCTTACAAGGACCTCAACTTGGGTACACCTTAAATATCCCAGGAAATATAAAAATGGTTCACAAAATTGTGGTACTTACGTACGATGGAATATCCCTCAGCCATGAAATCAATGTCATAAGACCAGTAGCAGCAAAATGGGTGGATTCAGGTACGATGATTCTAAGTGAAATAAGTCACACAGAAAAAGAAACTTATCATAAGATATCACTTATGAAGATCCTGTAAACATGGCTACACTTGAACTGAGTTAGGAAAGAGAACAGTGTCTCACATTTAGAAAACACTCTTATGCCTGCTTAAGGGGGAAGGAGAGGTGGGGTGATGCATAAAACCAGAGTTTGATATAAGCACAGGTACCGTTCCAAAAACCAACTATGGAATAGACAAGACCTACACCTTCCTCAGTGAAAGGGACTCAAAACCCCATATTTCCCGCAGAGGAATATATCTGACTAGTAAGAATCTTAAAACCTATGTATTGATATGTCTCCGTAAGGGAATCAAGTGTGTCTAGACTGGGATAAATATGGCAGCGAGAATCAGCTCAAACCCACTATAAAAAGGAATTTCAAAAATAAAACAAAAAAACTGGGAAATTCTTTACAATTCCTTCAGGGTCTCTGATGAAACCTGAAATGACCCTATCTACAATGACAGCTGGATGTGGCATAAGGCTGGACACTTGGGACTGAGAGGATTGGTGAGATTGGGTGAGCAAATGCAGACCCTTTAAAGCAATAATGCATGGCACACATTCCATGGGTCCCAACTCTCCAGGTTGAAGGGAATATTACTACAGATATAACATGTACGGGAATCCTAGAGAACGGACACACTGTGAATACGAAAGGTTTCTAAAACTCAACGAATAGTCCCTCTCCTGGTGCTCCGGTTTGACTTTCCATCTGCTTTATTATCAACCTCCCAACTTGGAGAGACAGCCCCTTTAACCTCCTGGTTCGCACAGGTTGCCAATTTGGCAGAGGATGAAAGGGAAGAGGGAGAACCAATGAGAGAGTAGCTGTTAGGCATTTGGACGGGCACATATCACTGTAATTTCCCGGCAGGAAGAAGAATTAACCAAAGTCTCAGCCACCCACCGGGAATCAGTATAGATCCTGAACCAAAATTTTAGACTTGCGGTCAGCTCACCAAAAACGAGTTGAAAAATGGAGCTCAGGGGCACAACAATCCACAAACTGGCCGAGTAATAAAGGACAACTATCGTCCAAAAATCTGTTGAGGGAAGGCAACGAGGCGGACTTGAAAGCGAGGCAGAATAGCAGGAAACAGATTTCCAGAGGTACGTTGGAATCGACTTTAAAGCACAGGAAGAGGGGCACAACTTCGACAATGATGCACTTGGCCCAAAAGGGCGTATGCGTTTTCTCCTGAATATATTCAGGAGAAAACGCATACGCCCTTTTTGGCCAAGCAAGCAAGCGGGCAATGCAAATCTGCACTACAAAGATGTATCACTTCCCACCGGTCAAAAGGGACATCCACAGGGCATCCCTGGTGGCGCAGTGGTGGCGAGTCCGCCTGCCGATGCAGGGGACGCGGGTTCGTGCCCCGGTCCGGGAGGATCCCACATGCCCGCGGAGCTGCTGGGCCCGTGAGCCATGGCCGCTGAGCCTGCGCGTCCGGAGCCTGTTCTCCGCAACGGGAGAGACCACAACAGTGAGAGGCCCGCGTACCGCAAAAAAAAAAAAAAAAAAAAAAAAAAAAAAAAAAAAAAAAAAAAAAAAAGGGACATCCACAAAATGTGTAAAAACCAGAAAGGCACGACAGGCCCTGGAGAACAGGGTGCCTTGTTATGCTGATGGGCGGGATGTAAATTGCCAGCTGCCTCTCTTGAGGAGTGCATTGTGTTCCCTAAAACAAGTAAAGAACAGAGCTACAGAGCCAAGGGCACTTCCAGTCTAGGGAATATACCTTGGGAAAACTGAAAATCAAAAAGACACAGCCACCCCAAAATTTAGGGCTGCACTGCTTACAAGGACCTCAACTTGGGTACACCTTAAATATCCCAGGAAATATAAAAATGGTTCAAAAAATTGTGGTACTTACGTACGATGGAATATCCCTCAGCCATGAAATCAATGTCATAAGACCAGTAGCAGCAAAATGGGTGGATTCAGGTACGATGATTCTAAGTGAAATAAGTCACACAGAAAAAGAAACTTATCATAAGATATCACTTATGAAGATCCTGTAAACATGGCTACACTTGAACTGAGTTAGGAAAGAGAACAGTGTCTCACATTTAGAAAACACTCTTATGCCTGCTTAAGGGGGAAGGAGAGGTGGGGTGATGCATAAAACCAGAGTTTGATATAAGCACAGGTACCGTTCCAAAAACCAACTATGGAATAGACAAGACCTACACCTTCCTCAGTGAAAGGGACTCAAAACCCCATATTTCCCGCAGAGGAATATATCTGACTAGTAAGAATCTTAAAAGCTATGTATTGATATGTCTCCGTAAGGGAATCAAGTGTGTCTAGACTGGGATAAATATGGCAGCGAGAATCAGCTCAAACCCACTATAAAAAGGAATTTCAAAAATAAAACAAAAAAACTGGGAAATTCTTTACAATTCCTTCAGGGTCTCTGATGAAACCTGAAATGACCCTATCTACAATGACAGCTGGATGTGGCATAAGGCTGGACACTTGGGACTGAGAGGATTGGTGAGATTGGGTGAGCAAATGCAGACCCTTTAAAGCAATAATGAATGGCACACATTCCATGGGTCCCAACTCTCCAGGTTGAAGGGAATATTACTACAGATATAACATGTACGGGAATCCTAGAGAACAGACACACTGTGAATACGAAAGGTTTCTAAAACTCAACGAATAGTCCCTCTCCTGGTGCTCCGGTTTGACTTTCCATCTGCTTTATTATCAACCTCCCAACTTGGAGAGACAGCCCCTTTAACCTCCTGGTTCGCACAGGTTGCCAATTTGGCAGAGGATGAAAGGGAAGAGGGAGAACCAATGAGAGAGTAGCTGTTAGGCATTTGGACGGGCACATATCACTCTAATTTCCCAGCAGGAAGAAGAATTAACCAAAGTCTAAGCCACCCACCGGGAATCAGTATAGATCCTGAACCAAAATTTTGGACTTGCGGTCAGCTCACCAAAAACGAGTTGAAAAATGGAGCTCAGGGGCACAGCAATTCACAAACTGGCCGAGTAATAAAGGACAACTATCGTCCAAAAATCTGTTGAGGGAAGGCAAAGAGGCGGACTTGAAAGCGAGGCAGAATAGCAGGAAACAGATTTCAAGAGGTACGCTGGAATCGCCTTTAAAGCACAGGAAGAGGGGCACAACTTCGACAATGATGCACTTGGCCCAAAAGGGCGTATGTGTTTTCTCCTGAATATATTCAGGAGAAAACGCATACACCCTTTTTGGCCAAGCAAGCAAGCGGGCAATGCAAATCTGCACTACAAAGAAGTATCACTTCCCACCGGTCAAAAGGGACATCCACAAAATGTGTAAAAACCAGAAAGGCAAGACAGGCCCTGGAGAACAGGGAGCCTTGTTATGCTGATGGGCGGGATGTAAATTGCCAACTGCCTCTCTGGAGGAGTGCATTGTGTTCCCTAAAACAAGTAAACAACAGAGCTACAGAGCCAAGGGCACTTCCAGTCTAGGGAATATACCTTGGGAAAACTGAAAATCAAAAAGACACAGCCACCCCAAAATTTAGGGCTGCACTGCTTACAAGGACCTCAACTTGGGTACACCTTAAATACCCCAGGAAATATAAAATTGGTTCAAAAAATTGTGGTACTTACGTACGATGGTATATCCCTCAGCCATGAAATCAATGTCATAAGACCAGTAGCAGCAAAATGGGTGGATTCATGTACGATGATTCTAAGTGAAATAAGTCACACAGAAAAAGAAACTTATCATAAGATATCACTTATGAAGATCCTGTAAACATGGCTACACTTGAACTGAGTTAGGAAAGAGAACAGTGTCTCACATTTAGAAAACACTCTTATGCCTGCTTAAGGGGGAAGGAGAGGTGGGGTGATGCATAAAACCAGAGTTTGATATAAGCACAGGTACCGTTCCAAAAACCAACTATGGAATAGACAAGACCTACACCTTCCTCAGTGAAAGGGACTCAAAACCCCATATTTCCCGCAGAGGAATATATCTGACTAGTAAGAATCTTAAAACCTATGTATTGATATGTCTCCGTAAGGGAATCAAGTGTGTCTAGACTGGCATAAACATGGCAGTGAGAATCAGCTCAAACCCACTATAAAAAGGAATTTCAAAAACAAAACAAAAAAACTGGGAAATTCTTTACAATTCCTTCAGGGTCTCTGATGAAACCTGAAATGACCCTATCTACAATGACAGCTGGATGTGGCATAAGGCTGGACACTTGGGACTGAGAGGATTGGTGAGATTGGGTGAGCAAATGCAGACCCTTTAAAGCAATAATGCATGGCACACATTCCATGGGTCCCAACTCTCCAGGTTGAAGGGAATATTACTACAGATATAACATGTACGGGAATCCTAGAGAACGGACACACTGTGAATACGAAAGGTTTCTAAAACTCAACGAATAGTCCCTCTCCTGGTGCTCTGGTTTGACTTTCCATCTGCTTTATTATCAACCTCCCAACTTGGAGAGACAGCCCCTTTAACCTCCTGGTTCGCACAGGTTGCCAATTTGGCAGAGGATGAAAGGGAAGAGGGAGAACCAATGAGAGAGTAGCTGTTAGGCATTTGGACGGGCACATATCACTGTAATTTCCTGGCAGGAAGAAGAATTAACCAAAGTCTCAGCCACCCACCGGGAATCAGTATAGATCCTTAACCAAAATTTTAGGCTTGCGGTCAGCTCACCAAAAACGAGTTGAAAAATGGAGCTCAGGGGCACAGCAATTCACAAACTGGCCGAGTAATAAAGGACAACTATCGTCCAAAAATCTGTTGAGGGAAGGCAATGAGGCGGACTTGAAAGTGAGGCAGAATAGCAGGAAACAGATTTCAAGAGGTACGTTGGAATCGCCTTTAAAGCACAGGAATAGGGGCACAACTTCAACAATGATGCACTTGGCCAAAAAATGGCGTATGCGTTTTCACCTGAATATATTCAGGAGAAAACGCATACGCCCTTTTTGGCCAAGCAAGCAAGCGGGCAATGCAAATCTGCACTACAAAGAAGTATCACTTCCCACCGGTCAAAAGGGACATCCACAAAATGTGTACAAACCTGAAAGGAAAGACAGGCCCTGGAGAACAGGGAGCCTTGTTATGCTGATGGGCGGGATGTAAATTGCCAACTGCCTCTCTGGAGGAGTACATTGTTTTCCCTAAAACAAGTAAAGAGCAGAGCTACAGCGCCAAGGGCACTTCCAGTCTATGGAATATACCTTGGGAAAACTGAAAATCAATAAGACAGAGCCACCCCAAACTTTAGGGCTGCACTGCTTACAAGGACCTCAACTTGGGTACACCTTAAATATCCCAGGAAATATTAAAATGGTTCAAAAAATTGTGGTACTTACGTACGATGGAATATCCCTCAGCCATGAAATCAATGTCATAAGACCAGTAGCAGCAAAATGGGTGGATTCAGGTACGATGATTCTAAGTGAAATAAGTCACACAGAAAAAGAAACTTATCATAAGATATCACTTATGAAGATCCTGTAAACATGGCTACACTTGAACTGAGTTAGGAAAGAGAACAGTGTCTCACATTTAGAAAACACTCTTATGCCTGCTTAAGGGGGAAAGAGAGGTGGGGTGATGCATAAAACCAGAGTTTGATATAAGCACAGGTACCGTTCCAAAAACCAACTATGGAATAGACAAGACCTACACCTTCCTCAGTGAAAGGGACTCAAAACACCATATTTCCCGAAGAGGAATATATCTGACTAGTAAGAATCTTAAAACCTATGTATTGATATGTCTCCATAAGGGAATCAAGTGTGTCTAGACTGGCATAAACATGGCAGCGAGAATCAGCTCAAACCCACTATAAAAAGGAATTTCAAAAACAAAACAAAAAAACTGGGAAATTCTTTACAATTCCTTCAGGTTCTCTGATGAAACCTGGAATGACCCTATCTACAACGACAGCTGGATGTGGCATAAGGCTGGACACTTGGGACTGAGAGGATTGGTGACATTGGGTGAGCAAATGCAGACCCTTTAAAGCAATAATGCATGGCACCCATTCCATGGGTCCCAACTCTCCAGGTTGAAGGGAATATTACTACAGTTATAACATGTACGGGAAACCTAGAGAACGGACACACTGTGAATACAATAGGTTTCTAAAATTCAAAGAATAGTACCTCTCCTGGTGCTCCGGTTTGACTTTCCATCTGCTTTACTATCAACCTCCCAACTTGGAGAGACAGCCCCTTTAACCTCCTGGTTCACACAGGTTGCCAATTTGGCAGAGGATGAAAGGGAAGAGGGAGAACCAATGAGAGAGTAGCTGTTAGGCATTTGGACGGGCACATATCACTGTAATTTCCCGGCAGGAAGAAGAATTAACCAAAGTCTCAGCCACCCACCGGAATCAGTATAGGTCCTGAACCAAAATTTTGGACTTGCGGTCAGCTCACCAAAAACGAGTTGAAAAATGGAGCTCAGGGGCACAGCAATTCACAAACTGGCCGAGTAATAAAGGACAACTATCGTCCAAAAATCTGTTGAGGGAAGGCAACGAGGCGGACTTGAAAGCGAGGCAGAATAGCAGGAAACAGATTTCAAGAGGTACGTTGGAATCGCCTTTAAAGCACAGGAAGAGGGGCACAACTTCGACAATGATGCACTTGGCCAAAAAGGGCGTATGCGTTTTCTCCTGAATATATTCAGGAGAAAACGCATACGCCCTTTTTGGCCAAGCAAGCAAGCGGGCAATGCAAATCTGCACTACAAAGAAGTATCACTTCCCACCGGTCAAAAGGGACATCCACAAAATGTGTACAAACCAGAAAGGCAAGACAGGCCCTGGAGAACAGGGAGCCTTGTTATGCTGATGGGCGGGATGTAAATTGCCAACTGCCTCTCTGGAGGAGTGCATTGTGTTCCCTAAAACAAGTAAACAACAGAGCTACAGAGCCAAGGGCACTTCCAGTCTAGGGAATATACCTTGGGAAAACTGAAAATCAATAAGACAGAGCCACCCCAAAATTTAGGGCTGCACTGCTTACAAGGACCTCAACTTGGGTACACCTTAAATATCCCAGGAAATATAAAAATGGTTCAAAAAATTGTGGTACTTACGTACGATGGAATATCCCTCAGCCATGAAATCAATGTCATAAGACCAGTAGCAGCAAAATGGGTGGATTCAGGTACGATGATTCTAAGTGAAATAAGTCACACAGAAAAAGAAACTTATCATAAGATATCACTTATGAAGATCCTGTAAACATGGCTACACTTGAACTGAGTTAGGAAAGAGAACAGTGTCTCACATTTAGAAAACACTCTTATGCCTGCTTAAGGGGGAAGGAGAGGTGGGGTGATGCATAAAACCAGAGTTTGATATAAGCACAGGTACCGTTCCAAAAACCAACTATGGAATAGACAAGACCTACACCTTCCTCAGTTAAAGGGACTCAAAACCCCATATTTCCCGCAGACAAATATATCTGACTAGTAAGAATGTTAAAACCTATGTATTGATATGTCTCCGTAAGGGAATCAAGTGTGTCTAGACTGGCATTAACATGGCAGCGAGAATCAGCTCAAACCCACTATAAAAAGGAATTTCAAAAACAAAACAAAAAAACTGGGAAATTCTTTACAATTCCTTCAGGGTCTCTGATGAAACCTGGAATGACCCTATGTACAACGACAGCTGGATGTGGCATAAGGAGGGACACTTGGGACTGAGATGATTGGTGAGATTGGGTGAGCAAATGCAGACCCTTTAAAGCACAAATGCCTGGCACCCATTCCATGGGTCCCAACTCTCCAGGTTGAAGGGAATATTACTACAGATATAACATGTACGGGAATCCTAGAGAACAGACACACTGTGAATACGAAAGGTTTCTAAAACTCAACGAATAGTCCCTCTCCTGGTGCTCCAGTTTGACTTTCCATCTGCTTTACTATCAACCTCCCAACTTGGAGAGACAGCCCCTTTAACCTCCTGGTTCGCACAGGTTGCCAATTTGGCAGAGGATGAAAGGGAAGAGGGAGAACCAATGAGAGAGTAGCTGTTAGGCATTTGGACGGGCACATATCACTGTAATTTCCCGGCAGGAAGAAGAATTAACCAAAGTCTCAGCCACCCACCGGGAATCAGTATAGATCCTGAACCAAAATTTTAGACTTGCGGTCAGCTCACCAAAAACGAGTTGAAAAATGGAGCTCAGGGGCACAGCAATTCACAAACTGGCCCAGTAATAAAGGACAACTATCGTCCAAAAATCTGTTGAGGGAAGGCAACGAGGCGGACGTGAAAGCGAGGCAGAATAGCAGGAAACAGATTTCAAGAGGTACGTTGGAATCGCCTTTAAAGCACAGGAAGAGGGGCACAACTTCGACAATGATGCACTTGGCCAAAAAGGGCGTATGCGTTTTCTCCTGAATATATTCAGGAGAAAACACATACGCCCTTTTTGGCCAAGCAAGCAGGCGGGCAATGCAAATCTGCACTACAAAGAAGTATCACTTCCCACCGGTCAAAAGGGACATCCACAAAATGTGTAAAAACCAGAAAGGCAAGACAGGCCCTGGAGAACAGGGAGCCTTGTTATGCTGATGGGCGGGATGTAAATTGCCAACTGCCTCTCTGGAGGAGTGCATTGTGTTCCCTAAAACAAGTATACAGCAGAGCTACAGAGCCAAGGGCACTTCCAGTCTAGGGAATATACCTTGGGAAAACTGAAAATCAAAAAGACACAGCCACCCCAAAATTTAGGGCTGCACTGCTTACAAGGACCTCAACTTGGGTACACCTTAAATATCCCAGGAAATATAAAAATGGTTCACAAAATTGTGGTACTTACGTACGATGGAATATCCCTCAGCCATGAAATCAATGTCATAAGACCAGTAGCAGCAAAATGGGTGGATTCAGGTACGATGATTCTAAGTGAAATAAGTCACACAGAAAAAGAAACTTATCATAAGATATCACTTATGAAGATCCTGTAAACATGGCTACACTTGAACTGAGTTAGGAAAGAGAACAGTGTCTCACATTTAGAAAACACTCTTATGCCTGCTTAAGGGGGAAGGAGAGGTGGGGTGATGCATAAAACCAGAGTTTGATATAAGCACAGGTACCGTTCCAAAAACCAACTATGGAATAGACAAGACCTACACCTTCCTCAGTGAAAGGGACTCAAAACCCCATATTTCCCGCAGAGGAATATATCTGACTAGTAAGAATCTTAAAACCTATGTATTGATATGTCTCCGTAAGGGAATCAAGTGTGTCTAGACTGGGATAAATATGGCAGCGAGAATCAGCTCAAACCCACTATAAAAAGGAATTTCAAAAATAAAACAAAAAAAAACTGGGAAATTCTTTACAATTCCTTCAGGGTCTCTGATGAAACCTGAAATGACCCTATCTACAATGACAGCTGGATGTGGCATAAGGCTGGACACTTGGGACTGAGAGGATTGGTGAGATTGGGTGAGCAAATGCAGACCCTTTAAAGCAATAATGCATGGCACACATTCCATGGGTCCCAACTCTCCAGGTTGAAGGGAATATTACTACAGATATAACATGTACGGGAATCCTAGAGAACGGACACACTGTGAATACGAAAGGTTTCTAAAACTCAACGAATAGTCCCTCTCCTGGTGCTCCGGTTTGACTTTCCATCTGCTTTATTATCAACCTCCCAACTTGGAGAGACAGCCCCTTTAACCTCCTGGTTCGCACAGGTTGCCAATTTGGCAGAGGATGAAAGGGAAGAGGGAGAACCAATGAGAGAGTAGCTGTTAGGCATTTGGACGGGCACATATCACTGTAATTTCCCGGCAGGAAGAAGAATTAACCAAAGTCTCAGCCACCCACCGGGAATCAGTATAGATCCTGAACCAAAATTTTGGACTTGCGGTCAGCTCACCAAAAACGAGTTGAAAAATGGAGCTCAGGGGCACAGCAATTCACAAACTGGCCGAGTAATAAAGGACAAGTATCGTCCAAAAATCTGTTGAGGGAAGGCAACGAGGCGGACTTGAAAGCGAGGCAGAATAGCAGGAAACAGATTTCCAGAGGTACGTTGGAATCACCTTTAAAGCACAGGAAGAGGGGCACAACTTCGACAATGATGCACTTGGCCAAAAAGGGCGTATGCGTTTTCTCCTGAATATATTCAGGAGAAAACGCATACGCCCTTTTTGGCCAAGCAAGCAAGCGGGCAATGCAAATCTGCACTACAAAGAAGTATCACTTCCCACCGGTCAAAAGGGACATCCACAAAATGTGTAAAAACCAGAAAGGCAAGACAGGCCCTGGAGAACAGGGAGCCTTGTTATGCTGATGGGCGGGATGTAAATTGCCAACTGCCTCTCTGGAGGAGTGCATTGTGTTCCCTAAAACAAGTAAAGAACAGAGCTACAGAGCCAAGGGCACTTCCAGTCTAGGGAATATACCTTGGGAAAACTGAAAATCAAAAAGACACAGCCACCCCAAAATTTAGGGCTGCACTGCTTACAAGGACCTCAACTTGGGTACACCTTAAATATCCCAGGAAATATAAAAATGGTTCAAAAAATTGTGGTACTTACGTACGATGGAATATCCCTCAGCCATGAAATCAATGTCATAAGACCAGTAGCAGCAAAATGGGTGGATTCAGGTACGATGATTCTAAGTGAAATAAGTCACACAGAAAAAGAAACTTATCATAAGATATCACTTATGAAGATCCTGTAAACATGGCTACACTTGAACTGAGTTAGGAAAGAGAACAGTGTCTCACATTTAGAAAACACTCTTATGCCTGCTTAAGGGGGAAGGAGAGGTGGGGTGATGCATAAAACCAGAGTTTGATATAAGCACAGGTACCGTTCCAAAAACCAACTATGGAATAGACAAGACCTACACCTTCCTCAGTGAAAGGGACTCAAAACCCCATATTTCCCGCAGAGGAATATATCTGACTAGTAAGAATCTTAAAACCTATGTATTGATATGTCTCCGTAAGGGAATCAAGTGTGTCTAGACTGGGATAAATATGGCAGCGAGAATCAGCTCAAACCCACTATAAAAAGGAATTTCAAAAATAAAACAAAAAAACTGGGAAATTCTTTACAATTCCTTCAGGGTCTCTGATGAAACCTGAAATGACCCTATCTACAATGACAGCTGGATGTGGCATAAGGCTGGACACTTGGGACTGAGAGGATTGGTGAGATTGGGTGAGCAAATGCAGACCCTTTAAAGCAATAATGCATGGCACACATTCCATGGGTCCCAACTCTCCAGGTTGAAGGGAATATTACTACAGATATAACATGTACGGGAATCCTAGAGAACGGACACACTGTGAATACGAAAGGTTTCTAAAACTCAACGAATAGTCCCTCTCCTGGTGCTCCGGTTTGACTTTCCATCTGCTTTATTATCAACCTCCCAACTTGGAGAGACAGCCCCTTTAACCTCCTGGTTCGCACAGGTTGCCAATTTGGCAGAGGATGAAAGGGAAGAGGGAGAACCAATGAGAGAGTAGCTGTTAGGCATTTGGACGGGCACATATCACTGTAATTTCCCGGCAGGAAGAAGAATTAACCAAAGTCTCAGCCACCCACCGGGAATCAGTATAGATCCTGAACCAAAATTTTAGACTTGCGGTCAGCTCACCAAAAACGAGTTGAAAAATGGAGCTCAGGGGCACAACAATCCACAAACTGGCCGAGTAATAAAGGACAACTATCGTCCAAAAATCTGTTGAGGGAAGGCAACGAGGCGGACTTGAAAGCGAGGCAGAATAGCAGGAAACAGATTTCCAGAGGTACGTTGGAATCGCCTTTAAAGCACAGGAAGAGGGGCACAACTTCGACAATGATGCACTTGGCCCAAAAGGGCGTATGCGTTTTCTCCTGAATATATTCAGGAGAAAACGCATACGCCCTTTTTGGCCAAGCAAGCAAGCGGGCAATGCAAATCTGCACTACAAAGATGTATCACTTCCCACCGGTCAAAAGGGACATCCACAGGGCATCCCTGGTGGCGCAGTGGTGGCGAGTCCGCCTGCCGATGCAGGGGACGCGGGTTCGTGCCCCGGTCCGGGAGGATCCCACATGCCACGGAGCTGCTGGGCCCGTGAGCCATGGCCGCTGAGCCTGCGCGTCCGGAGCCTGTGCTCCGCAACGGGAGAGACCACAACAGTGAGAGGCCCGCGTACCGCAAAAAAAAAAAAAAAAAAAAAAAAAGAAAAAAAAAAAAAAAAAGGGACATCCACAAAATGTGTAAAAACCAGAAAGGCACAACAGGCCCTGGAGAACAGGGTGCCTTGTTATGCTGATGGGCGGGATGTAAATTGCCAGCTGCCTCTCTTGAGGAGTGCATTGTGTTCCCTAAAACAAGTAAACAACAGAGCTACAGAGCCAAGGGCACTTCCAGTCTAGGGAATATACCTTGGGAAAACTGAAAATCAAAAAGACACAGCCACCCCAAAATTTAGGGCTGCACTGCTTACAAGGACCTCAACTTGGGTACACCTTAAATATCCCAGGAAATATAAAAATGGTTCAAAAAATTGTGGTACTTACGTACGATGGAATATCCCTCAGCCATGAAATCAATGTCATAAGACCA
Source organism: Hyperoodon ampullatus (assembly GCF_949752795.1). Classification (NCBI taxonomy): domain Eukaryota; kingdom Metazoa; phylum Chordata; class Mammalia; order Artiodactyla; family Ziphiidae; genus Hyperoodon; species Hyperoodon ampullatus. The sequence goes on from NC_136922.1 coordinate 512,200, forward strand.
GTAGCAGCAAAATGGGTGGATTCAGGTACGATGATTCTAAGTGAAATAAGTCACACAGAAAAAGAAACTTATCATAAGATATCACTTATGAAGATCCTGTAAACATGGCTACACTTGAACTGAGTTAGGAAAGAGAACAGTGTCTCACATTTAGAAAACACTCTTATGCCTGCTTAAGGGGGAAGGAGAGGTGGGGTGATGCATAAAACCAGAGTTTGATATAAGCACAGGTACCGTTCCAAAAACCAACTATGGAATAGACAAGACCTACACCTTCCTCAGTGAAAGGGACTCAAAACCCCATATTTCCCGCAGAGGAATATATCTGACTAGTAAGAATCTTAAAAGCTATGTATTGATATGTCTCCGTAAGGGAATCAAGTGTGTCTAGACTGGGATAAATATGGCAGCGAGAATCAGCTCAAACCCACTATAAAAAGGAATTTCAAAAATAAAACAAAAAAACTGGGAAATTCTTTACAATTCCTTCAGGGTCTCTGATGAAACCTGAAATGACCCTATCTACAATGACAGCTGGATGTGGCATAAGGCTGGACACTTGGGACTGAGAGGATTGGTGAGATTGGGTGAGCAAATGCAGACCCTTTAAAGCAATAATGCATGGCACACATTCCATGGGTCCCAACTCTCCAGGTTGAAGGGAATATTACTACAGATATAACATGTACGGGAATCCTAGAGAACGGACACACTGTGAATACGAAAGGTTTCTAAAACTCAACGAATAGTCCCTCTCCTGGTGCTCCGGTTTGACTTTCCATCTGCTTTATTATCAACCTCCCAACTTGGAGAGACAGCCCCTTTAACCTCCTGGTTCGCACAGGTTGCCAATTTGGCAGAGGATGAAAGGGAAGAGGGAGAACCAATGAGAGAGTAGCTGTTAGGCATTTGGACGGGCATATATCACTGTAATTTCCCGGCAGGAAGAAGAATTAACCAAAGTCTCAGCCACCCACCGGGAATCAGTATAGATCCTGAACCAAAATTTTGGACTTGCGGTCAGCTCACCAAAAACGAGTTGAAAAATGGAGCTCAGGGGCACAGCAATTCACAAACTGGCCGAGTAATAAAGGACAACTATCGTCCAAAAATCTGTTGAGGGAAGGCAACGAGGCGGACTTGAAAGCAAGGCAGAATAGCAGGAAACAGATTTCAAGAGGTACGTTGGAATCGCCTTTAAAGCACAGGAAGAGGGGCACAACTTCGACAATGATGCACTTGGCCAAAAAGGGCGTATGCGTTTTCGCCTGAATATATTCAGGAGAAAACGCATACGCCCTTTTTGGCCAAGCAAGCAAGCGGGCAATGCAAATCTGCACTACAAAGAAGTATCACTTCCCACCGGTCAAAAGGGACATCCACAAAATGTGTAAAAACCAGAAAGGCAAGACAGGCCCTGGAGAACAGGGAGCCTTGTTATGCTGATGGGCGGGATGTAAATTGCCAACTGCCTCTCTGGAGGAGTGCATTGTGTTCCCTAAAACAAGTAAACAACAGAGCTACAGAGCCAAGGGCACTTCCAGTCTAGGGAATATACCTTGGGAAAACTGAAAATCAAAAAGACACAGCCACCCCAAAATTTAGGGCTGCACTGCTTACAAGGACCTCAACTTGGGTACACCTTAAATATCCCAGGAAATATAAAAATGGTTCACAAAATTGTGGTACTTACGTACGATGGAATATCCCTCAGCCATGAAATCAATGTCATAAGACCAGTAGCAGCAAAATGGGTGGATTCAGGTACGATGATTCTAAGTGAAATAAGTCACACAGAAAAAGAAACTTATCATAAGATATCACTTATGAAGATCCTGTAAACATGGCTACACTTGAACTGAGTTAGGAAAGAGAACAGTGTCTCACATTTAGAAAACACTCTTATGCCTGCTTAAGGGGGAAGGAGAGGTGGGGTGATGCATAAAACCAGAGTTTGATATAAGCACAGGTACCGTTCCAAAAACCAACTATGGAATAGACAAGACCTACACCTTCCTCAGTGAAAGGGACTCAAAACCCCATATTTCCCGCAGAGGAATATATCTGACTAGTAAGAATCTTAAAACCTATGTATTGATATGTCTCCATAAGGGAATCAAGTGTGTCTAGACTGGGATAAATATGGCAGCGAGAATCAGCTCAAACCCACTATAAAAAGGAATTTCAAAAATAAAACAAAAAAAAACTGGGAAATTCTTTACAATTCCTTCAGGGTCTCTGATGAAACCTGAAATGACCCTATCTACAATGACAGCTGGATGTGGCATAAGGCTGGACACTTGGGACTGAGAGGATTGGTGAGATTGGGTGAGCAAATGCAGACCCTTTAAAGCAATAATGCATGGCACACATTCCATGGGTCCCAACTCTCCAGGTTGAAGGGAATATTACTACAGATATAACATGTACGGGAATCCTAGAGAATGGACACACTGTGAATACGAAAGGTTTCTAAAACTCAACGAATAGTCCCTCTCCTGGTGCTCCGGTTTGACTTTCCATCTGCTTTATTATCAACCTCCCAACTTGGAGAGACAGCCCCTTTAACCTCCTGGTTCGCACAGGTTGCCAATTTGGCAGAGGATGAAAGGGAAGAGGGAGAACCAATGAGAGAGTAGCTGTTAGGCATTTGGACGGGCACATATCACTGTAATTTCCCGGCAGGAAGAAGAATTAACCAAAGTCTCAGCCACCCACCGGGAATCAGTATAGATCCTGAACCAAAATTTTGGACTTGCGGTCAGCTCACCAAAAACGAGTTGAAAAATGGAGCTCAGGGGCACAGCAATTCACAAACTGGCCGAGTAATAAAGGACAAGTATCGTCCAAAAATCTGTTGAGGGAAGGCAACGAGGCGGACTTGAAAGCGAGGCAGAATAGCAGGAAACAGATTTCCAGAGGTACGTTGGAATCACCTTTAAAGCACAGGAAGAGGGGCACAACTTCGACAATGATGCACTTGGCCAAAAAGGGCGTATGCGTTTTCTCCTGAATATATTCAGGAGAAAACGCATACGCCCTTTTTGGCCAAGCAAGCAAGCGGGCAATGCAAATCTGCACTACAAAGAAGTATCACTTCCCACCGGTCCAAAGGGACATCCACAAAATGTGTAAAAACCAGAAAGGCAAGACAGGCCCTGGAGAACAGGGTGCCTTGTTATGCTGATGGGCGGGATGTAAATTGCCAGCTGCCTCTCTGGAGGAGTGCATTGTGTTCCCTAAAACCAGTAAACAACAGAGCTACAGAGCCAAGGGCACTTCCAGTCTAGGGAATATACCTTGGGAAAACTGAAAATCAAAAAGAAACAGCCACCCCAAAATTTAGGGCTGCACTGCTTACAAGGACCTCAACTTGGGTACACCTTAAATATCCCAGGAAATATAAAAATGGTTCAAAAAATTGTGGTACTTACGTACGATGGAATATCCCTCAGCCATGAAATCAATGTCATAAGACCAGTAGCAGCAAAATGGGTGGATTCAGGTACGATGATTCTAAGTGAAATAAGTCACACAGAAAAAGAAACTTATCATAAGATATCACTTATGAAGATCCTGTAAACATGGCTACACTTGAACTGAGTTAGGAAAGAGAACAGTGTCTCACATTTAGAAAACACTCTTATGCCTGCTTAAGGGGGAAGGAGAGGTGGGGTGATGCATAAAACCAGAGTTTGATATAAGCACAGGTACCGTTCCAAAAACCAACTATGGAATAGACAAGACCTACACCTTCCTCAGTGAAAGGGACTCAAAACCCCATATTTCCCGCAGAGGAATATATCTGACTAGTAAGAATCTTAAAACCTATGTATTGATATGTCTCCGTAAGGGAATCAAGTGTGTCTAGACTGGGATAAATATGGCAGCGAGAATCAGCTCAAACCCACTATAAAAAGGAATTTCAAAAATAAAACAAAAAAACTGGGAAATTCTTTACAATTCCTTCAGGGTCTCTGATGAAACCTGAAATGACCCTATCTACAATGACAGCTGGATGTGGCATAAGGCTGGACACTTGGGACTGAGAGGATTGGTGAGATTGGGTGAGCAAATGCAGACCCTTTAAAGCAATAATGCATGGCACACATTCCATGGGTCCCAACTCTCCAGGTTGAAGGGAATATTACTACAGATATAACATGTACGGGAATCCTAGAGAACGGACACACTGTGAATACGAAAGGTTTCTAAAACTCAACGAATAGTCCCTCTCCTGGTGCTCCGGTTTGACTTTCCATCTGCTTTATTATCAACCTCCCAACTTGGAGAGACAGCCCCTTTAACCTCCTGGTTCGCACAGGTTGCCAATTTGGCAGAGGATGAAAGGGAAGAGGGAGAACCAATGAGAGAGTAGCTGTTAGGCATTTGGACGGGCACATATCACTGTAATTTCCCGGCAGGAAGAAGAATTAACCAAAGTCTCAGCCACCCACCGGGAATCAGTATAGATCCTGAACCAAAATTTTAGACTTGCGGTCAGCTCACCAAAAACGAGTTGAAAAATGGAGCTCAGGGGCACAACAATCCACAAACTGGCCGAGTAATAAAGGACAACTATCGTCCAAAAATCTGTTGAGGGAAGGCAACGAGGCGGACTTGAAAGCGAGGCAGAATAGCAGGAAACAGATTTCCAGAGGTACGTTGGAATCGACTTTAAAGCACAGGAAGAGGGGCACAACTTCGACAATGATGCACTTGGCCCAAAAGGGCGTATGCGTTTTCTCCTGAATATATTCAGGAGAAAACGCATACGCCCTTTTTGGCCAAGCAAGCAAGCGGGCAATGCAAATCTGCACTACAAAGATGTATCACTTCCCACCGGTCAAAAGGGACATCCACAGGGCATCCCTGGTGGCGCAGTGGTGGCGAGTCCGCCTGCCGATGCAGGGGACGCGGGTTCGTGCCCCGGTCCGGGAGGATCCCACATGCCACGGAGCTGCTGGGCCCGTGAGCCATGGCCGCTGAGCCTGCGCGTCCGGAGCCTGTGCTCCGCAACGGGAGAGACCACAACAGTGAGAGGCCCGCGTACCGCAAAAAAAAAAAAAAAAAAAAAAAAAAGAAAAAAAAAAAAAAAAAGGGACATCCACAAAATGTGTAAAAACCAGAAAGGCACGACAGGCCCTGGAGAACAGGGTGCCTTGTTATGCTGATGGGCGGGATGTAAATTGCCAGCTGCCTCTCTTGAGGAGTGCATTGTGTTCCCTAAAACAAGTAAACAACAGAGCTACAGAGCCAAGGGCACTTCCAGTCTAGGGAATATACCTTGGGAAAACTGAAAATCAAAAAGACACAGCCACCCCAAAATTTAGGGCTGCACTGCTTACAAGGACCTCAACTTGGGTACACCTTAAATATCCCAGGAAATATAAAAATGGTTCAAAAAATTGTGGTACTTACGTACGATGGAATATCCCTCAGCCATGAAATCAATGTCATAAGACCAGTAGCAGCAAAATGGGTGGATTCAGGTACGATGATTCTAAGTGAAATAAGTCACACAGAAAAAGAAACTTATCATAAGATATCACTTATGAAGATCCTGTAAACATGGCTACACTTGAACTGAGTTAGGAAAGAGAACAGTGTCTCACATTTAGAAAACACTCTTATGCCTGCTTAAGGGGGAAGGAGAGGTGGGGTGATGCATAAAACCAGAGTTTGATATAAGCACAGGTACCGTTCCAAAAACCAACTATGGAATAGACAAGACCTACACCTTCCTCAGTGAAAGGGACTCAAAACCCCATATTTCCCGCAGAGGAATATATCTGACTAGTAAGAATCTTAAAAGCTATGTATTGATATGTCTCCGTAAGGGAATCAAGTGTGTCTAGACTGGGATAAATATGGCAGCGAGAATCAGCTCAAACCCACTATAAAAAGGAATTTCAAAAATAAAACAAAAAAACTGGGAAATTCTTTACAATTCCTTCAGGGTCTCTGATGAAACCTGAAATGACCCTATCTACAATGACAGCTGGATGTGGCATAAGGCTGGACACTTGGGACTGAGAGGATTGGTGAGATTGGGTGAGCAAATGCAGACCCTTTAAAGCAATAATGCATGGCACACATTCCATGGGTCCCAACTCTCCAGGTTGAAGGGAATATTACTACAGATATAACATGTACGGGAATCCTAGAGAACGGACACACTGTGAATACGAAAGGTTTCTAAAACTCAACGAATAGTCCCTCTCCTGGTGCTCCGGTTTGACTTTCCATCTGCTTTATTATCAACCTCCCAACTTGGAGAGACAGCCCCTTTAACCTCCTGGTTCGAACAGGTTGCCAATTTGGCAGAGGATGAAAGGGAAGAGGGAGAACCAATGAGAGAGTAGCTGTTAGGCATTTGGACGGGCATATATCACTGTAATTTCCCGGCAGGAAGAAGAATTAACCAAAGTCTCAGCCACCCACCGGGAATCAGTATAGATCCTGAACCAAAATTTTGGACTTGCGGTCAGCTCACCAAAAACGAGTTGAAAAATGGAGCTCAGGGGCACAGCAATTCACAAACTGGCCGAGTAATAAAGGACAACTATCGTCCAAAAATCTGTTGAGGGAAGGCAACGAGGCGGACTTGAAAGCGAGGCAGAATAGCAGGAAACAGATTTCAAGGGGTACGTTGGAATCGCCTTTAAAGCACAGGAAGAGGGGCACAACTTCGACAATGATGCACTTGGCCAAAAAGGGCGTATGCGTTTTCGCCTGAATATATTCAGGAGAAAACGCATACGCCCTTTTTGGCCAAGCAAGCAAGCGGGCAATGCAAATCTGCACTACAAAGAAGTATCACTTCCCACCGGTCAAAAGGGACATCCACAAAATGTGTAAAAACCAGAAAGGCAAGACAGGCCCTGGAGAACAGGGAGCCTTGTTATGCTGATGGGCGGGATGTAAATTGCCAACTGCCTCTCTGGAGGAGTGCATTGTGTTCCCTAAAACAAGTAAACAACAGAGCTACAGAGCCAAGGGCACTTCCAGTCTAGGGAATATACCTTGGGAAAACTGAAAATCAAAAAGACACAGCCACCCCAAAATTTAGGGCTGCACTGCTTACAAGGACCTCAACTTGGGTACACCTTAAATATCCCAGGAAATATAAAAATGGTTCACAAAATTGTGGTACTTACGTACGATGGAATATCCCTCAGCCATGAAATCAATGTCATAAGACCAGTAGCAGCAAAATGGGTGGATTCAGGTACGATGATTCTAAGTGAAATAAGTCACACAGAAAAAGAAACTTATCATAAGATATCACTTATGAAGATCCTGTAAACATGGCTACACTTGAACTGAGTTAGGAAAGAGAACAGTGTCTCACATTTAGAAAACACTCTTATGCCTGCTTAAGGGGGAAGGAGAGGTGGGGTGATGCATAAAACCAGAGTTTGATATAAGCACAGGTACCGTTCCAAAAACCAACTATGGAATAGACAAGACCTACACCTTCCTCAGTGAAAGGGACTCAAAACCCCATATTTCCCGCAGAGGAATATATCTGACTAGTAAGAATCTTAAAACCTATGTATTGATATGTCTCCGTAAGGGAATCAAGTGTGTCTAGACTGGGGTAAATATGGCAGCGAGAATCAGCTCAAACCCACTATAAAAAGGAATTTCAAAAATAAAACAAAAAAACTGGGAAATTCTTTACAATTCCTTCAGGGTCTCTGATGAAACCTGAAATGACCCTATCTACAATGACAGCTGGATGTGGCATAAGGCTGGACACTTGGGACTGAGAGGATTGGTGAGATTGGGTGAGCAAATGCAGACCCTTTAAAGCAATAATGCATGGCACACATTCCATGGGTCCCAACTCTCCAGGTTGAAAGGAATATTACTACAGATATAACATGTACGGGAATCCTAGAGAATGGACACACTGTGAATACGAAAGGTTTCTAAAACTCAACGAATAGTCCCTCTCCTGGTGCTCCGGTTTGACTTTCCATCTGCTTTATTATCAACCTCCCAACTTGGAGAGACAGCCCCTTTAACCTCCTGGTTCGCACAGGTTGCCAATTTGGCAGAGGATGAAAGGGAAGAGGGAGAACCAATGAGAGAGTAGCTGTTAGGCATTTGGACGGGCACATATCACTGTAATTTCCCGGCAGGAAGAAGAATTAACCAAAGTCTCAGCCACCCAACGGGAATCAGTATAGATCCTGAACCAAAATTTTGGACTTGCGGTCAGCTCACCAAAAACGAGTTGAAAAATGGAGCTCAGGGGCACAGCAATTCACAAACTGGCCGAGTAATAAAGGACAACTATCGTCCAAAAATCTGTTGAGGGAAGGCAACGAGGCGGACTTGAAAGCGAGGCAGAATAGCAGGAAACAGATTTCAAGAGGTACGTTGGAATCGCCTTTAAAGCACAGGAAGAGGGGCACAACTTCGACAATGATGCACTTGGCCAAAATGGGCGTATGCCTTTTCTCCTGAATATATTCAGGAGAAAACGCATACGCCCTTTTTGGCCAAGCAAGCAAGCGGGCAATGCAAATCTGCACTACAAAGAAGTATCACTTCCCACCGGTCAAAAGGGACATCCACAAAATGTGTAAAAACCAGAAAGGCAAGACAGGCCCTGGAGAACAGGGAGCCTTGTTATGCTGATGGGCGGGATGTAAATTGCCAGCTGCCTCTCTGGAGGAGTGCATTGTGTTCCCTAAAACCAGTAAACAACAGAGCTACAGAGCCAAGGGCACTTCCAGTCTAGGGAATATACCTTGGGAAAACTGAAAATCAAAAAGAAACAGCCACCCCAAAATTTAGGGCTGCACTGCTTACAAGGACCTCAACTTGGGTACACCTTAAATATCCCAGGAAATATAAAAATGGTTCAAAAAATTGTGGTACTTACGTACGATGGAATATCCCTCAGCCATGAAATCAATGTCATAAGACCAGTAGCAGCAAAATGGGTGGATTCAGGTACGATGATTCTAAGTGAAATAAGTCACACAGAAAAAGAAACTTATCATAAGATATCACTTATGAAGATCCTGTAAACATGGCTACACTTGAACTGAGTTAGGAAAGAGAACAGTGTCTCACATTTAGAAAACACTCTTATGCCTGCTTAAGGGGGAAGGAGAGGTGGGGTGATGCATAAAACCAGAGTTTGATATAAGCACAGGTACCGTTCCAAAAACCAACTATGGAATAGACAAGACCTACACCTTCCTCAGTGAAAGGGACTCAAAACCCCATATTTCCCGCAGAGGAATATATCTGACTAGTAAGAATCTTAAAAGCTATGTATTGATATGTCTCCGTAAGGGAATCAAGTGTGTCTAGACTGGGATAAATATGGCAGCGAGAATCAGCTCAAACCCACTATAAAAAGGAATTTCAAAAATAAAACAAAAAAACTGGGAAATTCTTTACAATTCCTTCAGGGTCTCTGATGAAACCTGAAATGACCCTATCTACAATGACAGCTGGATGTGGCATAAGGCTGTACACTTGGGACTGAGAGGATTGGTGAGATTGGGTGAGCAAATGCAGACCCTTTAAAGCAATAATGCATGGCACACATTCCATGGGTCCCAACTCTCCAGGTTGAAGGGAATATTACTACAGATATAACATGTACGGGAATCCTAGAGAACGGACACACTGTGAATACGAAAGGTTTCTAAAACTCAACGAATAGTCCCTCTCCTGGTGCTCCGGTTTGACTTTCCATCTGCTTTATTATCAACCTCCCAACTTGGAGAGACAGCCCCTTTAACCTCCTGGTTCGCACAGGTTGCCAATTTGGCAGAGGATGAAAGGGAAGAGGGAGAACCAATGAGAGAGTAGCTGTTAGGCATTTGGACGGGCATATATCACTGTAATTTCCCGGCAGGAAGAAGAATTAACCAAAGTCTCAGCCACCCACCGGGAATCAGTATAGATCCTGAACCAAAATTTTGGACTTGCGGTCAGCTCACCAAAAACGAGTTGAAAAATGGAGCTCAGGGGCACAGCAATTCACAAACTGGCCGAGTAATAAAGGACAACTATCGTCCAAAAATCTGTTGAGGGAAGGCAACGAGGCGGACTTGAAAGCGAGGCAGAATAGCAGGAAACAGATTTCCAGAGGTACGTTGGAATCGCCTTTAAAGCACAGGAAGAGGGGCACAACTTCAACAATGATGCACTTGGCCAAAAAGGGCGTATGCGTTTTCGCCTGAATATATTCAGGAGAAAACGCATACGCCCTTTTTGGCCAAGCAAGCAAGCGGGCAATGCAAATCTGCACTACAAAGAAGTATCACTTCCCACCGGTCAAAAGGGACATCCACAAAATGTGTAAAAACCAGAAAGGCAAGACAGGCCCTGGAGAACAGGGAGCCTTGTTATGCTGATGGGCGGGATGTAAATTGCCAACTGCCTCTCTGGAGGAGTGCATTGTGTTCCCTAAAACAAGTAAACAACAGAGCTACAGAGCCAAGGGCACTTCCAGTCTAGGGAATATACCTTGGGAAAACTGAAAATCAAAAAGACACAGCCACCCCAAAATTTAGGGCTGCACTGCTTACAAGGACCTCAACTTGGGTACACCTTAAATATCCCAGGAAATATAAAAATGGTTCAAAAAATTGTGGTACTTACGTACGATGGAATATCCCTCAGCCATGAAATCAATGTCATAAGACCAGTAGCAGCAAAATGGGTGGATTCAGGTACGATGATTCTAAGTGAAATAAGTCACACAGAAAAAGAAACTTATCATAAGATATCACTTATGAAGATCCTGTAAACATGGCTACACTTGAACTGAGTTAGGAAAGAGAACAGTGTCTCACATTTAGAAAACACTCTTATGCCTGCTTAAGGGGGAAGGAGAGGTGGGGTGATGCATAAAACCAGAGTTTGATATAAGCACAGGTACCGTTCCAAAAACCAACTATGGAATAGACAAGACCTACACCTTCCTCAGTGAAAGGGACTCAAAACCCCATATTTCCCACAGAGGAATATATCTGACTAGTAAGAATCTTAAAACCTATGTATTGATATGTCTCCGTAAGGGAATCAAGTGTGTCTAGACTGGGATAAATATGGCAGTGAGAATCAGCTCAAACCCACTATAAAAAGGAATTTCAAAAATAAAACAAAAAAAAACTGGGAAATTCTTTACAATTCCTTCAGGGTCTCTGATGAAACCTGAAATGACCCTATCTACAATGACAGCTGGATGTGGCATAAGGCTGGACACTTGGGACTGAGAGGATTGGTGAGATTGGGTGAGCAAATGCAGACCCTTTAAAGCAATAATGCATGGCACACATTCCATGGGTCCCAACTCTCCAGGTTGAAGGGAATATTACTACAGATATAACATATACGGGAATCCTAGAGAACGGACACACTGTGAATACGAAAGGTTTCTAAAACTCAACGAATAGTCCCTCTCCTGGTGCTCCGGTTTGACTTTCCATCTGCTTTATTATCAACCTCCCAACTTGGAGAGACAGCCCCTTTAACCTCCTGGTTCGCACAGGTTGCCAATTTGGCAGAGGATGAAAGGGAAGAGGGAGAACCAATGAGAGAGTAGCTGTTAGGCATTTGGACGGGCACATATCACTGTAATTTCCCGGCAGGAAGAAGAATTAACCAAAGTCTCAGCCACCCACCGGGAATCAGTATAGATCCTGAACCAAAATTTTGGACTTGCGGTCAGCTCACCAAAAACGAGTTGAAAAATGGAGCTCAGGGGCACAGCAATTCACAAACTGGCCGAGTAATAAAGGACAAGTATCGTCCAAAAATCTGTTGAGGGAAGGCAACGAGGCGGACTTGAAAGCGAGGCAGAATAGCAGGAAACAGATTTCCAGAGGTACGTTGGAATCACCTTTAAAGCACAGGAAGAGGGGCACAACTTCGACAATGATGCACTTGGCCAAAAAGGGCGTATGCGTTTTCTCCTGAATATATTCAGGAGAAAACGCATACGCCCTTTTTGGCCAAGCAAGCAAGCGGGCAATGCAAATCTGCACTACAAAGAAGTATCACTTCCCACCGGTCAAAAGGGACATCCACAAAATGTGTAAAAACCAGAAAGGCAAGACAGGCCCTGGAGAACAGGGAGCCTTGTTATGCTGATGGGCGGGATGTAAATTGCCAACTGCCTCTCTGGAGGAGTGCATTGTGTTCCCTAAAACAAGTAAACAACAGAGCTACAGAGCCAAGGGCACTTCTAGTCTAGGGAATATACCTTGGGAAAACTGAAAATCAAAAAGACACAGCCACCCCAAAATTTAGGGCTGCACTGCTTACAAGGACCTCAACTTGGGTACACCTTAAATATCCCAGGAAATATAAAAATGGTTCAAAAAATTGTGGTACTTACGTACGATGGAATATCCCTCAGCCATGAAATCAATGTCATAAGACCAGTAGCAGCAAAATGGGTGGATTCAGGTACGATGATTCTAAGTGAAATAAGTCACACAGAAAAAGAAACTTATCATAAGATATCACTTATGAAGATCCTGTAAACATGGCTACACTTGAACTGAGTTAGGAAAGAGAACAGTGTCTCACATTTAGAAAACACTCTTATGCCTGCTTAAGGGGGAAGGAGAGGTGGGGTGATGCATAAAACCAGAGTTTGATATAAGCACAGGTACCGTTCCAAAAACCAACTATGGAATAGACAAGACCTACACCTTCCTCAGTGAAAGGGACTCAAAACCCCATATTTCCCGCAGAGGAATATATCTGACTAGTAAGAATCTTAAAACCTATGTATTGATATGTCTCCGTAAGGGAATCAAGTGTGTCTAGACTGGGATAAATATGGCAGCGAGAATCAGCTCAAACCCACTATAAAAAGGAATTTCAAAAATAAAACAAAAAAACTGGGAAATTCTTTACAATTCCTTCAGGGTCTCTGATGAAACCTGAAATGACCCTATCTACAATGACAGCTGGATGTGGCATAAGGCTGGACACTTGGGACTGAGAGGATTGGTGAGATTGGGTGAGCAAATGCAGACCCTTTAAAGCAATAATGCATGGCACACATTCCATGGGTCCCAACTCTCCAGGTTGAAGGGAATATTACTACAGATATAACATGTACGGGAATCCTAGAGAACGGACACACTGTGAATACGAAAGGTTTCTAAAACTCAACGAATAGTCCCTCTCCTGGTGCTCCGGTTTGACTTTCCATCTGCTTTATTATCAACCTCCCAACTTGGAGAGACAGCCCCTTTAACCTCCTGGTTCGCACAGGTTGCCAATTTGGCAGAGGATGAAAGGGAAGAGGGAGAACCAATGAGAGAGTAGCTGTTAGGCATTTGGACGGGCACATATCACTGTAATTTCCCGGCAGGAAGAAGAATTAACCAAAGTCTCAGCCACCCACCGGGAATCAGTATAGATCCTGAACCAAAATTTTAGACTTGCGGTCAGCTCACCAAAAACGAGTTGAAAAATGGAGCTCAGGGGCACAACAATCCACAAACTGGCCGAGTAATAAAGGACAACTATCGTCCAAAAATCTGTTGAGGGAAGGCAACGAGGCGGACTTGAAAGCGAGGCAGAATAGCAGGAAACAGATTTCCAGAGGTACGTTGGAATCGACTTTAAAGCACAGGAAGAGGGGCACAACTTCGACAATGATGCACTTGGCCCAAAAGGGCGTATGCGTTTTCTCCTGAATATATTCAGGAGAAAACGCATACGCCCTTTTTGGCCAAGCAAGCAAGCGGGCAATGCAAATCTGCACTACAAAGATGTATCACTTCCCACCGGTCAAAAGGGACATCCACAGGGCATCCCTGGTGGCGCAGTGGTGGCGAGTCCGCCTGCCGATGCAGGGGACGCGGGTTCGTGCCCCGGTCCGGGAGGATCCCACATGCCGCGGAGCTGCTGGGCCCGTGAGCCATGGCCGCTGAGCCTGCGCGTCCGGAGCCTGTGCTCCGCAACGGGAGAGACCACAACAGTGAGAGGCCCGCGTACCGCAAAAAAAAAAAAAAAAAAAAAAAGAAAAAAAAAAAAAAAAGGGACATCCACAAAATGTGTAAAAACCAGAAAGGCACGACAGGCCCTGGAGAACAGGGTGCCTTGTTATGCTGATGGGCGGGATGTAAATTGCCAGCTGCCTCTCTTGAGGAGTGCATTGTGTTCCCTAAAACAAGTAAACAACAGAGCTACAGAGCCAAGGGCACTTCCAGTCTAGGGAATATACCTTGGGAAAACTGAAAATCAAAAAGACACAGCCACCCCAAAATTTAGGGCTGCACTGCTTACAAGGACCTCAACTTGGGTACACCTTAAATATCCCAGGAAATATAAAAATGGTTCAAAAAATTGTGGTACTTATGTATGATGGAATATCCCTCAGCCATGAAATCAATGTCATAAGACCAGTAGCAGCAAAATGGGTGGATTCAGGTACGATGATTCTAAGTGAAATAAGTCACACAGAAAAAGAAACTTATCATAAGATATCACTTATGAAGATCCTGTAAACATGGCTACACTTGAACTGAGTTAGGAAAGAGAACAGTGTCTCACATTTAGAAAACACTCTTATGCCTGCTTAAGGGGGAAGGAGAGGTGGGGTGATGCATAAAACCAGAGTTTGATATAAGCACAGGTACCGTTCCAAAAACCAACTATGGAATAGACAAGACCTACACCTTCCTCAGTGAAAGGGACTCAAAACCCCATATTTCCCGCAGAGGAATATATCTGACTAGTAAGAATCTTAAAAGCTATGTATTGATATGTCTCCGTAAGGGAATCAAGTGTGTCTAGACTGGGATAAATATGGCAGCGAGAATCAGCTCAAACCCACTATAAAAAGGAATTTCAAAAATAAAACAAAAAAACTGGGAAATTCTTTACAATTCCTTCAGGGTCTCTGATGAAACCTGAAATGACCCTATCTACAATGACAGCTGGATGTGGCATAAGGCTGGACACTTGGGACTGAGAGGATTGGTGAGATTGGGTGAGCAAATGCAGACCCTTTAAAGCAATAATGCATGGCACACATTCCATGGGTCCCAACTCTCCAGGTTGAAGGGAATATTACTACAGATATAACATGTACGGGAATCCTAGAGAACAGACACACTGTGAATACGAAAGGTTTCTAAAACTCAACGAATAGTCCCTCTCCTGGTGTTCCGGTTTGACTTTCCATCTGCTTTATTATCAACCTCCCAACTTGGAGAGACAGCCCCTTTAACCTCCTGGTTCGCACAGGTTGCCAATTTGGCAGAGGATGAAAGGGAAGAGGGAGAACCAATGAGAGAGTAGCTGTTAGGCATTTGGACGGGCACATATCACTCTAATTTCCCAGCAGGAAGAAGAATTAACCAAAGTCTCAGCCACCCACCGGGAATCAGTATAGATCCTGAACCAAAATTTTGGACTTGCGGTCAGCTCACCAAAAACGAGTTGAAAAATGGAGCTCAGGGGCACAGCAATTCACAAACTGGCCGAGTAATAAAGGACAACTATCGTCCAAAAATCTGTTGAGGGAAGGCAAAGAGGCGGACTTGAAAGCGAGGCAGAATAGCAGGAAACAGATTTCAAGAGGTACGTTGGAATCGCCTTTAAAGCACAGGAAGAGGGGCACAACTTCGACAATGATGCACTTGGCCCAAAAGGGCGTATGTGTTTTCTCCTGAATATATTCAGGAGAAAACGCATACACCCTTTTTGGCCAAGCAAGCAAGCGGGCAATGCAAATCTGCACTATAAAGAAGTATCACTTCCCACCGGTCAAAAGGGACATCCACAAAATGTGTAAAAACCAGAAAGGCAAGACAGGCCCTGGAGAACAGGGAGCCTTGTTATGCTGATGGGCGGGATGTAAATTGCCAACTGCCTCTCTGGAGGAGTGCATTGTGTTCCCTAAAACAAGTAAAGAACAGAGCTACAGAGCCAAGGGCACTTCCAGTCTAGGGAATATACCTTGGGAAAACTGAAAATCAAAAAGACACAGCCACCCCAAAATTTAGGGCTGCACTGCTTACAAGGACCTCAACTTGGGTACACCTTAAATATCCCAGGAAATATAAAAATGGTTCAAAAAATTGTGGTACTTACGTACGATGGTATATCCCTCAGCCATGAAATCAATGTCATAAGACCAGTAGCAGCAAAATGGGTGGATTCATGTACGATGATTCTAAGTGAAATATGTCACACAGAAAAAGAAACTTATCATAAGATATCACTTATGAAGATCCTGTAAACATGGCTACACTTGAACTGAGTTAGGAAAGAGAACAGGGTCTCACATTTAGAAAACACTCTTATGCCTGCTTAAGGGGCAAGGAGAGGTGGGGTGATGCATAAAACCAGAGTTTGATATAAGCACAGGTACCGTTCCAAAAACCAACTATGGAATAGACAAGACCTACACCTTCCTCAGTGAAAGGGACTCAAAACCCCATATTTCCCGCAGAGGAATATATCTGACTAGTAAGAATCTTAAAACCTATGTATTGGTATGTCTCCGTAAGGGAATCAAGTGTGTCTAGACTGGGATAAATATGGCAGCGGGAATCAGCTCAAACCCACTATAAAAAGGAATTTCAAAAATAAAACAAAAAAACTGGGAAATTCTTTACAATTCCTTCAGGGTCTCTGATGAAACCTGAAATGACCCTATCTACAATGACAGCTGGATGTGGCATAAGGCTGGACACTTGGGACTGAGAGGATTGGTGAGATTGGGTGAGCAAATGCAGACCCTTTAAAGCAATAATGCATGGCACACATTCCATGGGTCCCAACTCTCCAGGTTGAAGGGAATATTACTACAGATATAACATGTACGGGAATCCTAGAGAACGGACACACTGTGAATACGAAAGGTTTCTAAAACTCAACGAATAGTCCCTCTCCTGGTGCTCCGGTTTGACTTTCCATCTGCTTTATTATCAACCTCCCAACTTGGAGAGACAGCCCCTTTAACCTCCTGGTTCGCACAGGTTGCCAATTTGGCAGAGGATGTAAGGGAAGAGGGAGAACCAATGAGAGAGTAGCTGTTAGGCATTTGGACGGGCACATATCACTGTAATTTCCCGGCAGGAAGAAGAATTAACCAAAGTCTCAGCCACCCACCGGGAATCAGTATAGATCCTGAACCAAAATTTTGGACTTGCGGTCAGCTCACCAAAAACGAGTTGAAAAATGGAGCTCAGGGGCACAGCAATTCACAAACTGGCCGAGTAATAAAGGACAACTATCGTCCAAAAATCTGTTGAGGGAAGGCAACGAGGCGGACTTGAAAGCGAGGCAGAATAGCAGGAAACAGATTTCCAGAGGTACGTTGGAATCGCCTTTAAAGCACAGGAAGAGGGGCACAACTTCGACAATGATGCACTTGGCCAAAAAGGGCGTATGCGTTTTCTCCTGAATATATTCAGGAGAAAACGCATACACCCTTTTTGGCCAAGCAAGCAAGCGGGCAATGCAAATCTGCACTACAAAGAAGTATCACTTCCCACCGGTCAAAAGGGACATCCACAAAATGTGTAAAACCCAGAAAGGCAAGACAGGCCCTGGAGAACAGGGAGCCTTGTTATGCTGATGGGCGGGATGTAAATTGCCAACTGCCTCTCTGGAGGAGTGCATTGTGTTCCCTAAAACAAGTAAACAACAGAGCTACAGAGCCAAGGGCACTTCCAGTCTAGGGAATATACCTTGGGAAAACTGAAAATCAAAAAGACAGAGCCACCCCAAAATTTAGGGCTGCACTGCTTACAAGGACCTCAACTTGGGTACACCTTAAATATCCCAGGAAATATAAAAATGGTTCAAAAAATTGTGGTACTTACGTACGATGGAATATCCCTCAGCCATGAAATCAATGTCATAAGACCAGTAGCAGCAAAATGGGTGGATTCAGGTACGATGATTCTAAGTGAAATAAATCACACAGAAAAAGAAACTTATCATAAGATATCACTCTTATGAAGATCCTGTAAACATGGCTACACTTGAACTGAGTTAGGAAAGAGAACAGTGTCTCACATTTAGAAAACACTCTTATGCCTGCTTAAGGGGGAAGGAGAGGTGGGGTGATGCATAAAACCAGAGTTTGATATAAGCACAGGTACCGTTCCAAAAACCAACTATGGATTAGACAAGACCTACACCTTCCTCAGTGAAAGGGACTCAAACCCCATATTTCCCGCAGAGGAATATATCTGACTAGTAAGAATCTTAAAACCTATGTATTGGTATGTCTCCATAAGGGAATCAAGTGTGTCTAGACTGGGATAAATATGGCAGCGAGAATCAGCTCAAACCCACTATAAAAAGGAATTTCAAAATAAAACAAAAAAACTGGGAAATTCTTTACAATTCCTTCAGGGTCTCTGATGAAACCTGAAATGACCCTATCTACAATGACAGCTGGATGTGGCATAAGGCTGGACACTTGGGACTGAGAGGATTGGTGAGATTGGGTGAGCAAATGAAGACCCTTTAAAGCAATAATGCATGGCACACATTCCATGGGTCCCAACTCTCCAGGTTGAAGGGAATATTACTACAGATATAACATGTACGGGAATCCTAGAGAACGGACACACTGTGAATACGAAAGGTTTCTAAAACTCAACGAATAGTCCCTCTCCTGGTGCTCCGGTTTGATTTTCCATCTGCTTTATTATCAACCTCCCAACTTGGAGAGACAGCCCCTTTAACCTCCTGGTTCGCACAGGTTGCCAATTTGGCAGAGGATGAAAGGGAAGAGGGAGAACCAATGAGAGAGTAGCTGTTAGGCATTTGGACGGGCACATATCACTGTAATTTCCCGGCAGGAAGAAGAATTAACCAAAGTCTCAGCCACCCACCGGGAATCAGTATAGATCCTGAACCAAAATTTTGGACTTGCGGTCAGCTCACCAAAAACGAGTTGAAAAATGGAGCTCAGGGGCACAGCAATTCACAAACTGGCCGAGTAATAAAGGACAAGTATCGTCCAAAAATCTGTTGAGGGAAGGCAACGAGGCGGACTTGAAAGCGAGGCAGAATAGCAGGAAACAGATTTCCAGAGGTACGTTGGAATCGCCTTTAAAGCACAGGAAGAGGGGCACAACTTCGACAATGATGCACTTGGCCAAAAAGGGCGTATGCGTTTTCTCCTGAATATATTCAGGAGAAAACGCATACGCCCTTTTTGGCCAAGCAAGCAAGCGGGCAATGCAAATCTGCACTACAAAGAAGTATCACTTCCCACCGGTCCAAAGGGACATCCACAAAATGTGTAAAAACCAGAAAGGCAAGACAGGCCCTGGAGAACAGGGTGCCTTGTTATGCTGATGGGCGGGATGTAAATTGCCAGCTGCCTCTCTGGAGGAGTGCATTGTGTTCCCTAAAACCAGTAAACAACAGAGCTACAGAGCCAAGGGCACTTCCAGTCTAGGGAATATACCTTGGGAAAACTGAAAATCAAAAAGAAACAGCCACCCCAAAATTTAGGGCTGCACTGCTTACAAGGACCTCAACTTGGGTACACCTTAAATATCCCAGGAAATATAAAAATGGTTCAAAAAATTGTGGTACTTACGTACGATGGAATATCCCTCAGCCATGAAATCAATGTCACAAGACCAGTAGCAGCAAAATGGGTGGATTCAGGTACGATGATTCTAAGTGAAATAAGTCACACAGAAAAAGAAACTTATCAAAAGATATCACTTATGAAGATCCTGTAAACATGGCTACACTTGAACTGAGTTAGGAAAGAGAACAGTGTCTCACATTTAGAAAACACTCTTATGCCTGCTTAAGGGGGAAGGAGAGGTGGGGTGATGCATAAAACCAGAGTTTGATATAAGCACAGGTACCGTTCCAAAAACCAACTATGGAATAGACAAGACCTACACCTTCCTCAGTGAAAGGGACTCAAAACCCCATATTTCCCGCAGAGGAATATATCTGACTAGTAAGAATCTTAAAACCTATGTATTGATATGTCTCCGTAAGGGAATCAAGTGTGTCTAGACTGGGATAAATATGGCAGCGAGAATCAGCTCAAACCCACTATAAAAAGGAATTTCAAAAATAAAACAAAAAAACTGGGAAATTCTTTACAATTCCTTCAGGGTCTCTGATGAAACCTGAAATGACCCTATCTACAATGACAGCTGGATGTGGCATAAGGCTGGACACTTGGGACTGAGAGGATTGGTGAGATTGGGTGAGCAAATGCAGACCCTTTAAAGCAATAATGCATGGCACACATTCCATGGGTCCCAACTCTCCAGGTTGAAGGGAATATTACTACAGATA
The DNA here is from genome assembly GCF_949752795.1 of Hyperoodon ampullatus. NCBI lineage: Eukaryota > Metazoa > Chordata > Mammalia > Artiodactyla > Ziphiidae > Hyperoodon > Hyperoodon ampullatus. The sequence goes on from NC_136922.1 coordinate 532,504, forward strand.
TAACATGTACGGGAATCCTAGAGAACGGACACACTGTGAATACGAAAGGTTTCTAAAACTCAACGAATAGTCCCTCTCCTGGTGCTCCGGTTTGACTTTCCATCTGCTTTATTATCAACCTCCCATCTTAGAGAGACAGCCCCTTTAACCTCCTGGTTCGCACAGGTTGCCAATTTGGCAGAGGATGAAAGGGAAGAGGGAGAACCAATGAGAGAGTAGCTGTTAGGCATTTGGACGGGCACATATCACTGTAATTTCCCGGCAGGAAGAAGAATTTACCAAAGTCTCAGCCACCCACCGGGAATCAGTATAGATCCTGAACCAAAATTTTGGACTTGCGGTCAGCTCACCAAAAACGAGTTGAAAAATGGAGCTCAGGGGCACAGCAATTCACAAACTGGCCGAGTAATAAAGGACAACTATCGTCCAAAAATCTGTTGAGTGAAGGCAACGAGGCGGACTTGAAAGCGAGGCAGAATAGCAGGAAACAGATTTCCAGAGGTACGTTGGAATCACCTTTAAAGCACAGGAAGAGGGGCACAACTTCAACAATGATGCACTTGGCCAAAAAGGGCGTATGCGTTTTCTCCTGAATATATTCAGGAGAAAACGCATACGCCCTTTTTGGCCAAGCAAGCAAGCGGGCAATGCAAATCTGCACTACAAAGAAGTATCACTTCCCACCGGTCCAAAGGGACATCCACAAAATGTGTAAAAACCAGAAAGGCAAGACAGGCCCTGGAGAACAGGGTGCCTTGTTATGCTGATGGGCGGGATGTAAATTGCCAACTGCCTCTCTGGAGGAGTGCATTGTGTTCCCTAAAACAAGTAAACAACAGAGCTACAGAGCCAAGGGCACTTCCAGTCTAGGGAATATACCTTGGGAAAACTGAAAATCAAAAAGACACAGCCACCCCAAAATTTAGGGCTGCACTGCTTACAAGGACCTCAACTTGGGTACACCTTAAATATCCCAGGAAATATAAAAATGGTTCACAAAATTGTGGTACTTACGTACGATGGAATATCCCTCAGCCATGAAATCAATGTCATAAGACCAGTAGCAGCAAAATGGGTGGATTCAGGTACGATGATTCTAAGTGAAATAAGTCACACAGAAAAAGAAACTTATCATAAGATATCACTTATGAAGATCCTGTAAACATGGCTACACTTGAAATGAGTTAGGAAAGAGAACAGTGTCTCACATTTAGAAAACACTCTTATGCCTGCTTAAGGGGGAAGGAGAGGTGGGGTGATGCATAAAACCAGAGTTTGATATAAGCACAGGTACCGTTCCAAAAACCAACGATGGAATAGACAAGACCTACACCTTCCTCAGTGAAAGGGACTCAAAACCCCATATTTCCCGCAGAGGAATATATCTGACTAGTAAGAATCTTAAAACCTATGTATTGATATGTCTCCGTAAGGGAATCAAGTGTGTCTAGACTGGGATAAATATGGCAGCGAGAATCAGCTCAAACCCACTATAAAAAGGAATTTCAAAAATAAAACATAAAAACTGGGAAATTCTTTACAATTCCTTCAGGGTCTCTGATGAAACCTGAAATGACCCTATCTACAATGACAGCTGGATGTGGCATAAGGCTGGACACTTGGGACTGAGAGGATTGGTGAGATTGGGTGAGCAAATGCAGACCCTTTAAAGCAATAATGCATGGCACACATTCCATGGGTCCCAACTCTCCAGGTTGAAGGGAATATTACTACAGATATAACATGTACGGGAATCCTAGAGAACGGACACACTGTGAATACGAAAGGTTTCTAAAACTCAACGAATAGTCCCTCTCCTGGTGCTCCGGTTTGACTTTCCATCTGCTTTATTATCAACCTCCCAACTTAGAGAGACAGCCCCTTTAACCTCCTGGTTCGCACAGGTTGCCAATTTGGCAGAGGATGAAAGGGAAGAGGGAGAACCAATGAGAGAGTAGCTGTTAGGCATTTGGACGGGCACATATCACTGTAATTTCCCGGCAGGAAGAAGAATTAACCAAAGTCTCAGCCACCCACCGGGAATCAGTATAGATCCTGAACCAAAATTTTGGACTTGCGGTCAGCTCACCAAAAACGAGTTGAAAAATGGAGCTCAGGGGCACAGCAATTCACAAACTGGCCGAGTAATAAAGGACAACTATCGTCCAAAAATCTGTTGAGGGAAGGCAAAGAGGCGGACTTGAAAGCGAGGCAGAATAGCAGGAAACAGATTTCAAGAGGTACGTAGGAATCGCCTTTAAAGCACAGGAAGAGGGGCACAACTTCGACAATGATGCACTTGGCCAAAAAGGGCGTATGCGTTTTCTCCTGAATATATTCAGGAGAAAACACATACGCCCTTTTTGGCCAAGCAAGCAAGCGGGCAATGCAAATCTGCACTACAAAGAAGTATCACTTCCCACCGGTCAAAAGGGACATCCACAAAATGTGTACAAACCTGAAAGGAAAGACAGGCCCTGGAGAACAGGGAGCCTTGTTATGCTGATGGGCGGGATGTAAATTGCCAACTGCCTCTCTGGAGGAGTACATTGTGTTCCCTAAAACAAGTAAAGAGCAGAGCTACAGCGCCAAGGGCACTTCCAGTCTACGGAATATACCTTGGGAAAACTGAAAATCAATAAGACAGAGCCACCCCAAACTTTAGGGCTGCACTGCTTACAAGGACCTCAACTTGGGTACACCTTAAATATCCCAGGAAATATAAAAATGGTTCAAAAAATTGTGGTACTTACGTACGATGGAATATCCCTCAGCCATGAAATCAATGTCATAAGACCAGTAGCAGCAAAATGGGTGGATTCAGGTACGATGATTCTAAGTGAAATAAGTCACACAGAAAAAGAAACTTATCATAAGATATCACTTATGAAGATCCTGTAAACATGGCTACACTTGAACTGAGTTAGGAAAGAGAACAGTGTCTCACATTTAGAAAACACTCTTATGCCTGCTTAAGGGGGAAGGAGAGGTGGGGTGATGCATAAAACCAGAGTTTGATATAAGCACAGGTACCGTTCCAAAAACCAACTATGGAATAGACAAGACCTACACCTTCCTCAGTGAAAGGGACTCAAAACCCCATATTTCCCGCAGAGGAATATATCTGACTAGTAAGAATCTTAAAACCTATGTATTGATATGTCTCCGTAAGGGAATCAAGTGTGTCTAGACTGGGATAAATATGGCAGCGAGAATCAGCTCAAACCCACTATAAAAAGGAATTTCAAAAATAAAACAAAAAAACTGGGAAATTCTTTACAATTCCTTCAGGGTCTCTGATGAAACCTGAAATGACCCTATCTACAATGACAGCTGGATGTGGCATAAGGCTGGACACTTGGGACTGAGAGGATTGGTGAGATTGGGTGAGCAAATGCAGACCCTTTAAAGCAATAATGCATGGCACACATTCCATGGGTCCCAACTCTCCAGGTTGAAGGGAATATTACTACAGATATAACATGTACGGGAATCCTAGAGAACGGACACACTGTGAATACGAAAGGTTTCTAAAACTCAACGAATAGTCCCTCTCCTGGTGCTCCGGTTTGACTTTCCATCTGCTTTATTATCAACCTCCCATCTTAGAGAGACAGCCCCTTTAACCTCCTGGTTCGCACAGGTTGCCAATTTGGCAGAGGATGAAAGGGAAGAGGGAGAACCAATGAGAGAGTAGCTGTTAGGCATTTGGACGGGCACATATCACTGTAATTTCCCGGCAGGAAGAAGAATTAACCAAAGTCTCAGCCACCCACCGGGAATCAGTATAGATCCTGAACCAAAATTTTGGACTTGCGGTCAGCTCACCAAAAACGAGTTGAAAAATGGAGCTCAGGGGCACAGCAATTCACAAACTGGCCGAGTAATAAAGGACAACTATCGTCCAAAAATCTGTTGAGTGAAGTGAAGGCAACGAGGCGGACTTGAAAGCGAGGCAGAATAGCAGGAAACAGATTTCCAGAGGTACGTTGGAATCGCCTTTAAAGCACAGGAAGAGGGGCACAACTTCAACAATGATGCACTTGGCCAAAAAGGGCGTATGCGTTTTCTCCTGAATATATTCAGGAGAAAACGCATACGCCCTTTTTGGCCAAGCAAGCAAGCGGGCAATGCAAATCTGCACTACAAAGAAGTATCACTTCCCACCGGTCCAAAGGGACATCCACAAAATGTGTAAAAACCAGAAAGGCAAGACAGGCCCTGGAGAACAGGGTGCCTTGTTATGCTGATGGGCGGGATGTAAATTGCCAACTGCCTCTCTGGAGGAGTGCATTGTGTTCCCTAAAACAAGTAAACAACAGAGCTACAGAGCCAAGGGCACTTCCAGTCTAGGGAATATACCTTGGGAAAACTGAAAATCAAAAAGACACAGCCACCCCAAAATTTAGGGCTGCACTGCTTACAAGGACCTCAACTTGGGTACACCTTAAATATCCCAGGAAATATAAAAATGGTTCACAAAATTGTGGTACTTACGTACGATGGAATATCCCTCAGCCATGAAATCAATGTCATAAGACCAGTAGCAGCAAAATGGGTGGATTCAGGTACGATGATTCTAAGTGAAATAAGTCACACAGAAAAAGAAACTTATCATAAGATATCACTTATGAAGATCCTGTAAACATGGCTACACTTGAAATGAGTTAGGAAAGAGAACAGTGTCTCACATTTAGAAAACACTCTTATGCCTGCTTAAGGGGGAAGGAGAGGTGGGGTGATGCATAAAACCAGAGTTTGATATAAGCACAGGTACCGTTCCAAAAACCAACGATGGAATAGACAAGACCTACACCTTCCTCAGTGAAAGGGACTCAAAACCCCATATTTCCCGCAGAGGAATATATCTGACTAGTAAGAATCTTAAAACCTATGTATTGATATGTCTCCGTAAGGGAATCAAGTGTGTCTAGACTGGGATAAATATGGCAGCGAGAATCAGCTCAAACCCACTATAAAAAGGAATTTCAAAAATAAAACATAAAAACTGGGAAATTCTTTACAATTCCTTCAGGGTCTCTGATGAAACCTGAAATGACCCTATCTACAATGACAGCTGGATGTGGCATAAGGCTGGACACTTGGGACTGAGAGGATTGGTGAGATTGGGTGAGCAAATGCAGACCCTTTAAAGCAATAATGCATGGCACACATTCCATGGGTCCCAACTCTCCAGGTTGAAGGGAATATTACTACAGATATAACATGTACGGGAATCCTAGAGAACGGACACACTGTGAATACGAAAGGTTTCTAAAACTCAACGAATAGTCCCTCTCCTGGTGCTCCGGTTTGACTTTCCATCTGCTTTATTATCAACCTCCCAACTTAGAGAGACAGCCCCTTTAACCTCCTGGTTCGCACAGGTTGCCAATTTGGCAGAGGATGAAAGGGAAGAGGGAGAACCAATGAGAGAGTAGCTGTTAGGCATTTGGACGGGCACATATCACTGTAATTTCCCGGCAGGAAGAAGAATTAACCAAAGTCTCAGCCACCCACCGGGAATCAGTATAGATCCTGAACCAAAATTTTGGACTTGCGGTCAGCTCACCAAAAACGAGTTGAAAAATGGAGCTCAGGGGCACAGCAATTCACAAACTGGCCGAGTAATAAAGGACAACTATCGTCCAAAAATCTGTTGAGGGAAGGCAAAGAGGCGGACTTGAAAGCGAGGCAGAATAGCAGGAAACAGATTTCAAGAGGTACGTAGGAATCGCCTTTAAAGCACAGGAAGAGGGGCACAACTTCGACAATGATGCACTTGGCCAAAAAGGGCGTATGCGTTTTCTCCTGAATATATTCAGGAGAAAACACATACGCCCTTTTTGGCCAAGCAAGCAAGCGGGCAATGCAAATCTGCACTACAAAGAAGTATCACTTCCCACCGGTCAAAAGGGACATCCACAAAATGTGTACAAACCTGAAAGGAAAGACAGGCCCTGGAGAACAGGGAGCCTTGTTATGCTGATGGGCGGGATGTAAATTGCCAACTGCCTCTCTGGAGGAGTACATTGTGTTCCCTAAAACAAGTAAAGAGCAGAGCTACAGCGCCAAGGGCACTTCCAGTCTACGGAATATACCTTGGGAAAACTGAAAATCAATAAGACAGAGCCACCCCAAACTTTAGGGCTGCACTGCTTACAAGGACCTCAACTTGGGTACACCTTAAATATCCCAGGAAATATAAAAATGGTTCAAAAAATTGTGGTACTTACGTACGATGGAATATCCCTCAGCCATGAAATCAATGTCATAAGACCAGTAGCAGCAAAATGGGTGGATTCAGGTACGATGATTCTAAGTGAAATAAGTCACACAGAAAAAGAAACTTATCATAAGATATCACTTCTGAAGATCCTGTAAACATGGCTACACTTGAACTGAGTTAGGAAAGAGAACAGTGTCTCACATTTAGAAAACACTCTTATGCCTGCTTAAGGGGGAAGGAGAGGTGGGGTGATGCATAAAACCAGAGTTTGATATAAGCACAGGTACCGTTCCAAAAACCAACTATGGAATAGACAAGACCTACACCTTCCTCAGTGAAAGGGACTCAAAACCCCATATTTCCCGCAGAGGAATATATCTGACTAGTAAGAATCTTAAAACCTATGTATTGATATGTCTCCGTAAGGGAATCAAGTGTGTCTAGACTGGCATAAACAGGGGAGCGAGAATCAGCTCACACCCACTATAAAAAGGAATTTCAAAAACAAAACAAAAAAACTAGGAAATTCTGTTCAATTCCTTCAGGGTCTCTGATGAAACCTGGAATGACCCTATCTACTACGACAGCTGGATGTGTCATAAGTCTGGACTCTTGGGACTGAGAGGATTGGTGAGATTGGGTGAGCAAATGCAGACCCTTTAAAGCAATAATGCATGGCACCCATTCCTTGGGTCACAAGACTCAAGGTTGAAGGGAATATTACTACAGCTATAACATAAAAAGGAAACCTAGAGAACGGACCCACTGTGAATACGAAAGGTTTCAAAAACTCAACGAATAGTCCCTCTCCTGGTGCTCCGGTTTGACTTTCCACCTGCTTTACTATCAACCTCCCAACTTGGAGAGACAGCCCCTTTAACCTCCTGATTCGCACAGGTTGCCAATTTGGCAGAGGATGAAAGGGAAGAGGGAGAACCAATGAGAGAGTAGCTGTTAGGCATTTGGACGGGCACATATCACTCTAACTTCCCGGCATGAAGAAGAATTAACCAAAGTCTCAGCCCCCCACCGGGAACCAGTGTAGATCCTGAACCAAAATTTTGGACTTGCGCTCAGCTCACAAAATAACGAGTTGAAAAATGGAGATCAGGTGCACAGCAATTCACAAACTGGCAGGGTGATAAAGGACAACTATCGTCAAAAAATCTGTTAAGGGAAGGCAACGAGGCAGACTTGAAAGCGACGCAGAATAGCAGGAAACAGATTTCAAGAGGTACGTTGGAATCGCCTTTAAAGCACAGGAAGAGGGACACAACTTTGACAATGATGCACTTGGCCAAAAAGGGTGTATGTTTTTCACCTGAATATATTCAGGAGAAAACGCATACACCCTTTTTGGCTAAGCAAGCAAGCAGGGAATGCAAATCTGTACTACAAAGATGTATCACTTCCCACCGGTCAAAAGGGACATCCACAAAATGTGTAAAAACCAGAAAGGCAAGACAGGCCCTGGAGAACAGGCAGCCTTGTTATGCTGATGGGCGGGATGAAAATTGCCAGCTGCCTCTCTGGAGGAGTGCACTGTGTTCCCTAAAACAAGTAAACAACAGAGCTACAGAGCCAATGGCACTTCCAGTCTAGGGAATATACCTTGGGAAAACTGAAAATCAATAAGACAGAGCCACCCCAAAATTTAGGGCTGCACTGCTTACAAGGACCTCAACTTGTGTACAACTTAAATATCCCAGGAAATATAAAAACGGTTCAAAAAATTGTGGTACTTACGTACGATGGAATATCCCTCAGCCATGAAGTCAATGTCATAAGACCAGTAGCAGCAAAATGGGTGGATTCAGGTACGATGATTCTAAGTGAAATAAGTCACACAGAAAAAGAAACTTATCATAAGATATCACTTATGAAGATCCTGTAAACATGGCTACACTTGAACTGAGTTAGGAAAGAGAACAGAGTCTCACATTTAGAAAACACTCTTATGCCTGCTTAAGGGGGAAGGACAGGTGGGGTGATGCATAAAACCAGAGTTTGATATAAGCACAGGTACCGTTCCAAAAACCAACTATGGAATAGTCAAGACCTACACCTTCCTCAGTGAAAGGGACTCAAAACCCCATATTTCCCGCAGAGGAATATATCTGACTAGTAAGAATCTTAAAACCTATGTATTGATATGATTCCGTAAGGGAATCAAGTGTGTCTAGACTGGCATAAACATGGCAGCGAGAATCAGCTCAAACCCACTATAAAAAGGAATTTCAAAAACAAACAAAAAAACTGGGAAATTCTTTACAATTCCTTCAGGGTCTCTGATGAAACCTGGAATAGCCCTATCTACAATACACCTGGATGTGGCATAAGGCTGGACACTTGGGACTGAGAGGATTGGTGAGATTGGGTGAGCAAATGCAGACCCTTTAAAGCACAAATGCCTGGCACCCATTCCATGGGTCCCAACTCTCCAGGTTGAAGGGAATATTACTACAGCTATAACATGTATGGGAAACCTAGAGAACAGACACACTGTGAATACTAAAGGTTTCTAAAACTCAACGAATAGTCCCTCTCCTGGTGCTCTGGTTTGACTTTCTATCTGCTTTACTATCAATCTCCCAACTTGGAGAGACAGCCCCTTTAACCTCCTGGTTCGCACAGGTTTTCAATTTGGCAGTGGATGAAAGGGAAGAGGGAGAACCAATGAGAGAGTAGCTGTTAGCCATTTGGACGGGCACATATCTCTCTAACTTCCCGGCAGGAAGAAGAAGTAACCAAAGTCTCAGCCCCCCACCTGGAACCAGCATAGTTCCTGAACCAAAACTTTGGACTTGCGGTAAGCTCACAAAAAACGAGTTGAAAAATTGAGGTCAGGGGCACAGCAATTCACAAACTGGCAGAGTAATTAAGGACAACTATCGTCCAAAAATCTGTGAAGGCTAGGCAACGAGGCGGACTTGAAAGCGAGGCAAAATAGCAGGAAACAGATTTCAAGAGGTACGTTGGAATCGCCTGTAAAGCAGAGGAAGAGAGGCACAACTTCGAAAATGATGCACTTGGCCAAAAAAGGCGTATGCGTTTTCCTCTGAATATATTCAGGAGAAAACTCATATGCCTTTTTTGGCCAAGCAAGCAAGCGGGCAATTCAAATCTGCACTACAAAGAAGTATCACTTCCCCCCAGTCAAAAGGGACTTCCAGAAAATGTGTAAAAACCAGAAAGGAAAGAGAGGCCCTGTAGAACAGGGAGCCTTGATATGCTGATGGGCGGGATGTAAATTGCCAACTGCCTCTCTGGAGGAGTGCATTGTGTTCCCTAAAAGAAGTAAACAACAGAGCTACAGAGCCAAGGGCACTTCCAGTCTAGGGAATATACCTTGGGAAAACTGAAACTCAAAAAGACACAGCCAGCCCAAAATTTAGGGCTGCACTGCTTAGAGAAACCTCACCTTGGGTACAACATAAATATCCCAGGAAATATAAAAACGGTTCAAAAAATTGTGGTACTTACGTAAGTTGGAATATCCCTCAGCCATTAAATCAATGTCATAAGACCAGTAGCAGCAAAATGGGTGGATTCAGGTACGATGATTCTAAGTGAAATAAGTCACAGAGAAAAAGAAACTTATCATAAGTTATCACTTATGAAGATCCTGTAAACATGGCTACAAGTGAACTGAGTTAGGAAAGAGAACAGTGTCTCACATTTAGAAAACACTCTTATGCCTGCTTAAGGGGGAAGGAGAGGTGGGGTGATGCATAAAACCAGAGTTTGATATAAGCACAGGTACCGTTCCAAAAACCAACTATGGAATAGACAAGACCTACACCTTCCTCAGTGAAAGGGACTCAAAACCCCATATTTCCCGCAGAGGAATATATCTGACTAGTAAGAATCTTAAAACATATGTATTGATATGTCTCCGTAAGGGAATCAAGTGTGTCTAGACTGGCATAAACATGGCAGCGAGAATCAGCTCAAACCCACTATAAAAGGAATTTCAAAAACAAAACAAAAAAACTGGGAAATTCTTTACAATTCCTTCAGGGTCTCTGATGAAACCTGGAATGACCCTATGTACAACGACAGCTGGATGAGGCATAAGACTGGACACATGGAACTTAGAGTATTGGTGAGATTGGGTGAGCAAATGCAGACCCTTTAAAGCACAAATGCCTGGCACCCTTTCCATGGGTCCCAACTCTCCAGGTTGAAGGGAATATTACTACAGATATAACATGTACAGGAAACCTAGAGAATGGACCCACTGTGAAAACGAAATGTTTCTAAAACTCAACGAATAGTCCCTCTCCTGGTGCTCCGGTTTGACTTTCCATCTGCTTTACTATCAATCTCCCACCTTGGAGAGACAGCCCCTTTAACCTCCTGTTTCGCACAGGTTTCCAAATTGGCAGAGGATGAAAGGGAAGAGGGAAAACCAATGAGAGAAGAGCTGTTATGCATTAGGCTGGGCACATATCACTCTAACCTCCCGGCAGGAAAAAGAATTAACAAAAGTCTCAGCCCCCAACCGGGAACCAGCATAGGTCCTGAACCAAAATTTTGGACTTGCGGTCAGCTCACAAAAAACGGCTTGCAAAATGGAGCTCAAGGGCACAGCAATTCACAAACTGGCCGAGTAATAAAGGACAACTATCGTCCAAAAATCTGTTAAGGGAAGGCATCGAGGCAGACTTGAATGCGAGGCAGAATAGCAGGAAACAGATTTCAACAGGTACGTTGGAATCGCCTTTAAAGCACAGGAAGAGGGGCACAACTTCGACAATGATGCACTTGGCCAAAAAGGGCGTATGCGTTTTCTCATGAATCCGGAGAAAATGCATACACCCTTTTTGGCCAAGCAAGCAAGCGGGAAATGCAAATCTGCACTACAAAGAAGTATCATTTCCAACCGGTCAAAAGGGACATCCACAAAATGTGTAAAAACCAGAAAGGCAAGACATGCCCTGGAGAACAGGGAGCCTTGTTATGCTGATGGGCGGGATATAAATTGCCAACTGCCTCACTGGAGGAGTGCATTGTGTTCCCTAAAAGAATTAAACAACAGAGGTACAGAGCCAAGGGCACTTCCAGTCTAGGGAATATACCTTGGGAAAACTGAAAATCAATAAGACAGATCCACCCCAAAATTTAAGGCTGCACTGCTTACAAGGACCTCAACTTGGGTACACCTTAAATATCCCAGGAAATATAAATATGGTTCAAAAAATTGTGGTACTTACATACGATGGAATATCCCTCGGCCATGAAATCAATGTCATAAGACCAGTAGCAGCAAAATGGGTGGATTCATGTACGATGATTGTAAGTGAAATAAGTCACACAGAAAAAGAAACTTATCATAAGATATCACTTATGAAGATCCTGTAAACATGGCTACACTTGAACTGAGTTAGGAAAGAGAACAGTGTCTCACATATAGAAAACACTCTTATGCCTGCTTAAGGGGGAAGGAGAGGTGGGGTGATGCATAAAACCAGAGTTTGATATAAGCACAGGTACTGTTCCAAAAACCAACTATAGAATAGACAAGACCTAGACCTTCCTCAGTGAAAGGGACTCAAAACCCCATAGTTCCCGCAGAGGAATATATCTGACTAGTAAGAATCTTAAAACCTATGTATTGATATGTCTCCATAAGGGAATCAAGTGTGTCTAGACTGGCATAAACATGGCAGCGAGAATCAGCTCAAACCCACTATAAAAAGGAATTTCAAAAACAAAACAAAAAAAATGTGAAATTATTTACAATTCCTTCAGGGTCTCTGATGAAACCTGGAATGACCCTATCTACAACGACAGCTGGATGTGGCATAAGGCTGGACACTTGGGTCTGAGACGATTGGTGAGATTGGGTGAGAAAATTCAGACCCTTTAAGTCACAAATGCCTGGCAGACATTCCATGGGTCCCAACTCTCCAGGTTGAAGGGAATATTACTACAGATATAACATGTAAGGTAAAAATAGAGAATGGACAAACTGTGAATATGAAAGGTTTCTAAAACTCAACGAATAGTCCCTCTCCTGTTGCTCCGGTTTGATTTTCCAACTGCTTTTCTATCAATCTCCCAACTTGGAGAAACAGCCCCTTTAACCTCCTGGTTCGCACAGGTTGACAATTTGGCAGAGGATGAAAGGGAAGAAGGAGAACCAGTGAGAGAGTAGCTCTAAGGCATTTGGACGGGCACATGTCACTCTAGTTTCCCAGCAGGAAGAAGAATTTACCAAAGTCTCAGCCCCCCACCGGGAACCAGTATAGGTCCTGAACCACAATTTTGGACTTTCGGTGAGCTCACAAAAAACAAGTTGAAAAATGGAGCTAAGGGGCACAGCAATTCACAAACTGGCAGAGTAATAAAGACAACTATTGTCCAAAAATCTGTTGAGGGAAGGCAACGAGGTGGACTTGAAAGCTAGGCAGAATAGCAGGAAACAGATTTAAAGTGGTACATTGGAATTGACTTTAAAGCACAGGATGAGGGGCACAACTTCAACAATGTTGCACTTGAGCAAAAAGGGCGTATGCGTTTTCTCCTGAATATATTCAGGAGAAAATGCATACGCCCTTTTTGGCCAAGCAATCAAGCGGGAAATGCAAATCTGCACTACAAAGAAGTATCACTTCCGACTGTTCAAAAGGGACATCCACAAAATGTGTAAAATCCAGAAAGGCAAGACAGGCCCCGGAGAACAGGCAGGCTTGTTTTGCTGATGGGCGGGTTGTAAACTGCCAACTGCATCTCTGGAGGAGTGCATTGTGTTCCCTAAAACAAGAAAACAACAGAGCTACAGAGCCAAGGGCACTTCCAGTCTAGGGAATATACCTTGGGAAACCTGAAAATGAATAAGACAGATCCACCCCAAAATTTAGGGCTGCACTGCTTACAAGGACCTCAACTTGGGTACACCTTAAATATCCCAGGATATATAAAAATGGTTCAAAAATTTGTGGTACTTCCGTACGATGGAATATCCCTCAGCCATGCAATCAATGGCATAAGACCAGTAGCAGCAAAATGAGTGGATTGAGGTATGATGCTTCTAAGTGAAATAAGTCACACAGAAAAAGAAACTTATATTAAGATATCACTTATGAAGAGCCTATAAACATGGCTACACTTGAACTCAGTTAAGAAAGAGAACAGAGTCTCACGTTTGGAAAACAATCTGATGCCTGCTTAAGGGGGAATGAGAGGTGGGGTGATGCATAAAACCAGAGTTTGATATAAGCACAGGTACCGTTCCAAACACAAACTATGGAATAGACAAGACCTACTCCTTCGTCAGTGAAAGGGACCCGAGGCATCTGTGAGTAACCGTGAGCTGAGCCCCAGGCCAGCTGCTGTTGAACTTTTCCTACCCTTCCCAGGTAAAACACCTGAATATGTACAAGGGCTTGAAAGCCTAGAGGAAGGGGCGTGGAGCCACACCAGCGACAGCACAAAGGCCAACTTGGTGCCTGCAGGCCAGCCAGTATGGTCCTGGACCTGGTCGCTCTTCTGGAAGCTTTCCATTGCCCTGCCTGAGATACCCCTCCTGTCCCGGCACCCACTGCTTTTTTCCTTCCTCACCTCTGTCCGGAGAGAAATTCCAGTGGAAGGTATGTGTGCCACATCCTCTTCTTTACAGGTGGAAGCCTGGCAACTCCTGCAGAAAGTCCAGCAGAGACCCACTCACACCGGGCCACCCACAAAGCCATGGCCCCTCACTCCCTCCCACCAGCACAGCCCCGAGACTGCTGACGGGGCAGAGAATATGGAGTCAGGCACAGCTTCAGGGGCTATTGCTGCCTGCAGCGCTGTTTATATTGACCTCAACCCAGGCACACCTAGGGAGGGCAGGCCGGCAGGGTCAGGCTACACAGGTCAGCTAATCTTCAGCCCTCAGGGAATCACATTGTTGAAAATGGACCTCGCTAAGGCAGAATAGAAGCCAAGGAATAAAAGGACACAATGCCATTTGCAGCACCGTAGGTGTGTCTAGAGGTAATCACGTGACTTTTAGTAAGTCAGAAAGTGAAAGACACATATCATATCATATCTCTTATAGGTGTGACCGAAAAATGGATACCAGGGCAGATATTTCCACGGAGAAGGGCAATCACAGATTCATTCAACTAACTTATGGTTCACCAATGGAAAGGTGTGAGGATTGGTTTCATTATGATATTGGGGTTAACAGACATATACAAACACAGGTGACATATATAATCACCAAAGACCTACAGAATACCAAGAGAAGACTACTCAACATTCTGTCATAAGGTACATGGGAAAAGGATCCCAGGAAGAACAGACATATGTGTATGTGTAAAAGAACCACATCTTCCACACCTACAACAAGCCAAACATTGTAATCAAATTTGCTGTAATAAAAAATAAAAAATTAAATTAAAAACACGAACAAGAAGTAGTGAGACAAACTTGAGGGGCTTTCTCCTGGCACATTCCATTCTAAATTCCAATCTAGAACACGACTTCCATTGAGGCTCTGTTGCCCCAGTAACCAGATTTGGTAAGGGAGACCTGCTGCCACCTTGTGGCCGTTTCACACAACAGCAGCTTTAATCCCAGCGCTAATGGTCAGTTGATATTCAAAATCATTGCAGGCCTGTAAATGACACCTGCCCTGAATACAAATCCTGGGTTCATATATCGACCAAAAAATTCAAAGGACGTCCATATTTCAAAACGACAGTTTCAAAAGGCATATTTTACTCACATTAGTGTTCTGCTTCTTTTTCTTTCTTTCTTTTTTTGTTAAAAAAACGGGAATGGCAAAAAGCATCCCTCAGAATGGGCGAAAATATTTGCAAACGAATCAATGGACAAAAGTTTAATCTCCAATATATATAAAGAGCTCATGCAGCTTAATATTAAAAAAACAAACAACCCAATACAAAAATGGGCAGAAGATCTAAAGAGACGTTTCTTCAAAGAAGACACAGAGATGGCCAAGACGCACATGGAAAGCTGCTCAACATCACTAATTATTAGAGAAATGCAAATCAAAACTACAATGAGGTATCACCTCACACCTGTTACAATTGGCATCATCAGAAAATCTACAAACAACGAATTCTGGGGAGGGTGTGGACAAAAGGATCCCTCTTCCACTAGTGGTGGAAATGTAAATTGATACAGTCACGATGGAGAACAGTATGGAGTTTCCTTAAAAAAACTAGAAATAGAATTACCATATGATCCAGCAATCCCACTTCTGGGCATATACCCAGATAAAACCATAAATCAAAAAGGCACATTCACCACAATGCTCATTTCAGCACTATTTACGATAGCCAGGTAATGGAAGCAACCTAAATACCCACAGACAGACGAATGGATAAAGATGTGGTACATATATAAAATGGAATATTACTCAGCCATAAGAAGGAATGAAACTGGGTCATTTGTAGAGACGTCGATGGATCTAGAGACTGTCATACAGAATGAAGTAAGTCAGAAAGAGAAAAACAAATATTGTATATTAATGCATATATGTGGAACCTAGAAAAATGGTACAGATGAACTGGTTTGCAGGGAAGAAATAGAGACACAGAGGTAGAGAACACACGTATGGACACCAAGTGTGGGAAGCCATGGGGAGGTGGTGTTGGGGTGAGTTGGGAGATTGGGATTGACCTGTATACATGTATATGCATAAAATACATAACTAATAATAACCTGCTGTATAAAAAATAAATAAAATTAAATTTAAAAATTTAAAAAAATAAAATTTAAAAATAAAACAGAAAAAAGTTCTTCCCTTCACACAGATGTATTTATATGAATGAATTATTTCCATGCTTATATCTATAAATACATAAAAGAGGAATAAAATCTAACTTGAACCAAAAAAGAAAAAAAAAATCCTGAACCCTCCAGTTATACAGAGGAAAACCCTATCAGGGCACTTGCTCCAGCGGTAAACAATTCTGAAACTGGTCAGAGGTGGGGAGTCATCTCCCATACAGCCAGCAGCCCACTCCTATGCAAAGAGCGTCCTCATTGCAATGGAGGGGGCCATTCCGAGGCATCTGTGAGTAACCGTGACCTGAGACACAGGCCAGATGCCTTTGAACTTTTCCCACCCTTCCGAGGTAAAACACCTGAATATGTACAAGGGCTTGAAAGCCTAGAGGAAGGGGCGTGGAGCCACACCAGCGACAGCACACAGGCCAACTTGGTGCCAGCAGGCCAGCCAGGATGGTTCTGGCCCTGGGCTCTCTTCTGGAAACTTTCCATTGCCCTGCCTGAGATACCCCTCCTGTCCCGGCACCCACTGTTTTTTTCCTTCCTCACCTCTGTCCGGAGAGAAATTCCAGCGGAAGGTATGTGTGCCACATCCTCTTCTTTACAGGTGGAAGCCTGGCAACTCCTGCAGTAAGTCCAGCAGAGACCCACTCACACCGGGCCACCCACAAAGCCGTGGCCCCTCACTCCCTCCCACCAGCACAGCCCCGAGACTGCTGACGGGGCAGAGAATATGGAGTCAGGCACAGCTTCAGGGGCTATTGCTGCCTACAGCGCTGTTTATATTGACCTCAACCCAGGCACACCTGGGGAGGGCGGGCCGGCAGGGTCAGGCTACCCAGGTCAGCTAATCCTCAG
Source organism: Hyperoodon ampullatus (assembly GCF_949752795.1). Taxonomy (NCBI): domain Eukaryota; kingdom Metazoa; phylum Chordata; class Mammalia; order Artiodactyla; family Ziphiidae; genus Hyperoodon; species Hyperoodon ampullatus. The sequence goes on from NC_136922.1 coordinate 549,338, forward strand.
CCCTCAGGAAATCACATTGTTGAAAATGGACCTCGCTAAGGCAGAATAGAAGCCAAGGAATAAAAGGACACAATGCCATTTGCAGCACCGTAGGTGTGTCTAGAGGTAATCACGTGACTTTTAGTAAGTCAGAAAGTGAAAGACACATATCATATCATATCTCTTATAGGTGTGACCGAAAAATGGATACCAGGGCAGATATTTCCACGGAGAAGGGCAATCAGAGATTCATTCAACAAACTTATGGTTCACCAATGGAAAGGTGTGAGGATTGGTTTCATTATGATATTGGGGTTAACAGACATATACAAACACAGGTGATATATATAATCACCAAAGACCTACAGAATACCAAGAGAAGACTACTCAACATTCTGTCATAAGGTACATGGGAAAAGGATCCCAGGAAGAACAGACATATGTGTATGTGTAAAAGAACCACATCTTCCACACCTACAACAAGCCAAACATTGTAATCAAATTTGCTGTACTAAAAAATAAAAAATTAAATTAAAAACACGAACAAGAAGTAGTGAGACAAACTTGAGGGGCTTTCTCCTGGCACATTCCATTCTAAATTCCAATCTAGAACACGACTTCCATTGAGGCTCTGTTGCCCCAGTAACCAGATTTGGTAAGGGAGACCTGCTGCCACCTTGTGGCCATTTCACACAACAGCAGCTTTAATCCCAGCACTAATGGTCAGTTGATATTCAAAATCATTGCAGGCCTGTAAATGACACCTGCCCTGAAAACAAATCCTGGGTTCATATATCGACCAAAAAATTCAAAGGACGTCCATATTTCAAAACGACAGTTTCAAAAGGCATATTTTACTCACATTAGTGTTCTGCTTCTTTTTCTTTCTTTCTTTTTTTGTTAAAAAAACGGGAATGGCAAAAAGCATCCGTCAGAATGGGCGAAAATATATGCAAACGAATCAATGGACAAAGGTTTAATATCCAATATATATAAAGAGCTCATACAGCTTAATATTAAAAAAACAAACAACGCAATACAAAAATGGGCAGAAGATCTAAAGAGACGTTTCTTCAAAGAAGACACAGAGATGGCCAAGACGCACATGAAAAGCTGCTCAACATCACTAATTATTAGAGAAATGCAAATCAAAACTACAATGAGGTATCACCTCACACCTGTTACAATTGACATCATCAGAATATCTTCAAACAACGAATTCTGGGTAGGGTGTGGACAAAAGGATCCCTCTTCCACTAGTGGTGGAAATGTAAATTGATACAGTCACGATGGAGAACAGTATGGAGTTTCCTTAGAAAAACTAGAAATAGAATTACCATATGATCCAGCAATCCCACTTCTGGGCATATACCCAGAGAAAACCATAAATCAAAAAGGCACATTCACCACAATGCTCATTTCAGCACTATTTACGATAGCCAGGTAATGGAAGCAACCTAAATACCCACAGACAGACGAATGGATAAAGATGTGGTACATATATAAAATGGAATATTACTCAGCCATAAGAAGGAATGAAACTGGGTCATTTGTAGAGACGTCGATGGATCTAGAGACTGTCATACAGAATGAAGTAAGTCAGAAAGAGAAAAACAAATATTGTATATTAATGCATATATGTGGAACCTAGAAAAATGGTATAGATGAACTGGTTTGCAGGGAAGAAATAGAGACACAGAGGTAGAGAACACACGTATGGACACCAAGTGTGGGAAGCCATGGGGTGGTGTTGGTGGCATATGTTGGGAGATTGTGATTGACCTGTATACATGTATATGCATAAAATACATAACTAATAATAACCTGCTGTATAAAAACATAAATAAAATTAAATTTTAAAATTTTAAAAAATAAAATTTAAAAATAAAACCGAAAAAAGTTCTTCCCTTTACACAGATGTATTTATATGAATGAATTATTTCCATGCTTATATCAATAAATACATAAAAGAGGAATAAAATCTAACTTGAACCAAAAAAGGAAAATAAAACCTGAACCCACCAGTTATACAGAGGAAAACCCTATCAGGGCACTTGTTCCAGCGGTAAACAATTCTGAAATTGGTCAGAGGTGGGGAATCATCTCCCATACAGCCAGCAGCCCACCCCCCAAGCAAGGAGGGTCCTCATTGCAAAGCTGGGGTACCAAGCCAAGGCATCTGTGAGTAAACGTGGGCTAAGCCCCAGTCCTGCTGCAGCTGAACTCTTCCCACCCTTTCCAGTTAAAACACCTGAATATGTACAAGAACTTGCAAGCTTAGAGGAAGGGCTGTGGAGCCACACCAGCGACAGCACACAGGTCGACTTGGTGCCTGCAGGCCAGTCAGGATGGTCCTGGCCCCAGATGCTCTTCTGGAAGCTTTCCATTTCCCTGCCTGAGATACCCCTCCTGCCACGGCCCCCACTGCTTTTTTACTTCCTCACCTCTGCCTGGGGAGAAATTCCAGCGGCAGGTATCGGTGACACATCCTCTTCTTTAGCAGGTGGCAGCCTGGCATCTCCTGCAGAAAGTCCAGGAGAGCCCCACTCACACTGGGCCACCCACAAAGCCGTGGCCCCTCACTCCCTCCCACCAGCACAGCCCCGGCACTGCCTACGGGGCAGAGAATATGGCGTCAGTCACATCTACAAGGGCTGTCGCTCACTGGAGAGCTGTTTATATTGCCCTCAACTCAGGCACACCTGTGGAGGGCTGGCAGGCAGTTTCAGGCTGCAAAAATCAGCCAATCCTCACCCCTCAGGGGCTCACAGTTGTAGAAAATGAAACTTGCTAAACGGGCCAGGCCCTAGGAACAGGTGTGGGCTCTTGAGAGTCAGGATAGACAAGGGGCTGCAGCTGCGGCTTGTTTTCTTATCATTTTATCAGGTCCATGAGTGGATAACAACTTCAAGAAAACCCTATCCTAATGAGAGGAACCCAGGAGTCAGGGAGAGGAGTGATGGTGGGTGGAGACAGAGGACTGGTGCCCTGGCTGCAGTGGAAGTGTCTGGAAGACCAGGCAGAAAGAGCCTGCAGAGAGTGATAGCCATGGTCACAGACCTGTCAGAACTGCTGTTTGTTAGTTCAAGTCCTGCTCTGAGGTATTCTGTGTCAGCTGTGAGCGACAGGTGAGCAGGGGGTTCTCTGCAAGGTGGGCTATGTGCACAGTTCCTGTGTGTCCAGCCCTGCTGGGGTACCTGCCCAGGGGAGCTCTGTATCCTGGGAAGGGCCTGAGTAGGAGAGCCCAATGGGCTGCTGGGTAGCTGCAGAGGTGAGCTCCATACCCTGGGAGGGACTTGACCACGAGAGCCCCGTGGGCTGTGGGGTAGGGGTGCAGCCGAGGTGAGCTCCATATCCTGAGATTGGCCTGACCACGAGAGCCCCATGGGCTGCTGGAGACCTGATAAAGTATATCAGGACAGTCAGTGAAGCCACCGAGGATATGCATCCAGTAGCTCCTATTTCCTACTCCCTGCTGGTCATTCTACCTTCCACCAGGCCATGGCATTCTGTATTAGACTTCAATGATGCCTTCTTCTGTATTCCATTCATCTCAGAGTCACAAGAATTTTTGGCTTGTGAGTGGCAGGACACAACATGCAACAAAAGAAATAATGCTGGGCCGTCCTGCCCCAATGGTTCAAAAATCCCCACACCATCATTGGGGAAATGTCCTCTAAAGACCTAAAAGTTCAACCTCTTTAAAAGGGAACCCTCCTTCAATATGCAGATGACATTCTGATCGCCAGGCCTACTAAAGACGCCTCTGAACTACCTAGCCAAGAAAGGATAGAAGGTGTCCAAGCAAAACGCTCAAATATCCCAGGCTAAGGTGACATGCCTGGGCTTCATTCTCACAGATATTCGGAGAAACGCATCCCAGGATAGGGAAGAAGCCATTTGCAGCCTTACCTCTTCTACAACTAGAAGACAGCTTAGGGGTTCTTGGGGAGGCCAAGGTTTTCTGCATCTGGATCCCTAACTACAGTGTCATAGCTGGGCCTCTACATGAAACACTGACACGAAAAGATGATGATCCTTTTGAATAGAATCCAGAAGCAGCCTTTCAAGAATGGAAAGAGCAGTCAATACAGACCCTTGCCCAGGAACTCCCTAATTTAGCTAAACCCTTTGACCTTTACATACCCGGTCAAAGGTTAATCGCCCTTGGAGCCTTAGTGCAAAAACTGGGACCACTTGAAATGGAGCAACACAAGAATGCCCTTCAGGTATGATAAACTATGGTCACCAAGGGCTTTGCCCACCGACTCATCAGGCCAGGATACTGGGGTATCTAAAAAGCTGGAAATCAGCAGCCCGCAAGGCCAGCTCCCTCCTAAGGGAAAAGGACCCCACGTGGTGATCCTAACCACCCATCATGCCCTGAAGTTGCAGGGGTCGCTCTGTGGACACACTGACCTCGAGTGAGGAGGCCCTCCAACTCCAACCTCCAGAGAGATAAACGGGGGCAACGGGCCCCCAAGATGACTCGTGTGACCATCACTTGACCTGGAGTTTCTCTCAGAAAACGACAAGACTGTGCCCCGAAAGAGCAGACTACTGCTTGCAGGACTTACTGCACCCAGAGGGGAGCTAATAACCTTGGCGGGGGAAACGTATATCACGCTTTCACCATAGAAAACCCTACAGACACCGCGGTGATGGTGGCCAATATGACCGGCTGGACTGCTGGCTACTTCTAAAGGCCGTTGACTCAGTGGACGTCATGGTCCTGGATCACCACTGACCCTGGACTGTCTGGGAGTTGCGCGGGCAGGGCTCTGACACATGGTGCTGTTTGTACATTAATTCAGGGACCTAATTAAAGAAAGCACAGACTACTGGTCAGAGCATCTAGTCTGGCAAAAACTGTCAGCCTAAGGTCGCCGAACATATGTGGGGTGGGGTGAATCCTGCCACCGCAGCATCTCTGCGCCTCTCTTTCCTGGACCCCTAAAGGTCATTAGAATCTGTAACACTTCCAATGCTGGTGCTCAGGCGGACGAGAAGTGAGGCAGGAGGCCTTGGGACAATCAACCTCACCAGGAGGCTGGTGGGGAGACGTTTTGCCCCTCCCCCCATGTATCAGGGCTCCCACCACAGCATGAAGCAGTTACAAAAGAGGGGTCTGCACCCTCAACACCCCAAGAATAAGGAACGGAACAAAAAGCAGAGGAGGTGTTCGTCTCCGGCAACGTTCATTAAAAATTCCTGGGAGATAAAAAGAGAATCTGGGCAATTAAATAAATTCTAACCTGTTTTTCCTTTGTGCTTTGTCTAATTTCACGTGCTCCTAGGGTTCCGCATGCAGAGGTCCCACACCCGGCACTTCAGACCCGATTTCCTAGTGCAGAATGGCTGGGTCGACACCTCAGCTAGCGGGGTCCCATGCAGACTCTGCCGCATAGAGCCTGAGCTGCAGCCAACGCAGCCCTCGAGAGCTCCATCCCCTCCCTCCCACTGACGCTGCCGGGGACCCTACACAGCAGCCCATCCCACAGCCCATGGGGGAGTGCACGATCTCACCTCTCCATTCTGTTTTCAAAATAATGTTTCCTTTGCTTCTGAACCAAACTCAGTCTTGATCTGTTGGCTCCAATGACACTGGGCACGGGGACTCCTGTTGGGGTCCACTCTGGAGGATCAGTAACAGAAATTGAGAACATTGTAACTTCAATGAACAGATGTGTGAGCCAAACTGTAGTTAACATAGAGCAGTGTATAATGCTCGGGTAAAATAAGATGTTTCTAAGACTTACATTTGATATTTCCATCACTTTCCTATAAGCAAGTTCAGTGAAGACGTCTGTCTTATTTGTCAGGTCAACATTAGAGAAATGAAGTGATTTATTTCCATGGATGTACATCGAATACTCTTGGCTGAAGCTTCAATCTTGTTTTGAATGCTTTTCCACTGTAAATGATACCTCTCTTTCAGCTCCCCCATTTCTGAGAAGTATAAAATCTTATAATTTATTATTACCAAAGGGGAAAGGTAGGAGAAGGGATAAATTAACAGTTTGGGATTAACACATACACACTGCTATGTATAAAATAGATCATCAACAAGGAACTACTGTATAGCACAGGGAACTACACTGAATATTTTGCAATAACCTACAAGGGGAAATAATCTGAAAAAGAATAGATATTTTTATTGACATCATCTATCAATGACAGATAAAATGTAACCTAAGCAAGGCCGATGGTGAGCGCTTCTGACCCTGAAGATTTCAGTCATCTAAAGTTTGGGCTCTGCCTATTTCCCAAGGCCCTTAAAGGACATACGTGTAGCCGTAGCTTAAAAATTCCCCAGTTTGGGGTTCGGGGAGGCACTGATTTGGAAAAATCCCTGGTGTTCTCCTTACATGCACGGGACCCTTCCTACAGCTAAAACATGCCTGTCACACCTAGAGGATGGTACACCGTTTGATCGGAAAGAGTTTGGAAAAGGCACCTCATCTCCTCATCGCCTGGTGCTCGGGTTCAACCCTCCAGCATCTTTCCTAACAATCTCCTCACTTGGGGATATCAGCACCGTCAACATCCTGTTGCACACAGTTTGGAATTTGTCCAGAGGATGAAGCGGAAGGATGAGAAAAATTTAGAGACAAGTCTTAGGTGTTCGGACAGGCACATGCCACTCTAATTTCCAATCCAGAAGACAAATTCATCAAAGCCTAGAATTGCCCACGGAAACAGAATAGGGCTAGAGGAAATCCCGCTGTTTTGTGTCCAGTTTCCAAAAACACAAGTTGAAAAATGGAACTCAGGGGCACTAAAATTCATGAAACTGCAGAGTTGAAAATATCTATCGTCGAAAAATGTCTTGAGGTAAGTCACAGAAAAGGACTTGTAAGCAAGGGAGAGTGGCAGGAAACAGATTTGAAGAGGTAGAAAGGACTCCCCATTAAAGTACAAGAAAAGGGGCTGAACATCGCCAATGATGCAGTTGGCCAAAAAGGGTGTATGCATTTTTTCTGAATATATTCAAGTAAAGGCCATACACACTTTTTATCCAACCCAACAGGTGGGCACTGGAAATCAATATCACAAAATGTATCACTTCACATCAGTCAGAAGGGCCATCCACATAAAGTGTAAACACCAGAAATGCAGGACAGGGCAAGGAGAAAAGGGAGCCCTGTGAGGCTGATAGTGGAAATGTAATTTGCCAACGGCCACTCTGGAGAAGTGTATTGTGTTTGCTAAAACATCTAAAAAATGAGCTACAGAGCATAGGGCACTTGCACTCATGGGCGTGTACCTTGGGAAAAACAAAAATCGACAGAAAACAGGCACCTGAACGTTTACCACCTCTCTGTTAAAAAGGGTCTCAACTTGGATATAACCTAAATGTTCCTGGAAGGATAAAATGGATAAAAGAGATTGGGTACTTATGTAGAGTGGAATATTACTCATCCAGAAATCAATGAAATAAGGCCAGTTGTAACAACTCTGGAGGAGTTACATACGATCATTCTAAGTGACATATGTCAGAAAGAAAAAGACACAGATCATAAGATGTCACTTAAAGGTGCAATCAAAAATGGCTACACATGAAATAAATTACAAAACAGAAACATAGTCAAATATGTAGAAAATAGACATAAGGCTGCTAAATGGGAAAGGTGGGGAATGGTGAGGTATTATCCAGGAGGTTGAAATTAGCAAAGATACCATTCCAAGTACCAAATTGAATAACTGACAAGGCCTACACGGTACCTCAAAGAACTGCACTCAGCCCACTCAAGTCACTGGAAAATAATACATATGACTGGTAAGCATCTGAAAAAGAAGTTATTGTTGTCTCACAGTACATGAATCAAGTGGATATACAGCAGCAAAAAACAGAGCTTTGAAAATCAGCTGTAACCAATATAAAAATAAATTTAAAACTATTTATAAAAACAGTGAGACAGACAAAAATTCTTACAACTTTTGTTGAAGGGCTACGATGTAACATGGATTGAACACATGTAGACCCACAGCAGGATGATTATATAAGGCTGGAAGCTATGCACGCTAAGAGATGTTAGAGAGGCTGGGTGAGGAAATGCAGACCTTTTAAAGTAATACTGCCTGGTACCCATTCCATGGGTCCCAAATCTGCAGGTTCAAGGGAATCTTCTGACAGCGAAAACATGCCTGGGAAACCGAGATGAATGTACACCGTGTGCTCAGGAAAGGTGTCTAAAATGCACCTCATTTTTGATCTCCTGGTGCTGGGGTTCGCCATTCCAGCCACATTACTAACAATCTCCCCACTTGGAGAATCAGCACCTTTAACCTCCTGCTTCACACAGTTTGCAATTTGTGCAGAGGATAAATGGGAAGAGGGGGAACCAATGAGAGATTAGCTGTAGGACTTTTGACAGGCACATGTCACTCTAATTTCCCATTAGGAAGAAGAATTAACCAAAGGCTCAGCCTGCCTCCCCAGAACCAGAATAGGGCCAGAAGTAATCCAATGGTTTGGCGGCCAGCTCACAAAAAAAGCGAGTTGCAAAATGGAGCTCAGGAGCAGACAATTCCAAGACCTGCAAAGATATAAATGATAACCAACGTCCAAAAATATATTCAGGTAAGGTAATGAAGAGGATCTGAATGAGAGGCAGAATTGCAGGAAACAGATTTCAAAAGGTAGATTGTACTCACATTTAAAGCATATGAAAAGCAGCAGAATTTCTAAAATGATGCGGTTGGGCAGAAGGGTGTATGCATTTTTTCGTGAATATCTTCAGGAAAAAAACACATGCAGAGTTTTTGGCCAACCAAGCAAGAGGGAAATGCAAATCCGCACAACAAAGAAGTCTCAATTTCCACTGCTCAGAAAGGCCATCCAAAAAATGTGTACAAACCAGAAATGCAGGAGAGGCCATGGAAAACAGGGAGCCTAGTCACGCTGATGGATGGGGTATAAATATCCAAGAGCCACTCTGAAGAAGTGTATGCTGTTTTTAAAACATCTAAAATACAAAGCCCCGGAGCAAGGGGACTTCAACTTATGGACATATAACTTGGCAAGACTAAATGTCAATAAGACACAGGCACCCCAAAGTTTAGGGCTGCTCTGCATACAAGAACCTCAACTTTGGTACACCTAAAATATCCCAGGAAAAAGAGAAATGCATAAAGAACTTGTGGTAATTTTGTACAACGGAATATCACTCAGACGTGAAATCAATGTATATAAGGCCAGTAGCAGCATAAAGAGTGGATTTAGGTATGATGATTTTAAGGGAAATTAGTCACACAGAAAAATAATCTTATCATAAGATATCACTTAAAGAGGGAATGTCAATATCACAACACATGAACTGAATTAGGAAAGAGAACAGAGTCTCACATTTAGCAAAAATCTCTTATGCCTGCTTCAGGGGAAAGGAGAGGTGGTGTGATGCATAAAACCAGAGTTTGATATTAGCACAGGTACCATTCCATAAACCAAATACAGAATAGACAAGACCTACACCTTCCTCAGTGAACGGGACTCAACACCCCTATGCCCCACAGAGGAATATATCTGACTACAAAAAATCTTAAAACCTATGTATTGATATGTCTCCTTAAGGGAATCAATTGTGTCTAGATTGGCATAAACACGTCAGTGAAAATCAGCTCAACCCCATTATAAAAATGAATTTCAAAAAAACCCCAAAAAACAGCGAAATTCTTACACAATTCCTTCAGGGTTTCTGATGAAACCTGGAATGACCCTATCTGCAAAGACAGCTGGATGAGACATAAGGCTGGACACTTGGGACTGAGAGGACTGGTGAGATTGGGAGAGAAAATGCAGACCTTTTAAAGTAGTAATGCATGCCACCATTCCATGTGTCCCAAATCTCCAGGTAGAAGGGAATATCACTACAATTATAACATGTATGGGAAACCTAGAAAATGGACACCCTGTGATGGCGAAAGGTTTCTAAAACTCTCCTAATTTTTCCTCTCCTTGTGCTCCACTTTGGCATTCCAACTGCTTTACTATCAATCTCCCAACTTAGGAGAGTCAGCCCCTATAAACTCCTGGTTCGCACAGTTTGCTAATTGTGCAGAGGATGAAAGGGAAGAGGGAGAACCAATCAGAGAGTAGATGTAGGCATTTGGACGGGCACATGTCACTCTAATTTCCCGGCAGGAAGAAGAATTAACCAAAGCCTCAGCCACCCACAGGGAACCAATATAGCCACCCCTGGAACCAGTATAGGTCCTGAAGCAAAATTGTGGATTTGCGGCCAGCTCACAAAGATGGGATTTGAAAATTAGAGCTCAGGGGCACAGCAATTCACAAACCTGCAGACTTATAAAGGACTACTCTCTTCCAAAAATCTGTTGAGGGAAGGCAATGAAGCGGCCTTGAAAATGAGCCAGAATTGCACAAAACATATTTCAAGAGGTAAATTAGAATCGCCTTTAAAGCACAGGAAAAGCATCCCTACTTGGACAGAGATGCACTTGGCCAAAAAGGGCGTATGCCTTTTCTCCTGAATATATTCAGAAGAAAACGCATACACCCTTTTTGGCCAATCAAGCCAGCGTGCAATACAAATCCACACTACAAAGAATTGTCAATTACCACCGGTCAAAAGGGACATCCGAATATCTGTAAAAACCAGAAAGGCAAGAGAGAGATGGCAAGGGCATGAAGCAATGTGATCCCAATGGTCATGGAGGATTGTGATGACAAGCGCATGGAGAATTGTGATGACAAGATTATGTACCATTTTGTTGACAAAGGCAAGGAGCATTATGATGACAAGGTTCATGGAGCACCGTGATGACAAGCATCATGGAGCATTGTGATTACAGGGGTCATGGAGCATTGGGATGACAAGCGCATGGATCATTGTGATGACAATGGTCATGGAGCATTTTAATGACAAGAGTCCCGGATCATTGTGTTGTCAGGGTTCATGGAGCGTTGTGATGACAGTGGTCATGGTGCATTGTGATGACAGGGGTCATGGCGCATTGTGATGAGAAGGTCATGGAGCATTGGGCTGAAAATGTCCATGGAGTACTGTGATGACAGGGGTCATGGAGCATTGTGATGACAAGGTACTGGAGCACTGTGATGAGAAGACCATGGAGCCTTGTGATGACAAGTCTCATGGAGCATTCTGATGAAAAGTGCCATGGAGCATTGTGATTACAGGGGTCTTGGAGCATTGTGATGACAAGGGCATGGAGCATTGGGATGAGAAGGCCATGGAGCGTTCTGATGACATGCATCATGGAGCTTTGTGATGACAAGGGCATGGAGAATTGTGATTTCAGCGGTCTTGTAGCACTGTGATGAAAAGGACATGGATCATTGTGATGAAAAAGGCATGGAGCCTTGTCATGACAGGGTTCAAGGAGCAAACTGACAACAAGTGTCAGGGAGCATTGTGATGACAAGGGTATTGAGTATTGTGATGACAAAGGTCATGGAGCATTGTGATGAGAAGACCATGGATAATTGTGATGACGAGCGTCATGGGGCGTTGTGATGACAAGTGTTATGGAACATATTGATCACAAGGATTTGGAGCATTTTGATGACAGAGGTCATGGAGCATTTTGGTTTCATTGTGATGACAATAGCCTGAAGCATTATGATGATGGGCATGGTGCATTGTGATGACAGGGTTCATGGAGCATTGAGATGAAAAGGGGCATGGAGCATTGCAATTACAGGAGTCTTGGAGCATTGTGATGACAAAGGCATGGAACATCGTGAATGAGAAGGCCATGGAGCATTCTGTTGACATGCGTCATGGAGCTTTGTGATGACAAGGGCATGGAGCATTGTGATTACAGGGGTCTTGGAGCATTGTGATGACAAGGGTCATGGAGCCTTGTGATGACAAGGCTGTGGAACATTGTGATGGCAGGGGTCATGGAGCATTGTTATGACAGGGGTAATGGAGCATCGTGATGACAAGGGCATGGAGCATTGGTCTGAAAAGTTTCATGGATTATTGTGATGAGAGGGGACAAGGAGCATTGTGATGACAAGGGCATGGAACACTGTGATACATGGGTCATGGAGGATTGTAATGACAAGCGCACGGAGCATTGTGATAAGAATGGCATCGAGCATTGTGATGAAAAGCATCATGGAGCCTGTGATGACAAGGGCATGGAACAATGTGATGAGAGGGTTCATGGAGCATTGTGATGACAATGGCATGCAGCATTGTGATGACAAGGGTCATTGAGCTTTTTGATGACAAAGGTCATGGAGCATTTTGATGACAAGGGTGTGGTGCATTCTGTTGTGAAGGGCAGGGAGCATTGTGATGACAGGGGTTATGGAACATTGTGATGTCAGGGGAATGGAGCATTGTGATGATAAAGGCATGTAGCATTGTTGTGACAAGGGTCATGGAATATTGTGATGACAGGGGTGAGGGAGTATTGTGTTGACTAGTGATGGAACATTGTGATATCAGTGGTGAGAGAGCATTTTGATGAGAAGTGCATGGAGCAGTGTGATGACAAGGCTTATGGAGCATTGTGATGACAAAGATGTGGAGCATTGTGATGACAAGTGCATGGCACATTGTGATGCCATGGGTCATGGAGTATTGTGCTAACAAAGGCATTGAGCATTGGGAGGACAAGGGTCACCGAGCATTGTGATGAAATGTTCATGGAGCGCTGTGGTGACAAAGGTCACAGAGCCTTGTGATGACGAGGGCATGGACCATTGTGATGACAAAGGTCATGAAGCATTGTGATGACTGGAGTCACGGAGCATTGTGATGACAGGGGTCATAGAGCATTGTGATGAAAGGGCATGGAGCATTGTGATGACAGGGGCATGTTGCATTGGTTTGACAAGTTTCAGGGATTATTGTGATGACAGTGGGCATGGCGCATTGTGATGACAAGGGCATGGAGCATTGTGATGAGAAGGTCATGGAGTATTGTGAAGAAGGGTGTCAGGGAGCATTGTGATGACATATGTTGTGGTCCATTGCGATGACAATGGAATGGAGCATTGTGATGCCAAGTGTCATGGAGGATTGTGATGACAAAGGTAATGGAGCATTTTGATGACAAGTGCTTGGTGCATTGTGATGACAAGGGTCATGGAGCATTGTGATAACAAGGGCCATTGAGAATTTTGATGACATGTTCATGAAGCATTGTGATGACAATCACATGGAGCTTGCTGTGACAGGGATCATGGAGCATTGCGATGACAAGTGCATAGAGAATTGTGATGACAAAGCATTTAACACTGTGATGAAAAGCATCATGGAGCACAGTGATGCCAAGAACGTGGAGAATTGTGATGACAGGGGACATGGAGCATTGTGATGACCAGGGCATGGAGTATTGTGATGGCAAGACCGTGGAGCATTGTGATGAGAAGACCATGGATAATTGTGATGATGAGCGTCATGGAGCACTGTAATGACAAGGGGTATGGAGCATTGTGATGACAGGGGTCATGGAGCATTGTGATGACAAGGTTCATGGAGCATTCTGATGACAAGCTTGTGGAGTATTTTGATGACAATGACATGGAGCATTTTGATGAAAATAACATGGGGCATTGTGATGAAAAAGACATGGAGCCTTTTCATCACAGTTTTCAGGGAGCATTCTGATGACAAGTGTCAGGGAGCATTGTGATGACAAAGGTCCTGGAGAATTGTGACGACAAGGGCATGGAGTATTGTGATGACAAGCACATGGAGCTTGCTATGACGGGGTCATGGAGCATTGCAATGACAAGTGCATAGAGAAATGTGATGACAAAGCATGTAACACTGTGATGAGAAGTGTCATGGAGCATAGTGATGCCAAGATCGTGGAGCATTGTGATGACCGGAGACATGGAGCATTGTGATGCCCAAGGCATGGAGCACTGTGATGGCAAGACCGTGGAGCATTGTGATGAGAAGACCATGGATAATTGTGATGAGGAGCGTCATGGAGCACTGTAATGACAAGTGGTATGGAGCCTTGTGATGACAGGGGTCATGGAGCATTGTTATGACAGTGGTCATGGAGCATTGTGATGACAAGGGTCATGGAGCATTTTGATGACAAGTTCGTGGAGCATTGTGATGAGAAGACCATGGACAATTGTGATTACGAGTGTCATGGAGCACTGTAATGACAAGCAGTATGGAGCATTGTGATGACAGGGGTCATGGAGCATTGTGATGACAGGGGACATGGAGCATTGTGATGACCAGGGCATAGAGCATTGTGATGGCAAGACCGTGGAGCACTGTGATGAGAAGACCATGGATAATTGTGATGACGAGCGTCATGGAGCACTGTAATGACAAGGGGTATGGAGCATTGTGATGACAGGGGTCATGGAGCATTGTGATGACAGGGGACATGGAGCATTGTGATGACCAGGGCATGGAGCCTTGTGATGGCAAGATCATGGAGCACTGTGATGAGAAGATCATGGATAATTATGATGACGAGTGTCATGAAGTACTGTAATGACAAGGGGTATAGAGCATTGTGATGACAGTGATCATGGAGCATTGTGATGACCGGGGACATGGAGCATTGTGATGCCCAAGGCACGAAGCACTGTGATGGCAAGACCGTGGAGCATTGTGATGAGAAGACCATGGATAATTGTGATGAGGAGCGTCATGGAGCACTGTAATGACAAGTGGTATGGAGCCTTGTGATGACAGGGGTCATGGAGCATTGTTATGACAGTGGTCATGGAGCATTGTGATGACAAGGGTCATGGAGCATTTTGATGACAAGGTCGTGGAGCATTGTGATGAGAAGACCATGGACAATTGTGATTACGAGTGTCATGGAGCACTGTAATGACAAGCGGTATGGAGCATTGTGATGACAGGGGTCATTGAGCATTGTGATGACTGGGGACATGGAGCATTGTGATGACCAGGGCATGGAGCATTGTGATGGCAAGACCGTGGAGCACTGTGATGAGAAGACCATGGATAATTGTGATGACGAACATCATGGAGCACTGTAATGACAAGGGGCATGGAGCATTGTGATGACAGGTGTCATGGAGCATTGTGATGACAGGGGCCATGGATCATTGAGATGAAAAGTGTCACGGAGCATTCTGATGACAAGCTTGTGGAGTATTGTGATGACAATGGCATGGAGCATTGTGATGAAAAGGGCATGGATCATTGTGATGATAAAGGCATGGAGACTTGTCATGACAGGTTTCAATGAGCAAACTGATGACAAGTATCAGGGAGCATTTTGATGACAAGTGTATTGAGAATTGTGATGACAAAGGTCATGGAGCATTGTGATGAGAAGTCCATGGATAATTGTGATGACCAGTGTCATGGGGCGTTGTGATGACAAGTGTTATGGAACATTGTGATCACAAGGGTTTGGAGCATTGTGATGAGAGAGGTCATGGAGAATTTTTATTTCATTGTGATGACAATAGCATGAAGCATTATGATGATTGGCATGGTGCATTGTGATGACAGGGTTCATGGAGCATTGAGATGAAAAGAGGCATGGATCATTGTAATAACAAGGGTCTTGGAGCATTGTGATGACAAGGGCATGGAGCATTGTGATGAGAAGGCCATGGAGCATTCTGATGACATGCGTCAGGGAGCTTTGTGATGACATGGGCATGGAGCATTGCGATTACAGGGGTCTTGGAGCATTGTGATGACAAGGGTCATGGAGTCTTGTAATGACAAGGCCGTAGAACATTGTGATGGCAGGGGTCATGGAGCATTGTTATGATAGGTGTAATGGAGCATTGTGATGACAAGGGCATGGAGCATTGGTCTGAAAACTTTCATGGATTATTGTGATGAGAGTGAGCATGGAGCATTGTGATGACAAGGGCACGGAACACAGTGATACATGTGTCATGGAGGATTGCAATGACAAGGGCATGGAGCATTGTGATGACAAGCGTCATGGAGCTTTGTGATGACAACGGCATGGAGCAATGTGATGAGAGGTTTCATGGAGCTTTGTGATGACAATGGCATGGAGCATTGTGATTCCAAGGGTCATGGAGCTTTGTGATGACATAGGCCATGGAGCATTTTGATGACAAGGGCGTGGTGCATTGTGATGAGAATGGCAGGGAGAATTGTGATGACAGGGTCATGGAGCAATTGGATGAAAAGGGTCATGGAACATTTTGATGACAGTGTTTATGGAACATTGTGATGTTAGGGGTCATGGAGCATTGTGATGAAAAGGGTCATGGAGCATTGTGATGACAGGGGTTATGGAACATTGTGATGTCAGGGGTCATGGAGCATTGTGATGATAAGAGCATGTGGCATTGTTGTGACAAGGGTCATGGAACATTGGGATGACAGGGTGGAGGGAGTATTGTGTTGACTAGTGATGGAACATTGTGATATCAGTGGTGGGAGAGCATTTTGATGAGAGGTGCATGGAGCATTGTGATGACAAGGCTGTGGAGCATTGTGATGAGAAACGCAGGGCACATTGTGATGACATGGGTCATGGAACATTGTGCTGACAAACGCATGGAGCATTGTGATGACAAGGTTTATGGAGCATTGTGATGACAACGATGTGGAGTATTGTGATGACAAGTGCATGGCACATTTGATGCCATGTGTCATGGAGTAATGTGCTGACAAAGGCATGGAGCATTGTGATGACAATGGTCACCGAGCATTGTGATGAAATGTTCATGGAGTGTTGTGGTCACAAAAGTTAAAGAGCCTTGTGATGACGAGGGCATGGACCATTGTGATGACAAAGGTCATGAAGCATTGTGATGACTGGAGTCACGGAGCATTGTGATGACAGGGGTCATAGAGCATTGTGATGAAAGGGCATGGAGCATTGTGATGACAGGGGCATGTTGCATTGGTTTGAAAAGTTTCAGGGATTATTGTGATGACAGTGGGCATGGCGCATTGTGATGACAAGGGCATGGAGCATTGTGATGAGAAGGTCATGGAGTATTGTGAAGAAGGGTGTCAGGGAGCATTGTGATGACATATGTCATGGTCTATTGCAATGACAATGGAATGTAGCATTGTGATGCCAAGTGTCATGGAGGATTGTGATGACAAAGGTAATGGAGCATTTTGATGACAAGGGCTTGGAGCATTGTGATGACAAGGGTCATGGCTCATTGTGATAACAAGGGCCATTGAGAATTTTGATGACATGTTCATGAAGCATTGTGATGACAATCACATGAAGCTTGCTATGACCGCGGTCATGGAGCATTACAATGACAAGTGCATAGAGAATTGTGATGACAAAACATGTAACACTGTGATTATAAGTATCATGGAGCATAGTGATGCCAAGAACGTGGAGAATTGTGATGACAGGGGACATGAAGCATTGTGATGACCCGGGCATAGAGCATTGTGATGGCAAGACCGTGGAGCATTGTGATGAGAAGACCATGGATAATTGTGATGACGAGCGTCATGGAGCACTGTAATGACAAGGTGTATGGAGCATTGTGATGACAGGGGTCATGGAGCATTGTGATGACGGAGGACATGGAGCATCGTGATGACCAAGGCATGGAGCATTGTGATGGCAAGACCGTGGAGCATTGTGATGAGAAGACCATGGATAATTGTGATGACGAGCGTCATGGAACACTGTAATGACAAGGGGTATGGAGCATTTTGATGACAGGGGTCATGGAGCATTCTGAAGACAATGATCAGGGAGCATTCTGATGACAAGCTTGTGGAGTATTGTGATGACAATGACATGGAGCGTTGTGATGAAAAGGGCATGGAGCATTCTTATGAAAAAGGCATGGAGCATTTTCATGACAGTGTTCAAGGAGTATTCTGATGACAAGTGTCAGGGAGCATTGTGATGACTAGTGTATTGAGAATTTAATGCAAAGGTCATGGAGCATTGTGACGACAAGTGCATGGAGTATTGTCATGACAGTCATCATGGAGTGTTGTGATGACAAGTGTTATGGAACATTGTGATCACAAGGGGTTGGAGCATTGTGATGACAGAGGTCATGGACCATTTTGATTTCAAGGAGCATGGAGCATTGTGATGACAAGGGCATGGAGCAATGTGATCCCAAGGTTCATGGAGGATTGTGATGAAAATGGTAATGGAGTATTGTGATGACAAGCTCATGGAGCATTGTGATGACAAGGTCATGTAGGATTTTGATGACACAGGCATGGAGAATTGTGATGATAAGGGTCATGGAGCACTGTGATGATAAGCGTCATGGAGCATTGTGATTACAGGGGTCATGGAGCATTGGGATGACAAGGGCATGCATCATTGTGATGACAAGTGTCATGGAGCATTGGGCTGAAAATGTTCTTGGAGCATTGTGATGACAAGGGAATGGAGCATTGTGATGACAAGAGTCCCGGATCATTGTGTTGTCAGGGGTCATGGAGTGTTGTGATGACAGTGGTCATGGAGGATTGTGATGATATGGGTCATGGAGCATTGTGATGAGAATTTCATGAAGCATTGGGCTGAAAATGTTCATGGAGTATTGTGATGACAGGGGTCATGGAGCATTGTAATGAGAAGGAAATTGAGCACTGTGATGACAAGGTCCTGGAGCATTGTGATGGGAAGTCCATGGAGCCTTGTGATGACAATTCTCATAGAACATTCTGATGAAAAGGGGCATGGAGCATTGTGATTACAGGGGTCTTGGAGCATTGTGATGACAAGGGCATGGAGTATTGTGATGAAAATGGCATGGATCATTGTTATGAAAAAGGCATGGAGCCTTGTCATGACAGGGTTCTAGGAGCATACTGACGACAAGTGTCACAGAGCATTGTGATGACAAGGTTCATGGAGCATTGTGATGAGAAGACCATGGATAATTTTGATGATGAGCGTCATGGGGTGTTGTGATGATAAGTTTTATGGAACATTGTGATCACAAGGGTTTGGAGCATTGTGATGACAGAGGTCATGGAGCATTGTGATTTCATTGTGATGACAATAGCCTTAAGCATTATGGTGATGGGCATGGTACATTGTGATGACAGCGTTCATGGAGCATTGAGATGAAAAGGGGCATGGAGCATTGTGATTACAGGCATCTTGGAGCATTGTGATGACAAGGGCAAGGAGCATAGTGATGAGAAGGCCATGGAGCATTCTGATGACATGCGTCATTGAGCTTTGTGATGACAAGGGCATGGAGCATTGTGATTACAGGGGTCTTGGAGCATTGTGATGACAAGGGTCATGGAGCCTTGTGATGACAATGGTGTGGAACATTGTGATGGCAGGGGTTATGGAGCATTGTTATGACAGGGGTAATGGAGCATTGTGATGACAAGGGCATGGAACACTGTGATCCATGGGTCATGGAGGATTGTAATGACAAGGGCATGGAGCATTGTGATGAGAAGGGCATCGAACATTGTTTTGACAAGCGTCATGGAGCTTTGTGATGACAAGGGCATGGAACAATGTGATGAGAGGGTTCATGGAACATTGTGATTCCAAGGGTTATGGAGCTTTGTGATGACAAAAGTCATGGAGCATTTTGATGTCAAGGTCGTGGTGCATTGTGATGAGAAGGGCAGGGAGCATTTTGATGACACGGTCATGCAGCAATTTGATGAAAAGTGTAATGGAACATTTTGATGAAAGGGGTTATAGAACATTGTGATGTCAGGGGTCATGGAGCTTTGGGATGAAAAGGGTCATGGAGCATTTTGATGACAGGGTTATGGAACATTGTGATGTCAGGGGTCATGGAACATTGTGATGATAAGGGGATGTAGCATTGTGATGACAGGGGTCATGGAATATTGTGATTACAGGGGTGAGGGAGTATTGTGATGACTAGTGATGGAACATTGTGATATCTCTGTTGAGAGAGCATTTTGATGAGAAGTGCATGGAGCATTGTGATTACAAGGTTTATGGAGCATTACGATGACAAGGTTGTGGACCGTTGTGATGAAAATCACGTTGCACATTGTGATGACAAGGGTCATGGATCATTGTTCTGAAAAAGGCATGGAGCATTGTGATGACAAGGGTCACGTAGCATTGTGATGAAAAGTTCATGGAGTATTGTGGTTACAAAGGTCACAGAGCCTTGTGATGATGTGGGCATGGACCACTGTGATGACAAATGTTATGAAGCATTGTGATGACTGGAGTCACAGAGCATTGTGATGACAAGGGTCATGGAGCATTGTGATGACAAGGGCATGGAGCATTGTGATGACAGGGGCATGGAGCATTGGTCTGACAAGTTTAATAGATTATTGTGATGACAGTGGGCATGGGGCATTGTGATGACAAGGGCATGGGGCATTGTGATGAGAAGGTCATGGAGTATTGTGAAGACAGGTGTCAGGGAGCATTGTGATGACATATGTCATGGTCCATTGCGATGACAATGGCATGGAGCATTGTGATGCCAAATGTAATGGAGGATTGTGATGACAAATATAATGGAGCATTGTGATGACTAGGGCCATTGAAAATTTTCATGACAAGGTCGTGAAGCATTGTGATGACAAGGTGCTGGAGCATTATGATGAGAAAACCATGGAGCCTTGTGAGACAAGTCTCATGGAGCATACTGATGAAAAGGGGCATGGAGCATTGTGATTAGAGTGTCTTGGAAAATTGTGATGACAAGCGCATGGAGCACTGTGATGAGAAGGCCAAGGAGCAGTCTGATGACATGCGTCATTGAGCTTTGTGATGACAAGGGCATGGAGCATTGTAATTACAGGCGTCTTGGAGCATTGTGATGAAAAAGGCATGGATCATTGTGATGAAAAAGGCATGGAGCCTTGTCATGAGAGGGTTCAAGGAGCATACAGAGAACAAGTGTCAGGGAGCATTTTGATGACAAGTGTATTGAGCATTGTGATGACAAAGGTCATGGAGCATTGTGAAGAGAAGACCATAGATAATTGTGATGATGAGCGTCATGGGCATTGTGATGACGAGCGTCATGGGGCATTGTGATGACAAGTGTTATGGAATATTGTGATCACAAGGGTTTGGAGCAGTGTTATGACAGAGGTCATGGAGCATTTTGATTTCATTGTGATGACAATAGCCTGAAGCATTATGATGATGGGGATGGTGCATTGTGATGACAGGGTTCATGGATCATTGAGATAAAAAGGGACATGGAGCATTGTGATTACAGGTGTCTTGGAGCATTGTGATGAGAAGGGTCATAGAGCCATGTGATGACAAGGCCATGGAACATCGTGATGGCAGGGGTCATGGAGCATTGTTATCACAGGGGTAATGGAGCATTGTGATGGCAAGGGCATGGAGCATTCTGATGACGTGCATCATGGAGCTTTGTGATGACAAGGGCATGTAGCACTGTGATTACAGTGGTCTTGGAGCATTGTGATGACAAGGGTCATGGAGCCTTGTGATGACAAGGCCGTGGAACGTTGTGATGGCAGGGGTCATGGAGCATTGTTATGACAGGGGTAATGGAGCATTGTGATGACAAGGGCATGGAACATTTGTCTGAAAAGTTTCATGGATTATTGTGATGAGAGTGGGCATGGAGCATTGTGATGACAAGGGCACGGAACACAGTGATACATGGGTCATGGAGGATTGTAATGACAAGGGCATGGAGCATTGTGATGAGAAGGGCATCGAGCAGTGTGATGACAAGCACCATGGAGCTTTTTGATGACAACTGCATGGAACAATGTGATGAGAGGTTTCATGGAGTATTGTGATGACAATGGCATGGAGCATTGTGATGCCAAGGGTCATGGAGCTTTGTGATGACAAAGGTCATGGAGCATTTTGATGACAAGGGCGTGGTGCATTGTGATGAGAAGGGTAGGGAGCATTGTGATGACATTGTCATGGACCAATTTGATGAAAAGGGTCATGGAACATTTTGATGAGAGGCGTTATGTAACATTGTGATGTTAGGGGTCATGGAGCATTTTGATGAAAAGGGTCATGGAGCATTTTGATGACAGGGGTTATGGAACATTGTGATGTCAGGGATCATCAAACATTGTGATGATAAGTGCATGTAGCATTGTGATGACAGGAGTCATGGAACATTGTGATGACAGGGTTGAGGGAGTATTGTGATGAATAGTGATGTACCATTGTGATATCAGTGGTGAGAGAGCATTTTGATTTGAAGTGCATGGAGCATTGTGATGACAAGGTTTATGGAGCATTGTGATGACAAGATTGTGGAGCATTGTGACGACAAGCGCATGGTGCATTGTGATGACATGGGTCATGGAGCATTGTGCTGACAAGCGCATGGAGCATTGTGATGACAAGGGTCATGGAGCATTGTGCTGAGAAAGGCATAGAGCATTGTGATGACAAGGGTCAAAGGGCATTGTGATGAAAAGTTCATGAAGCATTGTGGTTAAAAAGGTCACAGAGACTGTTGATGACAAGGGCATGGACCACTGTGATGACAAAGGTCATGAAGCCTTGTGATGACTGGAGTCACGGAGCATTGTGATGACAGGGGTCATGGAACATTGTGATAACAAGGGCATGGGGCATTGTGATGACAAGGGCATGGAGCATTGGTCTAATAAGTTTCAGGGCTTATTGCGATGACAGTTGGAATGGCGCATTGTGATGACAAGGGCATGGAGCATTGTGATGACCAGGTCATTCATTATTGTGAAGACAGGTGTCAGGGAGCATGGTGATGACATATGTAATGGCCCATTGTGATGACAATGCCATGGAGCATTGTGATGCCAAGTGTCATGGAGGATTCTGATGACAAAGGTAATGGAGCATTGTGATGACAATGGCTTGGAGCATTGTGATGACAAGGGTCAGGGAGCATTGTGCTGACAAGTGCATGGAAAATTGTGATGACAAGGGACATGGAGCATTCTGATGACAAGCTTGTGGAGTATTTTGATGACAATGGCATGGAGCATTGTGTTGAAAATGGCATGGTGCATTTTGATGAAAAAGGCATGGAGCCTTTTTGTGACAGGGTTCAAGGAGCATTCTGACGACAAGTGTCAGGGAGCATTGTGATGACAAGTGTATCGAGAATTGTGATGACAAAGGTCATGGAGCATTGTGATGAAAAGGGCATGGAGTATTGTGATGACAGGCATCATGGAGCATTGTGATGACAAGTGTTATGGAACATTGTGATCACAAGGGTTTGGAGCATTGTGATGACAGAGGTCATGGATCATTTTGATTTCAAGGAGCATGGAGCATTGTGATGACAAGGGCATGGAGCAATGTGATCCCAAGGTTCATGGAGGATTGTGATGGCAATGGTAATGGAGTATTGTGATGACAAGTGCATAGAACACTGTAATGACAAGGTCATGTAGCATTTTGCTGACAAAGGCATGGAGCATTGTGATGACAGGTGTCATGGAGCACTGTGATGACAAGCGTCACGGAGCATTGTGATGACAGGGGTCATGGAGCATTGGGATGACAAGGGCATGCATCATTGTGATGACAAGTGTCATGGAGCATTGGGCTGAAAATGTTCATGGAGTATTGTGATGATAGGCGTCATGGAGCATTGTGATGACTAGGGAATGGAGCATTGTGATGACAAGAGTCCCGGATCATTGTGTTGTCAGGTGATATTGAGCGTTGTGATGACTGTGGTCATGGAGAATTGTGATGATATTGGTCATGGAGCATTGTGATGAGAAGGTCATGGAGCATTGGGCTGAAAATGTTCATGGAGTATTGTGATGACAGGGGTCATGGAGCATTGTGATGATAAGGGAATGGGGCATTTTGATGACAATGTCCTGGAGCATTGTGATGAGAAGACCATGGAGCCTTGTGATGACAAGTCTCATGGAGCATTCTGATGAAAAGGGGCATGGACCATTGTGATTACAGGGGTCTTGGAGCATTGTGATGACAAGGGCATGGAGCATTGTGATGAGAAGGCCATGGAGCATTCTGATGACATGCATCATGGAGCTTTGTGATGACAAGGGCATGGAGCATTGTGATGACAAGGGTCACGTAGCATTGTGATGAAAAGTTCATGGAGTATTGTGGTTACAGAGGTCACAGAGCCTTGTGATGATGTGGGCATGGACCACTGTGATGACAAATGTTATGAAGCATTGTGATGACTGGAGTCACAGAGCATTGTGATGACAAGGGTCATGGAGCATTGTGATGACAAGGGCATGGAGCATTGTGATGACAGGGGCATGGAGCATTGGTCTGACAAGTTTAATAGATTATTGTGATGACAGTGGGCATGGGGCGTTGTGATGACAAGGGCATGGGGCATTGTGATGAGAAGGTCATGGAGTATTGTGAAGACAGGTGTCAGGGAGCATTGTGATGACATATGTCATGGTCCATTGCGATGACAATGGCATGGAGCATTGTGATGCCAAATGTAATGGAGGACTGTGATGACAAATATAATGGAGCATTGTGATGACTAGGGCTTGGAGCATTATGATGACAAGGGCCATTGAAAATTTTCATGACAAGGTCGTGAAGCATTGTGATGACAAGGTGCTGGAGCATTATGATGAGAAAACCATGGAGCCTTGTGAGACAAGTCTCATGGAGCATACTGATGAAAAGGGGCATGGAGCATTGTGATTAGAGTGTCTTGGAAAATTGTGATGACAAGCGCATGGAGCATTGTGATGAGAAGGCCAAGGAGCAGTCTGATGACATGCGTCATTGAGCTTTGTGATGACAAGGGCATGGAGCATTGTAATTACAGGCGTCTTGGAGCATTGTGATGAAAAAGGCATGGATCA
Organism: Hyperoodon ampullatus; assembly: GCF_949752795.1. Taxonomy (NCBI): domain Eukaryota; kingdom Metazoa; phylum Chordata; class Mammalia; order Artiodactyla; family Ziphiidae; genus Hyperoodon; species Hyperoodon ampullatus. The sequence goes on from NC_136922.1 coordinate 574,054, forward strand.
TTGTGATGAAAAAGGCATGGAGCCTTGTCATGACAGGGTTCAAGGAGCATACAGAGAACAAGTGTCAGGGAGCATTTTGATGACAAGTGTATTGAGCATTGTGATGACAAAGGTCATGGAGCATTGTGAAGAGAAGACCATAGATAATTGTGATGACGAGCGTCATGGGGCATTGTGATGACAAGTGTTATGGAATATTGTGATCACAAGGGTTTGGAGTACTGTTATGACAGAGGTCATGGAGCATTTTGATTTCATTGTGATGACAATAGCCTGAAGCATTATGATGATGGGCATGGTGCATTGTGATGACAGGGTTCATGGATCATTGAGATAAAAAGGGACATGGAGCATTGTGATTACAGGTGTCTTGGAGCATTGTGATGAGAAGGGTCATGGAGCCTTATGATGACAAGGCCATGGAACATCGTGATGGCATGGGTCATGGATCATTGTTATCACAGGGGTAATGGAGCATTGTGATGGCAAGGGCATGGAGCATTCTGATGACATGCATCATGGAGCTTTGTGATGACAAGGGCATGTAGCACTGTGATTACAGGGTTCTTGGAGCATTGTGATGACAAGGGTCATGGAGTCTTGTGATGACAAGGCCGTGGAACGTTGTGATGGCAGGGGTCATGGAGCATTGTTATGACAGGGGTAATGGAGCATTGTGATGACAAGGGCATGGAACATTGGTCTGAAAAGTTTCATGGATTATTGTGATGAGAGTGGGCATGGAGCATTGTGATGACAAGTGCACGGAACACAGTGATACATGGGTCATGGAGGATTGTAATGACAAGGGCATGGAGCATTGTGATGAGAAGGGCATCGAGCAGTGTGATGACAAGCACCATGGAGCTTTTTGATGACAACTGCATGGAACAATGTGATGAGAGGTTTCATGGAGTATTGTGATGACAATGGCATGGAGCATTGTGATGCCAAGGGTCATGGAGCTTTGTGATGACAAAGGTCATGGAGCATTTTGATGACAAGGGCGTGGTGCATTGTGATGAGAAGGGTAGGGAGCATTGTGATGACATTGTCATGGACCAATTTGATGAAAAGGGTCATGGAACATTTTGATGAGAGGCGTTATGTAACATTGTGATGTTAGGGGTCATGGAGCATTTTGATGAAAAGGGTCATGGAGCATTTTGATGACAGGGGTTATGGAACATTGTGATGTCAGGGATCATCAAACATTGTGATGATAAGTGCATGTAGCATTGTGATGACAGGAGTCATGGAACATTGTGATGACAGGGTTGAGGGAGTATTGTGATGAATAGTGATGTACCATTGTGATATCAGTGGTGAGAGAGCATTTTGATTTGAAGTGCATGGAGCATTGTGATGACAAGGTTTATGGAGCATTGTGATGACAAGATTGTGGAGCACTGTGACGACAAGCGCATGGTGCATTGTGATGACATGGGTCATGGAGCATTGTGCTGACAAGCGCATGGAGCATTGTGATGACAAGGGTCATGGAGCATTGTGCTGAGAAAGGCATAGAGCATTGTGATGACAAGGGTCAAAGGGCATTGTGATGAAAAGTTCATGAAGCATTGTGGTTAAAAAGGTCACAGAGACTGTTGATGACAAGGGCATGGACCACTGTGATGACAAAGGTCATGAAGCCTTGTGATGACTGGAGTCACGGAGCATTGTGATGACAGGGGTCATGGAACATTGTGATAACAAGGGCATGGGGCATTGTGATGACAAGGGCATGGAGCATTGGTCTAATAAGTTTCAGGGCTTATTGCGATGACAGTTGGAATGGCGCATTGTGATGACAAGGGCATGGAGCATTGTGATGACCAGGTCATTCATTATTGTGAAGACAGGTGTCAGGGAGCATGGTGATGACATATGTAATGGCCCATTGTGATGACAATGCCATGGAGCATTGTGATGCCAAGTGTCATGGAGGATCCTGATGACAAAGGTAATGGAGCATTGTGATGACAATGGCTTGGAGCATTGTGATGACAAGGGTCAGGGAGCATTGTGCTGACAAGTGCATGGAAAATTGTGATGACAAGGGACATGGAGCATTCTGATGACAAGCTTGTGGAGTATTTTGATGACAATGGCATGGAGCATTGTGTTGAAAATGGCATGGTGCATTTTGATGAAAAAGGCATGGAGCCTTTTTGTGACAGGGTTCAAGGAGCATTCTGACGACAAGTGTCAGGGAGCATTGTGATGACAAGTGTATCGAGAATTGTGATGACAAAGGTCATGGAGCATTGTGATGAAAAGGGCATGGAGTATTGTGATGACAGGCATCATGGAGCATTGTGATGACAAGTGTTATGGAACATTGTGATCACAAGGGTTTGGAGCATTGTGATGACAGAGGTCATGGATCATTTTGATTTCAAGGAGCATGGAGCATTGTGATGACAAGGGCATGGAGCAATGTGATCCCAAGGTTCATGGAGGATTGTGATGGCAATGGTAATGGAGTATTGTGATGACAAGTGCATAGAACATTGTAATGACAAGGTCATGTAGCATTTTGCTGACAAAGGCATGGAGCATTGTGATGACAGGTGTCATGGAGCACTGTGATGACAAGCGTCACGGAGCATTGTGATGACAGGGGTCATGGAGCATTGGGATGACAAGGGCATGCATCATTGTGATGACAAGTGTCATGGAGCATTGGGCTGAAAATGTTCATGGAGTATTGTGATGATAGGCGTCATGGAGCATTGTGATGACTAGGGAATGGAGCATTGTGATGACAAGAGTCCCGGATCATTGTGTTGTCAGGTGATATTGAGCGTTGTGATGACTGTGGTCATGGAGAATTGTGATGATATTGGTCATGGAGCATTGTGATGAGAAGGTCATGGAGCATTGGGCTGAAAATGTTCATGGAGTATTGTGATGACAGGGGTCATGGAACATTGTGATGATAAGGGAATGGGGCATTTTGATGACAATGTCCTGGAGCATTGTGATGAGAAGACCATGGAGCCTTGTGATGACAAGTCTCATGGAGCATTCTGATGAAAAGGGGCATGGACCATTGTGATTACAGGGGTCTTGGAGCATTGTGATGACAAGGGCATGGAGCATTGTGATGAGAAGGCCATGGAGCATTCTGATGACATGCATCATGGAGCTTTGTGATGACAAGGGCATGGAGCATTGTGATGACAAGGGTCACGTAGCATTGTGATGAAAAGTTCATGGAGTATTGTGGTTACAAAGGTCACAGAGCCTTGTGATGATGTGGGCATGGACCACTGTGATGACAAATGTTATGAAGCATTGTGATGACTGGAGTCACAGAGCATTGTGATGACAAGGGTCATGGAGCATTGTGATGACAAGGGCATGGAGCATTGTGATGACAGGGGCATGGAGCATTGGTCTGACAAGTTTAATAGATTATTGTGATGACAGTGGGCATGGGGCGTTGTGATGACAAGGGCATGGGGCATTGTGATGAGAAGGTCATGGAGTATTGTGAAGACAGGTGTCAGGGAGCATTGTGATGACATATGTCATGGTCCATTGCGATGACAATGGCATGGAGCATTGTGATGCCAAATGTAATGGAGGACTGTGATGACAAATATAATGGAGCATTGTGATGACTAGGGCTTGGAGCATTATGATGACAAGGGCCATTGAAAATTTTCATGACAAGGTCGTGAAGCATTGTGATGACAAGGTGCTGGAGCATTATGATGAGAAAACCATGGAGCCTTGTGAGACAAGTCTCATGGAGCATACTGATGAAAAGGGGCATGGAGCATTGTGATTAGAGTGTCTTGGAAAATTGTGATGACAAGCGCATGGAGCATTGTGATGAGAAGGCCAAGGAGCAGTCTGATGACATGCGTCATTGAGCTTTGTGATGACAAGGGCATGGAGCATTGTAATTACAGGCGTCTTGGAGCATTGTGATGAAAAAGGCATGGATCATTGTGATGAAAAAGGCATGGAGCCTTGTCATGACAGGGTTCAAGGAGCATACAGAGAACAAGTGTCAGGGAGCATTTTGATGACAAGTGTATTGAGCATTGTGATGACAAAGGTCATGGAGCATTGTGAAGAGAAGACCATAGATAATTGTGATGACGAGCGTCTTGGGGCATTGTGATGACAAGTGTTATGGAATATTGTGATCACAAGGGTTTGGAGCAGTGTTATGACAGAGGTCATGGAGCATTTTGATTTCATTGTGATGACAATAGCCTGAAGCATTATGATGATGGGCATGGTGCATTGTGATGACAGGGTTCATGGATCATTGAGATAAAAAGGGACATGGAGCATTGTGATTACAGGTGTCTTGGAGCATTGTGATGAGAAGGGTCATGGAGCCTTGTGATGACAAGGCCATGGAACATCGTGATGGCAGGGGTCATGGAGCATTGTTATCACAGGGGTAATGGAGCATTGTGATGGCAAGGGCATGGAGCATTCTGATGACATGCATCATGGAGCTTTGTGATGACAAGGGCATGTAGCACTGTGATTACAGGGTTCTTGGAGCATTGTGATGACAAGGGTCATGGAGCCTTGTGATGACAAGGCCGTGGAACGTTGTGATGGCAGGGGTCATGGAGCATTGTTATGACAGGGGTAATGGAGCATTGTGATGACAAGGGCATGGAACATTGGTCTGAAAAGTTTCATGGATTATTGTGATGAGAGTGGGCATGGAGCATTGTGATGACAAGGGCACGGAACACAGTGATACATGGGTCATGGAGGATTGTAATGACAAGGGCATGGAGCATTGTGATGAGAAGGGCATCGAGCAGTGTGATGACAAGCACCATGGAGCATTTTGATGACAATTGCATGGAACAATGTGATGAGAGGTTTCATGGAGTATTGTGATGACAATGGCATGGAGCATTGTGATGCCAATTGTCATGGAGCTTTGTGATGACAAAGGTCATGGAGCATTTTGATGACAAGGGCGTGGTGCATTGTGATGAGAAGTGTAGGGAGCATTGTGATGACATTGTCATGGACCAATTTGATGAAAAGGGTCATGGAACATTTTGATGAGAGGCGTTATGTAACATTGTGATGTTAGGGGTCATGGAGCATTTTGATGAAAAGGGTCATGGAGCATTTTGATGACAGGGGTTATGGAACATTGTGATGTCAGGGATCATCAAACATTGTGATGATAAGTGCATGTAGCATTGTGATGACAGGAGTCATGGAACATTGTGATGACAGGGTTGAGGGAGTATTGTGATGAATAGTGATGTACCATTGTGATATCAGTGGTGAGAGAGCATTTTGATTTGAAGTGCATGGAGCATTGTGATGACAAGGTTTATGGAGCATTGTGATGACAAGGTTTATGGAGCATTGTGATGACAAGATTGTGGAGCACTGTGACGACAAGCGCATGGTGCATTGTGATGACATGGGTCATGGCGCATTGTGCTGACAAGCGCATGGAGCATTGTGATGACAAGGGTCATGGAGCATTGTGCTGAGAAAGGCATAGAGCATTGTGATGACAAGGGTCAAAGGGCATTGTGATGAAAAGATCATGAAGCATTGTGGTTAAAAAGGTCACAGAGACTGTTGATGACAAGGGCATGGACCACTGTGATGACAAGGGTCATGAAGCCTTGTGATGACTGGAGTCACGGAGCATTGTGATGACAGGGGTCATGGAACATTGTGATAACAAGGGCATGGGGCATTGTGATGACAAGGGCATGGAGCATTGGTCTAATAAGTTTCATGGCTTATTGCGATGACAGTTGGAATGGCGCATTGTGATGACAAGGGCATGGAGCATTGTGATGACCAGGTCATTCATTATTGTGAAGACAGGTGTCAGGGAGCATTGTGATGACATATGTAATGGCCCATTGTGATGACAATGCCATGGAGCATTGTGATGCCAAGTGTCATGGAGGATTCTGATGACAAAGGTAATGGAGCATTGTGATGACAATGGCTTGGAGCATTGTGATGACAAGGGTCAGGGAGCCTTGTGCTGACAAGTGCATGGAAAATTGTGATGACAAGGGACATGGAGCATTCTGATGACAAGCTTGTGGAGTATTTTGATGACAATGGCATGGAGCATTGTGTTGAAAATGGCATGGTGCATTTTGATGAAAAAGGCATGGAGCCTTTTTGTGACAGGGTTCAAGGAGCATTCTGACGACAAGTGTCAGGGAGCATTGTGATGACAAGTGTATCGAGAATTGTGATGACAAAGGTCATGGAGCATTGTGATGAAAAGGGCATGGAGTATTGTGATGACAGGCATCATGGAGCATTGTGATGACAAGTGTTATGGAACATTGTGATCACAAGGGTTTGGAGCATTGTGATGACAGAGGCCATGGATCATTTTGATTTCAAGGAGCATGGAGCATTGTGATGACAAGGGCATGGAGCAATGTGATCCCAAGGTTCATGGAGGATTGTGATGGCAATGGTAATGGAGTATTGTGATGACAAGTGCATAGAACATTGTAATGACAAGGTCATGTAGCATTTTGCTGACAAAGGCATGGAGCATTGTGATGACAGGTGTCATGGAGCACTGTGATGACAAGCGTCACGGAGCATTGTGATTACAGGGGTCATGGAGCATTGGGATGACAAGGGCATGCATCATTGTGATGACAAGTGTCATGGAGCATTGGGCTGAAAATGTTCATGGAGTATTGTGATGACAGGCGTCATGGAGCATTGTGATGACTAGGGAATGGAGCATTGTGATGACAAGAGTCCCGGATCATTGTGTTGTCAGGTGATATTGAGCGTTGTGATGACTGTGGTCATGGAGAATTGTGATGATATTGGTCATGGAGCATTGTGATGAGAAGGTCATGGAGCATTGGGCTGAAAATGTTCATGGAGTATTGTGATGACAGGGGTCATGGAGCATTGTGATGATAAGGGAATGGGGCATTTTGATGACAATGTCCTGGAGCATTGTGATGAGAAGACCATGGAGCCTTGTGATGACAAGTCTCATGGAGCATTCTGATGAAAAGGGGCATGGACCATTGTGATTACAGGGGTCTTGGAGCATTGTGATGACAAGGGCATGGAGCATTGTGATGAGAAGGCCATGGAGCATTCTGATGACATGCATCATGGAGCTTTGTGATGACAAGGGCATGGAGCATTGTGATGACAAGGGTCACGTAGCATTGTGATGAAAAGTTCATGGAGTATTGTGGTTACAAAGGTCACAGAGCCTTGTGATGATGTGGGCATGGACCACTGTGATGACAAATGTTATGAAGCATTGTGATGACTGGAGTCACAGAGCATTGTGATGACAAGGGTCATGGAGCATTGTGATGACAAGGGCATGGAGCATTGTGATGACAGGGGCATGGAGCATTGGTCTGACAAGTTTAATAGATTATTGTGATGACAGTGGGCATGGGGCATTGTGATGACAAGGGCATGGGGCATTGTGATGAGAAGGTCATGGAGTATTGTGAAGACAGGTGTCAGGGAGCATTGTGATGACATATGTCATGGTCCATTGCGATGACAATGGCATGGAGCATTGTGATGCCAAATGTAATGGAGGACTGTGATGACAAATATAATGGAGCATTGTGATGACTAGGGCTTGGAGCATTATGATGACAAGGGCCATTGAAAATTTTCATGACAAGGTCGTGAAGCATTGTGATGACAAGGTGCTGGAGCATTATGATGAGAAAACCATGGAGCCTTGTGAGACAAGTCTCATGGAGCATACTGATGAAAAGGGGCATGGAGCATTGTGATTAGAGTGTCTTGGAAAATTGTGATGACAAGCGCATGGAGCATTGTGATGAGAAGGCCAAGGAGCAGTCTGATGACATGCGTCATTGAGCTTTGTGATGACAAGGGCATGGAGCATTGTAATTACAGGCGTCTTGGAGCATTGTGATGAAAAAGGCATGGATCATTGTGATGAAAAAGGCATGGAGCCTTGTCATGACAGGGTTCAAGGAGCATACAGAGAACAAGTGTCAGGGAGCATTTGGATGACAAGTGTATTGAGCATTGTGATGACAAAGGTCATGGAGCATTGTGAAGAGAAGACCATAGATAATTGTGATGACGAGCGTCTTGGGGCATTGTGATGACAAGTGTTATGGAATATTGTGATCACAAGGGTTTGGAGCAGTGTTATGACAGAGGTCATGGAGCATTTTGATTTCATTGTGATGACAATAGCCTGAAGCATTATGATGATGGGCATGGTGCATTGTGATGACAGGGTTCATGGATCATTGAGATAAAAAGGGACATGGAGCATTGTGATTACAGGTGTCTTGGAGCATTGTGATGAGAAGGGTCATGGAGCCTTGTGATGACAAGGCCATGGAACATCGTGATGGCAGGGGTCATGGAGCATTGTTATCACAGGGGTAATGGAGCATTGTGATGGCAAGGGCATGGAGCATTCTGATGACATGCATCATGGAGCTTTGTGATGACAAGGGCATGTAGCACTGTGATTACAGGGGTCTTGGAGCATTGTGATGACAAGGGTCATGGAGCCTTGTGATGACAAGGCCGTGGAACGTTGTGATGGCAGGGGTCATGGAGCATTGTTATGACAGGGGTAATGGAGCATTGTGATGACAAGGGCATGGAACATTTGTCTGAAAAGTTTCATGGATTATTGTGATGAGAGTGGGCATGGAGCATTGTGATGACAAGGGCACGGAACACAGTGATACATGGGTCATGGAGGATTGTAATGACAAGGGCATGGAGCATTGTGATGAGAAGGGCATCGAGCAGTGTGATGACAAGCACCATGGAGCTTTTTGATGACAATTGCATGGAACAATGTGATGAGAGGTTTCATGGAGTATTGTGATGACAATGGCATGGAGCATTGTGATGCCAAGGGTCATGGAGCTTTGTGATGACAAAGGTCATGGAGCATTTTGATGACAAGGGCGTGGTGCATTGTGATGAGAAGGGTAGGGAGCATTGTGATGACATTGTCATGGACCAATTTGATGAAAAGGGTCATGGAACATTTTGATGAGAGGCGTTATGTAACATTGTGATGTTAGGGGTCATGGAGCATTTTGATGAAAAGGGTCATGGAGCATTTTGATGACAGGGGTTATGGAACATTGTGATGTCAGGGATCATCAAACATTGTGATGATAAGTGCATGTAGCATTGTGATGACAGGAGTCATGGAACATTGTGATGACAGGGTTGAGGGAGTATTGTGATGAATAGTGATGTACCATTGTGATATCAGTGGTGAGAGAGCATTTTGATTTGAAGTGCATGGAGCATTGTGATGACAAGGTTTATGGAGCATTGTGATGACAAGATTGTGGAGCACTGTGACGACAAGCGCATGGTGCATTGTGATGACATGGGCCATGGAGCATTGTGCTGACAAGCGCATGGAGCATTGTGATGACAAGGGTCATGGAGCATTGTGCTGAGAAAGGCATAGAGCATTGTGATGACAAGGGTCAAAGGGCATTGTGATGAAAAGTTCATGAAGCATTGTGGTTAAAAAGGTCACAGAGACTGTTGATGACAAGGGCATGGACCACTGTGATGACAAAGGTCATGAAGCCTTGTGATGACTGGAGTCACAGAGCATTGTGATGACAGGGGTCATGGAACATTGTGATAACAAGGGCATGGGGCATTGTGATGACAAGGGCATGGAGCATTGGTCTAATAAGTTTCATGGCTTATTGCGATGACAGTTGGAATGGCACATTGTGATGACAAGGGCATGGAGCATTGTGATGACCAGGTCATTCATTATTGTGAAGACAGGTGTCAGGGAGCATTGTGATGACATATGTAATGGCCCATTGTGATGACAATGCCATGGAGCATTGTGATGCCAAGTGTCATGGAGGATTCTGATGACAAAGGTAATGGAGCATTGTGATGACAATGGCTTGGAGCATTGTGATGACAAGGGTCAGGGAGCCTTGTGCTGACAAGTGCATGGAAAATTGTGATGACAAGGGACATGGAGCATTCTGATGACAAGCTTGTGGAGTATTTTGATGACAATGGCATGGAGCATTGTGTTGAAAATGGCATGGTGCATTTTGATGAAAAAGGCATGGAGCCTTTTTGTGACAGGGTTCAAGGAGCATTCTGACGACAAGTGTCAGGGAGCATTGTGATGACAAGTGTATCGAGAATTGTGATGACAAAGGTCATGGAGCATTGTGACGAAAAGGGCATGGAGTATTGTGATGACAGGCATCATGGAGCATTGTGATGACAAGTGTTATGGAACATTGTGATCACAAGGGTTTGGAGCATTGTGATGACAGAGGCCATGGATCATTTTGATTTCAAGGAGCATGGAGCATTGTGATGACAAGGGCATGGAGCAATGTGATCCCAAGGTTCATGGAGGATTGTGATGGCAATGGTAATGGAGTATTGTGATGACAAGTGCATAGAACATTGTAATGACAAGGTCATGTAGCATTTTGCTGACAAAGGCATGGAGCATTGTGATGACAGGTGTCATGGAGCACTGTGATGACAAGCGTCACGGAGCATTGTGATTACAGGGGTCATGGAGCATTGGGATGACAAGGGCATGCATCATTGTGATGACAAGTGTCATGGAGCATTGGGCTGAAAATGTTCATGGAGTATTGTGATGACAGGCGTCATGGAGCATTGTGATGACTAGGGAATGGAGCATTGTGATGACAAGAGTCCCGGATCATTGTGTTGTCAGGTGATATTGAGCGTTGTGATGACTGTGGTCATGGAGAATTGTGATGATATTGGTCATGGAGCATTGTGATGAGAAGGTCATGGAGCATTGGGCTGAAAATGTTCATGGAGTATTGTGATGACAGGGGTCATGGAGCATTGTGATGATAAGGGAATGGGGCATTTTGATGACAATGTCCTGGAGCATTGTGATGAGAAGACCATGGAGCCTTGTGATGACAAGTCTCATGGAGCATTCTGATGAAAAGGGGCATGGACCATTGTGATTACAGGGGTCTTGGAGCATTGTGATGACAAGGGCATGGAGCATTGTGATGAGAAGGCCATGGAGCATTCTGATGACATGCATCATGGAGCTTTGTGATGACAAGGGCATGGAGCATTGTGATGACAAGGGTCACGTAGCATTGTGATGAAAAGTTCATGGAGTATTGTGGTTACAAAGGTCACAGAGCCTTGTGATGATGTGGGCATGGACCACTGTGATGACAAATGTTATGAAGCATTGTGATGACTGGAGTCACAGAGCATTGTGATGACAAGGGTCATGGAGCATTGTGATGACAAGGGCATGGATCATTGTGATGACAGGGGCATGGATCATTGGTCTGACAAGTTTAATAGATTATTGTGATGACAGTGGGCATGGGGCATTGTGATGACAAGGGCATGGGGCATTGTGATGAGAAGGTCATGGAGTATTGTGAAGACAGGTGTCAGGGAGCATTGTGATGACATATGTCATGGTCCATTGCGATGACAATGGCATGGAGCATTGTGATGCCAAATGTAATGGAGGATTGTGATGACAAATATAATGGAGCATTGTGATGACTAGGGCTTGGAGCATTATGATGACAAGGGCCATTGAAAATTTTCATGACAAGGTCGTGAAGCATTGTGATGACAAGGTGCTGGAGCATTATGATGAGAAAACCATGGAGCCTTGTGAGACAAGTCTCATGGAGCATACTGATGAAAAGGGGCATGGAGCATTGTGATTAGAGTGTCTTGGAAAATTGTGATGACAAGCGCATGGAGCATTGTGATGAGAAGGCCAAGGAGCAGTCTGATGACATGCGTCATTGAGCTTTGTGATGACAAGGGCATGGAGCATTGTAATTACAGGCGTCTTGGAGCATTGTGATGAAAAAGGCATGGATCATTGTGATGAAAAAGGCATGGAGCCTTGTCATGACAGGGTTCAAGGAGCATACAGAGAACAAGTGTCAGGGAGCAATTTGATGACAAGTGTATTGAGCATTGTGATGACAAAGGTCATGGAGCATTGTGAAGAGAAGACCATAGATAATTGTGATGACGAGCGTCATGGGGCATTGTGATGACGAGCGTCATGGGGCATTGTGATGACAAGTGTTATGGAATATTGTGATCACAAGGGTTTGGAGCAGTGTTATGACAGAGGTCATGGAGCATTTTGATTTCATTGTGATGACAATAGCCTGAAGCATTATGATGATGGGCATGGTGCATTGTGATGACAGGGTTCATGGATCATTGAGATAAAAAGGGACATGGAGCATTGTGATTACAGGTGTCTTGGAGCATTGTGATGAGAAGGGTCATGGAGCCTTGTGATGACAAGGCCATGGAACATCGTGATGGCAGGGGTCATGGAGCATTGTTATCACAGGGGTAATGGAGCATTGTGATGGCAAGGGCATGGAGCATTCTGATGACATGCATCATGGAGCTTTGTGATGACAAGGGCATGTAGCACTGTGATTACAGGGGTCTTGGAGCATTGTGATGACAAGGGTCATGGAGCCTTGTGATGACAAGGCCGTGGAACGTTGTGATGGCAGGGGTCATGGAGCATTGTTATGACAGGGGTAATGGAGCATTGTGATGACAAGGGCATGGAACATTTGTCTGAAAAGTTTCATGGATTATTGTGATGAGAGTGGGCATGGAGCATTGTGATGACAAGGGCACGGAACACAGTGATACATGGGTCATGGAGGATTGTAATGACAAGGGCATGGAGCATTGTGATGAGAAGGGCATCGAGCAGTGTGATGACAAGCACCATGGAGCTTTTTGATGACAATTGCATGGAACAATGTGATGAGAGGTTTCATGGAGTATTGTGATGACAATGGCATGGAGCATTGTGATGCCAAGGGTCATGGAGCTTTGTGATGACAAAGGTCATGGAGCATTTTGATGACAAGGGCGTGGTGCATTGTGATGAGAAGGGTAGGGAGCATTGTGATGACATTGTCATGGACCAATTTGATGAAAAGGGTCATGGAACATTTTGATGAGAGGCGTTATGTAACATTGTGATGTTAGGGGTCATGGAGCATTTTGATGAAAAGGGTCATGGAGCATTTTGATGACAGGGGTTATGGAACATTGTGATGTCAGGGATCATCAAACATTGTGATGATAAGTGCATGTAGCATTGTGATGACAGGAGTCATGGAACATTGTGATGACAGGGTTGAGGGAGTATTGTGATGAATAGTGATGTACCATTGTGATATCAGTGGTGAGAGAGCATTTTGATTTGAAGTGCATGGAGCATTGTGATGACAAGGTTTATGGAGCATTGTGATGACAAGATTGTGGAGCACTGTGACGACAAGCGCATGGTGCATTGTGATGACATGGGTCATGGAGCATTGTGCTGACAAGCGCATGGAGCATTGTGATGACAAGGGTCATGGAGCATTGTGCTGAGAAAGGCATAGAGCATTGTGATGACAAGGGTCAAAGGGCATTGTGGTGAAAAGTTCATGAAGCATTGTGGTTAAAAAGGTCACAGAGACTGTTGATGACAAGGGCATGGACCACTGTGATGACAAAAGTCATGAAGCCTTGTGATGACTGGAGTCACGGAGCATTGTGATGACAGGGGTCATGGAACATTGTGATAACAAGGGCATGGGGCATTGTGATGACAAGGGCATGGAGCATTGGTCTAATAAGTTTCATGGCTTATTGCGATGACAGTTGGAATGGCGCATTGTGATGACAAGGGCATGGAGCATTGTGATGACCAGGTCATTCATTATTGTGAAGACAGGTGTCAGGGAGCATTGTGATGACATATGTAATGGCCCATTGTGATGACAATGCCATGGAGCATTGTGATGCCAAGTGTCATGGAGGATTCTGATGACAAAGGTAATGGAGCATTGTGATGACAATGGCTTGGAGCATTGTGATGACAAGGGTCAGGGAGCCTTGAGCTGACAAGTGCATGGAAAATTGTGATGACAAGGGACATGGAGCATTCTGATGACAAGCTTGTGGAGTATTTTGATGACAATGGCATGGAGCATTGTGTTGAAAATGGCATGGTGCATTTTGATGAAAAAGGCATGGAGCCTTTTTGTGACAGGGTTCAAGGAGCATTCTGACGACAAGTGTCAGGGAGCATTGTGATGACAAGTGTATCGAGAATTGTGATGACAAAGGTCATGGAGCATTGTGATGAAAAGTGCATGGAGTATTGTGATGACAGGCATCATGGAGCATTGTGATGACAAGTGTTATGGAACATTGTGATCACAAGGGTTTGGAGCATTGTGATGACAGAGGTCATGGATCATTTTGATTTCAAGGAGCATGGAGCATTGTGATGACAAGGGCATGGAGCAATGTGATCCCAAGGTTCATGGAGGATTGTGATGGCAATGGTAATGGAGTATTGTGATGACAAGTGCATAGAACATTGTAATGACAAGGTCATGTAGCATTTTGCTGACAAAGGCATGGAGCATTGTGATGACAGGTGTCATGGAGCACTGTGATGACAAGCGTCACGGAGCATTGTGATTACAGGGGTCATGGAGCATTGGGATGACAAGGGCATGCATCATTGTGATGACAAGTGTCATGGAGCATTGGGCTGAAAATGTTCATGGAGTATTGTGATGACAGGCGTCATGGAGCATTGTGATGACTAGGGAATGGAGCATTGTGATGACAAGAGTCCCGGATCATTGTGTTGTCAGGTGATATTGAGCGTTGTGATGACTGTGGTCATGGAGAATTGTGATGATATTGGTCATGGAGCATTGTGATGAGAAGGTCATGGAGCATTGGGCTGAAAATATTCATGGAGTATTGTGATGAAAGGGGTCATGGAACATTGTGATGATAAGGGAATGGGACATTTTGATGACAATGTCCTGGAGCATTGTGATGAGAAGACCATGGAGCCTTGTGATGACAAGTCTCATGGAGCATTCTGATGAAAAGGGGCATGGACCATTGTGATTACAGGGGTCTTGGAGCATTGTGATGACAAGGGCATGGAGCATTGTGATGAGAAGGCCATGGAGCATTCTGATGACATGCATCATGGAGCTTTGTGATGACAAGGGCATGGAGCATTGTGATGACAAGGGTCACGTAGCATTGTGATGAAAAGTTCATGGAGTATTGTGGTTACAAAGGTCACAGAGCCTTGTGATGATGTGGGCATGGACCACTGTGATGACAAATGTTATGAAGCATTGTGATGACTGGAGTCACAGAGCATTGTGATGACAAGGGTCATGGAGCATTGTGATGACAAGGGCATGGAGCATTGTGATGACAGGGGCATGGAGCATTGGTCTGACAAGTTTAATAGATTATTGTGATGACAGTGGGCATGGGGCATTGTGATGACAAGGGCATGGGGCATTGTGATGAGAAGGTCATGGAGTATTGTGAAGACAGGTGTCAGGGAGCATTGTGATGACATATGTCATGGTCCATTGCGATGACAATGGCATGGAGCATTGTGATGCCAAATGTAATGGAGGACTGTGATGACAAATATAATGGAGCATTGTGATGACTAGGGCTTGGAGCATTATGATGACAAGGGCCATTGAAAATTTTCATGACAAGGTCGTGAAGCATTGTGATGACAAGGTGCTGGAGCATTATGATGAGAAAACCATGGAGCCTTGTGAGACAAGTCTCATGGAGCATACTGATGAAAAGGGGCATGGAGCATTGTGATTAGAGTGTCTTGGAAAATTGTGATGACAAGCGCATGGAGCACTGTGATGAAAAGGCCAAGGAGCAGTCTGATGACATGCGTCATTGAGCTTTGTGATGACAAGGGCATGGAGCATTGTAATTACAGGCGTCTTGGAGCATTGTGATGAAAAAGGCATGGATCATTGTGATGAAAAAGGCATGGAGCCTTGTCATGACAGGGTTCAAGGAGCATACAGAGAACAAGTGTCAGGGAGCATTTTGATGACAAGTGTATTGAGCATTGTGATGACAAAGGTCATGGAGCATTGTGAAGAGAAGACCATAGATAATTGTGATGACGAGCGTCATGGGGCATTGTGATGACGAGCGTCATGGGGCATTGTGATGACAAGTGTTATGGAATATTGTGATCACAAGGGTTTGGAGCAGTGTTATGACAGAGGTCATGGAGCATTTTGATTTCATTGTGATGACAATAGCCTGAAGCATTATGATGATGGGCATGGTGCATTGTGATGACAGGGTTCATGGATCATTGAGATAAAAAGGGACATGGAGCATTGTGATTACAGGTGTCTTGGAGCATTGTGATGAGAAGGGTCATGGAGCCTTGTGATGACAAGGCCATGGAACATCGTGATGGCAGGGGTCATGGAGCATTGTTATCACAGAGGTAATGGAGCATTGTGATGGCAAGGGCATGGAGCATTCTGATGACATGCATCATGGAGCTTTGTGATGACAAGGGCATGTAGCACTGTGATTACAGTGGTCTTGGAGCATTGTGATGACAAGGGTCATGGAGCCTTGTGATGACAAGGCCGTGGAACGTTGTGATGGCAGGGGTCATGGAGCATTGTTATGACAGGGGTAATGGAGCATTGTGATGACAAGGGCATGGAACATTTGTCTGAAAAGTTTCATGGATTATTGTGATGAGAGTGGGCATGGAGCATTGTGATGACAAGGGCACGGAACACAGTGATACATGGGTCATGGAGGATTGTAATGACAAGGGCATGGAGCATTGTGATGAGAAGGGCATCGAGCAGTGTGATGACAAGCACCATGGAGCTTTTTGATGACAATTGCATGGAACAATGTGATGAGAGGTTTCATGGAGTATTGTGATGACAATGGCATGGAGCATTGTGATGCCAAGGGTCATGGAGCTTTGTGATGACAAAGGTCATGGAGCATTTTGATGACAAGGGCGTGGTGCATTGTGATGAGAAGGGTAGGGAGCATTGTGATGACATTGTCATGGACCAATTTGATGAAAAGGGTCATGGAACATTTTGATGAGAGGCGTTATGTAACATTGTGATGTTAGGGGTCATGGAGCATTTTGATGAAAAGGGTCATGGAGCAGTTTGATGACAGGGGTTATGGAACATTGTGATGTCAGGGATCATCAAACATTGTGATGATAAGTGCATGTAGCATTGTGATGACAGGAGTCATGGAACATTGTGATGACAGGGTTGAGGGAGTATTGTGATGAATAGTGATGTAACATTGTGATATCAGTGGTGAGAGAGCATTTTGATTTGAAGTGCATGGAGCATTGTGATGACAAGGTTTATGGAGCATTGTGATGACAAGATTGTGGAGCACTGTGACGACAAGCGCATGGTGCATTGTGATGACATGGGTCATGGAGCATTGTGCTGACAAGCGCATGGAGCATTGTGATGACAAGGGTCATGGAGCATTGTGCTGAGAAAGGCATAGAGCATTGTGATGACAAGGGTCAAAGGGCATTGTGATGAAAAGTTCATGAAGCATTGTGGTTAAAAAGGTCACAGAGACTGTTGATGACAAGGGCATGGACCACTGTGATGACAAAGGTCATGAAGCCTTGTGATGACTGGAGTCACGGAGCATTGTGATGACAGGGGTCATGGAACATTGTGATAACAAGGGCATGGGGCATTGTGATGACAATGGCTTGGAGCATTGTGATGACAAGGGTCAGGGAGCATTGTGCTGACAAGTGCATGGAAAATTGTGATGACAAGGGACATGGAGCATTCTGATGACAAGCTTGTGGAGTATTTTGATGACAATGGCATGGAGCATTGTGTTGAAAATGGCATGGTGCATTTTGATGAAAAAGGCATGGAGCCTTTTTGTGACAGGGTTCAAGGAGCATTCTGACGACAAGTGTCAGGGAGCCTTGTGATGACAAGTGTATCGAGAATTGTGATGACAAAGGTCATGGAGCATTGTGATGAAAAGGGCATGGAGTATTGTGATGACAGGCATCATGGAGCATTGTGATGACAAGTGTTATGGAACATTGTGATCACAAGGGTTTGGAGCATTGTGATGACAGAGGCCATGGATCATTTTGATTTCAAGGAGCATGGAGCATTGTGATGACAAGGGCATGGAGCAATGTGATCCCAAGGTTCATGGAGGATTGTGATGGCAATGGTAATGGAGTATTGTGATGACAAGTGCATAGAACATTGTAATGACAAGGTCATGTAGCATTTTGCTGACAAAGGCATGGAGCATTGTGATGACAGGTGTCATGGAGCACTGTGATGACAAGCGTCACGGAGCATTGTGATTACAGGGGTCATGGAGCATTGGGATGACAAGGGCATGCATCATTGTGATGACAAGTGTCATGGAGCATTGGGCTGAAAATGTTCATGGAGTATTGTGATGACAGGCGTCATGGAGCATTGTGATGACTAGGGAATGGAGCATTGTGATGACAAGAGTCCCGGATCATTGTGTTGTCAGGTGATATTGAGCGTTGTGATGACTGTGGTCATGGAGAATTGTGATGATATTGGTCATGGAGCATTGTGATGAGAAGGTCATGGAGCATTGGGCTGAAAATGTTCATGGAGTATTGTGATGACAGGGGTCATGGAGCATTGTGATGATAAGGGAATGGGGCATTTTGATGACAATGTCCTGGAGCATTGTGATGAGAAGACCATGGAGCCTTGTGATGACAAGTCTCATGGAGCATTCTGATGAAAAGGGGCATGGACCATTGTGATTACAGGGGTCTTGGAGCATTGTGATGACAAGGGCATGGAGCATTGTGATGAGAAGGCCATGGAGCATTCTGATGACATGCATCATGGAGCTTTGTGATGACAAGGGCATGGAGCATTGTGATGACAAGGGTCACGTAGCATTGTGATGAAAAGTTCATGGAGTATTGTGGTTACAAAGGTCACAGAGCCTTGTGATGATGTGGGCATGGACCACTGTGATGACAAATGTTATGAAGCATTGTGATGACTGGAGTCACAGAGCATTGTGATGACAAGGGTCATGGAGCATTGTGATGACAAGGGCATGGAGCATTTTGATGACAGGGGCATGGAGCATTGGTCTGACAAGTTTAATAGATTATTGTGATGACAGTGGGCATGGGGCATTGTGATGACAAGGGCATGGGGCATTGTGATGAGAAGGTCATGGAGTATTGTGAAGACAGGTGTCAGGGAGCATTGTGATGACATATGTCATGGTCCATTGCGATGACAATGGCATGGAGCATTGTGATGCCAAATGTAATGGAGGACTGTGATGACAAATATAATGGAGCATTGTGATGACTAGGGCTTGGAGCATTATGATGACAAGGGCCATTGAAAATTTTCATGACAAGGTCGTGAAGCATTGTGATGACAAGGTGCTGGAGCATTATGATGAGAAAACCATGGAGCCTTGTGAGACAAGTCTCATGGAGCATACTGATGAAAAGGGGCATGGAGCATTGTGATTAGAGTGTCTTGGAAAATTGTGATGACAAGCGCATGGAGCATTGTGATGAGAAGGCCAAGGAGCAGTCTGATGACATGCGTCATTGAGCTTTGTGATGACAAGGGCATGGAGCATTGTAATTACAGGCGTCTTGGAGCATTGTGATGAAAAAGGCATGGATCATTGTGATGAAAAAGGCATGGAGCCTTCTCATGACAGGGTTCAAGGAGCATACAGAGAACAAGTGTCAGGGAGCATTTTGATGACAAGTGTATTGAGCATTGTGATGACAAAGGTCATGGAGCATTGTGAAGAGAAGACCATAGATAATTGTGATGACGAGCGTCTTGGGGCATTGTGATGACAAGTGTTATGGAATATTGTGATCACAAGGGTTTGGAGCAGTGTTATGACAGAGGTCATGGAGCATTTTGATTTCATTGTGATGACAATAGCCTGAAGCATTATGATGATGGGCATGGTGCATTGTGATGACAGGGTTCATGGATCATTGAGATAAAAAGGGACATGGAGCATTGTGATTACAGGTGTCTTGGAGCATTGTGATGAGAAGGGTCATGGAGCCTTGTGATGACAAGGCCATGGAACATCGTGATGGCAGGGGTCATGGAGCATTGTTATCACAGGGGTAATGGAGCATTGTGATGGCAAGGGCATGGAGCATTCTGATGACATGCATCATGGAGCTTTGTGATGACAAGGGCATGTAGCACTGTGATTACAGGGGTCTTGGAGCATTGTGATGACAAGGGTCATGGAGCCTTGTGATGACAAGGCCGTGGAACGTTGTGATGGCAGGGGTCATGGAGCATTGTTATGACAGGGGTAATGGAGCATTGTGATGACAAGGGCATGGAACATTGGTCTGAAAAGTTTCATGGATTATTGTGATGAGAGTGGGCATGGAGCATTGTGATGACAAGGGCACGGAACACAGTGATACATGGGTCATGGAGGATTGTAATGACAAGGGCATGGAGCATTGTGATGAGAAGGGCATCGAGCAGTGTGATGACAAGCACCATGGAGCTTTTTGATGACAATTGCATGGAACAATGTGATGAGAGGTTTCATGGAGTATTGTGATGGCAATGGCATGGAGCATTGTGATGCCAAGGGTCATGGAGCTTTGTGATGACAAAGGTCATGGAGCATTTTGATGACAAGGGCGTGGTGCATTGTGATGAGAAGGGTAGGGAGCATTGTGATGACATTGTCATGGACCAATTTGATGAAAAGGGTCATGGAACATTTTGATGAGAGGCGTTATGTAACATTGTGATGTTAGGGGTCATGGAGCATTTTGATGAAAAGGGTCATGGAGCATTTTGATGACAGGGGTTATGGAACATTGTGATGTCAGGGATCATGAAACATTGTGATGATAAGTGCATGTAGCATTGTGATGACAGGAGTCATGGAACATTGTGATGACAGGGTTGAGGGAGTATTGTGATGAATAGTGATGTACCATTGTGATATCAGTGGTGAGAGAGCATTTTGATTTGAAGTGCATGGAGCATTGTGATGACAAGGTTTATGGAGCATTGTGATGACAAGATTGTGGAGCACTGTGACGACAAGCGCATGGTGCATTGTGATGACATGGGCCATGGAGCATTGTGCTGACAAGCGCATGGAGCATTGTGATGACAAGGGTCATGGAGCATTGTGCTGAGAAAGGCATAGAGCATTGTGATGACAAGGGACAAAGGGCATTGTGATGAAAAGTTCATGAAGCATTGTGGTTAAAAAGGTCACAGAGACTGTTGATGACAAGGGCATGGACCACTGTGATGACAGAGGTCATGAAGCCTTGTGATGACTGGAGTCACAGAGCATTGTGATGACAGGGGTCATGGAACATTGTGATAACAAGGGCATGGGGCATTGTGATGACAAGGGCATGGAGCATTGGTCTAATAAGTTTCATGGCTTATTGCGATGACAGTTGGAATGGCACATTGTGATGACAAGGGCATGGAGCATTGTGATGACCAGGTCATTCATTATTGTGAAGACAGGTGTCAGGGAGCATTGTGATGACATATGTAATGGCCCATTGTGATGACAATGCCATGGAGCATTGTGATGCCAAGTGTCATGGAGGATTCTGATGACAAAGGTAATGGAGCATTGTGATGACAATGGCTTGGAGCATTGTGATGACAAGGGTCAGGGAGCCTTGTGCTGACAAGTGCATGGAAAATTGTGATGACAAGGGACATGGAGCATTCTGATGACAAGCTTGTGGAGTATTTTGATGACAATGGCATGGAGCATTGTGTTGAAAATAGCATGGTGCATATTGATGAAAAAGGCATGGAGCCTTTTTGTGACAGGGTTCAAGGAGCATTCTGACGACAAGTGTCAGGGAGCATTGTGATGACAAGTGTATCGAGAATTGTGATGACAAAGGTCATGGAGCATTGTGACGAAAAGGGCATGGAGTATTGTGATGACAGGCATCATGGAGCATTGTGATGACAAGTGTTATGGAACATTGTGATCACAAGGGTTTGGAGCATTGTGATGACAGAGGCCATGGATCATTTTGATTTCAAGGAGCATGGAGCATTGTGATGACAAGGGCATGGAGCAATGTGATCCCAAGGTTCATGGAGGATTGTGATGGCAATGGTAATGGAGTATTGTGATGACAAGTGCATAGAACATTGTAATGACAAGGTCATGTAGCATTTTGCTGACAAAGGCATGGAGCATTGTGATGACAGGTGTCATGGAGCACTGTGATGACAAGCGTCACGGAGCATTGTGATTACAGGGGTCATGGAGCATTGGGATGACAAGGGCATGCATCATTGTGATGACAAGTGTCATGGAGCATTGGGCTGAAAATGTTCATGGAGTATTGTGATGACAGGCGTCATGGAGCATTGTGATGACTAGGGAATGGAGCATTGTGATGACAAGAGTCCCGGATCATTGTGTTGTCAGGTGATATTGAGCGTTGTGATGACTGTGGTCATGGAGAATTGTGATGATATTGGTCATGGAGCATTGTGATGAGAAGGTCATGGAGCATTGGGCTGAAAATGTTCATGGAGTATTGTGATGACAGGGGTCATGGAGCATTGTGATGATAAGGGAATGGGGCATTTTGATGACAATGTCCTGGAGCATTGTGATGAGAAGACCATGGAGCCTTGTGATGACAAGTCTCATGGAGCATTCTGATGAAAAGGGGCATGGACCATTGTGATTACAGGGGTCTTGGAGCATTGTGATGACAAGGGCATGGAGCATTGTGATGAGAAGGCCATGGAGCATTCTGATGACATGCATCATGGAGCTTTGTGATGACAAGGGCATGGAGCATTGTGATGACAAGGGTCACGTAGCATTGTGATGAAAAGTTCATGGAGTATTGTGGTTACAAAGGTCACAGAGCCTTGTGATGATGTGGGCATGGACCACTGTGATGACAAATGTTATGAAGCATTGTGATGACTGGAGTCACAGAGCATTGTGATGACAAGGGTCATGGAGCATTGTGATGACAAGGGCATGGAGCATTGTGATGACAGGGACATGGAGCATTGGTCTGACAAGTTTAATAGATTATTGTGATGACAGTGGGCATGGGGCATTGTGATGACAAGGGCATGGGGCATTGTGATGAGAAGGTCATGGAGTATTGTGAAGACAGGTGTCAGGGAGCATTGTGATGACATATGTCATGGTCCATTGCGATGACAATGGCATGGAGCATTGTGATGCCAAATGTAATGGAGGATTGTGATGACAAATATAATGGAGCATTGTGATGACTAGGGCTTGGAGCATTATGATGACAAGGGCCATTGAAAATTTTCATGACAAGGTCGTGAAGCATTGTGATGACAAGGTGCTGGAGCATTATGATGAGAAAACCATGGAGCCTTGTGAGACAAGTCTCATGGAGCATACTGATGAAAAGGGGCATGGAGCATTGTGATTAGAGTGTCTTGGAAAATTGTGATGACAAGCGCATGGAGCATTGTGATGAGAAGGCCAAGGAGCAGTCTGATGACATGCATCATTGAGCTTTGTGATGACAAGGGCATGGAGCATTGTAATTACAGGCGTCTTGGAGCATTGTGATGAAAAAGGCATGGATCATTGTGATGAAAAAGGCATGGAGCCTTGTCATGACAGGGTTCAAGGAGCATACAGAGAACAAGTGTCAGGGAGCATTTTGATGACAAGTGTATTGAGCATTGTGATGACAAAGGTCATGGAGCATTGTGAAGAGAAGACCATAGATAATTGTGATGACGAGCCTCATGGGGCATTGTGATGACAAGTGTTATGGAATATTGTGATCACAAGGGTTTGGAGCAGTGTTATGACAGAGGTCATGGAGCATTTTGATTTCATTGTGATGACAATAGCCTGAAGCATTATGATGATGGGCATGGTGCATTGTGATGACAGGGTTCATGGATCATTGAGATAAAAAGGGACATGGAGCATTGTGATTACAGGTGTCTTGGAGCATTGTGATGAGAAGGGTCATGGAGCCTTGTGATGACAAGGCCATGGAACATCGTGATGGCAGGGGTCATGGAGCATTGTTATCACAGGGGTAATGGAGCATTGTGATGGCAAGGGCATGGAGCATTCTGATGACATGCATCATGGAGCTTTGTGATGACAAGGGCATGTAGCACTGTGATTACAGGGGTCTTGGAGCATTGTGATGACAAGGGTCATGGAGCCTTGTGATGACAAGGCCGTGGAACGTTGTGATGGCAGGGGTCATGGAGCATTGTTATGACAGGGGTAATGGAGCATTGTGATGACAAGGGCATGGAACATTTGTCTGAAAAGTTTCATGGATTATTGTGATGAGAGTGGGCATGGAGCATTGTGATGACAAGGGCACGGAACACAGTGATACATGGGTCATGGAGGATTGTAATGACAAGGGCATGGAGCATTGTGATGAGAAGGGCATCGAGCAGTGTGATGACAAGCACCATGGAGCTTTTTGATGACAATTGCATGGAACAATGTGATGAGAGGTTTCATGGAGTATTGTGATGACAATGGCATGGAGCATTGTGATGCCAAGGGTCATGGAGCTTTGTGATGACAAAGGTCATGGAGCATTTTGATGACAAGGGCGTGGTGCATTGTGATGAGAAGGGTAGGGAGCATTGTGATGACATTGTCATGGACCAATTTGATGAAAAGGGTCATGGAACATTTTGATGAGAGGCGTTATGTAACATTGTGATGTTAGGGGTCATGGAGCATTTTGATGAAAAGGGTCATGGAGCATTTTGATGACAGGGGTTATGGAACATTGTGATGTCAGGGATCATCAAACATTGTGATGATAAGTGCATGTAGCATTGTGATGACAGGAGTCATGGAACATTGTGATGACAGGGTTGAGGGAGTATTGTGATGAATAGTGATGTACCATTGTGATATCAGTGGTGAGAGAGCATTTTGATTTGAAGTGCATGGAGCATTGTGATGACAAGGTTTATGGAGCATTGTGATGACAAGATTGTGGAGCACTGTGACGACAAGCGCATGGTGCATTGTGATGACATGGGTCATGGAGCATTGTGCTGACAAGCGCATGGAGCATTGTGATGACAAGGGTCATGGAGCATTGTGCTGAGAAAGGCATAGAGCATTGTGATGACAAGGGTCAAAGGGCATTGTGGTGAAAAGTTCATGAAGCATTGTGGTTAAAAAGGTCACAGAGACTGTTGATGACAAGGGCATGGACCACTGTGATGACAAAAGTCATGAAGCCTTGTGATGACTGGAGTCACGGAGCATTGTGATGACAGGGGTCATGGAACATTGTGATAACAAGGGCATGGGGCATTGTGATGACAAGGGCATGGAGCATTGGTCTAATAAGTTTCATGGCTTATTGCGATGACAGTTGGAATGGCGCATTGTGATGACAAGGGCATGGAGCATTGTGATGACCAGGTCATTCATTATTGTGAAGACAGGTGTCAGGGAGCATTGTGATGACATATGTAATGGCCCATTGTGATGACAATGCCATGGAGCATTGTGATGCCAAGTGTCATGGAGGATTCTGATGACAAAGGTAATGGAGCATTGTGATGACAATGGCTTGGAGCATTGTGATGACAAGGGTCAGGGAGCCTTGAGCTGACAAGTGCATGGAAAATTGTGATGACAAGGGACATGGAGCATTCTGATGACAAGCTTGTGGAGTATTTTGATGACAATGGCATGGAGCATTGTGTTGAAAATGGCATGGTGCATTTTGATGAAAAAGGCATGGAGCCTTTTTGTGACAGGGTTCAAGGAGCATTCTGACGACAAGTGTCAGGGAGCATTGTGATGACAAGTGTATCGAGAATTGTGATGACAAAGGTCATGGAGCATTGTGATGAAAAGGGCATGGAGTATTGTGATGACAGGCATCATGGAGCATTGTGATGACAAGTGTTTTGGAACATTGTGATCACAAGGGTTTGGAGCATTGTGATGACAGAGGTCATGGATCATTTTGATTTCAAGGAGCATGGAGCATTGTGATGACAAGGGCATGGAGCAATGTGATCCCAAGGTTCATGGAGGATTGTGATGGCAATGGTAATGGAGTATTGTGATGACAAGTGCATAGAACATTGTAATGACAAGGTCATGTAGCATTTTGCTGACAAAGGCATGGAGCATTGTGATGACAGGTGTCATGGAGCACTGTGATGACAAGCGTCACGGAGCATTGTGATTACAGGAGTCATGGAGCATTGGGATGACAAGGGCATGCATCATTGTGATGACAAGTGTCATGGAGCATTGGGCTGAAAATGTTCATGGAGTATTGTGATGACAGGTGTCATGGAGCATTGTGATGACTAGGGAATGGAGCATTGTGATGACAAGAGTCCCGGATCATTGTGTTGTCAGGTGATATTGAGCGTTGTGATGACTGTGGTCATGGAGAATTGTGATGATATTGGTCATGGAGCATTGTGATGAGAAGGTCATGGAGCATTGGGCTGAAAATATTCATGGAGTATTGTGATGAAAGGGGTCATGGAGCATTGTGATGATAAGGGAATGGGACATTTTGATGACAATGTCCTGGAGCATTGTGATGAGAAGACCATGGAGCCTTGTGATGACAAGTCTCATGGAGCATTCTGATGAAAAGGGGCATGGACCATTGTGATTACAGGGGTCTTGGAGCATTGTGATGACAAGGGCATGGAGCATTGTGATGAGAAGGCCATGGAGCATTCTGATGACATGCATCATGGAGCTTTGTGATGACAAGGGCATGGAGCATTGTGATGACAAGGGTCACGTAGCATTGTGATGAAAAGTTCATGGAGTATTGTGGTTACAAAGGTCACAGAGCCTTGTGATGATGTGGGCATGGACCACTGTGATGACAAATGTTATGAAGCATTGTGATGACTGGAGTCACAGAGCATTGTGATGACAAGGGTCATGGAGCATTGTGATGACAAGGGCATGGAGCATTGTGATGACAGGGGCATGGAGCATTGGTCTGACAAGTTTAATAGATTATTGTGATGACAGTGGGCATGGGGCATTGTGATGACAAGGGCATGGGGCATTGTGATGAGAAGGTCATGGAGTATTGTGAAGACAGGTGTCAGGGAGCATTGTGATGATATATGTCATGGTCCATTGCGATGACAATGGCATGGAGCATTGTGATGCCAAATGTAATGGAGGACTGTGATGACAAATATAATGGAGCATTGTGATGACTAGGGCTTGGAGCATTATGATGACAAGGGCCATTGAAAATTTTCATGACAAGGTCGTGAAGCATTGTGATGACAAGGTGCTGGAGCATTATGATGAGAAAACCATGGAGCCTTGTGAGACAAGTCTCATGGAGCATACTGATGAAAAGGGGCATGGAGCATTGTGATTAGAGTGTCTTGGAAAATTGTGATGACAAGCGCATGGAGCACTGTGATGAGAAGGCCAAGGAGCAGTCTGATGACATGCGTCATTGAGCTTTGTGATGACAAGGGCATGGAGCATTGTAATTACAGGCGTCTTGGAGCATTGTGATGAAAAAGGCATGGATCATTGTGATGAAAAAGGCATGGAGCCTTGTCATGACAGGGTTCAAGGAGCATACAGAGAACAAGTGTCAGGGAGCATTTTGATGACAAGTGTATTGAGCATTGTGATGACAAAGGTCATGGAGCATTGTGAAGAGAAGACCATAGATAATTGTGATGACGAGCGTCATGGGGCATTGTGATGACGAGCGTCATGGGGCATTGTGATGACAAGTGTTATGGAATATTGTGATCACAAGGGTTTGGAGCAGTGTTATGACAGAGGTCATGGAGCATTTTGATTTCATTGTGATGACAATAGCCTGAAGTATTATGATGATGGGCATGGTGCATTGAGATGACAGGGTTCATGGATCATTGAGATAAAAAGGGACATGGAGCATTGTGATTACAGGTGTCTTGGAGCATTGTGATGAGAAGGGTCATGGAGCCTTGTGATGACAAGGCCATGGAACATCGTGATGGCAGGGGTCATGGAGCATTGTTATCACAGGGGTAATGGAGCATTTTGATGGCAAGGGCATGGAGCATTCTGATGACATGCATCATGGAGCTTTGTGATGACAAGGGCATGTAGCACTGTGATTACAGTGGTCTTGGAGCATTGTGATGACAAGGGTCATGGAGCCTTGTGATGACAAGGCCGTGGAACGTTGTGATGGCAGGGGTCATGGAGCATTGTTATGACAGGGGTAATGGAGCATTGTGATGACAAGGGCATGGAACATTTGTCTGAAAAGTTTCATGGATTATTGTGATGAGAGTGGGCATGGAGCATTGTGATGACAAGGGCACGGAACACAGTGATACATGGGTCATGGAGGATTGTAATGACAAGGGCATGGAGCATTGTGATGAGAAGGGCATCGAGCAGTGTGATGACAAGCACCATGGAGCTTTTTGATGACAATTGCATGGAACAATGTGATGAGAGGTTTCATGGAGTATTGTGATGACAATGGCATGGAGCATTGTGATGCCAAGGGTCATGGAGCTTTGTGATGACAAAGGTCATGGAGCATTTTGATGACAAGGGCGTGGTGCATTGTGATGAGAAGGGTAGGGAGCATTGTGATGACATTGTCATGGACCAATTTGATGAAAAGGGTCATGGAACATTTTGATGAGAGGCGTTATGTAACATTGTGATGTTAGGGGTCATGGAGCATTTTGATGAAAAGGGTCATGGAGCAGTTTGATGACAGGGGTTATGGAACATTGTGATGTCAGGGATCATCAAACATTGTGATGATAAGTGCATGTAGCATTGTGATGACAGGAGTCATGGAACATTGTGATGACAGGGTTGAGGGAGTATTGTTATGAATAGTGATGTAACATTGTGATATCAGTGGTGAGAGAGCATTTTGATTTGAAGTGCATGGAGCATTGTGATGACAAGGTTTATGGAGCATTGTGATGACAAGATTGTGGAGCACTGTGACGACAAGCGCATGGTGCATTGTGATGACATGGGTCATGGAGCATTGTGCTGACAAGCGCATGGAGCATTGTGATGACATGGGTCATGGAGCATTGTGCTGACAAGCGCATGGAGCATTGTGATGACAAGGGTCATGGAGCATTGTGCTGAGAAAGGCATAGAGCATTGTGATGACAAAGGTCAAAGGGCATTGTGATGAAAAGTTCATGAAGCATTGTGGTTAAAAAGGTCACAGAGACTGTTGATGACAAGGGCATGGACCACTGTGATGACAAAGGTCATGAAGCCTTGTGATGACTGGAGTCACGGAGCATTGTGATGACAGGGGTCATGGAACATTGTGATAACAAGGGCATGGGGCATTGTGATGACAAGGGCATGGAGCATTGGTCTAATAAGTTTCATGGCTTATTGCGATGACAGTTGGAATGGCGCATTGTGATGACAAGGGCATGGAGCATTGTGATGACCAGGTCATTCATTATTGTGAAGACAGGTGTCAGGGAGCATTGTGATGACATATGTAATGGCCCATTGTGATGACAATGCCATGGAGCATTGTGATGCCAAGTGTCATGGAGGATTCTGATGACAAAGGTAATGGAGCATTGTGATGACAATGGCTTGGAGCATTGTGATGACAAGGGTCAGGGAGCCTTGTGCTGACAAGTGCATGGAAAATTGTGATGACAAGGGACATGGAGCATTCTGATGACAAGCTTGTGGAGTATTTTGATGACAATGGCATGGAGCATTGTGTTGAAAATGGCATGGTGCATTTTGATGAAAAAGGCATGGAGCCTTTTTGTGACAGGGTTCAAGGAGCATTCTGACGACAAGTGTCAGGGAGCATTGTGATGACAAGTGTATCGAGAATTGTGATGACAAAGGTCATGGAGCATTGTGATGAAAAGGGCATGGAGTATTGTGATGACAGGCATCATGGAGCATTGTGATGACAAGTGTTATGGAACATTGTGATCACAAGGGTTTGGAGCATTGTGATGACAGAGGCCATGGATCATTTTGATTTCAAGGAGCATGGAGCATTGTGATGACAAGGGCATGGAGCAATGTGATCCCAAGGTTCATGGAGGATTGTGATGGCAATGGTAATGGAGTATTGTGATGACAAGTGCATAGAACATTGTAATGACAAGGTCATGTAGCATTTTGCTGACAAAGGCATGGAGCATTGTGATGACAGGTGTCATGGAGCACTGTGATGACAAGCGTCACGGAGCATTGTGATTACAGGGGTCATGGAGCATTGGGATGACAAGGGCATGCATCATTGTGATGACAAGTGTCATGGAGCATTGGGCTGAAAATGTTCATGGAGTATTGTGATGACAGGCGTCATGGAGCATTGTGATGACTAGGGAATGGAGCATTGTGATGACAAGAGTCCCGGATCATTGTGTTGTCAGGTGATATTGAGCGTTGTGATGACTGTGGTCATGGAGAATTGTGATGATATTGGTCATGGAGCATTGTGATGAGAAGGTCATGGAGCATTGGGCTGAAAATATTCATGGAGTATTGTGATGAAAGGGGTCATGGAACATTGTGATGATAAGGGAATGGGACATTTTGATGACAATGTCCTGGAGCATTGTGATGAGAAGACCATGGAGCCTTGTGATGACAAGTCTCATGGAGCATTCTGATGAAAAGGGGCATGGACCATTGTGATTACAGGGGTCTTGGAGCATTGTGATGACAAGGGCATGGAGCATTGTGATGAGAAGGCCATGGAGCATTCTGATGACATGCATCATGGAGCTTTGTGATGACAAGGGCATGGAGCATTGTGATGACAAGGGTCACGTAGCATTGTGATGAAAAGTTCATGGAGTATTGTGGTTACAAAGGTCACAGAGCCTTGTGATGATGTGGGCATGGACCACTGTGATGACAAATGTTATGAAGCATTGTGATGACTGGAGTCACAGAGCATTGTGATGACAAGGGTCATGGAGCATTGTGATGACAAGGGCATGGAGCATTGTGATGACAGGGGCATGGAGCATTGGTCTGACAAGTTTAATAGATTATTGTGATGACAGTGGGCATGGGGCATTGTGATGACAAGGGCATGGCGCATTGTGATGATAAGGTCATGGAGTATTGTGAAGACAGGTGTCAGGGAGCATTGTGATGACATATGTCATGGTCCATTGCGATGACAATGGCATGGAGCATTGTGATGCCAAATGTAATGGAGGATTGTGATGACAAATATAATGGAGCATTGTGATGACTAGGGCCATTGAAAATTTTCATGACAAGGTCGTGAAGCATTGTGATGACAAGGTGCTGGAGCATTATGATGAGAAAACCATGGAGCCTTGTGAGACAAGTCTCATGGAGCATACTGATGAAAAGGGGCATGGAGCATTGTGATTAGAGTGTCTTGGAAAATTGTGATGACAAGCGCATGGAGCACTGTGATGAGAAGGCCAAGGAGCAGTCTGATGACATGCGTCATTGAGCTTTGTGATGACAAGGGCATGGAGCATTGTAATTACAGGCGTCTTGGAGCATTGTGATGAAAAAGGCATGGATCATTGTGATGAAAAAGGCATGGAGCCTTGTCATGACAGGGTTCAAGGAGCATACAGAGAACAAGTGTCAGGGAGCATTTTGATGACAAGTGTATTGAGCATTGTGATGACAAAGGTCATGGAGCATTGTGAAGAGAAGACCATAGATAATTGTGATGACGAGCGTCATGGGGCATTGTGATGACGAGCGTCATGGGGCATTGTGATGACAAGTGTTATGGAATATTGTGATCACAAGGGTTTGGAGCAGTGTTATGACAGAGGTCATGGAGCATTTTGATTTCATTGTGATGACAATAGCCTGAAGCATTATGATGATGGGCATGGTGCATTGTGATGACAGGGTTCATGGATCATTGAGATAAAAAGGGACATGGAGCATTGTGATTACAGGTGTCTTGGAGCATTGTGATGAGAAGGGTCATGGAGCCTTGTGATGACAAGGCCATGGAACATCGTGATGGCAGGGGTCATGGAGCATTGTTATCACAGAGGTAATGGAGCATTGTGATGGCAAGGGCATGGAGCATTCTGATGACATGCATCATGGAGCTTTGTGATGACAAGGGCATGTAGCACTGTGATTACAGGGGTCTTGGAGCATTGTGATGACAAGGGTCATGGAGCCTTGTGATGACAAGGCCGTGGAACGTTGTGATGGCAGGGGTCATGGAGCATTGTTATGACAGGGGTAATGGAGCATTGTGATGACAAGGGCATGGAACATTTGTCTGAAAAGTTTCATGGATTATTGTGATGAGAGTGGGCATGGAGCATTGTGATGACAAGGGCACGGAACACAGTGATACATGGGTCATGGAGGATTGTAATGACAAGGGCATGGAGCATTGTGATGAGAAGGGCATCGAGCAGTGTGATGACAAGCACCATGGAGCTTTTTGATGACAATTGCATGGAACAATGTGATGAGAGGTTTCATGGAGTATTGTGATGACAATGGCATGGAGCATTGTGATGCCAAGGGTCATGGAGCTTTGTGATGACAAAGGTCATGGAGCATTTTGATGACAAGGGCGTGGTGCATTGTGATGAGAAGGGTAGGGAGCATTGTGATGACATTGTCATGGACCAATTTGATGAAAAGGGTCATGGAACATTTTGATGAGAGGCGTTATGTAACATTGTGATGTTAGGGGTCATGGAGCATTTTGATGAAAAGGGTCATGGAGCAGTTTGATGACAGGGGTTATGGAACATTGTGATGTCAGGGATCATCAAACATTGTGATGATAAGTGCATGTAGCATTGTGATGACAGGAGTCATGGAACATTGTGATGACAGGGTTGAGGGAGTATTGTGATGAATAGTGATGTACCATTGTGATATCAGTGGTGAGAGAGCATTTTGATTTGAAGTGCATGGAGCATTGTGATGACAAGGTTTATGGAGCATTGTGATGACAAGATTGTGGAGCACTGTGACGACAAGCGCATGGTGCATTGTGATGACATGGGTCATGGAGCATTGTGCTGACAAGCGCATGGAGCATTGTGATGACAAGGGTCATGGAGCATTGTGCTGAGAAAGGCATAGAGCATTGTGATGACAAGGGTCAAAGGGCATTGTGATGAAAAGTTCATGAAGCATTGTGGTTAAAAAGGTCACAGAGACTGTTGATGACAAGGGCATGGACCACTGTGATGACAAAGGTCATGAAGCCTTGTGATGACTGGAGTCACGGAGCATTGTGATGACAGGGGTCATGGAACATTGTGATAACAAGGGCATGGGGCATTGTGATGACAAGGGCATGGAGCATTGGTCTAATAAGTTTCATGGCTTATTGCGATGACAGTTGGAATGGCGCATTGTGATGACAAGGGCATGGAGCATTGTGATGACCAGGTCATTCATTATTGTGAAGACAGGTGTCAGGGAGCATTGTGATGACATATGTAATGGCCCATTGTGATGACAATGCCATGGAGCATTGTGATGCCAAGTGTCATGGAGGATTCTGATGACAAAGGTAATGGAGCATTGTGATGACAATGGCTTGGAGCATTGTGATGACAAGGGTCAGGGAGCATTGTGCTGACAAGTACATGGAAAATTGTGATGACAAGGGACATGGAGCATTCTGATGACAAGCTTGTGGAGTATTTTGATGACAATGGCATGGAGCATTGTGTTGAAAATGGCATGGTGCATTTTGATGAAAAAGGCATGGAGCCTTTTTGTGACAGGGTTCAAGGAGCATTCTGACGACAAGTGTCAGGGAGCCTTGTGATGACAAGTGTATCGAGAATTGTGATGACAAAGGTCATGGAGCATTGTGATGAAAAGGGCATGGAGTATTGTGATGACAGGCATCATGGAGCATTGTGATGACAAGTGTTATGGAACATTGTGATCACAAGGGTTTGGAGCATTGTGATGACAGAGGTCATGGATCATTTTGATTTCAAGGAGCATGGAGCATTGTGATGACAAGGGCATGGAGCAATGTGATCCCAAGGTTCATGGAGGATTGTGATGGCAATGGTAATGGAGTATTGTGATGACAAGTGCATAGAACATTGTAATGACAAGGTCATGTAGCATTTTGCTGACAAAGGCATGGAGCATTGTGATGACAGGTGTCATGGAGCACTGTGATGACAAGCGTCACGGAGCATTGTGATTACAGGGGTCATGGAGCATTGGGATGACAAGGGCATGCATCATTGTGATGACAAGTGTCATGGAGCATTGGGCTGAAAATGTTCATGGAGTATTGTGATGACAGGCGTCATGGAGCATTGTGATGACTAGGGAATGGAGCATTGTGATGACAAGAGTCCCGGATCATTGTGTTGTCAGGTGATATTGAGCGTTGTGATGACTGTGGTCATGGAGAATTGTGATGATATTGGTCATGGAGCATTGTGATGAGAAGGTCATGGAGCATTGGGCTGAAAATGTTCATGGAGTATTGTGATGACAGGGGTCATGGAGCATTGTGATGATAAGGGAATGGGGCATTTTGATGACAATGTCCTGGAGCATTGTGATGAGAAGACCATGGAGCCTTGTGATGACAAGTCTCATGGAGCATTCTGATGAAAAGGGGCATGGACCATTGTGATTACAGGGGTCTTGGAGCATTGTGATGACAAGGGCATGGAGCATTGTGATGAGAAGGCCATGGAGCATTCTGATGACATGCATCATGGAGCTTTGTGATGACAAGGGCATGGAGCATTGTGATGACAAGGGTCACGTAGCATTGTGATGAAAAGTTCATGGAGTATTGTGGTTACAAAGGTCACAGAGCCTTGTGATGAAGTGGGCATGGACCACTGTGATGACAAATGTTATGAAGCATTGTGATGACTGGAGTCACAGAGCATTGTGATGACAAGGGTCATGGAGCATTGTGATGACAAGGGCATGGAGCATTTTGATGACAGGGGCATGGAGCATTGGTCTGACAAGTTTAATAGATTATTGTGATGACAGTGGGCATGGGGCATTGTGATGACAAGGGCATGGGGCATTGTGATGAGAAGGTCATGGAGTATTGTGAAGACAGGTGTCAGGGAGCATTGTGATGACATATGTCATGGTCCATTGCGATGACAATGGCATGGAGCATTGTGATGCCAAATGTAATGGAGGACTGTGATGACAAATATAATGGAGCATTGTGATGACTAGGGCTTGGAGCATTATGATGACAAGGGCCATTGAAAATTTTCATGACAAGGTCGTGAAGCATTGTGATGACAAGGTGCTGGAGCATTATGATGAGAAAACCATGGAGCCTTGTGAGACAAGTCTCATGGAGCATACTGATGAAAAGGGGCATGGAGCATTGTGATTAGAGTGTCTTGGAAAATTGTGATGACAAGCGCATGGAGCATTGTGATGAGAAGGCCAAGGAGCAGTCTGATGACATGCGTCATTGAGCTTTGTGATGACAAGGGCATGGAGCATTGTAATTACAGGCGTCTTGGAGCATTGTGATGAAAAAGGCATGGATCATTGTGATGAAAAAGGCATGGAGCCTTGTCATGAGAGGGTTCAAGGAGCATACAGAGAACAAGTGTCAGGGAGCATTTTGATGACAAGTGTATTGAGCATTGTGATGACAAAGGTCATGGAGCATTGTGAAGAGAAGACCATAGATAATTGTGATGACGAGCGTCTTGGGGCATTGTGATGACAAGTGTTATGGAATATTGTGATCACAAGGGTTTGGAGCAGTGTTATGACAGAGGTCATGGAGCATTTTGATTTCATTGTGATGACAATAGCCTGAAGCATTATGATGATGGGCATGGTACATTGTGATGACAGGGTTCATGGATCATTGAGATAAAAAGTGACATGGAGCATTGTGATTACAGGTGTCTTGGAGCATTGTGATGAGAAGGGTCATGGAGCCTTGTGATGACAAGGCCATGGAACATCGTGATGGCAGGGGTCATGGAGCATTGTTATCACAGGGGTAATGGAGCATTGTGATGGCAAGGGCATGGAGCATTCTGATGACATGCATCATGGAGCTTTGTGATGACAAGGGCATGTAGCACTGTGATTACAGGGGTCTTGGAGCATTGTGATGACAAGGGTCATGGAGCCTTGTGATGACAAGGCCGTGGAACGTTGTGATGGCAGGGGTCATGGAGCATTGTTATGACAGGGGTAATGGAGCATTGTGATGACAAGGGCATGGAACATTTGTCTGAAAAGTTTCATGGATTATTGTGATGAGAGTGGGCATGGAGCATTGTGATGACAAGGGCACGGAACACAGTGATACATAGGTCATGGTGGATTGTAATGACAAGGGCATGGAGCATTGTGATGAGAAGGGCATCGAGCAGTGTGATGACAAGCACCATGGAGCTTTTTGATGACAATTGCATGGAACAATGTGATGAGAGGTTTCATGGAGTATTGTGATGACAATGGCATGGAGCATTGT
The DNA here is from genome assembly GCF_949752795.1 of Hyperoodon ampullatus. Classification (NCBI taxonomy): domain Eukaryota; kingdom Metazoa; phylum Chordata; class Mammalia; order Artiodactyla; family Ziphiidae; genus Hyperoodon; species Hyperoodon ampullatus. Next base: position 610,544 of record NC_136922.1, read on the forward strand.
GATGCCAAGGGTCATGGAGCTTTGTGATGACAAAGGTCATGGAGCATTTTGATGACAAGGGCGTGGTGCATTGTGATGAGAAGGGTAGGGAGCATTGTGATGACATTGTCATGGACCAATTTGATGAAAAGGGTCATGGAACATTTTGATGAGAGGCGTTATGTAACATTGTGATGTTAGGGTTCATGGAGCATTTTGATGAAAAGGGTCATGGAGCATTTTGATGACAGGGGTTATGGAACATTGTGATGTCAGGGATCATGAAACATTGTGATGATAAGTGCATGTAGCATTGTGATGACAGGAGTCATGGAACATTGTGATGACAGGGTTGAGGGAGTATTGTGATGAATAGTGATGTACCATTGTGATATCAGTGGTGAGAGAGCATTTTGATTTGAAGTGCATGGAGCATTGTGATGACAAGGTTTATGGAGCATTGTGATGACAAGATTGTGGAGCACTGTGACGACAAGCGCATGGTGCATTGTGATGACATGGGCCATGGAGCATTGTGCTGACAAGCGCATGGAGCATTGTGATGACAAGGGTCATGGAGCATTGTGCTGAGAAAGGCATAGAGCATTGTGATGACAAGGGTCAAAGGGCATTGTGATGAAAAGTTCATGAAGCATTGTGGTTAAAAAGGTCACAGAGACTGTTGATGACAAGGGCATGGACCACTGTGATGACAAAGGTCATGAAGCCTTGTGATGACTGGAGTCACAGAGCATTGTGATGACAGGGGTCATGGAACATTGTGATAACAAGGGCATGGGGCATTGTGATGACAAGGGCATGGAGCATTGGTCTAATAAGTTTCATGGCTTATTGCGATGACAGTTGGAATGGCACATTGTGATGACAAGGGCATGGAGCATTGTGATGACCAGGTCATTCATTATTGTGAAGACAGGTGTCAGGGAGCATTGTGATGACATATGTAATGGCCCATTGTGATGACAATGCCATGGAGCATTGTGATGCCAAGTGTCATGGAGGATTCTGATGACAAAGGTAATGGAGCATTGTGATGACAATGGCTTGGAGCATTGTGATGACAAGGGTCAGGGAGCCTTGTGCTGACAAGTGCATGGAAAATTGTGATGACAAGGGACATGGAGCATTCTGATGACAAGCTTGTGGAGTATTTTGATGACAATGGCATGGAGCATTGTGTTGAAAATGGCATGGTGCATATTGATGAAAAAGGCATGGAGCCTTTTTGTGACAGGGTTCAAGGAGCATTCTGACGACAAGTGTCAGGGAGCATTGTGATGACAAGTGTATCGAGAATTGTGATGACAAAGGTCATGGAGCATTGTGATGAAAAGGGCATGGAGTATTGTGATGACAGGCATCATGGAGCATTGTGATGACAAGTGTTATGGAACATTGTGATCACAAGGGTTTGGAGCATTGTGATGACAGAGGCCATGGATCATTTTGATTTCAAGGAGCATGGAGCATTGTGATGACAAGGGCATGGAGCAATGTGATCCCAAGGTTCATGGAGGATTGTGATGGCAATGGTAATGGAGTATTGTGATGACAAGTGCATAGAACATTGTAATGACAAGGTCATGTAGCATTTTGCTGACAAAGGCATGGAGCATTGTGATGACAGGTGTCATGGAGCACTGTGATGACAAGCGTCACGGAGCATTGTGATTACAGGGGTCATGGAGCATTGGGATGACAAGGGCATGCATCATTGTGATGACAAGTGTCATGGAGCATTGGGCTGAAAATGTTCATGGAGTATTGTGATGACAGGCGTCATGGAGCATTGTGATGACTAGGGAATGGAGCATTGTGATGACAAGAGTCCCGGATCATTGTGTTGTCAGGTGATATTGAGCGTTGTGATGACTGTGGTCATGGAGAATTGTGATGATATTGGTCATGGAGCATTGTGATGAGAAGGTCATGGAGCATTGGGCTGAAAATGTTCATGGAGTATTGTGATGACAGGGGTCATGGAGCATTGTGATGATAAGGGAATGGGGCATTTTGATGACAATGTCCTGGAGCATTGTGATGAGAAGACCATGGAGCCTTGTGATGACAAGTCTCATGGAGCATTCTGATGAAAAGGGGCATGGACCATTGTGATTACAGGGGTCTTGGAGCATTGTGATGACAAGGGCATGGAGCATTGTGATGAGAAGGCCATGGAGCATTCTGATGACATGCATCATGGAGCTTTGTGATGACAAGGGCATGGAGCATTGTGATGACAAGGGTCACGTAGCATTGTGATGAAAAGTTCATGGAGTATTGTGGTTACAAAGGTCACAGAGCCTTGTGATGATGTGGGCATGGACCACTGTGATGACAAATGTTATGAAGCATTGTGATGACTGGAGTCACAGAGCATTGTGATGACAAGGGTCATGGAGCATTGTGATGACAAGGGCATGGAGCATTGTGATGACAGGGACATGGAGCATTGGTCTGACAAGTTTAATAGATTATTGTGATGACAGTGGGCATGGGGCATTGTGATGACAAGGGCATGGGGCATTGTGATGAGAAGGTCATGGAGTATTGTGAAGACAGGTGTCAGGGAGCATTGTGATGACATATGTCATGGTCCATTGCGATGACAATGGCATGGAGCATTGTGATGCCAAATGTAATGGAGGATTGTGATGACAAATATAATGGAGCATTGTGATGACTAGGGCTTGGAGCATTATGATGACAAGGGCCATTGAAAATTTTCATGACAAGGTCGTGAAGCATTGTGATGACAAGGTGCTGGAGCATTATGATGAGAAAACCATGGAGCCTTGTGAGACAAGTCTCATGGAGCATACTGATGAAAAGGGGCATGGAGCATTGTGATTAGAGTGTCTTGGAAAATTGTGATGACAAGCGCATGGAGCATTGTGATGAGAAGGCCAAGGAGCAGTCTGATGGCATGCGTCAATGAGCTTTGTGATGACAAGGGCATGGAGCATTGTAATTACAGGCGTCTTGGAGCATTGTGATGAAAAAGGCATGGATCATTGTGATGAAAAAGGCATGGAGCCTTGTCATGACAGGGTTCAAGGAGCATACAGAGAACAAGTGTCAGGGAGCATTTTGATGACAAGTGTATTGAGCATTGTGATGACAAAGGTCATGGAGCATTGTGAAGAGAAGACCATAGATAATTGTGATGACGAGCCTCATGGGGCATTGTGATGACAAGTGTTATGGAATATTGTGATCACAAGGGTTTGGAGCAGTGTTATGACAGAGGTCATGGAGCATTTTGATTTCATTGTGATGACAATAGCCTGAAGCATTATGATGATGGGCATGGTGCATTGTGATGACAGGGTTCATGGATCATTGAGATAAAAAGGGACATGGAGCATTGTGATTACAGGTGTCTTGGAGCATTGTGATGAGAAGGGTCATGGAGCCTTGTGATGACAAGGCCATGGAACATCGTGATGGCAGGGGTCATGGAGCATTGTTATCACAGGGGTAATGGAGCATTGTGATGGCAAGGGCATGGAGCATTCTGATGACATGCATCATGGAGCTTTGTGATGACAAGGGCATGTAGCACTGTGATTACAGGGGTCTTGGAGCATTGTGATGACAAGGGTCATGGAGCCTTGTGATGACAAGGCCGTGGAACGTTGTGATGGCAGGGGTCATGGAGCATTGTTATGACAGGGGTAATGGAGCATTGTGATGACAAGGGCATGGAACATTTGTCTGAAAAGTTTCATGGATTATTGTGATGAGAGTGGGCATGGAGCATTGTGATGACAAGGGCACGGAACACAGTGATACATGGGTCATGGAGGATTGTAATGACAAGGGCATGGAGCATTGTGATGAGAAGGGCATCGAGCAGTGTGATGACAAGCACCATGGAGCTTTTTGATGACAATTGCATGGAACAATGTGATGAGAGGTTTCATGGAGTATTGTGATGACAATGGCATGGAGCATTGTGATGCCAAGGGTCATGGAGCTTTGTGATGACAAAGGTCATGGAGCATTTTGATGACAAGGGCGTGGTGCATTGTGATGAGAAGGGTAGGGAGCATTGTGATGACATTGTCATGGACCAATTTGATGAAAAGGGTCATGGAACATTTTGATGAGAGGCGTTATGTAACATTGTGATGTTAGGGGTCATGGAGCATTTTGATGAAAAGGGTCATGGAGCATTTTGATGACAGGGGTTATGGAACATTGTGATGTCAGGGATCATCAAACATTGTGATGATAAGTGCATGTAGCATTGTGATGACAGGAGTCATGGAACATTGTGATGACAGGGTTGAGGGAGTATTGTGATGAATAGTGATGTACCATTGTGATATCAGTGGTGAGAGAGCATTTTGATTTGAAGTGCATGGAGCATTGTGATGACAAGGTTTATGGAGCATTGTGATGACAAGATTGTGGAGCACTGTGACGACAAGCGCATGGTGCATTGTGATGACATGGGTCATGGAGCATTTTGCTGACAAGCGCATGGAGCATTGTGATGACAAGGGTCATGGAGCATTGTGCTGAGAAAGGCATAGAGCATTGTGATGACAAGGGTCAAAGGGCATTGTGGTGAAAAGTTCATGAAGCATTGTGGTTAAAAAGGTCACAGAGACTGTTGATGACAAGGGCATGGACCACTGTGATGACAAAAGTCATGAAGCCTTGTGATGACTGGAGTCACGGAGCATTGTGATGACAGGGGTCATGGAACATTGTGATAACAAGGGCATGGGGCATTGTGATGACAAGGGCATGGAGCATTGGTCTAATAAGTTTCATGGCTTATTGCGATGACAGTTGGAATGGCGCATTGTGATGACAAGGGCATGGAGCATTGTGATGACCAGGTCATTCATTATTGTGAAGACAGGTGTCAGGGAGCATTGTGATGACATATGTAATGGCCCATTGTGATGACAATGCCATGGAGCATTGTGATGCCAAGTGTCATGGAGGATTCTGATGACAAAGGTAATGGAGCATTGTGATGACAATGGCTTGGAGCATTGTGATGACAAGGGTCAGGGAGCCTTGAGCTGACAAGTGCATGGAAAATTGTGATGACAAGGGACATGGAGCATTCTGATGACAAGCTTGTGGAGTATTTTGATGACAATGGCATGGAGCATTGTGTTGAAAATGGCATGGTGCATTTTGATGAAAAAGGCATGGAGCCTTTTTGTGACAGGGTTCAAGGAGCATTCTGACGACAAGTGTCAGGGAGCCTTGTGATGACAAGTGTATCGAGAATTGTGATGACAAAGGTCATGGAGCATTGTGATGAAAAGGGCATGGAGTATTGTGATGACAGGCATCATGGAGCATTGTGATGACAAGTGTTATGGAACATTGTGATCACAAGGGTTTGGAGCATTGTGATGACAGAGGTCATGGATCATTTTGATTTCAAGGAGCATGGAGCATTGTGATGACAAGGGCATGGAGCAATGTGATCCCAAGGTTCATGGAGGATTGTGATGGCAATGGTAATGGAGTATTGTGATGACAAGTGCATAGAACATTGTAATGACAAGGTCATGTAGCATTTTGCTGACAAAGGCATGGAGCATTGTGATGACAGGTGTCATGGAGCACTGTGATGACAAGCGTCACGGAGCATTGTGATTACAGGAGTCATGGAGCATTGGGATGACAAGGGCATGCATCATTGTGATGACAAGTGTCATGGAGCATTGGGCTGAAAATGTTCATGGAGTATTGTGATGACAGGCGTCATGGAGCATTGTGATGACTAGGGAATGGAGCATTGTGATGACAAGAGTCCCGGATCATTGTGTTGTCAGGTGATATTGAGCGTTGTGATGACTGTGGTCATGGAGAATTGTGATGATATTGGTCATGGAGCATTGTGATGAGAAGGTCATGGAGCATTGGGCTGAAAATATTCATGGAGTATTGTGATGAAAGGGGTCATGGAGCATTGTGATGATAAGGGAATGGGACATTTTGATGACAATGTCCTGGAGCATTGTGATGAGAAGACCATGGAGCCTTGTGATGACAAGTCTCATGGAGCATTCTGATGAAAAGGGGCATGGACCATTGTGATTACAGGGGTCTTGGAGCATTGTGATGACAAGGGCATGGAGCATTGTGATGAGAAGGCCATGGAGCATTCTGATGACATGCATCATGGAGCTTTGTGATGACAAGGGCATGGAGCATTGTGATGACAAGGGTCACGTAGCATTGTGATGAAAAGTTCATGGAGTATTGTGGTTACAAAGGTCACAGAGCCTTGTGATGATGTGGGCATGGACCACTGTGATGACAAATGTTATGAAGCATTGTGATGACTGGAGTCACAGAGCATTGTGATGACAAGGGTCATGGAGCATTGTGATGACAAGGGCATGGAGCATTGTGATGACAGGGGCATGGAGCATTGGTCTGACAAGTTTAATAGATTATTGTGATGACAGTGGGCATGGGGCATTGTGATGACAAGGGCATGGGGCATTGTGATGAGAAGGTCATGGAGTATTGTGAAGACAGGTGTCAGGGAGCATTGTGATGACATATGTCATGGTCCATTGCGATGACAATGGCATGGAGCATTGTGATGCCAAATGTAATGGAGGACTGTGATGACAAATATAATGGAGCATTGTGATGACTAGGGCTTGGAGCATTATGATGACAAGGGCCATTGAAAATTTTCATGACAAGGTCGTGAAGCATTGTGATGACAAGGTGCTGGAGCATTATGATGAGAAAACCATGGAGCCTTGTGAGACAAGTCTCATGGAGCATACTGATGAAAAGGGGCATGGAGCATTGTGATTAGAGTGTCTTGGAAAATTGTGATGACAAGCGCATGGAGCACTGTGATGAGAAGGCCAAGGAGCAGTCTGATGACATGCGTCATTGAGCTTTGTGATGACAAGGGCATGGAGCATTGTAATTACAGGCGTCTTGGAGCATTGTGATGAAAAAGGCATGGATCATTGTGATGAAAAAGGCATGGAGCCTTGTCATGAGAGGGTTCAAGGAGCATACAGAGAACAAGTGTCAGGGAGCATTTTGATGACAAGTGTATTGAGCATTGTGATGACAAAGGTCATGGAGCATTGTGAAGAGAAGACCATAGATAATTGTGATGACGAGCGTCATGGGGCATTGTGATGACGAGCGTCATGGGGCATTGTGATGACAAGTGTTATGGAATATTGTGATCACAAGGGTTTGGAGCAGTGTTATGACAGAGGTCATGGAGCATTTTGATTTCATTGTGATGACAATAGCCTGAAGCATTATGATGATGGGCATGGTGCATTGTGATGACAGGGTTCATGGATCATTGAGATAAAAAGGGACATGGAGCATTGTGATTACAGGTGTCTTGGAGCATTGTGATGAGAAGGGTCATGGAGCCTTGTGATGACAAGGCCATGGAACATCGTGATGGCAGGGGTCATGGAGCATTGTTATCACAGAGGTAATGGAGCATTGTGATGGCAAGGGCATGGAGCATTCTGATGACATGCATCATGGAGCTTTGTGATGACAAGGGCATGTAGCACTGTGATTACAGTGGTCTTGGAGCATTGTGATGACAAGGGTCATGGAGCCTTGTGATGACAAGGCCGTGGAACGTTGTGATGGCAGGGGTCATGGAGCATTGTTATGACAGGGGTAATGGAGCATTGTGATGACAAGGGTATGGAACATTTGTCTGAAAAGTTTCATGGATTATTGTGATGAGAGTGGGCATGGAGCATTGTGATGACAAGGGCACGGAACACAGTGATACATGGGTCATGGAGGATTGTAATGACAAGGGCATGGAGCATTGTGATGAGAAGGGCATCGAGCAGTGTGATGACAAGCACCATGGAGCTTTTTGATGACAATTGCATGGAACAATGTGATGAGAGGTTTCATGGAGTATTGTGATGACAATGGCATGGAGCATTGTGATGCCAAGGGTCATGGAGCTTTGTGATGACAAAGGTCATGGAGCATTTTGATGACAAGGGCGTGGTGCATTGTGATGAGAAGGGTAGGGAGCATTGTGATGACATTGTCATGGACCAATTTGATGAAAAGGGTCATGGAACATTTTGATGAGAGGCGTTATGTAACATTGTGATGTTAGGGGTCATGGAGCATTTTGATGAAAAGGGTCATGGAGCAGTTTGATGACAGGGGTTATGGAACATTGTGATGTCATGGATCATCAAACATTGTGATGATAAGTGCATGTAGCATTGTGATGACAGGAGTCATGGAACATTGTGATGACAGGGTTGAGGGAGTATTGTGATGAATAGTGATGTACCATTGTGATATCAGTGGTGAGAGAGCATTTTGATTTGAAGTGCATGGAGCATTGTGATGACAAGGTTTATGGAGCATTGTGATGACAAGATTGTGGAGCACTGTGACGACAAGCGCATGGTGCATTGTGATGACATGGGTCATGGAGCATTGTGCTGACAAGCGCATGGAGCATTGTGATGACAAGGGTCATGGAGCATTGTGCTGAGAAAGGCATAGAGCATTGTGATGACAAGGGTCAAAGGGCATTGTGATGAAAAGTTCATGAAGCATTGTGGTTAAAAAGGTCACAGAGACTGTTGATGACAAGGGCATGGACCACTGTGATGACAAAGGTCATGAAGCCTTGTGATGACTGGAGTCACGGAGCATTGTGATGACAGGGGTCATGGAACATTGTGATAACAAGGGCATGGGGCATTGTGATGACAAGGGCATGGAGCATTGGTCTAATAAGTTTCATGGCTTATTGCGATGACAGTTGGAATGGCGCATTGTGATGACAAGGGCATGGAGCATTGTGATGACCAGGTCATTCATTATTGTGAAGACAGGTGTCAGGGAGCATTGTGATGACATATGTAATGGCCCATTGTGATGACAATGCCATGGAGCATTGTGAGGCCAAGTGTCATGGAGGATTCTGATGACAAAGGTAATGGAGCATTGTGATGACAATGGCTTGGAGCATTGTGATGACAAGGGTCAGGGAGCCTTGTGCTGACAAGTGCATGGAAAATTGTGATGACAAGGGACATGGAGCATTCTGATGACAAGCTTGTGGAGTATTTTGATGACAATGGCATGGAGCATTGTGTTGAAAATGGCATGGTGCATTTTGATGAAAAAGGCATGGAGCCTTTTTGTGACAGGGTTCAAGGAGCATTCTGACGACAAGTGTCAGGGAGCATTGTGATGACAAGTGTATCGAGAATTGTGATGACAAAGGTCATGGAGCATTGTGATGAAAAGGGCATGGAGTATTGTGATGACAGGCATCATGGAGCATTGTGATGACAAGTGTTATGGAACATTGTGATCACAAGGGTTTGGAGCATTGTGATGACAGAGGCCATGGATCATTTTGATTTCAAGGAGCATGGAGCATTGTGATGACAAGGGCATGGAGCAATGTGATCCCAAGGTTCATGGAGGATTGTGATGGCAATGGTAATGGAGTATTGTGATGACAAGTGCATAGAACATTGTAATGACAAGGTCATGTAGCATTTTGCTGACAAAGGCATGGAGCATTGTGATGACAGGTGTCATGGAGCACTGTGATGACAAGCGTCACGGAGCATTGTGATTACAGGGGTCATGGAGCATTGGGATGACAAGGGCATGCATCATTGTGATGACAAGTGTCATGGAGCATTGGGCTGAAAATGTTCATGGAGTATTGTGATGACAGGCGTCATGGAGCATTGTGATGACTAGGGAATGGAGCATTGTGATGACAAGAGTCCCGGATCATTGTGTTGTCAGGTGATATTGAGCGTTGTGATGACTGTGGTCATGGAGAATTGTGATGATATTGGTCATGGAGCATTGTGATGAGAAGGTCATGGAGCATTGGGCTGAAAATATTCATGGAGTATTGTGATGAAAGGGGTCATGGAACATTGTGATGATAAGGGAATGGGACATTTTGATGACAATGTCCTGGAGCATTGTGATGAGAAGACCATGGAGCCTTGTGATGACAAGTCTCATGGAGCATTCTGATGAAAAGGGGCATGGACCATTGTGATTACAGGGGTCTTGGAGCATTGTGATGACAAGGGCATGGAGCATTGTGATGAGAAGGCCATGGAGCATTCTGATGACATGCATCATGGAGCTTTGTGATGACAAGGGCATGGAGCATTGTGATGACAAGGGTCACGTAGCATTGTGATGAAAAGTTCATGGAGTATTGTGGTTACAAAGGTCACAGAGCCTTGTGATGATGTGGGCATGGACCACTGTGATGACAAATGTTATGAAGCATTGTGATGACTGGAGTCACAGAGCATTGTGATGACAAGGGTCATGGAGCATTGTGATGACAAGGGCATGGAGCATTGTGATGACAGGGGCATGGAGCATTGGTCTGACAAGTTTAATAGATTATTGTGATGACAGTGGGCATGGGGCATTGTGATGACAAGGGCATGGGGCATTGTGATGAGAAGGTCATGGAGTATTGTGAAGACAGGTGTCAGGGAGCATTGTGATGACATATGTCATGGTCCATTGCGATGACAATGGCATGGAGCATTGTGATGCCAAATGTAATGGAGGATTGTGATGACAAATATAATGGAGCATTGTGATGACTAGGGCCATTGAAAATTTTCATGACAAGGTCGTGAAGCATTGTGATGACAAGGTGCTGGAGCATTATTATGAGAAAACCATGGAGCCTTGTGAGACAAGTCTCATGGAGCATACTGATGAAAAGGGGCATGGAGCATTGTGATTAGAGTGTCTTGGAAAATTGTGATGACAAGCGCATGGAGCACTGTGATGAGAAGGCCAAGGAGCAGTCTGATGACATGCGTCATTGAGCTTTGTGATGACAAGGGCATGGAGCATTGTAATTACAGGCGTCTTGGAGCATTGTGATGAAAAAGGCATGGATCATTGTGATGAAAAAGGCATGGAGCCTTGTCATGAGAGGGTTCAAGGAGCATACAGAGAACAAGTGTCAGGGAGCATTTTGATGACAAGTGTATTGAGCATTGTGATGACAAAGGTCATGGAGCATTGTGAAGAGAAGACCATAGATAATTGTGATGACGAGCGTCATGGGGCATTGTGATGACGAGCGTCATGGGGCATTGTGATGACAAGTGTTATGGAATATTGTGATCACAAGGGTTTGGAGCAGTGTTATGACAGAGGTCATGGAGCATTTTGATTTCATTGTGATGACAATAGCCTGAAGCATTATGATGATGGGCATGGTGCATTGTGATGACAGGGTTCATGGATCATTGAGATAAAAAGGGACATGGAGCATTGTGATTACAGGTGTCTTGGAGCATTGTGATGAGAAGGGTCATGGAGCCTTGTGATGACAAGGCCATGGAACATCGTGATGGCAGGGGTCATGGAGCATTGTTATCACAGAGGTAATGGAGCATTGTGATGGCAAGGGCATGGAGCATTCTGATGACATGCATCATGGAGCTTTGTGATGACAAGGGCATGTAGCACTGTGATTAGAGTGGTCTTGGAGCATTGTGATGACAAGGGTCATGGAGCCTTGTGATGACAAGGCCGTGGAACGTTGTGATGGCAGGGGTCATGGAGCATTGTTATGACAGGGGTAATGGAGCATTGTGATGACAAGGGCATGGAACATTTGTCTGAAAAGTTTCATGGATTATTGTGATGAGAGTGGGCATGGAGCATTGTGATGACAAGGGCACGGAACACAGTGATACATGGGTCATGGAGGATTGTAATGACAAGGGCATGGAGCATTGTGATGAGAAGGGCATCGAGCAGTGTGATGACAAGCACCATGGAGCTTTTTGATGACAATTGCATGGAACAATGTGATGAGAGGTTTCATGGAGTATTGTGATGACAATGGCATGGAGCATTGTGATGCCAAGGGTCATGGAGCTTTGTGATGACAAAGGTCATGGAGCATTTTGATGACAAGGGCGTGGTGCATTGTGATGAGAAGGGTAGGGAGCATTGTGATGACATTGTCATGGACCAATTTGATGAAAAGGGTCATGGAACATTTTGATGAGAGGCGTTATGTAACATTGTGATGTTAGGGGTCATGGAGCATTTTGATGAAAAGGGTCATGGAGCATTTTGATGACAGGGGTTATGGAACATTGTGATGTCAGGGATCATCAAACATTGTGATGATAAGTGCATGTAGCATTGTGATGACAGGAGTCATGGAACATTGTGATGACAGGGTTGAGGGAGTATTGTGATGAATAGTGATGTACCATTGTGATATCAGTGGTGAGAGAGCATTTTGATTTGAAGTGCATGGAGCATTGTGATGACAAGGTTTATGGAGCATTGTGATGACAAGATTGTGGAGCACTGTGACGACAAGCGCATGGTGCATTGTGATGACATGGGTCATGGAGCATTGTGCTGACAAGTGCATGGAGCATTGTGATGACAAGGGTCATGGAGCATTGTGCTGAGAAAGGCATAGAGCATTGTGATGACAAGGGTCAAAGGGCATTGTGATGAAAAGTTCATGAAGCATTGTGGTTAAAAAGGTCACAGAGACTGTTGATGACAAGGGCATGGACCACTGTGATGACAAAGGTCATGAAGCCTTGTGATGACTGGAGTCACAGAGCATTGTGATGACAGGGGTCATGGAACATTGTGATAACAAGGGCATGGGGCATTGTGATGACAAGGGCATGGAGCATTGGTCTAATAAGTTTCATGGCTTATTGCGATGACAGTTGGAATGGCGCATTGTGATGACAAGGGCATGGAGCATTGTGATGACCAGGTCATTCATTATTGTGAAGACAGGTGTCAGGGAGCATTGTGATGACATATGTAATGGCCCATTGTGATGACAATGCCATGGAGCATTGTGATGCCAAGTGTCATGGAGGATTCTGATGACAAAGGTAATGGAGCATTGTGATGACAATGGCTTGGAGCATTGTGATGACAAGGGTCAGGGAGCCTTGTGCTGACAAGTGCATGGAAAATTGTGATGACAAGGGACATGGAGCATTCTGATGACAAGCTTGTGGAGTATTTTGATGACAATGGCATGGAGCATTGTGTTGAAAATGGCATGGTGCATTTTGATGAAAAAGGCATGGAGCCTTTTTGTGACAGGGTTCAAGGAGCATTCTGACGACAAGTGTCAGGGAGCATTGTGATGACAAGTGTATCGAGAATTGTGATGACAAAGGTCATGGAGCATTGTGATGAAAAGGGCATGGAGTATTGTGATGACAGGCATCATGGAGCATTGTGATGACAAGTGTTATGGAACATTGTGATCACAAGGGTTTGGAGCATTGTGATGACAGAGGTCATGGATCATTTTGATTTCAAGGAGCATGGAGCATTGTGATGACAAGGGCATGGAGCAATGTGATCCCAAGGTTCATGGAGGATTGTGATGGCAATGGTAATGGAGTATTGTGATGACAAGTGCATAGAACATTGTAATGACAAGGTCATGTAGCATTTTGCTGACAAAGGCATGGAGCATTGTGATGACAGGTGTCATGGAGCACTGTGATGACAAGCGTCACGGAGCATTGTGATTACAGGGGTCATGGAGCATTGGGATGACAAGGGCATGCATCATTGTGATGACAAGTGTCATGGAGCATTGGGCTGAAAATGTTCATGGAGTATTGTGATGACAGGCGTCATGGAGCATTGTGATGACTAGGGAATGGAGCATTGTGATGACAAGAGTCCCGGATCATTGTGTTGTCAGGTGATATTGAGCGTTGTGATGACTGTGGTCATGGAGAATTGTGATGATATTGGTCATGGAGCATTGTGATGAGAAGGTCATGGAGCATTGGGCTGAAAATGTTCATGGAGCATTGTGATGATAAGGGAATGGGGCATTTTGATGACAATGTCCTGGAGCATTGTGATGAGAAGACCATGGAGCCTTGTGATGACAAGTCTCATGGAGCATTCTGATGAAAAGGGGCATGGACCATTGTGATTACAGGGGTCTTGGAGCATTGTGATGACAAGGGCATGGAGCATTGTGATGAGAAGGCCATGGAGCATTCTGATGACATGCATCATGGAGCTTTGTGATGACAAGGGCATGGAGCATTGTGATGACAAGGGTCACGTAGCATTGTGATGAAAAGTTCATGGAGTATTGTGGTTACAAAGGTCACAGAGCCTTGTGATGATGTGGGCATGGACCACTGTGATGACAAATGTTATGAAGCATTGTGATGACTGGAGTCACAGAGCATTGTGATGACAAGGGTCATGGAGCATTGTGATGACAAGGGCATGGAGCATTGTGATGACAGGGGCATGGAGCATTGGTCTGACAAGTTTAATAGATTATTGTGATGACAGTGGGCATGGGGCATTGTGATGACAAGGGCATGGGGCATTGTGATGAGAAGGTCATGGAGTATTGTGAAGACAGGTGTCAGGGAGCATTGTGATGACATATGTCATGGTCCATTGCGATGACAATGGCATGGAGCATTGTGATGCCAAATGTAATGGAGGACTGTGATGACAAATATAATGGAGCATTGTGATGACTAGGGCTTGGAGCATTATGATGACAAGGGCCATTGAAAATTTTCATGACAAGGTCGTGAAGCATTGTGATGACAAGGTGCTGGAGCATTATGATGAGAAAACCATGGAGCCTTGTGAGACAAGTCTCATGGAGCATACTGATGAAAAGGGGCATGGAGCATTGTGATTAGAGTGTCTTGGAAAATTGTGATGACAAGCGCATGGAGCATTGTGATGAGAAGGCCAAGGAGCAGTCTGATGACATGCGTCATTGAGCTTTGTGATGACAAGGGCATGGAGCATTGTAATTACAGGCGTCTTGGAGCATTGTGATGAAAAAGGCATGGATCATTGTGATGAAAAAGGCATGGAGCCTTCTCATGACAGGGTTCAAGGAGCATACAGAGAACAAGTGTCAGGGAGCATTTTGATGACAAGTGTATTGAGCATTGTGATGACAAAGGTCATGGAGCATTGTGAAGAGAAGACCATAGATAATTGTGATGACGAGCGTCTTGGGGCATTGTGATGACAAGTGTTATGGAATATTGTGATCACAAGGGTTTGGAGCAGTGTTATGACAGAGGTCATGGAGCATTTTGATTTCATTGTGATGACAATAGCCTGAAGCATTATGATGATGGGCATGGTGCATTGTGATGACAGGGTTCATGGATCATTGAGATAAAAAGGGACATGGAGCATTGTGATTACAGGTGTCTTGGAGCATTGTGATGAGAAGGGTCATGGAGCCTTGTGATGACAAGGCCATGGAACATCGTGATGGCAGGGGTCATGGAGCATTGTTATCACAGGGGTAATGGAGCATTGTGATGGCAAGGGCATGGAGCATTCTGATGACATGCATCATGGAGCTTTGTGATGACAAGGGCATGTAGCACTGTGATTACAGGGGTCTTGGAGCATTGTGATGACAAGGGTCATGGAGCCTTGTGATGACAAGGCCGTGGAACGTTGTGATGGCAGGGGTCATGGAGCATTGTTATGACAGGGGTAATGGAGCATTGTGATGACAAGGGCATGGAACATTTGTCTGAAAAGTTTCATGGATTATTGTGATGAGAGTGGGCATGGAGCATTGTGATGACAAGGGCACGGAACACAGTGATACATGGGTCATGGAGGATTGTAATGACAAGGGCATGGAGCATTGTGATGAGAAGGGCATCG
This sequence comes from Hyperoodon ampullatus, assembly GCF_949752795.1. NCBI lineage: Eukaryota > Metazoa > Chordata > Mammalia > Artiodactyla > Ziphiidae > Hyperoodon > Hyperoodon ampullatus. The sequence continues at coordinate 626,279 of NC_136922.1, forward strand.
AGCAGTGTGATGACAAGCACCATGGAGCTTTTTGATGACAATTGCATGGAACAATGTGATGAGAGGTTTCATGGAGTATTGTGATGACAATGGCATGGAGCATTGTGATGCCAAGGGTCATGGAGCTTTGTGATGACAAAGGTCATGGAGCATTTTGATGACAAGGGCGTGGTGCATTGTGATGAGAAGGGTAGGGAGCATTGTGATGACATTGTCATGGACCAATTTGATGAAAAGGGTCATGGAACATTTTGATGAGAGGCGTTATGTAACATTGTGATGTTAGGGGTCATGGAGCATTTTGATGAAAAGGGTCATGGAGCATTTTGATGACAGGGGTTATGGAACATTGTGATGTCAGGGATCATGAAACATTGTGATGATAAGTGCATGTAGCATTGTGATGACAGGAGTCATGGAACATTGTGATGACAGGGTTGAGGGAGTATTGTGATGAATAGTGATGTACCATTGTGATATCAGTGGTGAGAGAGCATTTTGATTTGAAGTGCATGGAGCATTGTGATGACAAGGTTTATGGAGCATTGTGATGACAAGATTGTGGAGCACTGTGACGACAAGCGCATGGTGCATTGTGATGACATGGGCCATGGAGCATTGTGCTGACAAGCGCATGGAGCATTGTGATGACAAGGGTCATGGAGCATTGTGCTGAGAAAGGCATAGAGCATTGTGATGACAAGGGTCAAAGGGCATTGTGATGAAAAGTTCATGAAGCATTGTGGTTAAAAAGGTCACAGAGACTGTTGATGACAAGGGCATGGACCACTGTGATGACAAAGGTCATGAAGCCTTGTGATGACTGGAGTCACAGAGCATTGTGATGACAGGGGTCATGGAACATTGTGATAACAAGGGCATGGGGCATTGTGATGACAAGGGCATGGAGCATTGGTCTAATAAGTTTCATGGCTTATTGCGATGACAGTTGGAATGGCACATTGTGATGACAAGGGCATGGAGCATTGTGATGACCAGGTCATTCATTATTGTGAAGACAGGTGTCAGGGAGCATTGTGATGACATATGTAATGGCCCATTGTGATGACAATGCCATGGAGCATTGTGATGCCAAGTGTCATGGAGGATTCTGATGACAAAGGTAATGGAGCATTGTGATGACAATGGCTTGGAGCATTGTGATGACAAGGGTCAGGGAGCCTTGTGCTGACAAGTGCATGGAAAATTGTGATGACAAGGGACATGGAGCATTCTGATGACAAGCTTGTGGAGTATTTTGATGACAATGGCATGGAGCATTGTGTTGAAAATGGCATGGTGCATATTGATGAAAAAGGCATGGAGCCTTTTTGTGACAGGGTTCAAGGAGCATTCTGACGACAAGTGTCAGGGAGCATTGTGATGACAAGTGTATCGAGAATTGTGATGACAAAGGTCATGGAGCATTGTGATGAAAAGGGCATGGAGTATTGTGATGACAGGCATCATGGAGCATTGTGATGACAAGTGTTATGGAACATTGTGATCACAAGGGTTTGGAGCATTGTGATGACAGAGGCCATGGATCATTTTGATTTCAAGGAGCATGGAGCATTGTGATGACAAGGGCATGGAGCAATGTGATCCCAAGGTTCATGGAGGATTGTGATGGCAATGGTAATGGAGTATTGTGATGACAAGTGCATAGAACATTGTAATGACAAGGTCATGTAGCATTTTGCTGACAAAGGCATGGAGCATTGTGATGACAGGTGTCATGGAGCACTGTGATGACAAGCGTCACGGAGCATTGTGATTACAGGGGTCATGGAGCATTGGGATGACAAGGGCATGCATCATTGTGATGACAAGTGTCATGGAGCATTGGGCTGAAAATGTTCATGGAGTATTGTGATGACAGGCGTCATGGAGCATTGTGATGACTAGGGAATGGAGCATTGTGATGACAAGAGTCCCGGATCATTGTGTTGTCAGGTGATATTGAGCGTTGTGATGACTGTGGTCATGGAGAATTGTGATGATATTGGTCATGGAGCATTGTGATGAGAAGGTCATGGAGCATTGGGCTGAAAATGTTCATGGAGTATTGTGATGACAGGGGTCATGGAGCATTGTGATGATAAGGGAATGGGGCATTTTGATGACAATGTCCTGGAGCATTGTGATGAGAAGACCATGGAGCCTTGTGATGACAAGTCTCATGGAGCATTCTGATGAAAAGGGGCATGGACCATTGTGATTACAGGGGTCTTGGAGCATTGTGATGACAAGGGCATGGAGCATTGTGATGAGAAGGCCATGGAGCATTCTGATGACATGCATCATGGAGCTTTGTGATGACAAGGGCATGGAGCATTGTGATGACAAGGGTCACGTAGCATTGTGATGAAAAGTTCATGGAGTATTGTGGTTACAAAGGTCACAGAGCCTTGTGATGATGTGGGCATGGACCACTGTGATGACAAATGTTATGAAGCATTGTGATGACTGGAGTCACAGAGCATTGTGATGACAAGGGTCATGGAGCATTGTGATGACAAGGGCATGGAGCATTGTGATGACAGGGGCATGGAGCATTGGTCTGACAAGTTTAATAGATTATTGTGATGACAGTGGGCATGGGGCATTGTGATGACAAGGGCATGGGGCATTGTGATGAGAAGGTCATGGAGTATTGTGAAGACAGGTGTCAGGGAGCATTGTGATGACATATGTCATGGTCCATTGCGATGACAATGGCATGGAGCATTGTGATGCCAAATGTAATGGAGGATTGTGATGACAAATATAATGGAGCATTGTGATGACTAGGGCTTGGAGCATTATGATGACAAGGGCCATTGAAAATTTTCATGACAAGGTCGTGAAGCATTGTGATGACAAGGTGCTGGAGCATTATGATGAGAAAACCATGGAGCCTTGTGAGACAAGTCTCATGGAGCATACTGATGAAAAAGGGCATGGAGCATTGTGATTAGAGTGTCTTGGAGAATTGTGATGACAAGCGCATGGAGCATTGTGATGAGAAGGCCAAGGAGCAGTCTGATGACATGCGTCATTGAGCTTTGTGATGACAAGGGCATGGAGCATTGTAATTACAGGCGTCTTGGAGCATTGTGATGAAAAAGGCATGGATCATTGTGATGAAAAAGGCATGGAGCCTTGTCATGACAGGGTTCAAGGAGCATACAGAGAACAGTGTCAGGGAGCAATTTGATGACAAGTGTATTGAGCATTGTGATGACAAAGGTCATGGAGCATTGTGAAGAGAAGACCATAGATAATTGTGATGACGAGCGTCATGGGGCATTGTGATGACGAGCGTCATGGGGCATTGTGATGACAAGTGTTATGGAATATTGTGATCACAAGGGTTTGAAGCAGTGTTATGACAGAGGTCATGGAGCATTTTGATTTCATTGTGATGACAATAGCCTGAAGCATTATGATTATGGGCATGGTGCATTGTGATGACAGGGTTCATGGATCATTGAGATAAAAAGGGACATGGAGCATTGTGATTACAGGTGTCTTGGAGCATTGTGATGAGAAGGGTCATGGAGCCTTGTGATGACAAGGCCATGGAACATCGTGATGGCAGGGGTCATGGAGCATTGTTATCACAGGAGTAATGGAGCATTGTGATGGCAAGGGCATGGAGCATTCTGATGACATGCATCATGGAGCTTTGTGATGACAAGGGCATGTAGCACTGTGATTACAGGGGTCTTGGAGCATTGTGATGACAAGGGTCATGGAGCCTTGTGATGACAAGGCCGTGGAACGTTGTGATGGCAGGGGTCATGGAGCATTGTTATGACAGGGGTAATGGAGCATTGTGATGACAAGGGCATGGAACATTTGTCTGAAAAGTTTCATGGATTATTGTGATGAGAGTGGGCATGGAGCATTGTGATGACAAGGGCACGGAACACAGTGATACATGGGTCATGGAGGATTGCAATGACAAAGGCATGGAGCATTGTGATGAGAAAGGCATCGAGCAGTGTGATGACAAGCACCATGGAGCTTTTTGATGACAATTGCATGGAACAATGTGATGAGAGGTTTCATGGAGTATTGTGATGACAATGGCATGGAGCATTGTGATGCCAAGGGTCATGGAGCTTTGTGATGACAAAGGTCATGGAGCATTTTGATGACAAGGGCGTGGTGCATTGTGATGAGAAGGGTAGGGAGCATTGTGATGACATTGTCATGGACCAATTTGATGAAAAGGGTCATGGAACATTTTGATGAGAGGCGTTATGTAACATTGTGATGTTAGGGGTCATGGAGCATTTTGATGAAAAGGGTCATGGAGCATTTTGATGACAGGGGTTATGGAACATTGTGATGTCAGGGATCATGAAACATTGTGATGATAAGTGCATGTAGCATTGTGATGACAGGAGTCATGGAACATTGTGATGACAGGGTTGAGGGAGTATTGTGATGAATAGTGATGTACCATTGTGATATCAGTGGTGAGAGAGCATTTTGATTTGAAGTGCATGGAGCATTGTGATGACAAGGTTTATGGAGCATTGTGATGACAAGATTGTGGAGCACAGTGACGACAAGCGCATGGTGTATTGTGATGACATGGGTCATGGAGCATTGTGCTGACAAGCGCATGGAGCATTGTGATGACAAGGGTCATGGAGCATTGTGCTGAGAAAGGCATAGAGCATTGTGATGACAAGGGTCAAAGGGCATTGTGATGAAAGTTCATGAAGCATTGTGGTTAAAAAGGTCACAGAGACTGTTGATGACAAGGGCATGGACCACTGTGATGACAAAGGTCATGAAGCCTTGTGATGACTGGAGTCACGGAGCATTGTGATGACAGGGGTCATGGAACATTGTGATAACAAGGGCATGGGGCATTGTGATGACAAGGGCATGGAACATTGGTCTAATAAGTTTCATGGCTTATTGCGATGACAGTTGGAATGGCGCATTGTGATGACAAGGGCATGGAGCATTGTGATGACCAGGTCATTCATTATTGTGAAGACAGGTGTCAGGGAGCATTGTGATGACATATGTAATGGCCCATTGTGATGACAATGCCATGGAGCATTGTGATGCCAAGTGTCATGGAGGATTCTGATGACAAAGGTAATGGAGCATTGTGATGACAATGGCTTGGAACATTGTGATGACAAGGGTCAGGGAGCATTGTGCTGACAAGTGCATGGAAAATTGTGATGACAAGGGACATGGAGCATTCTGATGACAAGCTTGTGGAGTATTTTGATGACAATGGCATGGAGCATTGTGTTGAAAATGGCATGGTGCATTTTGATGAAAAAGGCATGGAGCCTTTTTGTGACAGGGTTCAAGGAGCATTCTGACGACAAGTGTCAGGGAGCATTGTGATGACAAGTGTATCGAGAATTGTGATGACAAAGGTCATGGAGCATTGTGATGAAAAGGGCATAGAGTATTGTGATGACAGGCATCATGGAGCATTGTGATGACAAGTGTTATGGAACATTGTGATCACAAGGGTTTGGAGCATTGTGATGACAGAGGCCATGGATCATTTTGATTTCAAGGAGCATGGAGCATTGTGATGACAAGGGCATGGAGCAATGTGATCCCAAGGTTCATGGAGGATTGTGATGGCAATGGTAATGGAGTATTGTGATGACAAGTGCATAGAACATTGTAATGACAAGGTCATGTAGCATTTTGCTGACAAAGGCATGGAGCATTGTGATGACAGGTGTCATGGAGCACTGTGATGACAAGCGTCATGGAGCATTGTGATTACAGGGGTCATGGAGCATTGGGATGACAAGGGCATGCATCATTGTGATGATAAGTGTCATGGAGCATTGGGCTGAAAATGTTCATGGAGTATTGTGATGACAGGCGTCATGGAGCATTGTGATGACTAGGGAATGGAGCATTGTGATGACAAGAGTCCCGGATCATTGTGTTGTCAGGTGATATTGAGCGTTGTGATGACTGTGGTCATGGAGAATTGTGATGATACTGGTCATGGAGCATTGTGATGAGAAGGTCATGGAGCATTGGGCTGAAAATGTTCATGGAGTATTGTGATGACAGGGGTCATGGAGCATTGTGATGATAAGGGAATGGGGCATTTTGATGACAATGTCCTGGAGCATTGTGATGAGAAGACCATGGAGCCTTGTGATGACAAGTCTCATGGAGCATTCTGATGAAAAGGGGCATGGACCATTGTGATTACAGGGGTCTTGGAGCATTGTGATGACAAGGGCATGGAGCATTGTGATGAGAAGGCCATGGAGCATTCTGATGACATGCATCATGGAGCTTTGTGATGACAAGGGCATGGAGCATTGTGATTACAGGGGTCTTGGAGCATTGTGATGAAAATGGCATGGATCATTGTGATGAAAAAGGCATGGAGCCTTGTCATGAAAGGGTTCAGGGAGCATACTGATGGCAAGAGTCAGGGAGCATTGTGATGACATGTGTATTGCGCATTGTGATGACAAATGTCATGGTGCATTGTGATGAGAAGTCCATGGATAATTGTGATGAGTAGCGTCATGGGGTATTGTGATGACAAGTGTTATGGAACATTGTGATCACAAGGCTTTGGAGCATTTTGCTGACAGAGGTCATGGAGCATTTTGATTTCATTGTGATGACAAGAGCATGAAGCATTATGATGATGGGCATGGTGCATTGTGATGACAGGGTTCATGGAGCATTGTGATGAAAGGTGGCATGGAGCTTTGGTCTGACAAGTTTCATGGATTATTTTGATGACAGTGGGCATGGCACATTGTGATGACAAGGTCATGGAGCATTGTGATGACAAGGTCATGGAGTATTGTGAAGACAGGTGTCAGGGAGCATTGTGATGACATATGTCATGTTCCATTGTGATGACAATAGCACGGAGCATTGTGATGCCAAGTGTCATGGAGGATTGTTGTGACAAAGGTAAAGGAGCATTGTGATTATAAGCGCATGGAGCATTGAGATGACAAGGGCCATTGATAATTTTAATGTCCATGTCCTGAAACATTGTGATGACAAGCGCATGGAGCTTCCTATGACAGGGGTCATGGAGCATTGCGATGACATGTGCATGGAGTATTGTTATGACAAGAGCATATAACATTGTGATGAGAAGTGCCATGGAGCATTGTGATGACAAGGACGTGGAGAATTGTGAGGACAAGAGACATTGAGCTTTGAGATGACCAGGGCATGGAGCATTGTGATGGCAAAACCGTGGAGAATTGTGATGAGAATACCTTGGGTAATTGTGATGACGAGCATCATGGAGCACTGTAATGACAAGGGGCATGAAGCATTGTGATGACAGGTGTCAGGGAGCATTGTGATGACAGGGGTCATGGAGCATTGTGATGACAAGGACATGGAGCATTGTGATGACAAGGGTACGGAACATTGTGATGAAAAGTGCCATTGAGAATTTTGATGATAAAGTCGTGAAGCATTGTGATGACAAACACTTGGAGCTTGCTATGACAGGGGTCATGGAACATTGCAATGACAAGTGCATGGAGAATTGTGATGTAACGAGCATGTAACGTTGTGATGAGAAGTGTCATGTAGCATTGTGATGACAAGTACATGGAGAATTGTTATGACAAGGGACATGGAGCATTGTGATAACCAGGGAACGGAGCATTGTGATGACAGGGGTCATGGAGCATTATTATGACAAGGGCCATGGTGCATTCTGATATAAGATATCATTTATGAAGGGAATGTAAACCTGGCTACATATGAACTGAATTCGGAAAGAGAACAGAGTCTAAGATTTAGAAAACACTCTTATGCTTGCTGAAGGGGGAAGGAGAGGTGGGGAGACTCACAAAACCAGAGTTTGATATTAACACAGGTACCGTTCCATAATCCAAATACAGAAGAGACAAGCCCGACTCCTTCCTCAGTGAATGGGACTCAACATCCCTATTCCCCACAGAGAAATATATCTGACTAGTAAGGATCTTAAAACCTATGTATTGATATGTCTCCATAAGGGAACCAAGTGTGTCTAGAATGACATAAATACGGCAGTGAGAATCAGCTCAAACCCACTATAAAAAGGAATTTCAAAACAAAACAAAGAAACAGTGAAATTCTTACACAATACCTTCAGGAGTTCTGATGAAACTTGGAATGACCCTATCTACAACAACAGCTGGATGTGGCATAAGGCTGTTCACTTGGGACTGAGAGGATTTGTGAGATTGGTTGAGAAAATGCAGATGCTTTAAAGCAATAATGCCTGCCACTGATTCCATGGTTCCCAACTCTCCAGGTAGAAGGGAATATCACTACAGTTATAATATGTATGGGAAACCTAGAGAATGGACACCATCTGATGGTGAAAGGTTTCTAAAACTCTACTAATTTTTTTCTCTCCATGTGCTGCAGCTTGACATTCCAACTGCCTTAATATCAATCTCCCAACTTGGAGAGTCAGCCCCTATAACCTCCTGGTTCGCACAGTTGGCACATTGTGCAGAGGATATAAGGGAAGAGGGAGAACCAATGAGAGAGTAGCTGTAGGCATTTGGACGACCACATGTCACTCTAATTTCCCGTCACGAAGAAGAATTAACCAAACTCTCAGCCTGCCCCACCCCAATAACTAGTATAGGTCCTGAAGCAAAATTGTGGGTTTGCGGTCAGCTCACAAAAACACAAGTTGAAAAATGGAGCTCAGGGGCACAGCAATTCACTAACTTGCAGAGTTATACAGGACTACTCTCTTCCAAAAATCTGTTGACGAAAAGCCATGAGGCGGACTTGAAAATGAGGGAGATTTGCACGAAACAGATTTCCAGAAGTACATTGGAATCGCCTTTAAACACAGGAAAAGCATCACAACTTCGACAATTATGGAATTGTCCATAAAGGGTGCATGTGTTTTCCCCTGAATATATTCAGGAGAAAACGCATACAGCCATTTTGGCCAACCAAGCAACCGCACAATGCAAATCTGCACTACAAAGAAGTATCACTTCCCACCAGTCAAAAGGGATATCCGTAAAATGTGTAAAAACCAGAAAGGCAAGAGGGGCTCTGGAGAACAGGGAGCCTTGTTATGCTGATGGGTGGGATGTAGATTGCCAACAGCCACTCTGGAGGAGTGCATTGTGTTCCCTAAAAGAATTAAACAACAGAGCTTCACAACCTAAGGCACTTCCAGTCATGGGAATATACCTTGGGAAAATTGAAAATCAATAAGACACAGCCAACCCAAAATATAGGGCAGCACTGCTTACAAGAACCTCGACTTCGGGACACCTTAAATATCCCAGGAAAGACAAAAATTGTAAAGAAATTGTGGTACATATGTACGAAGGAATATCCCTCAGCCATGAAATCAATGTCATAAGGCCAGTAGCAGCATAATGAGTGGATTCATGTACGATGATTGTAACTGAAATAAGTCACACAGAAAAAGAAACTTATCATAAGATATCACTTATGAAGGTCTTGTAAACATGGCTACACATGAACTGAATTAGGAAAGAGAAGAGTCTCACATTTAGAAAACACTCTTATGCCTGCTCAAGAGGAAAGGAGAGGTGGGGTGATGCATAAAACCAGAGTTTGATATTAGCACAGGTACGGTTGCATAATCCAAATACAGAATAGACAAGACCAACTCTTTCCTCACTGAATGGGGCTCAACACCCCTATTCCCCGCAGAGTAGTATATCTGACTAGTAAGAATCTTAAAACCTATGTATTGATATGTCTCCATAAGGTAACCAAGTGTGTCTAGAACGACATAAACACAGCAGTGAGAATCAGCTCAAACCCACTATAAAAATGAATTTCAAAACAAAACAAATAAACAGTGAAATTCTTACACAATACCTTCAGGGGTTCTGATGAAACTTAGAATGACCCTATCTACAACAACAGCTGGATGTGGCATAAGGCTGTTCACTTGGGACTGAGAGGATTGGTGAGATTGGGTGAGAAAATGCAGACCGTTTAAAGCAATAATACCTGGCACCCATTCCATGGTTCCCAACTCTCCCGTTAGAAGGGAATATCACTACAGTTATAACATGTATGGGAAACCTAGAGAATGGACACCATCTGATGGTGAAAGGTTTCTAAAACTCTACTAATTTTTTTTCTCTCCTTGTGCACCAGTTTGACATTCCAACTGCTTTAGTATCAATCTCCCAAATTGGAGAGTCAGCACCTTAACGTCCTGGTTCGCACAGTTGGCACGTTTTGCAGAGGATATAAGGGAAGAGGGAGAAACAATTAGAGAGTAGCTGTAGGCATTTGGATGGCCACATGTCACTCTAAATTCCCGTAACGAAGAAGAATTAACAAACTCTGAGCCAGCCTCCCCAATGGAACCAGTATAGGTCCTGAAGCAAAATTGTGGATTGGCAGTCAGCCTACAAAAACACGAGTTGAAAAATGGAGCTCAGGGGCACAGCAATTCACTAACTTGCGGAGTTATAAAGGACTACTCTCTTCCAAAAATCTGTTGAGAGAAAGCCATGAGGCGGACTTGAAAATGAGGCAGAAGTGAACGAAACAGATTTCCAGAAGTACATTGGAATCGCCTTTAAACAAAGGAAAAGCATCACAACTTCGACAATTATGGAATTGTCCATAAAGGGTGCATGCGTTTTCTCCTGAATATATTCAGGAGAAAACGCATGCGCCCATTTTGGCCAACCAAGCAACCGCACAATGCAAATCTGCACTACAAAGAAGTATCACTTCCAACCGGTCAAAAGGGACATCCGTAAAATGTGTAAAAACCAGAAAGGCAAGACAGGCCCTGGAGAACTGGGAGCCTTGTTATGCTGAAGGGCGGGATGTAAATTGCCAACTGCCTCTCTGGAGGAGTGCATTGTGTTCCCTAAAACAAGTAAACAACAGAGCTACAGAGCCAAGGGCACTTCCGGTCTAGGGAATATACCTTGGGAAAACTGAAAATCAATAAGACAGAGCCACCCCAAAATTTAGGGCTGCACTGCTTACAAGGACCTCAACTTGGGTACACCTTAAATATCCCAGGAAATATAAAAATGGTTCAAAAAATTGTGGTACTTACGTACGATGGAATATCCCTCAGCCATGAAATCAATGTCATAAGACCAGTAGCAGCAAATGAGTGGATTCAGGTACGATGATTCTAAGTGAAATAAGTCACACAGAAAAAGAAACTTATCATAAGATATCACTTATGAAGATCCTGTAAACATGGCTACACTTGAACTGAGTTAGGAAAGAGAACAGTGTCTCACATTGAGAAAACACTCTTATGCCTGCTTAAGGGGGAAGGAGAGGTGGGGTGATGCATAAAACGAGAGTATGATATAAGCACAGGTACCGTTCCAAAAACCAACTATGGAATAGACAAGACCTACACCTTCCGCAGTGAAAGGGACTCAAAACGGCATATTTCCCGCAGAGGAATATATCTGACTAGTAAGAATCTTAAAACCTATGTATTGATATATCTCCATAAGGGAATCAATTGTGTCTAGACTGGCATAAACATGGCAGCGAGAATCAGCTCAAACCCACTATAAAAAGGAATTTCAAAAACAAAAAAAAAAAACTGGGAAATTCTTTACAATTCCTTCAGGGTCTCTGATGAAACCTGGAATGACCCTATCTACAATGACAGCTGGATGTGGCATAAGGATGGACACTTGGGACTGAGAGGATGGATGAGATTGGGTGAGCAAATGCAGACACTTTAAAGCAATAATGCGTGGCACCCATTCCATGGGTCTCAACTCTCCAGGTTGAAGGGAATATTACTACAGCTATAACATGTACGGGAAACCTAGGGAACGGACACACTGTGAATACGAAAGGTTTCTAAAACTCAACGAATAGTCCCTCTCCTGGTGCTCCGGTTTGACTTTCCATCTGCGTTACTATCAACCTCCCAACATGGAGAGACAGCACCTTTTACCTCCTGGTTCGCACAGGTTGCCAATTTTGCAGAGGATGAAAGGGAAGAGGGAGAACCAATGAGAGAGTAGCTGTTAGGCATTTGGACGGGCACATATCACTGTAATTTCCCGGCAGGAAGAAGAATTAACCAAAGTCTCAGCCACCCACCGGGAACCAGTATAGGTCCTGAACCAAAATTTTGGACTTGCGGTCAGCTCACCAAAAACGAGTTGAAAAATGGATCTCAGGGGCACAGCAACTCACAAACTGGCCGAGTAATAAAGGACAACTATCGTCCAAAAATCTGTTGAGGGAAGACAACGAGGCAGACTTGAAAGCGAGGCAGAATAGCAGGAAACAGCTTTCAAGAGGTACATTGGAATCACCTTTAAAGCACAGGAAGAGGGGCACAACATCGACAATGATGCACTTGGCCAAAAAGGGCGTATGCGTTTTCTCCTGAATATATTCAGGAGAAAACGCATACGCCCTTTTTGGCCAAGCAAGCAAGCGGGCAATGCAAATCTGCACTACAAAGAAGTATCACTTCCCACCTGTCAAAAGGGCCATCCACAAAATGTGTAGAAACCAGAAAGGCAAGACAGGCCCTGGAGAACAGGGAGCCTTGTTATGCTGATGGGCGGGATGTAAATTGCCAACTGCCTCTCTGGAGGAGTGCATTGTGTTCCCTAAAACAAGTAAACAAGAGAGCTACAGAGCCAAGGGCACTTCCAGTCTAGGGAATATACCTTGGGAAAACTGAAAATGAATAAGACAGAGCCACACCAAAATTTAGGGCTGCACTGCTTACAAGGACCTCAACTTGGGTACACCTTAAATATCCCAGGAAATATAAAAATGGTTCAAAAAATTGTGGTACTTACGTACGATGGAATATCCCTCAGCCATGAAATCAATGTCATAAGACCAGTAGCAGCAAAATGGGTGGATTCAGGTACGATGATTCTAAGTGAAATAAGTCACAGAGAAAAAGAAACTTATCATAAGATATCACTTATGAAGATCCTGTAAACATGGCTACACTTGAACTGAGTTAGGAAAGAGAACAGTGTCTCACATTTAGAAAACACACTTATGCCTGCTTAAGGGGGAAGGAGAGGTAGGGTGATGCATAAAACCAGAGTTTGATATAAGCACAGGTACCGTTCCAAAAACCAACTATGGAATAGGCAAGACCTACACCTTCCTCAGTGAAAGGGACTCAAAACCCCATATTTCCCGCAGAGGAATATATCTGAGTAGTAAGAATCTTAAAACCTATGTATTGATATGTATCCATAAGGGAATCAAGTGTGTCTAGACTGGCATAAACATGGCAGCGAGAATCAGCTCAAACCCACTATAAAAAGGAATTTCAAAAACAAAACAAAAAACCTGGGAAATTCTTTACAATTCCTTCAGGGTCTCTGATGAAACCTGGAATGACCCTATCTACAACGACAGCTGGATGTGGCATAAGGCTGGACACTTGGGACTGAGAGGATTGGTGAGATTGGGTGAGCAAATGCAGACCCTTTAAAGCACAATTGCCTGGCACACATTCCATGGTCCCTACTCTCCAGGTTGAAGGGAATATTACTACAGCTATAACATGTACGGGAAACCTAGAGAACGGACCCACTGTGAATACGAAAGGTTTCTAAAACTCAACGAATAGACCCTCTCCTGGTGCTCCGGTTTGACTTTCCATCTGCTTTACTATCAATCTCCCAACTTGGAGAGACAGGCCATTTAACCTCCTGGTTCGCACAGGTTTCCAATTTGGCAGAGGATGAAAGGGAAGAGGGAGAACCAATGAGAGAGTAGCTGTTAGGCATTTGGACGGGCACATATCACTGTAATTTCCCGGCAGGAAGAAGAATTAACCAAAGTCTCAGCCCCCCACCGGGAACCCGCAAAGGGCCTGAACCAAGATTTTACACTTGCGGTCAGCTCACCAAAAACGAGTTGAAAAATGGAGCTCAGGGGCACAGCAATTCACAAACTGTCCGAGTAATAAAGGACAACTATCGTCCAAAAATCTGTTGAGGGAAGGCAACAAGGCGGACTTGAAAGCGAGGCAGAATAGCAGGAAACAGATTTCAAGAGGTACGTTGGAATCGCCTTTAAAGCACAGGAAGAGGGGCACAACTTCGACAATGATGCACTTGGCCAAAAAGGGCGTATGCGTTTTCTCCTGAATATATTCAGGAGAAAACGCATACGCCCTTTTTGGCCAAGCAAGCAAGCGGGCAATGCAAATCTGCACTACAAAGAAGTATCACTTCCCACCGGTCAAAAGGGACATCCACAAAATGAGTAAAAACCGGAAAGGCAAGGCAGGCCCTGGAGAACAGGGAGCCTTGTTATGCTGATGGGCGGGATATAAATTGCCAACTGCCTCTCTGGAAGAGTGCATTGTGTTCCCTAAAACAAGTAAACAACAGAGCTACAGAGCCAAGGGCACTTCCAGTCTAGAAAATATACCTTGGGAAAACTGAAAATCAATAAGAGAGAGCCACCCCAAAATTTAGGGCTGCAGTGCTTACAAGGACCTCAACTTGGGTACACCTTATATATCCCAGGAAATATATAAATGGTTCAAAAAATTGTGGTACTTACATACGATGGAATATCCCTCAGCCATGAAATCAATGTCATAAGACCAGTAGCAGCAAAATGGGTGGATTCAGGTACGATGATTCTAAGTGAAATAAGTCACACAGAAAAAGAATCTTATCATAAGATATCACTTATGAAGATCCTGTAAACATGGCTACACTTGAACTGAGTTAGGAAAGAGAGCAGTGTCTCACATTTAGAAAATACTCTGATGCCTGCTTAAGGGGGAAGTAGAGGTGGGGTGATGCATAAAACCAGAGTTTGATATAAGCACAGGTACCGTTCCAAAAACCAACTATGGAATAGACAAGACCTACACCTTCCTCAGTGAAAGGGACTCAAAACCCCATATTTCCCACAGAGGAATATATCTGACTAGTAAGAATCTTAAAACCTATGTATTGGTATGTCTCCATAAGGGAGACAAGTGTGTCTAGACTAGCATAAATATGGCAGCGAGAATGAGCTCAAGGCCACTATAAAAAGGAATTTCAAAAACAAAACAAAAAAACTGGGAAATTCTTTACAATTCCTTGAGGGTCTCTGATGAAACCTGAAATGACCCTATCTACAACGACAGCTGGATGTGGCATAAGGCTGGACACTTGGGACTGAGAGGATAGGTGAGATTCGGTGAGCAAATGCAGAACCTTTAAAGCACAAATGCCTGGCACCCATTCCATGGGTCCCTCCTCTCCAGGTTGAAGGGAATATTACTACAGCTATAACATGTACGGGAAACCTAGAGAACGGACCCACTGTGAATACGAAAGGTTTCTAAAACTCAACGAATAGTCCCTCTCCTGGTGCTCCGGTTTGACTTTCCATCTGGTTTACTATCAACCTCCCAACTTGGAGAGACTGCCCCTTTAACCTCCTGGTTCGCACAGGTTTCCAATTTGGCAGAGGATGAAAGGGAAGAGGGAGAACCAATGAGAGAGTAGCTGTTAGGCATTTGGACGGGCACATATCACCCTAACTTCCCAGCAGGAAGAAGAATTAACCAAAGTCTCAGCACCCCAACGGGAACCAGCATAGGTCCTGAACCAAAATTTTGGACTTGCGGTCAGCTCACAAAAAACGAGTTGAAAAATGGAGCTCAAGGGCACAGCAATTCACAAACTGGCAGAGTAATAAAGGACAACTCTCGTCCAAAAATCTGTTGAGGGAAGGCAACGAGGCGGACTTGAAAGCTAGGCAGAATAGCAGGAAATAGATTTCAAGAGGTACGTTGGAATCGCATTTAAAGCACAGGAACAGGGGCACAACTTCGACAATGATGCACTTGGCCAAAAAGGGCGTATGCATTTTCTCCTGAATATATTCAGGAGAAAACGCATACGCCCTTTTTGGCCAAGCAAGCAAGCGGGCAATGCTAATCTGCACTACAAAGAAGTATAACTTCCCACCAGTCAAGAGGGACATCCACAAAATGTGTAAAAACCAGAAAGGTAAGACAGGCCCTGGAGAACAGGGAGCCTTGTTATCCTGATGGGCGGGATGTACACTGCCAACTGCCTCTCCCCAGGATTGCATTGTGTTCCCTAAAACAAGTAAACAACAAAGCTACAGAGCCAAGGGCACTTCCAGTATACGGAATATTCCTTGGGAAAACTGAAAATCAATAAGACAGAGCCACCACAAAATTTATGGCTGCAGTACTTACAAGGACCTCAACTTGGGTGCACCTTAAATATCCCAGGAAATATAAAAATGGTTCAAAAAATTGTGGTACTTAGGTACGATAGAATAACCTTCAGCCATGAAATCAATGTCATAAGACCAGTAATAGCAAAATGGGTGGATTCAGGTACGATGATTCTAAGTGAAATAAGTCACAGAGAAAAAGAAACTTATCGTAAGATATCACTTATGAAGATCCTGTAAACATGGGTACACGTGAACGGAGTTAGGAAAGAGAACAGTGTCTCACATTTAGAAAACACTCTTATGCCTGCTTAAGGGGGAAGGAGAGGTGGGGTGATGGATAAAAGCAGAGTTTGATATAAGCACAGGTACCGTTCCAAAAACCAACTATGGAATAGACAAGACCTACACTTTCCTCAGTGAAAGGGACCCGAGGCATCTGTGAGTAACCTTGAGCTGAGTCCCAGGCCAGCTGCTGCTGAACTTTTCCCACCCTTCACAGGTAAAACACCTGAATATGTACAAGGGCTTGAAAGCCTAGAGGAAGGGCCGTGGAGCCACACCAGCGACAGCACGCAGGCTAACTTGGTGCCTGCAGGCCAGCCAGGATGGTCCTGGCCCTGGGCGCTCTTCTGAAAACTTTCCATTGCCCTACCTGAGATACCCCTCCTGTCCCTGCCCCCACTGCTTTTTTCCTTCCTCACCTCTGTCCGGAGAGAAATTCCAGCGGAAGGTATGGGTGACACATCCTCTTCTTTACAGGTGGAAGCCTGGCATCTCCTGCAGAAAGTCCAGCAGAGACCCACTCACACCGGGCCACCCACAAAGCCGTGGCCCCTCAATCCCTCCCACCAGCACAGCCCCGAGACTGCTGACTGGGCAGAGAATATGGAGTCAGGCACAGCTTCAGGGGCTATTGCTGCCTGCAGCGCTGTTTATATTGACCTCAACCCAGGCACACCAGGGGAGGGCCGGCTGGCAGGGTCAGGCTACACAGGTCAGCTAATTCTCAGCCCTCAGGGAATCACACTTTTGAAAATGGACCTCGCTAAGGCAGAATAGAAGCCAAGGAATAAAAGGACACAATGCCATTTGCAGCACCGTAGGTGTGTCTAGAGGTAATCACGTGACTTGTAGTAAGTCAGAAAGTGAAAGACACATATCATATCATATCTCTTATAGGTGTGACCAAAAAATGGATACCAGGGCAGATATTTCCACGGAGAAGGGCAATCACAGATTCATTCAACAAACTTATGGTTCACCAATGGAAAGCTGTGAGGATTGGTTTCATTATGATATTGGGGTTAACAGACATATACAAACACAGGTGACATATAGAATCACCGAAGACCTACAGAATACCAAGAGAAGACTACTCAACATTCTGTCATAAGGTACATGGGAAAAGGATCCCAGGAAGAACAGACATAAGTATATGTGTAAAAGAACCACATCTTCCACACCTACAACGAGCCAAACATTGTAATCAAATTTGCTGTAATAAAAAATAAAAAATTAAATTAAAAACACGAACAAGAAGTAGTGAGACAAAGCTGAGGGGCTTTCTCCTGGCACATTCCATTCTAAATTCCAATCTAGAACACGACTTCCATTGAGGCTCTGTTGCCCCTGACACCAGATTTGGTAAGGGAGAACTGCTGCCACCTTGTGGCCGTTTCACACAACAGCAGCTTTAATCCCAGCGCTAATGGTCAGTTGATATTCAAAATCATTGCAGGCCTGTAAATGACACCTGCCCTGAAAACAAATCCTGGGTTCATATATCGACCAAAAAATTCAAAGGACGTCCATATTTCAAAACGACAGTTTCCAAAGGCATATTTTACACACATTAGTCTTCTGCTTCTTTTTCTTTCTTTCTTTTTTTGTTAAAAAAACGGGAATGGCAAAAAGCATCCCTCAGAATGGGCGAAAATATTTGCAAACGAATCAATGGACAAAGGTTTAATCTCCAATATATATAAAGAGCTCATGCAGCTTAATATTAAAACAACAAACAACCCAATACAAAAATGGGCCGAAGATCTAAAGAGACATTTCTTCAAAGAAGACACAGAGATGGCCAAGACGCACATGAAAAGCTGCTCAACATCACTGATTATTAGAGACATGCAAATCAAAACTACAATGAGGTATCACCTCACACCTGTTAGAATCGGCATCATCAGAAAATCTACAAACAACGAATTCTGGGGAGGGTGTGGACAAAAGGATCCCTCTTCCACTAGTGGTGGAAATGTAAATTGATACAGTCACGATGGAGAACAATATGGAGTTTCCTTAAAAAAAACTAGAAATAGAATTAGCATATGATCCAGCAATCCCACTTCTGGGCATATACCCAGAGAAAACCATAAATCAAAAAGGCACATTCACCACAATGCTCATTTCAGCACTATTTACGATAGCCAGGTAATGGAAGCAACCTAAATACCCACAGACAGACGAATGGATAAAGATGTGGTACATATATAAAATGGAATATTACTCAGCCATAAGAAGGAATGAAACTGGGTCATTTGTAGAGACCTCGATGGATCTAGAGACTGTCATACAGAATGAAGTAAGTCAGAAAGAGAAAAACAAATATTGTATATTAATGCATATACGTGGAACCTAGAAAAGTGGTACAGATGAACTGCTTTGCAGGGAAGAAATAGAGACACAGAGGTAGAGAACACACGTATGGACACCAAGTGTGGGAAGCCATGGGGAGGTGGTGTTGGGATGAGTTGGGAGATTGGGATTGACCTGTATACATGTATATGCATAAAATACATAACTAATAATAACCTGCTGTATAAAAAATAAATAAAATTAAATTTCAAAATTTTTAAAAATAAAATTAAAAATAAAACAGAAAAAAGTTCTTCCCTTCACACAGATGTATTTATATGAATGAATTATTTCCATGCTTATATCTATAAATACATAAAAGAGGAATAAAATCTAACTTGAACCAAAAAAGAAAAAAAAAACGTGAACCCACGAGTTAGACAGAGGAAAACCCTATCAGGGCACTTGCTCCAGCGGTAAACAATTCTGAAATTGGTCAGAGGTGGGTAATCATCTCCCATAGAGCCAGCAGCCCACTCGTACGCAAGGGGCGTCCTCATTGCAAAGCGGGGGGCCATGCCGAGGCATCCGTGAGTAACCGTGAGCTGAGCCCCAGGCCAGCTGCTGTTGAACTTTTCCCACCCTTCCCAGGTAAAACACCTGAATATGTACAAGGACTTGAAAGCCTAGAGGAAGGGCCGTGGAGCCACACCAGCGACAGCACGCAGGCCATCTTGGTGCCTGCAGGCCAGCCAGGATGGTCCTGGCCCTGGGCGCTCTTCTGGAAGCTTTCCATTGCCCTGCCTGTGATACCCCTACTGTCCCGGCCCCCACTGCTTTTTTCCTTCCTCACCTCTGTCCGGAGAGAAATTCCAGCGGAAGGTATGGATGCCACATCCTCTTCTTTACAGGTGGAAGCCTGGCAACTACTGCAGAAAGTCCAGCAGAGACCCACTCACACCGGGCCACCCACAAAGCCGTGGACCCTCACTCCCTCCCACCAGCACAGCCCCGAGACTGCTGTCGGGGCAGAGAATATGGAGTCAATCACAGCTTCAGGGGCTATTGCTGCCTGCAGCGCTGTTTATATTGACCTCAACACAGGCACACCCGGGGAGGGCCGGCCGGCAGGGTCAGTCTACCCAGGTCAGCTAATTCTCAGCCCTCAGGGAATCACGTTGTTGAAAATGGACCTCACTAAGGCAGAATAGAAGCCAAGGAATAAAAGGACACAATGCCATTTGCAGCACCGTAGGTGTGTCTAGAGGTAATCACGTGACTTGTAGTAAGTGAGAAAGTGAAAGACACATATCATATCATATCTCTTATAGGTGTGACCGAAAAATGGATACCAGGGCAGATATTTCCACGGAGAAGGGCAATCACAGATTCATTCAACAAACTTATGGTTCACCAATGGAAAGGTGTGAGGATTGGTTTCATTATGATATTGGGGTTAACAGACATATACAAACACAGGTGACATATATAATCACCAAAGACCTACAGAATACCAAGAGAAGACTACTCAACATTCTGTCATAAGGTACATGGGAAAAGGATCCCAGGAAGAAAAGACATATGTATATATTTAAAAGAACCACATCTTCCACACCTACAACAAGGCAAACATTGTAATCAAATTTGCTGTAATAAAAAATAAAAAATTAAATTAAAAACACGAACAAGAAGTAGTGAGACAAACTTGAGGGGCTTTCTCCTGGCACATTCCATTCTAAATTCCAATCTAGAACACGACTTCCATTGAGGCTCTGTTGCCCCAGTAACCAGATTTGGTAAGGGAGAACTGCTGCCACCTTGTGGCCGTTTCACACAACAGCAGCTTTAATCCCAGCGCTAATGGTCAGTTGATATTCAAAATCATTGCAGGCCTGTAAATGACACCTGCCCTGAAAACAAATCCTGGGGTCATATATCGACCAAAAAATTCAAAGGACGTCCATATTTCAAAACGACAGTTTCAAAAGGCATATTTTACACACATTAGTCTTCTGCTTCTTTTTCTTTCTTTCTTTTTTTGTTAAAAAAACGGGAATGGCAAAAAGCATCCCTCAGAATGGGCGAAAATATTTGCAAACGAATCAATGGACAAAGGTTTAATCTCCAATATATATAAAGCGCTCATTCAGCTTAATATTAAAACAACAAACAACCCAATACAAAAATGGGCCGAAGATCTAAAGAGACGTTTCTTCAAAGAAGACACAGAGATGGCCAAGGCGCACATGAAAAGCTGCTCAACATCACTAATTATTAGAGAAATGCAAATCAAAACTACAATGAGGTATCCCCTCACACCTGTTAGAATCGGCATCATCAGAAAATCTACAAACAACAAATTCTGGGGAGGGTGTGGACAAAACGATCCCTCTTCCACTAGTGGTGGAAATGTAAATTGATACAGTCACGATGGAGAACAGTATGGAGTTTCCTTAAAAAAACTAGAAATAGAATTACCATATGATCCAGCAATCCCACTTCTGGGCATATACCCAGAGAAAACCATAAATCAAAAAGGCACATTCACCACAATGCTCATTTCAGCACTATTTACGATAGCCAGGTAATGGAAGCAACCTAAATACCCACAGACAGACGAATGGATAAAGATGTGGTACATATATAAAATGGAATATTACTCAGCCATAAGAAGGAATGAAACTGGGTCATTTGTAGAGACGTCGATGGATCTAGAGACTGTCATACAGAATGAAGTAAGTCAGAAAGAGAAAAACAAATATTGTATATTAATGCATATACGTGGAACCTAGAAAAATGGTACAGATGAACTGCTTTGCAGGGAAGAAATAGAGACACAGAGGTAGAGAACACACGTATGGACACCAAGTGTGGGAAGCCATGGGGAGGTGGTGTTGGGATGAGTTGGGAGACTGGTATTGACATGTATACATGTATGTGCATAAAATACATAACTAATAATAACCTGCTGTATAAAAAAATAAATAAAATTAAATTTCAAAATTTATAAAAATAAAATTTAAAAATACAACAGAAAAAAGTTCTTCCCTTCACACAGATGTATTTATATGAATGAATTATTTCCATGCTTATATCTATAAATACATAAAAGAGGAATAAAATCTAACTTGAACCAAAAAAGAAAAAAAAAACCTGAACCCACGAGTTAGACAGAGGAAAACCCTATCAGGGCACTTGCTCCAGCGGTAAACAATTCTGAAATTGGTCAGAGTTGGGGAATCATCTCCCATAGAGCCAGCAGCCCACTCGTACGCAAGGGGCGTCCTCATTGCAAAGCGGGGGGCCATGCCGAGGCATCCGTGAGTAACCGTGAGCTGAGCCCCAGGCCAGCTGCTGTTGAACATTTCCCACCCTTCCCAGGTAAAACACCTGAATATGTACAAGGACTTGAAAGCCTAGAGGAAGGGCCGTGGAGCCACACCAGCGACAGCACGCAGGCCATCTTGGTGCCTGCAGGCCAGCCAGGATGGTCCTGGCCCTGGGCGCTCTTCTGGAAGCTTTCCATTGCCCTGCCTGAGATACCCCTACTGTCCCGGCCCCCACTGCTTTTTTCCTTCCTCACCTCTGTCCGGAGAGAAATTCCAGCGGAAGGTATGGGTGCCACATCCTCTTCTTTACAGGTGGAAGCCTGGCAACTCCTGCAGAAAGTCCAGCAGAGACCCACTCACACCGGGCCACCCACAAAGCCGTGGACCCTCACTACCTCCCACCAGCACAGCCCCGAGACTGCTGTCGGGGCAGAGAATATGGAGTCAGTCACAGCTTCAGGGGCTATTGCTGCCTGCAGCGCTGTTTATATTGACCTCAACACAGGCACACCCGGGGAGGGCCGGCCGGCAGTGTCAGTCTACCCAGGTCAGCTAATTCTCAGCCCTCAGGGAATCACATTGTTGAAAATGGACCTCACTAAGGCAGAATAGAAGCCAAGGAATAAAAGGACACAATGCCATTTGCAGCACCGTAGGTGTGTCTAGAGGTAATCACGTGACTTGTAGTAAGTGAGAAAGTGAAAGACACATATCATATCATATCTCTTATAGGTGTGACCGAAAAATGGATACCAGGGCAGATATTTCCACGGAGAAGGGCAATCACAGATTCATTCAACAAACTTATGGTTCACCAATGGAAAGGTGTGAGGATTGGTTTCATTATGATATTGGGGTTAACAGACATATACAAACACAGGTGACATATAGAATCACCGAAGACTTACAGAATACCAAGAGAAGACTACTCAACATTCTGTCATAAGGTACATGGGAAAAGGATCCCAGGAAGACCAGACATATGTATATATTTAAAAGAACCACAACTTCCACACCTACAACAAGCCAAACATTGTAATCAAATTTTCTGTAATAAAAAATAAAAAATTAAATTAAAAACATGAACAAGAAGTAGTGAGACAAACTTGAGGGGCATTCTCCTGGCACATTCCATTCTAAATTCCAATCTAGAACACGACTTCCATTGAGGCTCTGTTGCCCCAGTAACCAGATTTGGTAAGGGAGAACTGCTGCCACCTTGTGGCCGTTTCACACAACAGCAGCTTTAATCCCAGCGCTAATGGTCAGTTGATATTCAAAATCATTGCAGGCCTGTAAATGACACCTGCCCTGAAAACAAATCCTGGGGTCATATATCGACCAAAAAATTCAAAGGACGTCCATATTTCAAAACGACAGTTTCAAAAGGCATATTTTACACACATTAGTCTTCTGCTTCTTTTTCTTTCTTTCTTTTTTTGTTAAAAAAACGGGAATGGCAAAAAGCATCCCTCAGAATGGGCGAAAATATTTGCAAACGAATCAATGGACAAAGGTTTAATCTCCAATATATATAAAGCGCTCATTCAGCTTAATATTAAAACAACAAACAACCCAATACAAAAATGGGCCGAAGATCTAAAGAGACGTTTCTTCAAAGAAGACACAGAGATGGCCAAGACGCACATGAAAAGCTGCTCAACATAACTAATTATTAGAGAAATGCAAATCAAAACTACAATGAGGTATCACCTCACACCTGTTAGAATCGGCATCATCAGAAAATCTACAAACAACAAATTCTGGGGAGGGTGTGGACAAAAGGATCCCTCTTCCACTAGTGGTGGAAATGTAAATTGATACAGTCACGATGGAGAAGAGTATGGAGTTTCCTTAAAAAAACTAGAAATAGAATTACCATATGATCCAGCAATCCCACTTCTGGGCATATACCCAGAGAAAACCATAAATCAAAAAGGCACATTCACCACAATGCTCATTTCAGCACTATTTACGATAGCCAGGTAATGGAAGCAACCTAAATACCCACAGACAGACGAATGGATAAAGATGTGGTACATATATAAAATGGAATATTACTCAGCCATAAGAAGGAATGAAACTGGGTCATTTGTAGAGACGTCGATGGATCTAGAGACTGTCATACAGAATGAAGTAAGTCAGAAAGAGAAAAAGAAATATTGTATATTAATGCATATACGTGGAACCTAGAAAAATGGTACAGATGAACTGCTTTGCAGGGAAGAAATAGAGACACAGAGGTAGAGAACACACGTATGGACACCAAGTGTGGGAAGCCATGGGGAGGTGGTGTTGGGATGAGTTGGGAGACTGGGATTGACATGTATACATGTATATGCATAAAATACATAACTAATAATAACCTGCTGTATAAAAAAATAAATAAAATTAAATTTCAAAATTTTTAAAAATAAAATTTAAAAATAAAAGAGAAAAACGTTCTTCCCTTCACACAGATGTATTTATATGAATGAATTATTTCCATGCTTATATCTATAAATATATAAAAGAGGAATAAAATCTAACTTGAACAAAAAAAGAAAAAAAAAACCTGAACCCACGAGTTAGACAGAGGAAAACCCTATCAGGGCACTTGCTCCAGCGGTAAACAATTCTGAAATTGGTCAGAGGTGGGGAATCATCTCCCATAGAGCCAGCAGCCCACTCCTATGAAAGGAGCGTCCTCGTTGCAAAGGGTGGGCCATGCCGAGGCATCTGTGAGTAACCGTGAGCTGAGCCCCAGGCCAGCTGCTGTTGAACTTTTCCCACCCTTCCCAGGTAAAACACCTGAAAATGTACAAGGGCTTGAAAGCCTAGAGGAAGGGCCGTGGAGCCACACCAGCGACAGCACGCAGGCCAACTTGGTGCCTGCAGGCCAGCCAGGATGGTCCTGGCCCTGGGCGCTCTTCTGGAAGCTTTCCATTGCCCTGCCTGAGATACCCCTCCTTTCCCGGCACCCACTGCTTTTTTCCTTCCTCACCTCTGTCCGGAGAGAAATTCCCGCGGAAGGTATGGGTGCCACATCCTCTTCTTTACAGGTGGAAGCCTGGCAACTACTGCAGAAAGTCCAGCAGAGACCCACTCACACCGGGCCACCCACAAAGCCGTGGCCCCTCACTCCCTCCCACCAGCACAGCCCCGAGACTGCTGATGGGGCAGAGAATATGGAGTCAGGCACAGCTTCAGGGGCTATTGCTGCCTGCAGCGCTGTTTATATTGACCTCAACCCAGGCACACCCGGGGAGGGCCGGCCAGCAGGGTCAGGCTTCCCAGGTCAGCTAATCTTCAGCCCCCAGGGAATCACATTGTTGAAAATGGACCTCGCTAACGCAGAATGGAAGCCAAGGAATGAAAGGACACAATGCCATTTGCAGCACCGTAGGTGTGTCTAGAGGTAATCACGTGACTTGTAGTAAGTCAGAAAGTGAAAGATACATATCATATCATATCTCTTATAGATGTGACCGAAAAATGGATACCAGGGCAGATATTTCCACGGAGAAGGGCAATCACAGATTCATTCAACAAACTTATGGTTCACCAATGGAAAGGTGTGAGGATTGGTTTCATTATGATATTGGGGTTAACAGACATATACAAACACAGGTGACATATAGAATCACCAAAGACCTACAGAATGCCAAGAGAAGACTACTCAACATTCTGTCATAAGGTACATGGGAAAAGGTTCCCAGGAAGAACAGACATATGTATATGTGTAAAAGAACCACATCTTCCACACCTACAACAAGGCAAACATTGTAATCAAATTTGCTGTAATAAAAAATAAAAAATTAAATTAAAAACACGAACAAGAAGTAGTGAGACAAACTTGAGGGGCTTTCTCCTGGCACATTCCATTCTAAATTCCAATCAAGAACACAACTTCCATTGAGGCTCTCTTGCCCCAGTAACCAGATTTGGTAAGGGAGAACTGCTGCCACCTTGTGGCCGTTTCACACAACAGCAGCTTTAATCCCAGCGCTAATGGTCAGTTGATATTCAAAATCATTGCAGGCCTGTAAATGACACCTGCCCTGAAAACAAATCCTGGGTTCATATATCGACCAAAAAATTCAAAGGACGTCCATATTTCAAAACGACAGTTTCCAAAGGCATATTTTACACACATTAGTCTTCTGCTTCTTTTTCTTTCTTTCTTTTTTTGTTAAAAAAACGGGAATGGCAAAAAGCATCCCTCAGAATGGGCGAAAATATTTGCAAACGAATCAATGGACAAAGGTTTAATCTCCAATATATATAAAGAGCTCATGCAGCTTAATATTAAAACAACAAACAACCCAATACAAAAATGGGCCGAAGATCTAAAGAGACATTTCTTCAAAGAAGACACAGAGATGGCCAAGACGCACATGAAAAGCTGCTCAACATCACTAATTATTAGAGAAATGCAAATCAAAACTACAATGAGGTATCACCTCACACCTGTTAGAATCGGCATCATCAGAAAATCTACAAACAACAAATTCTGGGGAGGGTGTGGACAAAAGGATCCCTCTTCCACTAGTGGTGGAAATGTAAATTGATACAGTCACGATGGAGAACAGTATGGAGTTTCCTTAAAAAAACTAGAAATAGAATTACCATATGATCCAGCAATCCCACTTCTGGGCATATACCCAGAGAAAACCATAAATCAAAAAGGCACATTCACCACAATGCTCATTTCAGCACTATTTACGATAGCCAGGTAATGGAAGCAACCTAAATACCCACAGACAGACGAATGGATAAAGATGTGGTACATATATAAAATGGAATATTACTCAGCCATAAGAAGGAATGAAACTGGGTCATTTGTAGAGACGTCGATGGATCTAGAGACTGTCATACAGAATGAAGTAAGTCAGAAAGAGAAAAACAAATATTGTATATTAATGCATATACGTGGAAGCTAGAAAAATGGAACAGATGAACTGGTTTGCAGGGAAGAAATAGAGACACAGAGGTAGAGAACACACGTATGGACACCAAGTGTGGGAAGCCATGGGTAGGTGGTGCTGGGATGAGTTTTGAGACTGGGATTGCCCTGTATACATGTATATGCATAAAATACATAACTAATAATAACCTGCTGTATAAAAAAATAAATAAAATTAAATTTCAAAATTTTTAAAAATAAAATTTAAAAATAATACAGAAAAAAGTTCTTCCCTTCACACAGATGTATTTACATGAATGAATTATTTCCATGTTTATATCTATAAATACATAAAAGAGGAATAAAATCTAACTTGAACCAAAAAAGAAAAAAAAAACCTGAACCCACGAGTTAGACAGAGGAAAACCCTATCAGGGCACTTGCTCCAGCGGTAAACAATTCTGAAATTGGTCAGAGGTGGGGAATCATCTCCCATAGAGCCAGCATCCCACTCCTACGCAAGGACCGTCCTCATTTCAAAGCTGGGGTCCATGCCGAGGCATCTGTGAGTAACGGTGAGCTGAGCCCCATGCCAGCTGCTGTTGAACTTTTCCCACCCTTCCCAGTTAAACACCTGAATATGTACAAGGGCTTGAAAGCCTAGAGGAAGGGCCGTGGAGCCACACCAGCGACAGCACGCAGGCCAACTTGGTGCCTGCAGGCCAGCCAGGATGGTCCTGGCCCTGGGCGCTCTTCTGGAAGCTTTTCATTGCCCTGCCTGAGATACCCCTCCTGTCCCGGCACCCACTGCTTTTTTCCTTCCTCACCTATGTCCGGAGAGAAATTCCAGCGGAAGGTATGGGTGGCACATCCTCTTCTTTACAGGTGGCAGCCTGGCAACTCCTGCAGAAAGTCCAGCAGAGACCCACTCACACCGGTCCACCCACAAAGCCGTGGCCCCTCACTCCCTCCCACCAGCACAGCCCCGAGACTGCTGATGGGGCAGAGAATATGGAGTCAGGCACAGCTTCAGGGGCTATTGCTTTCTGCAGCGCTGTTTATATTGACCTCAACCCAGGCACACCCGGGGAGGGCCGGCCAGCAGGGTCAGGCTTCCCAGGTCAGCTAATCTTCAGCCCTCAGGGAATCACATTGTTGAAAATGGACCTCGCTAACGCAGAATGGAAGCCAAGGAATAAAAGGACACAATGCCATTTGCAGCACCGTAGGTGTGTCTAGAGGTAATCACGTGACTTGTAGTAAGTCAGAAAGTGAAAGATACATATCATATCATATCTCTTATAGGTGTGACCGAAAAATGGATACCAGGGCAGATATTTCCACGGAGAAGGGCAATCACAGATTCATTCAACAAACTTATGGTTCACCAATGGAAAGGTGTGAGGATTGGTTTCATTATGATATTGGGGTTAACAGACCTATACAAACACAGGTGACATATAGAATCACCAAAGACCTACAGAATGCCAAGAGAAGACTACTCAACATTCTGTCATAAGGTACATGGGAAAAGGATCCCAGGAAGAACAGACATATGTATATGTGTAAAAGAACCACATCTTCCACACCTACAACAAGGCAAACATTGTAATCAAATTTGCTGTAATAAAAAATAAAAAATTAAATTAAAAACACGAACAAGAAGTAGTGAGACAAACTTGAGGGGCTTTCTCCTGGCACATTCCATTCTAAATTCCAATCAAGAACACAACTTCCATTGAGGCTCTCTTGCCCCAGTAACCAGATTTGGTAAGGAAGACCTGCTGCCACCTTGTGGCCGTTTCACACAACAGCAGCTTTAATCCCAGCGCTAATGGTCAGTTGATATTCAAAATCATTGCAGGCCTGTAAATGACACCTGCCCTGAAAACAAATCCTGGGTTCATATATCGACCAAAAAATTCATAGGACGTCCATATTTCAAAACGACAGTTTCCAAAGGCATATTTTACACACATTAGTCTTCTGCTTCTTTTTCTTTCTTTCTTTTTTTGTTAAAAAAACGGGAATGGCAAAAAGCATCCCTCAGAATGGGCGAAAATATTTGCAAACGAATCAATGGACAAAGGTTTAATCTCCAATATATATAAAGAGCTCATGCAGCTTAATATTAAAACAACAAACAACCCAATAAAAAAATGGGCCGAAGATCTAAAGAGACATTTCTTCAAAGAAGACACAGAGATGGTCAAGACGCACATGAAAAGCTGCTCAACATCACTAATTATTAGAGAAATGCAAATCAAAACTACAATGAGGTATCACCTCACACCTGTTAGAATCGGCATCATCAGAAAATCTACAAACAACAAATTCTGGGGAGGGTGTGGACAAAAGGATCCCTCTTCCACTAGTGGTGGAAATGTAAATTGATACAGTCACGATGGAGAACAGTATGGAGTTTCCTTAAAAAAACTAGAAATAGAATTACCATATGATCCAGCAATCCCACTTCTGGGCATATACCCAGAGAAAACCATAAATCAAAAAGGCACATTCACCACAATGCTCATTTCAGCACTATTTACGATAGCCAGGTAATGGAAGCAACCTAAATACCCACAGACAGACGAATGGATAAAGATGTGGTACATATATAAAATGGAATATTACTCAGCCATAAGAAGGAATGAAACTGGGTCATTTGTAGAGACGTCGATGGATCTAGAGACTGTCATACAGAATGAAGTAAGTCAGAAAGAGAAAAACAAATATTGTATATTAATGCATATACGTGGAAGCTAGAAAAATGGAACAGATGAACTGGTTTGCAGGGAAGAAATAGAGACACAGAGGTAGAGAACACACGTATGGACACCAAGAGTGGGAAGCCATGGGTAGGTGGTGTTGGGATGAGTTTTGAGACTGGGATTGCCCTGTATACATGTATATGCATAAAATACATAACTAATAATAACCTGCTGTATAAAAAAATAAATAAAATTAAATTTCAAAATTTTTAAAAATAAAATTTAAAAATAAAACAGAAAAAAGTTATTCCCTTTACACAGATGTATTTACATGAATGAATTATTTCCATGCTTATATCTATAAATACATAAAAGAGGAATAAAATCTAACTTGAACCAAAAAAGAAAAAAAAAAACCTGAACCCACGAGTTAGACAGAGGAAAACCCTATCAGGGCACTTGCTCCAGCGGTAAACAATTCTGAAATTGGTCAGAGGTGGGGAATCATCTCCCATAGAGCCAGCATCCCACTCCTACGCAAGGACTGTCCTCATTTCAAAGCTGGGGTCCATGCCGAGGCATCTGTGAGTAACGGTGAGCTGAGCCCCATGCCAGCTGCTGTTGAACTTTTCCCACCCTTCCCAGTTAAACACCTGAATATGTACAAGGGCTTGAAAGCCTAGAGGAAGGGCCGTGGAGCCACACCAGTGACAGCACGCAGGCCAACTTGGTGCCTGCAGGCCAGCCAGGATGGTCCTGGCCCTGGGCGCTCTTCTGGAAGCTTTTCATTGCCCTGCCTGAGATACCCCTCCTGTCCCGGCACCCACTGCTTTTTTCCTTCCTCACCTATGTCCGGAGAGAAATTCCAGTGGAAGGTATGGGTGCCACATCCTCTTCTTTACAGGTGGCAGCCTGGCAACTCCTGCAGAAAGTCCAGCAGAGACCCACTCACACCGGTCCACCCACAAAGCCGTGGCCCCTCACTCCCTCCCACCAGCACAGCCCCGAGACTGCTGATGGGGCAGAGAATATGGAGTCAGGCACAGCTTCAGGGGCTATTGCTTTCTGCAGCGCTGTTTATATTGACCTCAACCCAGGCACACCCGGGGAGGGCCGGCCAGCAGGGTCAGGCTTCCCAGGTCAGCTAATCTTCAGCCCTCAGGGAATCACATTGTTGAAAATGGACCTCGCTAACGCAGAATGGAAGCCAAGGAATAAAAGGACACAATGCCATTTGCAGCACCGTAGGTGTGTCTAGAGGTAATCACGTGACTTGTAGTAAGTCAGAAAGTGAAAGATACATATCATATCATATCTCTTATAGGTGTGACCGAAAAATGGATACCAGGGCAGATATTTCCACGGAGAAGGGCAATCACAGATTCATTCAACAAACTTATGGTTCACCAATGGAAAGGTGTGAGGATTGGTTTCATTATGATATTGGGGTTAACAGACCTATACAAACACAGGTGACATATAGAATCACCAAAGACCTACAGAATGCCAAGAGAAGACTACTCAACATTCTGTCATAAGGTACATGGGAAAAGGTTCCCAGGAAGAACAGACATATGTATATGTGTAAAAGAACCACATCTTCCACACCTACAACAAGGCAAACATTGTAATCAAATTTGCTGTAATAAAAAATAAAAAATTAAATTAAAAACACGAACAAGAAGTAGTGAGACAAACTTGAGGGGCTTTCTCCTGGCACATTCCATTCTAAATTCCAATCAAGAACACAACTTCCATTGAGGCTCTCTTGCCCCAGTAACCAGATTTGGTAAGGAAGACCTGCTGCCACCTTGTGGCCGTTTCACACAACAGCAGCTTTAATCCCAGCGCTAATGGTCAGTTGATATTCAAAATCATTGCAGGCCTGTAAATGACACCTGCCCTGAAAACAAATCCTGGGTTCATATATCGACCAAAAAATTCATAGGACGTCCATATTTCAAAACGACAGTTTCCAAAGGCATATTTTACACACATTAGTCTTCTGCTTCTTTTTCTTTCTTTCTTTTTTTGTTAAAAAAACGGGAATGGCAAAAAGCATCCCTCAGAATGGGCGAAAATATTTGCAAACGAATCAATGGACAAAGGTTTAATCTCCAATATATATAAAGAGCTCATGCAGCTTAATATTAAAACAACAAACAACCCAATAAAAAAATGGGCCGAAGATCTAAAGAGACATTTCTTCAAAGAAGACACAGAGATGGTCAAGACGCACATGAAAAGCTGCTCAACATCACTAATTATTAGAGAAATGCAAATCAAAACTACAATGAGGTATCACCTCACACCTGTTAGAATCGGCATCATCAGAAAATCTACAAACAACAAATTCTGGGGAGGGTGTGGACAAAACGATCCCTCTTCCACTAGTGGTGGAAATGTAAATTGATACAGTCACGATGGAGAACAGTATGGAGTTTCCTTAAAAAAACTAGAAATAGAATTACCATATGATCCAGCAATCCCACTTCTGGGCATATACCCAGAGAAAACCATAAATCAAAAAGGCACATTCACCACAATGCTCATTTCAGCACTATTTACGATAGCCAGGTAATGGAAGCAACCTAAATACCCACAGACAGACGAATGGATAAAGATGTGGTACATATATAAAATGGAATATTACTCAGCCATAAGAAGGAATGAAACTGGGTCATTTGTAGAGACGTCGATGGATCTAGAGACTGTCATACAGAATGAAGTAAGTCAGAAAGAGAAAAACAAATATTGTATATTAATGCATATACGTGGAAGCTAGAAAAATGGAACAGATGAACTGGTTTGCAGGGAAGAAATAGAGACACAGAGGTAGAGAACACACGTATGGACACCAAGAGTGGGAAGCCATGGGTAGGTGGTGTTGGGATGAGTTTTGAGACTGGGATTGCCCTGTATACATGTATATGCATAAAATACATAACTAATAATAACCTGCTGTATAAAAAAATAAATAAAATTAAATTTCAAAATTTTTAAAAATAAAATTTAAAAATAAAACAGAAAAAAGTTATTCCCTTTACACAGATGTATTTACATGAATGAATTATTTCCATGCTTATATCTATAAATACATAAAAGAGGAATAAAATCTAACTTGAACCAAAAAAGAAAAAAAAAACCTGAACCCACGAGTTAGACAGAGGAAAACCCTATCAGGGCACTTGCTCCAGCGGTAAACAATTCTGAAATTGGTCAGAGGTGGGGAATCATCTCCCATAGAGCCAGCAGCCCACTCCTACGCAAGGACCGTCATCATTTCAAAGCTGGGGTCCATGCCGAGGCATCTGTGAGTAACGGTGAGCTGAGCCCCACGCCAGCTGCTGTTGAACTTTTCCCACCCTTCCCAGTTAAACACCTGAATATGTACAAGGGCTTGAAAGCCTAGAGGAAGGGCCGTGGAGCCACACCAGCGACAGCACGCAGGCCAACTTGGTGCCTGCAGGCCAGCCAGGATGGTCCTGGCCCTGGGCGCTCTTCTGGAAGCTTTCCATTGCCCTGCCTGAGATACCCCTCCTGTCCCGGCACCCACTGCTTTTTTCCTTCCTCACCTATGTCCGGAGAGAAATTCCAGCGGAAGGTATGGGTGACACATCCTCTTCTTTACAGGTGGCAGCCTGGCAACTCCTGCAGAAAGTCCAGCAGAGACCCACTCACACCGGGCCACCCACAAAGCCGTGGCCCCTCACTCCCTCCCACCAGCACAGCCCCGAGACTGCTGACGGGGCAGAGAATATGGAGTCAGGCACAGCTTCAGGGGCTATTGCTGCCTGCAGCGCTGTTTATATTGACCTCAACCCAGGCACACCTGGGGAGGGCCGGCCGGCAGGGTCAGGCTACCCTGGTCAGCTAATCCTCAGCCCTCAGGGAATCACATTGTTGAAAATGGACCTCGCTAATGCAGAATAGAAGCCAAGGTATAAAAGGACACAATGCCATTTGCAGCACCGTAGGTGTGTCTAGAGGTAATCACGTGACTTGTAGTAAGTCAGAAAGTGAAAGATACATATCATATCATATCTCTTATAGGTGTGACCGAAAAATGGATACCAGGGCAGATATTTCCACGGAGAAGGGCTATCACAGATTCATTCAACAAACTTATGGTTCACCAATGGAAAGGTGTGAGGATTGGTTTCATTATGATATTGGGGTTAACAGACATATAAAAACACAGGTGACATATAGAATTACCAAAGACCTACAGAATACCAAGAGAAGACTACTCAACATTCGGTCATAAGGTACATGGGAAAAGGTTCCCAGGAAGAACAGACATATGTATAGGTGTAAAAGAACCACATCTTCCACACCTACAACAAGCCAAACATTGTAATCAAATTTGCTGTAATAAAAAATAAAAAATTAAATTAAAAACACGAACAAGAAGAAGTGAGACAAACTTGAGGGGCTTTCTCCTGGTACATTCCATTCTACATTCCAATCTAGAACACGACTTCCATTGAGGCTCTGTTGCCCCAGTAACCAGATTTGGTAAGGGAGAACTGCTGCCATATTGTGGCCGTTTCACAAAACATCAGCTTTAATCCCAGCGCTAATGGTCAGTTGATATTCAAAATCATTGCAGGCCTGTAAATGACACCTGCCCTGAAAACAAATCCCGGGTTCATATATCGACCAAAAAATTCATAGGACGTCCATATTTCAAAACGACAGTTTCAAAAGGGATATTGTACACACATTAGTGTTCTGCTTCTTTTTCTTTCTTTCTTTTTTTGTTAAAAAATCGGGAATGGCAAAAAGCATCCCTCAGAATGGGCGAAAATATTTGCAAACGAATCAATGGACAAAGGTTTAATCTCCAATATATATAAAGAGCTCATGCAGCTTAATATTAAAAAAAACAAACAACCAAATACAAAATTGGGCAGAAGATCTAAAGACACGTTTCTTCAAAGAAGACACAGAGATGGCCAAGACGCACATGAAAAGCTGCTCAACATCACTAATTATTAGAGAAATGCAAATCAAAACTACAATGAGGTATCACCTCACACCTGTTAGAATCGGCATCATCAGAAAATCTACAAACAACAAATTCTGGGGAGGGTGTGGACAAAAGGATCCCTCTTCCACTAGTGGTGGAAATGTAAATTGATACAGTCACGATGGAGAACAGTATGGAGTTTCCTTAAAAAAACTAGAAATAGAATTACCATATGATCCAGCAATCCCACTTCTGGGCATATACCCAGAGAAAACCATAAATCAAAAAGGCACATTCACCACAATGCTCATTTCAGCACTATTTACAATAGCCAGGTAATGGAAGCAACCTAAATATCCACAGACAGACGAATGGATAAAGATGTGGTACATATATAAAATGGAATATTACTCAGCCATAAGAAGGAGTGAAACTGGGTCATTTGTAGAGACGTCGATGGATCTAGAGACTGTCATACAGAATGAAGTAAGTCAGAAAGAGAAAAACAAATATTGTATATTAATGCATATATGTGGAACCTAGAAAAATGGTATAGATGAACTGGTTTGCAGGGAAGAAATAGAGACACAGAGGTAGAGAACACACGTATGGACACCAAGTGTGGGAAGCCATGGGGTGGTGGATTTGGCATATGTTGAGAGATTGGGATTGACCTGTATACATGTATATGCATAAAATACATAACTAATAATAACCTGCTGTATAAAAATATAAATAAAATTAAATTTTAAAATTTAAAAAAATAAAATTTAAAAATAAAACAGAAAAAAGTTCTTCCCTTCAAACAGATGTATTTATATGAATGAATTATTTCCATGCTTATATCAGTAAATACATAAAAGAGGAATAAAATCTAACTTGAACCAAAAAAGGAAAAAAAACCTGAACCCACCAGTTATACAGAGGAAAACCCTATCAGGGCACTTGCTCCAGCGGTAAACAATTCTGAAATTGGTCAGAGGTGGGGAATCATCTCCCATACAGCCAGCAGCCCACCCCCCAAGCAAGGAGGGTCCTCATTGCAAAGCTGGGGGACCAAGCCAAGGCATCTGTGAGTAAACGTGAGCTGAGCCCCAGTCCTGCGGCAGCTGAACTCTTCCCACCCTTTCCAGGTAAAACACCTGAATATGTACAAGAACTTGCAAGCTTAGAGGAAGGGCTGTGGAGCCACACCAGCGACAGCACACAGGCCGACTTGGTGCCTGCAGGCCAGTCAGGATGGTCCTGGCCCCAGATGCTCTTCTGGAAGCTTTCCATTTCCCTGCCTGAGATACCCCTCCTGCTACGGCCCCCACTGCTTTTTTACTTCCTCACCTCTGCCTGGGGAGAAATTCCAGTGGCAGGTATCGGTGACACATCCTCTTCTTTAGCAGGTGGCAGCCTGACAACTCCTGCAGAAAGTCCAGCAGAGCCCCACTCACACCTGGCCACCCACAAAGCCACGGACCCTCACTCCCTCCCACCAGCACAGCCCCGGCACTGCCTACGGGGCAGAGAATATGGCGTCAGTCACATCTACAAGGGCTGTCGCTCACTGGAGAGCTGTTTATATTGCCCTCAACCCAGGCACACCTGTGGAGGGCTGGCAGGCAGTTTCAGGCTACCAAAATCAGCCAATCCTCACCGCTCAGCGGCTCACAGTTGCAGAAAATGAAACTTGCTAAACGGGCCAGGCCCTAGGAACAGGTGTGGGCTCTTGAGAGTCAGGATAGACAAGGGGCTGCAGCTGCGGCTTGTTTTCTTATCATTTTATCTGGTCCATGAGTGGAAAACAACTTCAAGAAGACACTATCCTAATGAGAGGAACCCTGGAGGCAGGGAGAGGAGTGATGGTGGGTGGAGACAGAGGCCTGGTGCCCTGGCTGCAGTGGAAGTGTCTGGAAGACCAGGCAGAAAGAGCCTGCAGAGAGTGATAGCCATGGTCACAGACCTGTCAGAGCTGCTGTTTGTTAGTTCAAGTCCTGCTCTGAGGTATTCTGTGTCAGCTGTGAGTGACAGGTGAGCTGGGGGTTCTCTGCAAGGTGGGCTATGTGCACAGTTCCTGTATGTCCAGCCCTGCTGGGGTACCTGCCCAGGGGAGCTCCGTATCCTGGGAAGGGCCTGAGTAGGAGAGCCCCATGGGCGGCTGGGTAGCTGCAGGGGTGAGCTCCATACCCTGGGAGGGACTTGACCACGAGAGCCCCGTGGGCTGTGGGGTAGGGGTGCAGCCAAGGTGAGCTCCATATCCTGGGATTGGCCTGACCACGAGAGCCCCATGGGCTGCTGGAGACCTGGTAAAGTATATCAGGACAGTCATTGAAGCCACCGAGGATATACATCCAGTAGCTCCTATTTCCTACTCCCTGCTGGTCATTCTACCTTCCACCAGGCCATGGCATTCTGTATTAGACTTCAATGATGCCTTCTTCTGTATTCCATTCATCTCAGAGTCACAAGAATTTTTGGCTTGTGAGTGGCAGGACACAACATGCAACAAAAGCAATAATGCTGGGCCGTCCTGCCCCAATGGTTCAAAAATCCCCACACCATCATTGGGGAAATGTCCTCTAAAGACCTAAAAGTTCAACCTCTGTAAAACGGAACCGTCCTTCAATATGCAGATGACATTCTGATCGCCAGGCCTACTAAAGACGCCTCTGCACTACCTAGCCAAGAAAGGATAGAAGGTGTCCAAGAAAAACGCTCAAATATCCCAGGCTAAGGTGACATGCCTGGGCTTCATTCTCACAGATATTCGGAGAAACGCATCCCAGGATAGGGAAGAAGCCATTTGCAGCCTTACCTCTTCTAAAACTAGAAGACAGCTTAGGGGTTCCTGGGGAGGCCAAGGTTTTCTGCATCTGGATCCCTAACTACAGTCTAATAGCTGGGCCTCTACATGAAACACTGACACGAAAAGATGATGATCCTTTTGAATAGAATCCAGAAGCAGCCTTTCAAGAATGGAAAGAGCAGTCAATACAGACCCTTGCCCAGGAACTCCCTAATTTAGCTAAACCCTTTGACCTTTACATACCCGGTCAAAGGTTAATCGCCCTTGGAGCCTTAGTGCAAAAACTGGGACCACTTGAAATGGAGCAACACAAGAATGCCCTTCAGGTATGATAAACTATGGTCACCAAGGGCTTTGCCCACCGACTCATCAGGCCAGGATACTGGGGTATCTAAAAAGCTGGAAATCAGCAGCCCACAAGGCCAGCTCCCTCCTAAGGGAAAAGGACCCCTCGTGGTGATCCTAACCACCCATCATGCCCTGAAGTTGCAGGGGTCGCTCTGTGGACACACTGACCTCGAGTGAGGAGGCCCTCCAACTCCAATCTCCAGAGAGATAAACGGGGGCAACGGGCCCCCAAGATGACTCGTGTGACCATCACTTGACCTGGAGTTTCTCTCAGAAAACGACAAGACTGTGCCCCGAAAGAGCAGACTACTGCTTGCAGGACTTACTGCACACAGAAGGGAGCTAATAAGCTCGGCGGGGGAAACGTATATCACGCTTTCACCATAGAAAACCCTACAGACACCGCGGTGATGGTGGCCAATATGACCGGCTGGACTGCTGGCTACTTCTAAAGGCCGTTGACTCAGTGGACGTCATGGTCCTGGATCACCAGTGACCCTGGACTGTCTGGGAGTTGTGCGGGCAGGGCTCTGACACATGGTGCTGTTTGTACATTAATTCAGGGACCTAATTAAAGAAAGCACAGACTACTGGTCAGAGCATCTAGTCTGGCAAAAACTGTCAGCCTAAGGTCGCCGAACATATGTGGGGTGGGGTGAAACCTGCCACCGCAGCATCTCTGCGCCTCTCTTTCCTGGACCCTTAAAGGTCATTAGAATCTGTAACACTTCCAATGCTGGTGCTCAGGCGGACGAGAAGTGAGGCAGGAGGCCTTGGGACAATCAACCTCACCAGGAGGCTGGTGGGGAGACGTTTTGCCCCTCCCCCCATGTATCAGGGCTCCCACCACAGCATGAAGCAGTTACAAAAGAGGAGTCTGAACCCTCAACACCCCAAGAATAAGGAACGGAACAAAAAGCAGAGGAGGTGTTCGTCTCCGGCAACGTTCATTAAAAATTCCTGGGAGATAAAAAGAGAATCTGGGCAATAAAATAAAGTCTAACCTGTTTTTCCTTTGTGCTTTGTCTAATTTCACGTGCTCCTAGGGTTCCGCATGCAGAGGTCCCACACCCGGCACTTCAGACCCGATTTCCTAGTGCAGAATGGCTGGGTCGACACC
Organism: Hyperoodon ampullatus; assembly: GCF_949752795.1. Lineage (NCBI taxonomy): Eukaryota > Metazoa > Chordata > Mammalia > Artiodactyla > Ziphiidae > Hyperoodon > Hyperoodon ampullatus. Next base: position 665,209 of record NC_136922.1, read on the forward strand.
TCAGCTAGCGGGGTTCCATGCAGACTCCGCGGCATAGAGCCTGAGCTGCAGCCAATGCAGCCCTCGAGAGCTCCATCCCCTCCCTCCCACTGACGCTGCCGGGGACCCTACACAGCAGTCCAGCCCACAGCCCATGGGGGAGTGCACGCTCTCACCTCTCCATTCTGTTTTCAAAATAATGTTTCCTTTGCTTCTGAACCAAACTCAGTCTTGATCTGTTGGCTCCAATGACACTGGGCACGGGGACTCCTGTTGGGGTCCACTCTGGAGGATCAGTAACAGAAATTGAGAACATTGTAACTTCAATGAACAGATGTGTGAGCCAAACTGTAGTTAACATAGAGCAGTGTATAATGCTCGGGTAAAATAAGATGTTTCTAAGACTTACATTTCATATTTCCATCACTTTCCTATAAGCAAGTTCAATGAAGACGTCTGTCTTATTTGTCAGGTCAACATTAGAGAAATGAAGTGATTTATTTCCATGGATGTACATCGAATACTCTTGGCTGAAGCTTCAATCTTGTTTTGAATGCTTTTCCATTGAAAATGATACCTCTCTTTCAGCTCCCCCATTTCTGAGAAGTATAAAACCTTATAATTTATTATTACCAAAGGGGAAAGGTAGGAGAAGGGATAAATTAACAGTTTGGGATTAACACATACACACTGCTATGTATAAAATAGATCATCAACAAGGAACTACTGTATAGCACAGGGAACTACACTGAATATTTTGCAATAACCTATAAGGGGAAATAATCTGAAAAAGAATAGATATTTTTATTGACATCATCTATCAATGACAGATAAAATATAACCTAAGCAAGGCCGATGGTGAGCGCTTCTGACCCTGAAGATTTCAGTCATCTAAAGTTTGGGCTCTGCCTATTTCCCAAGGCCCTTAAAGGTCATACGTGTAGCCGTAGCTAAAAAATTCCCCAGTTTGGGGTTCGGGGAGGCACTGATTTGGAAAAATCCCTGGTGTTCTCCTTACATGCACGGGACCCTTCCTACAGCTAAAACATGCCTGTCACACCTAGAGGATGGTACACCATTTGATCGGAAAGAGTTTGGAAAAGGCACCTCATCTCCTCATCGCCTGGTGCTCGGGTTCAACCCTCCAGCATCTTTCCTAACAATCTCCTCACTTGGGGATATCAGCACCGTCAACATCCTGTTGCACACAGTTTGGAATTTGTCCAGAGGATGAAGCAGAAGGATGAGAAAAATTTAGAGACAAGTCTTAGGTGTTCGGACAGGCACATGCCACTCTAATTTCCATTCCAGAAGACAAATTCATCAGAGGCTAGAATTGCCCATGGAAACAGAATAGGGCTAGAGGAAATCCCGCTGTTTTGTGTCCAGTTTCCAAAAACACAAGTTGAAAAATGGAACTCAGGGACACTAAAATTCATGAAACTGCAGAGTTGAAAATATCTATCGTCGAAAAATGTCTTGAGGTAAGTCACAGAAAAGGACTTGTAAGCAAGGGAGAGTGGCAGGAAACAGATTTGAAGAGGTAGAAAGGACTCCCCATTAAAGCACAAGAAAAGGGGCTGAACATCGCCAATGATGCAGTTGGCCAAAAAGGGTGTATGCATTTTTTCTGAATATATTCAAGTAAAGGCCATACACACTTTTTATCCAACCAAACAGGTGGGCACTGGAAATCAATATCACAAAATGTATCACTTCACATCAGTCAGAAGGGACATCCACATAAAGTGTAAACACCAGAAATGCAGGACAGGGCGAGGAGAAAAGGGAGCCCTGTGAGGCTGATAGTGGAAATGTAATTTGCCAACGGCCACTCTGGAGAAGTGTATTGTGTTTGCTAAAACATCTAAAAAATGAGCTACAGAGCATAGGGCACTTGCACTCATGGGCGTGTACCTTGGGAAAAACAAAAATCGACAGAAAACAGGCACCCGAACGTTTACCACCTCTCTGTTAAAAAGGGCCTCAACTTGGATATAACCTAAATGTCCCTGGAAGGATAAAATGGATAAAAGAGATGGGGTACTTATGTAGAGTGGAATATTACTCATCCAGAAATCAATGAAATAAGGCCAGTTGTAACAACTCTGGAGGAGTTACATACGATCATTCTAAGTGACATATGTCAGAAAGAAAAAGACACATATCATAAGATGTCACTTAAAGGTGGAATCAAAAATGGCTACACATGAAATAAATTACAAAACAGAAACATAGTCAAATATGTAGAAAATAGACATAAGGCTGCTAAATGGGAAAGGTGGGGAATGGTGAGGTATTATCCAAGAGGTTGAAGTTAGCAAAGATACCATTCCAAGTACCAAATTGAATAACTGACAAGGCCTACACGGTACCTCAAAGAACTGCACTCAGCCCACTCAAGTCACTGGAAAATAATACATATGACTGGTAAGCATCTGAAAAAGAAGTTATTGTTGTCTCACAGTACATGAATCAAGTGGATGTACAGCAGCAAAAAACAGAGCTTTGAAAATCAGCTGTAACCAATATAAAAATAAATTTAAAACTATTTATAAAAACAGTGAGACAGACAAAAATTCTTACAACTTTTGTTGAAGGGCTACGATGTAACATGGATTGAACACATGTAGACCCACAGCAGGATGATTATATAAGGCTGGAAGCTATGCACGCTAAGAGATGTTAGAGAGGCTGGGTGAGGAAATGCAGACCTTTTAAAGTAATACTGCCTGGTACCCATTCCATGGGTCCCAAGTCTGCAGGTTCAAGGGAATCTTCTGACAGCGAAAACATGCCTGGGAAACCGAGATGAATGTACACCGTGTGCTCAGGAAAGGTGTCTAAAATGCACCTCATTTTTGATCTCCTGGTGCTGGGGTTCGCCATTCCAGCCACATTACTAACAATCTCCCCACTTGGAGAATCAGCACCTTTAACCTCCTGTTTCACACAGTTTGCAATTTGTGCAGAGGATAAATGGGAAGAGGGGGAAACAATGAGAGATTAGCTGTAGGACTTTTGACAGGCACATGTCACTCTAATTTCCCATTAGGAAGAAGAATTAACCAAAGGCTCAGCCTGCCTCCCCAGAACCAGAATAGGGCCAGAAGTAATCCAATGGTTTGGCGGCCAGCTCACAAGAAAAGCGAGTTGCAAAATGGAGCTCAGGAGCAGACAATTCAAAGACCTGCAAAGATATAAATGATAACCAACGTCCAAAAATATATTCAGGTAAGGTAACGAAGAGGATCTGAATGAGACGCAGAATTGCAGGAAACAGATTTCAAAAGGTAGATTGTACTCACATTTAAAGCATATGAAAAGCAGCAGAATTTCTAAAATGATGCGGTTGGGCAAAAGGGTGTATGCGTTTTTTTCGTGAACATCTTCAGGAAAAAAACACATGCAGAGTTTTTGGCCAACCAAGCAAGAGGGAAATGCAAATCCGCACAACAAAGAAGTCTCAATTTCCACTGCTCAGAAAGGCCATCCAAAAAATGTGTACAAACCAGAAATGCAGGAGAGGCCATGGAAAACAGGGAGCCTAGTCACGCTGATGGGTGGGGTATAAATATCCAAGAGCCACTCTGAAGAAGTGTATGCTGTTTTTAAAACATCTAAAATACAAAGCCCCGGAGCAAGGGGACTTCAACTCATGGACATATAACTTGGGAAGACTAAATGTCAATAAGACACAGGCACCCCAAAGTTTAGGGCTGCTCTGCATACAAGAACCTCAACTTTGGTACACCTAAAATATCCCAGGAAAAAGAGAAATGCATAAAGAACTTGTGGTAATTTTGTACAACGGAATATCACTCAGACATGAAATCAATGTATATAAGGCCAGTAGCAGCATAATGAGTGGATTTACGTATGATGATTTTAAGGGAAATTAGTCACACAGAAAAAGAATCTTATCATAAGATATCACTTATAGAGGGAATGTCAATATCACAACACATGAACTGAATTAGGAAAGAGAACAGAGTCTCACATTTAGCAAAAATCTCTTATGCCTGCTTCAGGGGAAAGGAGAGGTGGGGTGATGCATAAAACCAGAGTTTGATATTAGCACAGGTACCATTCCATAAACCAAATACAGAATAGACAAGACCTACACCTTCTTCAGTGAACGGGATTCAACACCCCTATGCCCCACAGAGGAATATATCTGACTACTAAGAATCTTATAACCTATGTATTGATATGTCTCCGTAAGGGAATCAATTGTATCTAGACTGGCATAAACACGTCAGTGAAAATCAGCTCAACCCCATTATAAAAATGAATTTCAAAAAAACCCCAAAAAACAGCGAAATTCTTACACAATTCCTTCAGGGTTTCTGATGAAACCTGGAATGACCCTATCTGCAAAGACAGCTGGATGAGACATAAGGCTGGACACTTGGGACTGAGACGACTGGTGAGATTGGGAGAGAAAATGCAGACCTTTTAAAGTAGTAATGCATGCCACCATTCCATGTGTCCCAAATCTCCAGGTAGAAGGGAATATCACTACAATTATAACATGTATGGGAAACCTAGAAAATGGACACCCTGTGATGGTGAAAGGTTTCTAAAACTCTCCTAATTTTTCCTCTCCTTGTGCTCCACTTTGGCATTCCAACTGCTTTACTATCAATCTCCCAACTTAGGAGAGTCAGCCCCTATAACCTCCTGGTTCGCACAGTTTGCTAATTGTGCAGAGGATGAAAGGGAAGAGGGAGAACCAATCAGAGAGTAGATGTAGGCATTTGGAAGGTCACATGTCACTCTAAGTTCCCGGCAGGAAGAAGAATTAACCAAAGCCTCAACCACCCACAGGGAACCAATATAGCGACCCCTGGAACCAGTATAGGTCCTGAAGCAAAATTGTGGATTTGCGGCCAGCTCACAAAGATGGGATTTGAAAATTAGAGCTCAGGGGCACAGCAATTCACAAACCTGCAGACTTATAAAGGACTACTCTCTTCCAAAAATCTGTTGAGGGAAGTCAATGAAGCGGACTTGAAAATGAGGCAGAATTGCACAAAACATATTTCAAGAGGTAAATTGGAATCGCCTTTAAAGCACAGGAAAAGCATCCCAACTTGGACAGAGATGCACTTGGCCAAAAAGGGCGTATGCCTTTTCTCCTGAATATATTCAGAAGAAAACGCATACGCCCTTTTTGGCCAATCAAGCAAGCACGCAATACAAATCCACACTACAAAGAATTGTCACTTACCACCGGTCAAAAGGGACATCCGAATATCTGTAAAACACAGAAAGGCAAGAGAGAGATGGCAAGGGCATGAAGCAATGTGATCCCAATGGTCATGGAGGATTGTGATGACAAGCGCATGGAGAATTGTGATGACAAGATTATGTACCATTATGTTGACAAAGGCAAGGAGCATTATGATGACAAGGTTCATGGAGCACTGTGATGACAAGCGTCATGGAGCATTGTGATTACAGGGGTCATGGAGCATTGGGATGACAAGCGCATGGATCATTGTGATGACAATGGTCATGGAGCATTTTAATGACAAGTGTCCCGGATCATCGTGTTGTCAGGGTTCATGGAGTGTTGTGATGACTGTGGTCATGGAGCATTGTGATGACAGGGGTCATGGCGCATTGTGATGAGAAGGTCATGGAGCATTGGGCTGAAAATGTCCATGGAGTACTGTGATGACAGGGGTCATGGAGCATTGTGATGACAAGGTACTGGAGCACCGTGATGAGAAGACCATGGAGCATTGTGATGACAAGTCTCATGGAGCATTCTGATGAAAAGTGCCATGGAGCATTGTGATTACAGGGGTCTTGGAGCATTGTGATGACAAGGGCATGGAGCATTGGGATGAGAAGGCCATGTAGCATTCTGATCACATGCATCATGGAGCTTTGTGATGACAAGGGCATGGAGCATTGTGATTACAGCGGTCTTGGAGCACTGTGATGAAAAGGGCATGGAGCATTCTGATGAAAAAGGCATGGAGCCTTGTCATGACAGGGTTCAAGGAGCAAACTGACAACAAGTGTCAGGGAACATTGTGATGACAAGGGTATTGAGTATTGTGATGACAAAGGTCATGGAGCATTGTGATGAGAAGACCATGGATAATTGTGATGACGAGCGTCATGGGGCGTTGTGATGATAAGTGTTATGGAACATATTGATCTCAAGGATTTGGAGCATTGTGATGACAGAGGTCATGGAGCATTTTGGTTTCATTGTGATGACAATAGCCTGAAGCATTATGATGATGGGCAGGGTGCATTGTGATGACAGGGTTCATGGAGCATTGAGATGAAAAGGGGCATGGAGCATTGCGATTACAGGAGTCTTGGAGCATTGTGATGACAAAGGCATGGAACATCGTGAATGAGAAGGCCATGGAGCATTCTGTTGACATGCGTCATGGAGCTTTGTGATGACAAGGGCATGGAGCATTGTGATTACAGGGGTCTTGGAGCATTGTGATGACAAGGGTCATGGAGCCTTGTGATGACAAGGCTGTGGAACATTGTGATGGCAGGGGTCATGGAGCATTGTTATGGCAGGGGTAATGGAGCATTGTGATGACAAGGGCATGGAGCATTGGTCTGAAAAGTTTCATGGATTATTGTGATGAGAGGGGGCAAGGAGCATTGTGATGACAAGGGCATGGAACACTGTGATACATGGGTCATGGAGGATTGTAATGAGAAGCGCATGGAGCATTGTGATAAGAATGGCATCAAGCATTGTGATGAAAAGCATCATGGAGCCTGTGATGACAAGGGCATGGAACAATGTGATGAGAGGGTTCATGGAGCATTGTGATGACAATGGCATGCAGCATTGTGATGACAAGGGTCATTGAGCTTTGTGATGACAAAGGTCATGGAGCATTTTGATGACAAGGGTGTGGTGCATTCTGTTGTGAAGGGCAGGGAGCATTGTGATGACAGGGGTTATGGAACATTGTGATTTCAGGGGAATGGAGCATTGTGATGATAAAGGCATGTAGCATTGTTGTGACAAGGGTCATGGAATATTGTGATGACAGGGGTGAGGGAGTATTGTGTTGACTAGTGATGGAACATTGTGATATCAGTGGTGAGAGAGCATTTTGATGAGAAGTGCATGGAGCAGTGTGATGACAAGGTTTATGGAGCATTGTGATGACAAAGATGTGGAGCATTGTGATGACAAGCGCATGGCACATTGTGATGCCATGGGTCATGGAGTATTGTGCTAAAAAAGGCATTGAGCATTGGGATGACAAGGGTCACCGAGCATTGTGATGAAATGTTCATGGAGCGCTGTGGTGACAAAGGTCACAGAGCCTTGTGATGATGAGGGCATGAACCATTGTGATGACAAAGGTCATGAAGCATTGTGATGACTGGAGTCATGGAGCATTGTGATGACAGGGGTCATAGAACATTGTGATGAAAGGGCATGGAGCATTGTGATGACAGGGGCATGTTGCATTGGTTTGACAAGTTTCAGGGATTATTGTGATGACAGTGGGCATGGCGCATTGTGATGAGAAGGTCATGGAGTATTGTGAGGAAGGGTGTCAGGGAGAATTGTGATGACATATGTCATGGTCCATTGCGATGACAATGGAATGGAGCATTGTGATGCCAAGTGTCATGGAGGATTGTGATGACAAAGGTAATGGAGCATTTTGATGACAAGCGCTTGGAGCATTGTGATGACAAGGGTCATGGAGCATTGTGATAACAAGGGCCATTGAGAATTTTGATGACATGTTCATGAAGCATTGTGATGACAATCACATGGAGCTTGCTGTGACAGGGATCATGGAGCATTGCGATGACAAGTGCATAGAGAATTGTGATGACAAAGCATGTAACACTGTGATGAAAAGCATCATGGAGCACAGTGATGCCAAGAATGTGGAGAATTGTGATGACAGGGGACATGGAGCATTGTAATGACCAGGGCATGGAGTATTGTGATGGCAAGACCGTGGAGCATTGTGATGAGAAGACCATGGATAATTGTGATGATGAGCGTCATGGAGCACTGTAATGACAAGGGGTATGGAGCATTGTGATAACAGGGGTCATGGAGCATTGTGATGACAAGTTTCATGGAGCATTCTGATGACAAGCTTGTGGAGTATTTTGATGACAATGACATGGAGCATTTTGATGAAAATGGCATGGGGCATTGTGATGAAAAAGACATGGAGCCTTTTCATGACAGTTTTCAGGGAGCATTCTGACGACAAGTGTCAGGGAGCATTGTTATGACAAAGGTCATGGAGAATTGTGACGACAAGGGCATGGAGTATTGTGATGACAAGCACATGGAGCTTGCTATGACGGGGTCATGGAGCATTGCGATGACAAGTGCATAGAGAATTGTGATGACAAAGCATGTAACACTGTGATGAGAAGTGTCATGGAGCATAGTGATGCCAAGATCGTGGAGAATTGTGATGACAGGGGACATGGAGCATTGTGATGACCACGGCATGGAGCATTGCGATGGCAAGATCGTGGAGCATTGTGATGAGAAGACCATGGATAATTGTGATGACGAGTGTCATGGAGCACTGTAATGACAAGGGGTATAGAGGATTGTGATGACAGTGGTCATGGAGCACTGTGATGACCGGGGCCATGGAGCATTGTGATGCCCAAGGCATGGAACACTGTGATGGCAAGACCGTGGAGCATTGTGATGAGAAGACCATGGATAATTGTGATGAGGAGCATCATGGAACACTGTAATGACAAGTGGTATGGAGCCTTGTGATGACAGGGGTCATGGAGCATTGTTATGACAGTGGTCATGGCGCATTGTGATGACAAGGGTCATGGAACATTTTGATGACAAGGGCGTGGAGCATTGTGATGAGAAGACCATGGACAATTGTGATTATGAGTGTCATGGAGCACTGTAATGACAAGCAGTATGGAGCATTGTGATGACAGGGGTCATGGAGCATTGTGATGACTGGGGACATGGAGCATTGTGATGACCAGGGCATGGAGCATTGTGATGGCAAGACCGTGGAGCACTGTGATGAGAAGACCATGGATAATTCTGATGACGAACATCATGGAGCACTGTAATGACAAGGGGCATGGAGCATTGTGATGACAGGTGTCATGGAGCATTGTGATGACAGGGGTCATGGATCATTGAGATGACAAGGGTCACGGAGCATTCTGATGACAAGCTTGTGGAGTATTGTGATGACAATGGCATAAAGCATTGGAATGAAAAGGGCATGGATCATTGTGATGAAAAAGGCATGGAGACTTGTCATGACAGGGTTCAATGAGCATACTGATGACAAGTGTCAGGGAGCATTGTGATGACAAGTGTATTGAGAATTGTGATGACAAAGGTCATGGAGCATTGTGATAAGAAGTCCATGGATAATTGTGATGAGCAGCGTCATGGGGCGTTGTGATGACAAGTGTTATGGAACATTGTGATAACAAGGGTTTGGAGCATTGTGATGAGAGAGGTCATGGAGAATTTTGATTTCATTGTGATGACAATAGCATGAAGCATTATGATGATGGGCATGGTGCATTGTGATGACAGGGTTCATGGAGCATTGAGATGCAAAGAGGCATGGATCATTGTAATAACAAGGGTCTTGGAGCATTGTGATGACAAGGGCATGGAGTATTGTGATGAGAAGGCCATGGAGCATTCTGATGACATGCGTCAGGGAGCTTTGTGATGACATGGGCATGGAGCATTGTGATTACAGGGGTCTTGGAGCATTGTGATGACAAGGGCCATGGAGTCTTGTGATGACAAGGCCGTAGAACATTGTGATGGCAGGGGTCATGGAGCATTGTTATGACAGGTGTAATGGAGCATTGTGATGACAAGGGCATGGAGCATTGGTCTGAAAAGTTTCATGGATTATTGTGATGAGAGTGAGCATGGAGCATTGTGATGACAAGGGCACGGAACACAGTGATACATGTGTCATGGAGGATTGCAATGACACGGGCATGGAGCATTGTGATGACAAGCGTCATGGAGCTTTGTGATGACAACGGCATGGAGCAATGTGATGAGAGGTTTCATGGAGCTTTGTGATGACAATGGCATGAAGCATTGTGATTCCAAGGGTCATGGAGCTTTGTGATGACATAGGCCATGGAGCATTTTGATGACAAGGGCGTGGTGCATTGTGATGAGAAAGGCAGGGAGCATTGTGATGACAGGGTCATGGAGCAATTGGATGAAAAGGGTCATGGAACATTTTGATGACAGTGTTTATGGAACATTGTGATGTTAGGGGTCATGGAGCATTGTGATGAAAAGTGTCATGGAGCATTGTGATGACAGGGGTTATGGAACATTGTGATGTCAGGGGTCATGTAGCATTGTGATGATAAGAGCATGTAGCATTGCTGTGACAAGGGTCATGGAACATTGGGATGACAGGGTGGAGGGAGTATTGTGTTGACTAGTGATGGAACATTGTGATATCAGTGGTGAGAGAGCATTTTGATGAGAGGTGCATGGAACATTGTGATGACAAGGCTGTGGAGCATTGTGATGAGAAACGCAGGGCACATTGTGATGACATGGGTCATGGAACATTGTGCTGACAAACGCATGGAGCATTGTGATGACAAGGTTTATGGAGCATTGTGATGACAAGGTTTATAGAGCATTGTGATGACAACGATGTGGAGCATTGTGATGACAAGTGCATGGCACATTTGATGCCATGTGTCATGGAGTAATGTGCTGACAAAGGCATGGAGCATTGTGATGACAAGGGTCACCGAGCATTGTGATGAAATGTTCATGGAGTGTTGTGGTCACAAAGGTCACAGAGCCTTGTGATGACGAGGTCATGGACCATTGTGATGACAAAGGTCATGAAGCATTGTGATGACTGGAGTCACGGAGCATTGTGATGACAGGGGTCATAGAGCATTGTGATGAAAGGGCATGGAGCATTGTGATGACAGGGTCATGGAGCATTTTTCTGACAAGTTTCATAGATTATTGTGATGACAGTGGGCATGGTGCATTGTGATGACAAGGGCATGGAGCATTGTGATGAGAAGGTCATGGAGTATTGTGAAGAAGGGTGTCAGGGAGCATTGTGATGACATATGTCATGGTCTATTGCAATGACAATGGAATGTAGCATTGTGATGCCAAGTGTCATGGAGGATTGTGATGACAAAGGTAATGGAGCATTTTGATGACAAGGGCTTGGAGCATTGTGATGACAAGAGTCATGGAGCATTGTGATAACAAGGGCCATTGAGAATTTTGATGACATGTTCATGAAGCATTGTGATGACAATCACATGGAGCTTGCTATGACAGGTGTCATGGAGCATTGCGATGACAAGTGCATAGAGAATTGTTATGACAAAACATGTAACACTGTGATGAGAAGTATCATGGAGCATAGTGATGCCAAGAACGTGGAGAATTGTGATGAAAGGGGACATGGAGCATTGTGATGACCAGGGCATGGAGCATTGTGATTGCAAGACCGTGGAGCACTGTGATGAGAAGACCATAGATAATTGTGATGACGAGTGTCATGGAACACTGTAATGACAAGGGGTATAGAGCATTGTGATGACAGTGGTCGTGGAGCATTGTGATGACCGGGGACATGGAGCATTGTGATGACTGGGGACATGGAGCATTGTGATGACCAGGGCATGGAGCCTTGTGATGGCAAGGTCGTGGAGCACTGTGATGAGAAGATCATGGATAATTGTGATGACGAGTGTCATGGAGCACTGTAATGACAAGGGGTATAGAGCATTGTGATGACAGTGGTCATGGAACATTGTGATGACCGCGGACATGGAGCATTGTGATGCCCAAGGCATGGAGCACTGTGATGGCAAGACCGTGGAGCATTGTGATGAGAAGACCATGGATAATTGTGATGAGGAGCGTCATGGAGCACTGTAATGACAAGTGGTATGGAGCCTTGTGATGACAGGGGTCATGGAGCATTGTTATGACAGTGGTCATGGAGCATTGTGATGACAAGGGTCATGGAGCATTTTGATGACAAGGTCGTGGATCATAGTGATGAGAAGACCATGGACAATTGTGATTACGAGTGTCATGCAGCAGTGTAATGACAAGCGGTATGGAGCATTGTGATGACAGGGGTCATGGAGCATTGTGATGACTGGGGACATGGAGCATTGTGATGACCAGGACATGGAGCATTGTGATGGCAAGACCGTGGAGCACTGTGATGAGAAGACCATGGATAATTGTGATGACGAACATCATGGAGCACTGTAATGACAAGAGGTATGGAGCATTGTGATGACAGGTGTCATGGAGCATTGTGATGACAGGGGTCATGGATCATTGAGATGAAAAGTGTCACGGAGCATTCTGATGACAAGCTTGTGGAGTATTGTGATGACAATGGCATGGAGCATTTTGATGGAAAGGGCATGGATCATTGTGATGAAAAAGGCATGGAGACTTGTCATGACAGTGTTCAATGAGCATACTGATGACAAGTATCAGGGAGCATTGTGATGACAAGTGTATTGAGAATTGTGATGACAAAGGTCATGGAGCATTGTGATGAGAAGTCCATGGATAATTGTGATGACCAGCGTCATGGGGCGTTGTGATGACAAGTGTTATGGAACATTGTGATCACAAGGGTTTGGAGCATTGTGATGAGAGAGATCATGGAGAATTTTTATTTCATTGTGATGACAATAGCATGAAGCATTATGATGATGGGCATGGTGCATTGTGATGACAGGGTTCATGGAGCATTGAGATGCAAAGAGGCATGGATCATTGTAATAACAAGGGTCTTGGAGCATTGTGATGACAAGGTCATGGAGTATTGTGATGAGAAGGCCATGGAGCATTCTGATGACATGCGTCAGGGAGCTTTGTGATGACATGGGCATGGAGCATTGTGATTACATGGGTCTTGGAGCATTGTGATGACAAGGGCCATGGAGTCTTGTGATGACAAGGCCGTAGAACATTGTGATGGCAGGGGTCATGGAGCATTGTTATGACAGGTGTAATGGAGCATTGTGATGACAAGGGCATGGAGCATTGGTCTGAAAAGTTTCATGGATTATTGTGATGAGAGTGAGCATGGAGCATTGTGATGACAAGGGCACGGAACACAGTGATACATGTGTCATGGAGGATTGCAATGACAAGGGCATGGAGCATTGTGATGACAAGCGTCATGGAGCTTTGTGATGACAACGGCATGGAGCAATGTGATGAGAGGTTTCATGGAGCTTTGTGATGACAATGGCATGGAGCATTGTGATTCCAAGGGTCATGGAGCTTTGTGATGACATAGGCCATGGAGCATTTTGATGACAAGAGCGTGGTGCATTGTGATGAGAAGGGCAGGGAGCATTGTGATGACAGGGTCATGGAGCAATTGGATGAAAAGGGTCATGGAACATTTTGATGACAGTGTTTATGGAACATTTTGATGTTAGGGGTCATGGAGCATTGTGATGAAAAGGGTCATGGAGCATTGTGATGACAGGGGTTATGGAACATTGTGATGTCAGGGGTCATGGAGCATTGTGATGATAAGAGCATGTAGCATTGTTGTGACAAGGGTCATGGAAAATTGGGATGACAGTGTGGAGGGAATATTGTGTTGACTAGTGATGGAACATTGTGATATCAGTGGTGAGAGAGCATTTTGATGAGAGGTGCATGGAGCATTGTGATGACAAGGCTGTGGAGCATTGTGATGAGAAATGCAGGGCACATTGTGATGACATGGGTCATGGATCATTGTGCTGACAAACGCATGGAGCATTGTGATGACAAGGTTTGTGGAGCATTGTGATGACAACGATGTGGAGCATTGTGATGACAAGCGCATGGCACATTTGATGCCATGTGTCATGGAGTAATGTGCTGACAAAGGCATGGAACATTGTGATGACAAGGGTCACCGAGCATTGTGATGAAATGTTCATGGAGTGTTGTGGTCACAAAGGTCACAGAGCCTTGTGATGACGAGGTCATGGACCATTGTGATGACAAAGGTCATGAAGCATTGTGATAACTGGAGTCACGGAGCATTGTGATGACAGGGATCATAGAGCATTGCGATGAAAGGGCATGGAGCCTTGTGATGACAGGTTCATGGAGCATTTTTCTGACAAGTTTCATGGATTATTGTGATGACAGTGGGCATGGCGCATTGTGATGACAAGGGCATGGAGCATTGTGATGAGAAGGTCATGGAGTATTGTGAAGAAGGGTGTCAGGGAGCATTGTGATGACATATGTCATGGTCTATTGCAATGACAATGGAATGGATCATTGTGATGCCAAGTGTCATGGAGGATTGTGATGACAAAGGTAATGGAGCATTTTGATGACCAGGGCTTGGAGCATTGTGATGACAAGGGTCATGGAACATTGTGATAACAAGGGCCATTGAGAATTTTGATGACATGTTCATGAAGCATTGTGATGACAATCACTTGGAGCTTGCTATGTCATGGGTCATGGAGCATTGCGATGACAAGTGCATAGAGAATTGTGATGACAAAACATGTAACACTGTGATGAGAAGTATCATGGAGCATAGTGATGCCAAGAACGTGGAGAATTGTGATGACAGGGGACATGGAGCATTGTGATGACCAGGGCATGGAGCATGGTGATGGCAAGACCGTGGAGCATTGTGATGAGAAGACCATGGATAATTGTGATGACGAGCGTCATGGAGCACTGTAATGACAAGGGGTATGGAGCATTGTGATGACAGGGGTCATGGAGCATTGTGATGACTGGGGACATGGAGCATCGTGATGACCAAGGCATGGAGCATTGTGATGGCAAGACCGTGGAGCATTGTGATGAGAAGACCATGGATAATTGTGATGACGAGCGTCATGGAACACTGTAATGACAAGGGCTATGGAGCATTGTGATGACAGGGGTCATGGAGCATTCTGAAGACAATGATCATGGAGCATTCTGATGACAAGTTTGTGGAGTATTGTGATGACAATGACCTGGAGCGTTGTGATGAAAAGGGCATGGAGCATTCTGATGAAAAAGGCATGGAGCCTTTTCATGACAGTGTTCAAGGAGTATTCTGACGACAAGTGTCAGGGAGCATTGTGATGACAAGTGTATTGAGAATTGTGATGACAAAGGTCATGGAGCATTGTGACGACAAGTGCATGGAGTATTGTCATGACAGTCATCATGGAGTGTTGTGATGACAAGTATTATGGAACATTGTGATCACAAGGGGTTGGAGCATTGTGATGACAGAGGTCATGGACCATTTTGATTTCAAGGAGCATGGAGCATTGTGATGACAAGGGCATGGAGCAATGTGATCCCAAGGTTCATGGAGGATTGTGATGAAAATGGTAATGGAGTATTGTGATGACAAGCTCATGGAGCATTGTGATGACAAGGTCATGTAGGATTTTGATGACACAGGCATGGAGAATTGTGATGATAAGGGTCATGGAGCACTGTGATGATAAGCGTCACGGAGCATTGTGATTACAGGGGTCATGGAGCATTGGGATGACAAGGGCATGCATCATTGTGATGACAAGTGTCATGGAGCATTGGGCTGAAAATGTTCATGGAGCATTGTGATGACAAGGGAATGGAGCATTGTGATGACAAGAGTCCCGGATCATTGTGTTGTCAGGGGTCATGGAG
This sequence comes from Hyperoodon ampullatus, assembly GCF_949752795.1. Classification (NCBI taxonomy): domain Eukaryota; kingdom Metazoa; phylum Chordata; class Mammalia; order Artiodactyla; family Ziphiidae; genus Hyperoodon; species Hyperoodon ampullatus. The sequence goes on from NC_136922.1 coordinate 680,885, forward strand.
AGTTGTGATGACAGTGGTCATGGAGGACTGTGATGATATGGGTCATGGAGCATTGTGATGAGAAGGTCATGAAGCATTGGGCTGAAAATGTTCATGGAGTATTGTGATGACAGGGGTCATGGAGCATTGTAATGAGAAGGGAATTGAGCACTGTGATGACAAGGTCCTGGAGCATTGTGATGGGAAGTCCATGGAGCCTTGTGATGACAATTCTCATGGAACATTCTGATGAAAAGGGGCATGGAGCATTGTGATTACAGGGGTCTTGGAGCATTGTGATGACAAGGGCATGGAGCATTGTGATGAGAAGGCCATGGAGCATTCTGATGACATGCGTCATGGAGCTTTGTGCTGACAAGGGCATGGAGCATTGTGATGAAAATGGCATGGATCATTGTTATGAAAAAGGCATGGAGCCTTGTCATGACAGGGTTCAAGGAGCATACTGACGACAAGTGTCACGGAGCATTGTGATGACAAGTGTATTGAGCATTGTGATGACAATGTTCATGGAGCATTGTGATGAGAAGACCATGGATAATTGTGATGATGAGCGTCATGGTGTGTTGTGATGATAAGTTTTATGGAACATTGTGATCACAAGGGTTTGGAGCATTGTGATGACAGAGGTCATGGAGCATTTTGATTTCATTGTGATGAAAATAGCCTGAAGCATTATGGTGATGGGCATGGTGCATTGTGATGAGAGCTTTCATGGAGCATTGAGATGAAAAGGGGCATGGAGCATTGTGATTACAGGGGTCTTGGAGCATTGTGATGACAAGGGCAAGGAGCATTGTGATGAGAAGGCCATGGAGCATTCTGATGACATGCGTCATTGAGCTTTGTGATGACAAGAGCATGGAGCATTGTGATTACAGGGGTCTTGGAGCATTGTGATGACAAGGGTCATGGAGCCTTGTGATGACAATGGTGTGGAACATTGTGATGGCAGGGGTCATGGAGCATTGTTATGACAGGGGTAATGGAGCATTGTGATGAGAAGGGCATGGAGCATTGGTCTGAATAGTTTCATGGATTATTGTGATGAGAGTGGGCATGGAGCATTGTGATGACAAGGTCACGGAACACTGTGATCCATGGGTCATGGAGTATTGTAATGACAAGGGCTTGGAGCATTGTGATGAGAAGGGCAACGAACATTGTTTTGACAAGCGTCATGGAGCTTTATGATGACAAGGGCATGGAACAATGTGATGAGAGGGTTCATGGAACATTGTGATTCCAAGGGTTATGGAGCTTTGTGATGACAAAAGTCATGGAGCATTTTGATGTCAAGGGCGTGGTGCATTGTGATGAGAAGGGCAGGGAGCATTTTGATGACAGGGTCATGCAGCAATTTGATGAAAAGTGTAATGGAACATTTTGTTGACAGGGTTATAGAGCATTGTGATGTCAGGGGTCATGGAGCTTTGGGATGAAAAGAGTCATGGAGCATTTTGATGACAGGGTTTATGGAACATTGTGATGTCAGGGGTCATGGAACATTGTGATGATAGGGGGATGTAGCATTGTGATGACAGGGGTCATGGAACATTGTGATTACAGGGGTGAGGGAGTATTGTGATGACTAGTGATGGAACATTGTGATATCTCTGTTGAGAGAGCATTTTGATGAGAAGTGCATGGAGCATTGTGATTACAAGGTTTATGGAGCATTACAATGACAAGGTTGTGGACCGTTGTGATGAAAATCACGTGGCACATTGTGATGACAAGGGTCATGGAGCATTGTTCTGACAAAGGCATGGAGCATTGTGATGACAAGGGTCACGTAGCATTGTGATGAAAAGTTCATGGAGTATTGTGGTTACAAAGGTCACAGAGCCTTGTGATGATGTGGGCATGGACCACTGTGATGACAAATGTTATGAAGCATTGTGATGACTGGAGTCACAGAGCATTGTGATGACAGGGGTCATGGAGCATTGTGATGACAAGGGCATGGAGCATTGTGATGACAGGGGCATGGAGCATTGGTCTGACAAGTTTAATAGATTATTGTGATGACAGTGGGCATGGGGCATTGTGATGACAAGGGCATGGGGCATTGTGATGAGAAGGTCATGGAGTATTGTGAAGACAGGTGTCAGGGAGCATTGTGATGACATATGTCATGGTCCATTGTGATGAAAATGGCATGGAGCATTGTGATGCCAAATGTAATGGAGGATTGTGATGACAAATATAATGGAGCATTGTGATGACTAGGGCTTGGAGCATTATGATGACAAGGGCCATTGAAAATTTTCATAAAAAGGTCGTGAAGCATTGTGATGACAAGGTGCTGGAGCATTGTGATGAGAAAACCATGGAGCCTTGTGAGACAAGTCTCATGGAGCATACTGATGAAAAGGGGCATGGAGCGTTGTGATTAGAGTGTCTTGGAAAATTGTGATGACAAGGGCATGGAGCATTCTGATGAGAAGGCCAAGGAGCAGTCTGATGACATGCGTCATTGAGCTTTTTGATGACAAGGGCATGGAGCATTGTAATTACAGGCGTCTTGGAGCATTGTGATGAAAAAGGCATGGATCATTGTGATTAAAAAGGCATGGAGCCTTGTCATGACAGGGTTCAAGGAGCATACAGAGAACAAGTGTCTGGGAGCATTTTGATGACAAGTGTATTGAGCATTGTGATGACAAAGGTCATGGAGCATTGTGATGAGAAGACCATAGATAATAGTGATGACGAGCTTCATGGGGCATTGTGATGACAAGTGTTATGGAATATTGTGATCACAAGGGTTTGGAGCAGTGTTATGACAGAGGTCATGGAGCATTTTGATTTCATTGTGATGACAATAGCCTGAAGCATTATGATGATGGGCATGGTGCATTGTGATGACAGGGTTCATGGACCATTGAGATAAAAAGGGACATGGAGCATTGTGATTACAGGGGTCTTGGAGCATTGTCATGAGAATGGTCATGGAGCCTTGTGATGACAAGGCCATGGAACATCTTGATGGCAGGGGTCATGGAGCATTGTGATGGCAGGGGTCATGGAGCATTGTGATGGCAAGGGCATGGAACATTCTGATGACATGCATCATGGAGCTTTGTGATGACAAGGGCATGGAGCACTGTGATTACAGGGGTCTTGGAGCATTGTGATGACAAGGGTCATGGAGCCTTGTGATGACAAGGCCGTGGAACGTTGTGATGGCAGGGGTCATGGAGCATTGTTATGACAGGGGTAATGGAGCATTGTGATGACAAGGGCATGGAACATTTGTCTGAAAAGTTTCATGGATTATTGTGATGAGAGTGGGCATGGAGCATTGTGATGACAAGGGCACGGAACACAGTGATACATGGGTCATGGAGGATTGTAATGACAAGGGCATGGAGCATTGTGATGAGAAGGGCATCGAGCAGTGTGATGACAAGCACCATGGAGCTTTTTGATGACAATTGCATGGAACAATGTGATGAGAGGTTTCATGGAGTATTGTGATGACAATGGCATGGAGCATTGTGATGCCAAGGGTCATGGAGCTTTGTGATGACAAAGGTCATGGAGCATTTTGATGACAAGTGCGTGGTGCATTGTGATGAGAAGGGCAGGGAGCATTGTGATGACATTGTCATGGACCAATTTGATCAAAAGGGTCATGGAACATTTTGATGAGAGGCGTTATGTAACATTGTGATGTCAGGGGTCATGGAGCATTTTGATGAAAAGGGTCATGGAGCATTTTGATGACAGGGGTTATGGAACATTGTGATGTCAGGGATCATCGAACATTGTGATGATAAGTGCATGTAGCATTGTGATGACAGGAGTCATGGAACATTGTGATGACAGGGTTGAGGGAGTATTGTGATGAATAGTGATGTAACATTGTGATATCAGTGGTGAGAGAGCATTTTGATTTGAAGTGCATGGAGCATTGTGATGACAAGGTTTATGGAGCATTGTGATGACAAGATTGTGGAGCACTGTGACGACAAGCGCATGGTGCATTGTGATGACATGGGTCATGGAGCATTGTGCTGACAAGCGCATGGAGCATTGTGATGACAAGGGTCATGGAGCATTGTGCTGAGAAAGGCATAGAGCATTGTGATGACAAGGGTCAAAGAGCATTGTGATGAAAAGTTCATGAAGCATTGTGATTAAAATGGTCACAGAGACTGTTGATGACAAGGGCATGGACCATTGTGATGACAATGGTCATGAAGCCTTGTGATGACTGGAGTCACGGAGCATTGTGATGACAGGGGTCATGGAGCATTGTGATAACAAGGGCATGGGGCATTGTGATGACAAGGGCATGGAGCATTGGTCTAATAAGTTTCATGGCTTATTGCGATGACAGTTGGAATGGCGCATTGTGATGACAAGGGCATGGAGCATTGTGATGACCAGGTCATTCATTATTGTGAAGACAGGTGTCAGGGAGCATTGTGATGACATATGTAATGGCCCATTGTGATGACAATGCCATGGAGCATTGTGATGCCAAGTGTCATGGAGGATTCTGATGACAAAGGTAATGGAGCATTGTGATGACAATGTCTTGGAGCATTGTGATGACAAGGGTCAGGGAGCATTGTGCTGACAAGTGCATGGAAAATTGTGATGACAAGGGACATGGAGCATTCTGATGACAAGCTTGTGGAGTATTTTGATGACAATGGCATGGAGCATTGGGATGAAAACGGCATAGTGCATTTTGATGAAAAAGGCATGGAGCCTTTTTGTGACAGGGTTCAAGGAGCATTCTGATGACAAGTGTCAGGGAGCATTGTGATGACAAGTGTATCGAGAATTGTGATGACAAAGGTCATGGAGCATTGTGATGAAAAGGGCATGGAGTATTGTGATGACAGGCATCATGGAGCATTGTGATGACAAGTGTTATGGAACACTGTGATCACAAGGGTTTGGAGCATTGTGATGACAGAGGTCATGGATCATTTTGATTTCAAGGAGCATGGAGCATTGTGATGACAAGGGCATGGAGCAATGTGATCCCAAGGTTCATGGAGGATTGTGATGGCAATGGTAATGGAGTATTGTGATGACAAGTGCATAGAACATTGTAATGTCAAGGTCATGTAGCATTTTGCTGACAAAGGCATGGAGCATTTTGATGACAGGTGTCATGGAGCACTGTGATGACAAGCGTCACGGAGCATTGTGATTACAGGGGTCATGGAGCATTGGGATGACAAGGGCATGCATCATTGTGATGACAAGTGTCATGGAGCATTGGGCTGAAAATGTTCATGGAGTATTGTGATGACAGGGGTCATGGAGCATTGTGATGACTAGGGAATGGAGCATTGTGATGACAAGAGTCCCGGATCATTGTGTTGTCAGGTGATATTGAGCGTTGTGATGACTGTGGTCATGGAGCATTGTGATGATATTGGTCATGGAGCATTGTGATGAGAAGGTCATGGAGCATTGGGCTGAAAATGTTCATGGAGTATTGTGATGACAGGGTTCATGGAGCATTGTGATGATAAGGGAATGGAGCATTTTGATGACAATGTCCTGGAGCATTGTGATGAGAAGACCATGGAGCCATGTGATGACAAGTCTCATGGAGCATTCTGATGAAAAGGGGCATGGACCATTGTGATTACAGGGGTCTTGGAGCATTGTGATGACAAGGGCATGGAGCATTGTGATGAGAAGGCCATGGAGCATTCTGATGACCTGCATCATGGAGCTTTGTGATGACAAGGGCATGGAGCATTGTGATTACAGGGGTCTTGGAGCATTGTGATGAAAATGGCATGGATCATTGTGATGAAAAAGGCATGGAGCCTGGTCATGAAAGGATTCAGGGAGCATACTGATGGCAAGAGTCAGGGAGCATTGTGATGACATGTGTATTGCGCATTGTGATGACAAATGTCATGGGGCATTGTGATGAGAAGTCCATGGATAATTGTGATGACTAGCGTCATGGGGTATTGTGATGACAAGTGTTATGGCACATTGTGATCACAAGGGTTTGGAGCATTGTGATGACAGAGGTCATAGAGCATTTTGATTTCATTGTGATGACAAGAGCATGAAGCATTATGATGATGGGCATGGTGCATTGTGATGACAGGGTTCATGGAGCATTGTGATGAAAGGTGGCATGGAGCTTTGGTCTGACAAGTTTCATGGATTATTTTGATGACAGTGGGCATGGCACATTGTGATGACAAGGGCATGGAGCATTGTGATGACAAGGTCATGGAGTATTGTGAAGACAGGTGTCAGGGAGCATTGTGATGACATATGTCATGTTCCATTGTGATGACAATAGCACGGAGCATTGTGATGCCAAGTGTCATGGAGGATTGTTGTGACAAAGGTAAAGGAGCATTGTGATGATAAGCGCATGGAGCATTGAGATGACAAGGGCCACTGATAATTTTAATGTCCATGTCCTGAAACATTGTGATGACAAGCGCATGGAGCTTCCTATGACAGGGGTCATGGAGCATTGCGATGACAAGTGCATGGAGTATTGTTATGACAAGAGCATATAACATTGTGATTAGAAGTGCCATGGAGCATTGTGATGACATGGACATGGAGAATTGTGAGGACAAGGGACATTGAGCTTTGAGATGACCAGGGAATGGAGCATTGTGATGGCAAAACAGTGGAGCATTGTGATGAGAAGACCATGGGTAATTGTGATGACGAGCACCATGGAGCACTGTAATGACAAGGGGCATGAAGCATTGTGATGACAGGTGTCAGGGAGCATTGTGATGACAGGGGTCATGGAGCATTGTGATGACAAGGGCATGGAGCATTGTGATGACAAGGGTACGGAACATTGTGATGAAAAGTGCCATTGAGAATTTTGATGATAAAGTCGTGAAGCATTGTGATGACAAACACTTGGAGCTTGCTATGACAGGGGTCATGGAACATTGCAATGACAAGTGCATGGAGAATTGTGATGAAACGAGCATGTAACTTTGTGATGAGAAGTGTCATGTAGCATTGTGATGACAAGTACGTGGAGAATTGTTATGACAAGGGACATGGAGCATTATGATAACCAGGGAATGGAGCATTGTGATGACAGGGGTCATGGAGCATTATTATGACAAGGGCCATGGTGCATTCTGATATAAGATATCACTTATGAAGGGAATGTAAACCTGGCTACATATGAACTGAATTAGGAAAGAGAACAGAGTCTCAGATTTTGAAAACACTCTTATGCTTGCTTAAGGGGGAAGGAGAGGTGGGGAGACACACAAAACCAGAGTTTGATATTAACACAGGTACCGTTCCATAATACAAATACAGAAGAGACAAGCCCGACTCCTTCCTCAGTGAATGGGACTCAACACCCCTATTCCCCACAGAGAAATATATCTGAATAGTAAGGATCTTAAAACCTATGTATTGATATGTCTCCATAAGAAAACCAAGTGTGTCTAGAATGACATAAACACGGCAGTGAGAATCAGCTCAAACCCACTATAAAAAGGAATTTCAAAACAAAACAAAGAAACAGTGAAATTCTTACACAACACCTTCAGGGGTTCTGATGAAACTTGGAATGACCCTATCTACAACAACAGCTGGATGTGGCATAAGGCTGTTCACCTGGGACTGAGAGGATTGGTGAGATTGGGTGAGAAAATGCAGACGCTTTAAAGCAATAATGCCTGCCACTGATTCCATGGTTCCCAACTCTCCAGGTAGAAGGGAATATCACTACAGTTATAACATGTATGGGAAACCTAGAGAGTGGACACCCTCTAATGGTGAAAGGTTTCTAAAACTCTACTAATTTTTTTCTCTCCATGTGCTGCAGCTTGACATTCCAACTGCTTTAATATCAATCTCCCAACTGGGAGAGTCAGCCCCTATAACCTCCTGGTTCGCACAGTTGGCACATTGTGCAGAGGATATAAGGGAAGAGGGAGAACCAATGAGAGAGTAGCTGTAGGCATTTGGACGGCCACATGTCACTCTAATTTCCCATCACGAAGAAGATTTAACCAAACTCTCAGCCTGCCCCACCCCCATAACTAGTATAGGTCCTGAAGCAAAATTGTGGGTTTAAGGTCAGCTCACAAAAACACAAGTTGAAAAATGGAGCTCAGGGGCACAGCAATTCACTAACTTGCAGAGTTATACAGGACTACTCTCTTCCAAAAATCTGTTGAGGAAAAGCCATGGGGTGGACTTGAAAATGAGGGAGATTTGCACGAAACAGATTTCCAGAAGTACATTGGAATCGCCTTTAAACACAGGAAAAGCATCACAACTTCGACAATTATGGAATTGTCCATAAAGGGCGCATGCGTTTTCTCCTGAATATATTCAGGAGAAAACGCATACACCCATTTTGGCCAACCAAGCAACCGCACAATGCAAATCTGCACTACAAAGAAGTATCACTTCCCACCAGTCAAAAGGGATATCCGTAAAATGTGTAAAAACCAGAAAGGCAAGAGGGGCTCTAGAGAACAGGGAGCCTTGTTATGCTGATGGGTGGGATGCAGATTGCCAACAGCCACTCTGGAGGAGTGCACTGTGTTCCCTAAAAGAATTAAACAACAGAGCTTCACAACCTAAGGCACTTCCAGTCATGGGAATATACCTTGAGGAAATTGAAAATCAATAAGACACAGCCAACCCAAAATATAGGGCAGCACTGCTTACAAGAACCTCGACTTCGGGACACCTTAAATATCCCAGTAAAGACAAAAATAGTAAAGAAATTGTGGTACATACGTACGATGGAATATCCCTCAGCCATGAAATCAATGTCATAAGGCCAGTAGCAGCATAATGAGTGGATTCATGTACGATGATTCTAACTGAAATAAGTCACACAGAAAAAGAAACTTATCATAAGATATCACTTATGAAGGTCTTGTAAACATGGCTACACATGAACTGAATTAGGAAAGAGAAGAGTCTCACATTTAGAAAACACTCTTATGCCTGCTCAAGAGGAAAGGAGAGGTGGGGTGATGCATAAAACCAGAGTTTGATATTAGCACAGGTACGGTTGCATAATCCAAATACAAAAGAGACAAGACCTACTCTTTCCTCACTGAACGGGGCTCAACACCCCTATTCCCCGCAGAGTAGTATATCTGACTAGTAAGAATCTTAAAACCTATGTATTGATATGTCTCCATAAGGGAACCAAGTGTGTCTAGAATGACATAAACACGGCAGAGAGAATCAGCTGAAACCCACTATAAAAATGAATTTCAAAACAAAACAAATAAACAGTGAAATTCTTACACAATACCTTCAGGGGTTCTGATGAAACCTGGAATGACCCTATCTACAACGACAGCTTGATGGGGCATAAGGCTGGTCACTTGGGACTGGGAGGATTGGTGAGATTGGGCGAGAAAATGCAGACTGTTTAAAGCAATAATACCTGGCACCCATTCCATGGGTCCCGACTCTCCAGGTAGAAGGGAATATCACTACAGTTATAACATGTATGGGAAACCTAGAGAATGGACACCATCTGATGGTGAAAGGTTTCTAAAACTCTACTAATTTTTTTTATTTCCTTGTGCACCAGTTTGACATTCCAACTGCTTTAGTATCAATCGCCCCAATTGAAGAGTCAGCACCTATAACCTCCTGGTTCGCACAGTTGGCACGTTGTGTAGAGGATATAAGGGAAGAGGGAGAAACAATTAGAGAGTAGCTGTAGGCATTTGGATGGCCACATGTCACTCTAAATTCCCGTCACGAAGAAGAATTAACAAACTCTGAGCCAGCCCCCACAATGGAACCAGTATAGGTCCTGAAGCAAAATTGTGGATTGGCAGTCAGCTCACAAAAATGCGAGTTGAAAAATGGAGCTCAGGGGCACAGCAATTCACTAACTTGCAGAGTTATAAAGGACTACTCTCTTCCAAAAATCTGTTGAGAGAAAGCCATGAGGCGGACTTGAAAATGAGCAGAAGTGCACGAAACAGATTTCCAGAAGTACATTGGAATCGCCTTTAAACACAGGAAAAGCATCACAACTTCGACAATTATGGAATTGTCCATAAAGGGCGCATGCGTTTTCTCCTGAATATATTCAGGAGAAAACGCATACGCCGATTTTGGCCAACTAAGCAACCGCACAATGCAAATCTGCACTACAAAGAAGTATCATTTCCAACCGGTCAAAAGGGACATCAGTAAAATGTGTAAAAACAAGAAAGGCAAGACAGGATCTCAGAACAGGGAGCCATGTTATGCGGATGGGTGGGATGTAAATTGCCAACAGCCACTCTGGAGGAGTGCATTGTGTTCCCAAAAAGAAGTAAACAACAGTGCTTCACAACCTAAGGCACTTCCAGTCACGGAAATATACCTTGGGAAAATTGAAAATCAATAAGACACAGCCACCCCAAAATTTATGGCAGCACTGCTTACAAGAACCTCGACTTCGGGACACCTTATAAATACCAGGAAAGACAAAAAAAGGTAAAGAAATTGTGGTACATACGTATGATGGAATATCCCTCAGCCATGAAGTCAATGTCATAAGGCCAGTAGCAGCATCATGACGGGATTCATGTACGATGATTCTAACTGAAAAAATCACACACAAAAATAAACTTATCATAAGATATCACTTATGAAGGGTATATAAACATGGCTACACATGGAAGGAATTAGGAAATGGAACAGAGTCTCATATTTAGAAAACACTCTTATGCATGCTTAAGGGGAAAGCAGAGGTGGGGTGATGAATAAAACCAGAGTTTGATATTAGCACAGGTATGGTTCCATAATCCAAATACAGAATAGACAAGACCTACTACTTCCTCTGTGAACGGGACTCAAAACCCCAAATTTCCCGCAGAGGAATATATCTTACTAGTATGAATCTTAAAACCTATGTATTGATATGTCTCCGTAAGGGAATCAAGTGTGTCTAGACTGGCATAAACATGGCAGCGAGAATCAGCTCAAACCCACTAGAAAAGGAAATTCAAAAACAAAACAAAAAACAGGGAAATTCTTTACAATTCCTTCAGGGTCTCTGATGAAACCTAGAATGACCCTATCTACAACGACAGCTGGATGTGGCATAAGGCTGGACACTTGGGACTGAGAGGGTTGGTGAGAGTAGGTGAGCAAATGCAGACCCTTTAAAACAATAATATGTGGCACCCATTCCATGGGTCTCAACTCTCCAGGTTGAAGGAACTATTACTACAGCTATAACATGTACGGAAAACCTAGAGAACGGACACACTGTGAATACGAAGGTTTCTAAAACTCAAAGAATAGTCCCTCTCCTGGTGCTCCGGTTTGACTTTCCAACTGCTTTATTATCAGTCTCCCAACTTGAAACGACAGCTACTTTAACCTGCTGGTTCGCACAGGTTGCCAATTTGGCAGAGGATGAAAGGGAAGAGGGAGAACCAATGAGAGAGTAGCTGTTAGGTATTTGGACGGGCACATGTCACTCTAATTTCCCGGTAGGAAGAAGAATTAACAAAAGTCTCAGCCACCCACCGGGAACCAGTATAGGTCCTGAACCAAAATTTTGGACTTGCGTTCAGCTCACAAAAAACGAGTTGAAAAATGGAGCTCAGGGGCACAGCAATTAAAAACTGGCAGAGTAATAAAGGACAACTACCGTCCAAAAATCTGTTGAGGGAAGGAAACGAGGCAGATTTGAAAGGCAGGCAGAATAGCAGGAAACAGATTTCAAGAGGTACGTTGGAATCGCCTTTAAAGCACAGGAACAGGGGCACAACTTCGACAATAATGCACTTGGCCAAAAAGGGCGTATGCGTTTTCACCTGAATATATTCAGGAGAAAACGCATACGCCCTTTTTGGCCAAGCAAGCAAGCGGGCAATGCAAATCTGCACTACAAAGAAGTACCACTTCCCACCGGTCAAAAGGGACATCCACAAAATGTGTAAAAACCAGAAAGGCAAGACAGGCCCTGGAGAACAGGGAGCCTTGTTATGCTGATGGGCGGGATGTAACTTGCCAATTGCCTCTCTGGAGGAGTGCATTGTGTTCCCTAAAACAAGTAAAGAACAGAGCTACAGAGCCAAGGGCACTTCCACTCTGGGAATATACCTTGGGAAAACTGAAAATCAATAAGACAGAGCCACCCCAAAATTTAGGGCTGCACTTCTTACAAGGACCTCAACTTGGGTACACCTTAAATATCCCAGGAAATATAAAAATGGTTCAAAAAATTGTGGTACTTACGTACGATGGAATATCCCTCAGCCATGAAATCAATGTCATAAGACCAGTAGCAGCAAAATGGGTGGAATCAGGTACGATCATTCTAAGTGAAATAAGTCACACAGAAAAAGAAACTTATCATAAGATATCACTTATGAAGATCCTGTACACATGGCTACACTTGAACTGAGTTAGGAAAGAGAACAGTGTCTCACATTTAGAAAACACTCTTATGCCTGCTTAAGGGGGAAGGAGAGGTGGGGTGATGCATAAAACCAGAGTTTGATATAAGGACAGGTACCGTTCCAAAAACCAACTATGGAATAGACAAGACCTACACCTTCCTCAATGAAAGGGACTCAAAACCCCATATTTCCCACAGAGGAATATATCTGACTAGTAAGAATCTTAAAACCTATGTATTGATATGTCACCGTAAGGGAATCAAGAGTGTCTAGAATGGCATAAACATGGCAGCGAGAATCAGCTCAAACCCACTATAAAAAGGAATTTCAAAAACAAAACAAAAAAACTGGGAAATTCTTTACAATTCCTTCAGGGTCTCTGATGAAACCTGGAATGACCCTATATACAACGACAGCTGGATGTGGCATAAGGCTGGACACTTGGGACTGAGAGGATTGGTGAGATTGGGTGAGCAAATGCAGACCCTTTAAAGCAATAATGCATGGCACCCATTCCATGGGTCCCAACTCGCCAGGTTGAAGGGAATATTACTACAGTTATAACATGTACGGGAAACCTAGAGAACGGACACACTGTGAATATGAAAGGTTTCTAAAACTCAACAAATAGTCCCCCTCCTGGTGCTCTGGTTTGACTTTCCATCTGCTTTACTATCAATCTCCCAACTTGGAGAGACAGCCCCTTTAACCTTCTGGTTCGCACAGGTTTCCAATTTGGCAGAGGATGAAAGGGAAGAGGGAGAACCAATGAGAGAGTAGCTGTTAGGCATTTGGACGGGCACATATCACTCTAACTTCCCGGCAGGAAGAAGAATTAACCAAAGTCTCAGCCCCCCACCGGGAACCAGCATAGGACCTGAACCAAAATGTTGGAGTTGCGGTCCACTCACCAAAAACGAGTTGAAAAATGGAGCTCAGGGGCACAGCAATTCACAAACTGGCCGAGTAATAAAGGACAACTATCGTCCAAAAATCTGTTGAGGGAAGGCAATAAGGCGGACTTGAAAGCGAGGCAGAATAGCAGGAAACAGATTTCAACAGGCACGTTGGAATCGCCTTTAAAGCACAGGAAGAGGGGCACAACTTCGACAATGATGCACTTGGCCAAAAAGGGTGTATGCGTTTTCTCCTGAATATATTCAGGAGAAAACGCATATGCCCTTTTGGCCAAGCAAACAAGAGGGCAATGCAAATCTGCACTACAAAGAAGTATCACTTCTCACCGGTCAAAAGGGACATCCAGAAAATGTGTAAAAACCAGAGAGGCAAGACATGCCCTGGAGAACAAGGAGCCTTGTTATGCAGATGGGCGGGATGTAAATTGCCAACTGCCTCTCTGGAGGAGTGCATTGTGTTCCCTAAATGAAGTAAAGAACAGAGCTACAGAGCCAAGGGCTCTTCCAGTCTAGGGAATATACCTTGGAAAAATTGAAAATCAATAAGACAGAGCCACCCCAAAATTTAGGGCTGCACTGCTTACAAGGACCTCAACTTGGGTACACCTTAAATATCCCAGGAAATATAAAAATGGTTCAAAAAATTGTGGTACTTACGTACGATGGAATATCCCTCAGCCATGAAATCAATGTCATAAGACCAGTAGCAGCAAAATGGGTGGATTCAGGTACGATGATTCTAAGTGAAATAAATCACACAGAAAAAGAAACTTATCATAAGATATCACTTATGAAGATCCTGTAAACATGGCTACACTTGAACTGAGTTAGGAAAGAGAACAGTGTCTCACATTTAGAAAACACTCTTATGCCTGCTTAAGGGGGAAGGAGAGGTGGGGTGATGCAGAAAACTAGAGTTTGATATAAGCACAGGTAACGTTCCAGAAACCAACTATGGAATAGACAAGACCTACACCTTCCTCAGTCAAAGGGACTCAAAACCCCATATTTCCCGCAGAGGAATATATCTGACTAGTAAGAATCTTAAAACCTATGTATTGATATGTCTCCGTAAGGGAATCAAGTGTGTCTAGACTGGCATAAACATGGCAGCGAGAATCAGCTCAAAGCCACTATAAAAAGGAATTTCAAAAACAAAACAAAAAAACAGGGAAATTCTTTACAATTCCTTCAGTGTCTCTGATGAAACCTGGAATGACCCTATCTACAATGACAGCTGGATGTGGCATAAGAAGGGACACTTGGGACTGAGACGATTGGAGAGATTGGGTGAGCAAATGCAGAACCTTTAAAGCACAAATGCCAGGCACCCATTCCATGGGTCCCAACTCTTCAGGTTGAAGGGAATATTACTGCAGCTATAACATGTTCGGGAAACCTAGAGAACAGACACACTGTGAATACGAAAGGTTTCTAAAACTCAATGAATAGTCACTCTCCTGGTGCTCCGGTTTGACTTTCCATCTGCTTTACTATCTATCTGCCAACTTGGAGAGACAGCCCCTTTAACCTCCTGTTTCGCACAGGTTGCCAATTTGGAAGAGGATGAAAGGGAAGAGGGAGAACCAATGAGAGAGTAGCTGTTAGGCATTTGGACGGGCACATATCACTCTAACTTCCCGGCAGGAAGAAGAATTAACCAAAGTCTCAGCCCCCCACCGGGAACCAGCATAAGTACTGAACCAAAATGTTGGACTTGCGGTCACCTCACCAAAAACGAGTTGAAAAATGGAGCTCAGGGGTACAGCAATTCACAAACTGGCCGAGTAATAAAGGACAACTATCGTCCAAAAATCTGTTGAGGGAAGTCAACGAGGTGGACTTGAAAGCGAGGCAGAATAGCAGGAAACAGATTTCAAGAGGTATGTTGGAATCGCCTTTAAAGCACAGGAAGAGGGGCACAACTTCGACAATGATGCACTTGGCCAAAAAGGGCGTATGCGTTTTCTCCTGAATATATTCAGGAGAAAACGCATATGCCCTTTTTGACCTAGCAAGCAAGCGGGCAATGCAAAACTGCACTACAAAGAAGTATCACTTCCCACAGGTCAAAAGGGACATCCACAAAATGTGTAAAAACCAGAAAGGCAAGACAGGCCCTGGAGAACAGGGAGCCTTGTTATGCTGATGGGCGGGATGTAAATTGCCAACTGCCTCTCTGGGGGAGTGCATTGTGTTCCCTAAAACAAGTAAAGAACAGAGCTACAGAGTCAAGGGCACTTCCAGTCTAGGGAATATTCCTTGGGAAAACTGAAAATCAATAAGACAGAGCCACAACAAAATTCAGGGCTGCACTGCTTACAAGGACCTCAACTTGGGTACACCTTAAATATCCCAGGAAATATAAAAATGGTTCAAAAAATTGTGGTACTTACGTACGATGGAATATCCCTCAGCCATGAAATCAATGTCATAAGACCAGTAGCAGCAAAATGGGTGGATTCAGGTACGATGATTCTAAGTGAAATAAGTCACACAGAAAAAGAAACTTATCATAAGATATCACTTATGAAGATCCTGTATACATGGCTACACTTGAACTGAGTTAGGAAAGAGAGCAGTGTCTCACATTTAGAAAACACTCTTATGCCTGCTTAAGGGGGAAGGAGAGGTGGGGTGATGCATAAAACCAGAGTTTGATATAAGCACAGGTACCGTTCCAAAAACCAACTATGGAATAGACAAGACCTATACCTTCCTCAGTGAAAGGGACTCAAAACCCCATATTTCCTGCAGAGGAATATATCTGACTAGTAAGAATCTTAAAACCTATGTATTGATATGTCTCCATAAGGGAATCAAGTGTGTCTAGACTGGCATAAACATGGCAGCGAGAATCAGCTCAAACACACTCTAAAAAGGAATTTCAAAAACAAAACGAAAAAACTGGGAAATTCTTTACAATTCCTTCAGGGTCTCTGATGAAACCTGGAATGACCCTATCTACAACGACAGCTGGATGTGGCATAAGGCTGGACACTTGGGACTGAGAGGATTGGTGAGATTGGTTGATCAAATGCAGACACTTTAAAGCACAAATGCCTGGCACCCATTCCATGGGTCCCAACTCTCCAGGTTGAAGGGAATATTACTACAGTTATAACATGTACGGGAAACCTAGAGAACGGACACACTGTGAATACAATAGGTTTCTAAAACTCAACGAATAGTCCCTCTCCTGGTGCTCCGGTTTGACATTCCATCTGCTTTACTATCCACCTCCCAACTTGGAGAGACAGCCCCTTTAACCTCCTGGTTCGCACAGGTTTCCAATTTGGCAGAGGATGAAAGGGAAGAGGGAGAACCAATGAGAGAGTAGCTGTTAGGCATTTGGACGGGCACATATCACTGTAATTTCCCGGCAGGAAGAAGAATTAACCAAAGTCTCAGCCACCCTCCAGGAACCAGTATAGTTCCTGAACCAAAATTTTGCACTTGCGGTCAGCTCACCAAAAACGAGTTGAAAAATGGAGCTCAGGGGCACAGCAATTCACAAACTGGCCGAGTAATAAAAGACAACTATTGTCCAAAAATCTGTTGAAAGAAGGCAACGAGGCGGACTTGAAAGCGAGGCAGAATAGCAGGAAACAGATTTCAAGAGGTACGTTGGAATCGCCTTTAAAGCACAGGAAGATGGGCACAACTTCGACAATGATGCACTTGGCCAAAAAGTGTGTATGCGTTTTCTCCTGAATATATTCAGGAGAAAACGCATACGCCCTTTTTGGCCAAGCAAGCAAGCGGGCAATGCAAATCTGCACTACAAAGAAGTATCACTTCCCACAGGTCAAAAGGGATATCCACAAAATTATGTAAAAACCAGAAAGGCAAGACAGGCCCTGGAGAACAGGGAGCCTTGTTTTGCTGATGGGCGGGATGTAAATTGCCAACTGCCTCTCTGGAGGAGTACATGGTGTTCCCTAAAACAAGTAAAGAACAGAGCTACAGAGCAAAGGGCACTTCCAGTCTAGGGAATATACATTGGGAAAACTGAAAATCAATAAGACAGAGCCACCCCAAAATTTAGGGCTGCACTGCTTACAAGGACCTCAACTTGGGTACACCTTAAATATCCCAGGAAATATAAAAATGGTTCAAAAAATTGTGGTACTTACGTACGATGGAGTAACCCTCAGCCATGAAATCAATGTCATAAGACCAGTAGCAGCAAAATGGGTGGATTCAGGTACGATGATTCTAACTGAAATAAGTCACACAGAAAAAGAAACTTATCATAAGATATCACTTATGAAGATCCTGTACACATGGCTACACTTGAACTGAATTAGGAAAGAGAACAGTGTCTCATATTTAGAAAACACTCTTACGCCTGCTTAAGGGGGAAGGAGAGGTGGGGTGATGCATAAAACCAGAGTTTGATATAAGCACAGGTACCGTTCCAAAAACCAACTATGGAATAGACAAGACCTATACCTTCCTCAGTGAAAGGGACTCAAAACCCCATATTTCCCGCAGAGGAATATATCTGACTAGTAAGAATCTTAAAACCTATGTATTGATATGTCTCCGTAAGGGAATCGAGTGTGTCTAGACTGGCATAAACATGGCAGCGAGAATCAGCTCAAACCCACTATAAAAAGGAATTTCAAAAACAAAACAAAAAAACTGGGAAATTCTTTACAATTCCTTCAGGGTCTCTGATGAAACTTGGAATGACCCTATCTACAACGACAGCTGGATGTGGCATAAGGCTGGACACTTGGGACTGAGACGATTGGTGAGATTGGGTGAGCAAATGCAGACCCTTTAAAGCAATAATGCATGGCACCAATTCCATGGGTCCCAACTCTCCAGGTTGAAGGGAACATTACTACAGCTATAACATGTACGGGAAACCTAGAGAACAGACACACTGTGAATACGAAAGATTTCTAAAACTCAACGAATAGTCCCTCTCCTGGTGCTCCGGTTTGACTTTACACCTGCTTTACTATCATCCTCCCAACTTGGAGTGACAGCCCCTTTAACCTCCTGGTTCGCACAGGTTGCCAATTTGGCAGAGGATGAAAGGGAAGAGGGAGAACCAATGAGAGAGTAGCTGGTAGGCATTTGAACGGGCACATATCACTGTAATTTCCCGGCAGGAAGAAGAATTAACCAAAGTCTCAGCCCCCCACCGGGAACCAGCATAGGTCCTGAACCAAAATTTCGGACTTGCGGTCACCTCACCAAAAACGAGTTGAAAAATGGAGCTCAGGGGCACAGCAATTCACAAACTGGCCGAGTAATAAAGGACAACTATCGTCCAAAAATATATTGAGGGAAGGCAATGAGGCAGACTTGAAAGCGAGGCAGAATAGCAGGAAACAGATTTCAAGAGGTACGTTGGAATCGCCTTTAAAGCACAGGAAGAGGGGCACAACTTCGACAATGATGCACTTGGCCAAAAAGGGCGTATGCGTTTTCTCCTGAATATATTCAGGAGAAAACGCATACGCCCTTTTTGGCCAAGCAAGCAAGCGGGCAATGCAAATGTGCACTACAAAGAAGTATCACTTCCCACCGGTCAAAAGGGACATCCACAAAATGTGTAAAAACCAGAAAGGCAAGACAGGCCCTGGAGAACAGGGAGCCTTGTTATGCTGATGGGCGGGATGTAAATTGCCAACTGCCTCTCTGGAGGAATACATGGTGTTCCCTAAAACAAGTAAAGAACAGAGCTACGGAGCCAAGGGCACTTCAAGTCTAGGGAATATACCTTGGGAAAACTGAAAATCAATAAGACAGAGCCACCCCAAAATTTAGGGCTGCACTGCTTACAAGGACCTCATCTTGGGTACACCTTAAATATCCCAGGAAATATAAAAATGGTTCAAAAAATTGTGGTACTTACGTACGATGGAATAACCCTCAGCCATGAAATCAATGTCATAAGACCAGTAGCAGCAAAATGGGTGGATTCAGGTACGATGATTCTAACTGAAATAAGTCACACAGAAAAAGAAACTTATCATAAGATATCACTTATGAAGATCCTGTACACATGGCTACACTTGAACTGAGTTAGGAAAGAGAACAGTGTCTCACATTTAGAAAACACTCTTATGCCTGCTTAAGGGGGAAGGAGAGGTGGGGTGATGCATAAAACCAGAGTTTGATATAAGCACAGGTACCGTTCCAAAAACCAACTATGGAATAGACAAGACTTATACCTTCCACAGTGAAAGGGACTCAAAACCCCATATTTCCCGCAAAGGAATATATCTGACTAGTAAGAATCTTAAAACCTATGTATTGATATGTCTCCGTAAGGGAATCAAGTGTGTCTAGACTGGCATAAACATGGCAGCGAGAATCAGCTCAAACCCACTATAAAAAGGAATTTCAAAAACAAAACAAAAAAACTGGGAAAATCTTTACAATTCCTTCACGGTCTCTGATGAAACCTGGAATGACCCTATCTACAACGACAGCTGGATGTGGCATAAGGCTGGACACTTGGGGCTGAGACGATTGGTATGATTGGGTGAGCAAATGCAGACCCTTTAAAGCAATAATGCATGGCACCCATTCCATGGGTCCCAACTCTCCAGGTTGAAGGGAATATTACTACAGCTATAACATGTACGGGAAACCTAGAGAACGGACACACTGTGAATACGAAAGGTTTCTAAAACTCAACGAATAGTCCCTCTCCTGGTGCTCCGGTTTGACTTTACACCTGCTTTACTATCATCCTCCCAACTTGGAGAGACAGCCCCTTTAACATCCTGGTTCGCACAGGTTGCCAATTTGGCAGAGGATGAAAGGGAAGAGGGAGGACCAATGAGAGAGTAGCTGTTAGGCATTTGAACGGGCATATATCACTGTAATTTCCCGGCAGGAATAAGAATTAACCAAAGTCTCAGCCCCCCACAGGGAACCAGCATAGGTCTTGAACCAAAATTTCTGACTTGCGGTCACCTCACCGAAAACGAGTTGAAAAATGGAGCTCAGGGGCACAGCAATTCACAAACTGGCCGAGTAATAAAGGACAACTATCGTCCAAAAATCTGTTGAGGGAAGGCAACGAGGCGGACTTGAAAGCGAGGCAGAATAGCAGGAAACAGATTTCAAGAGGTACGTTGGAATCGCCTTTAAAGCACAGGAAGAGGGGCACAACTTCGACAATGATGCACTTGGCCAAAAAGTGCGTATGCGTTTTCTCCTGAATATATTCAGGAGAAAACGCATACGCCCTTTTTGGCCAAGCAAGCAAGCGGGCAATGCAAATCTGCACTACAAAGAAGTATCACTTCCCACAGGTTAAAAGGGATATCCACAAAAATATGTAAAAACCAGAGAGGCAAGACAGGCCCTGGAGAACAGGGAGCCTTGTTATGCTGATGGGCGGGATGTAAATTGCCAACTGCCTCTCTGGAGGAATACATGGTGTTCCCTAAAACAAGTAAAGAACAGAGCTACGGAGCCAAGGGCACTTCCAGTCTAGGGAATATACCTTGGGAAAACTGAAAATCAATAAGACAGAGCCACCCCAAAATTTAGGGCTGCACTGCTTACAAGGACCTCATCTTGGGTACATCTTAAATATCCCAGGAAATATAAAAATGGTTCAAAAAATTGTGGTACTTACATACGATGGAATATCCCTCAGCCATGAAATCAATGTCATAAGACCAGTAGCAGCAAAATGGGTGGATTCAGGTACGATGATTCTAACTGAAATAAGTCACACAGAAAAAGAAACTTATCATAAGATTTCACTTATGAAGATTCTGTACACATGGCTACACTTCAACTGAGTTAGGAAAGAGAACAGTGTCTCACATTTAGAAAACACTCTTATGCCTGCTTAAGGGGGAAGGAGAGGTGGGGTGATGCATAAAACCAGAGTTTGATATAAGCACAGGTACCGTTCCAAAAACCAACTATGGAATAGACAAGACTTATACCTTCCACAGTGAAAGGGACTCAAAACCCCATATTTCCCGCAAAGGAATATATCTGACTAGTAAGAATCTTAAAACCTATGTATTGATATGTCTCCGTAAGGGAATCAAGTGTGTCTAGACTGGCATAAACATGGCAGCGAGAATCAGCTCAAACCCACTATAAAAAGGAATTTCAAAAACAAAACAAAAAAACTGGGAAATTCTTTACAATTCCTTCAGGGTCTCTGATGAAACCTGGAATGACCCTATCTACAACGACAGCTGGATGTGGCATAAGGCTGGACACTTGGGACTGAGACGATTGGTGAGATTGGGTGAGCAAATGCAGACCCTTTAAAGCAATAATGCATAGCACCCATTCCATGGGTCCCAACTCTCCAGGTTGAAGGGAATATTACTACAGCTATAACATGTACGGGAAACCTAGAGAACGGACACACTGTGAATACGAAAGGTTTCTAAAACTCAACGAATAGTCCCTCTCCTGGTGCTCCGGTTTGACTTTACACCTGCTTTACTATCAACCTCCCAACTTGGAGAGACAGCCCCTTTAACCTCCTCGTTCGCACAGGTTGCCAATTTGGCAGAGGATGAAAGGGAAGAGGGAGAACCAATGAGAGAGTAGCTGTTAGGCATTTGGACGGGCACATATCACTGTAATTTCCCGGCAGGAAGAAGAATTAACCAAAGTCTCAGCCACCCACCGGTAACCAGTATAGGTCCTGAACCAAAATTTTGGACTTGCGGTCAGCTCACCAAAAACGAGTTGAAAAATGGAGCTCAGGGGCACAGCAATTCACAAACTGGCCGAGTAATAAAGGACAACTATCGTCCAAAAATCTGTTGAGGGAAGGCAGCGAGGCAGATTTGAAAGGCAGGCAGAATAGCAGGAAACAGATTTCAAGAGGTACGTTGGAATCGCCTTTAAAGCACAGGAACAGGGGCACAACTTCGACAATAATGCACTTGGCCAAAAAGGGCGTATGCGTTTTCACCTGAATATATTCAGGAGAAAACGCATACGCCCTTTTTGGCCAAGCAAGCAAGCGGGCAATGCAAATCTGCACTACAAAGAAGTACCACTTCCCACCGGTCAAAAGGGACATCCACAAAATGTGTAAAAACCAGAAAGGCAAGACAGGCCCTGGAGAACAGGGAGCCTTGTTATGCTGATGGGCGGGATGTAACTTGCCAATTGCCTCTCTGGAGGAGTGCATTGTGTTCCCTAAAACAAGTAAAGAACAGAGCTACAGAGCCAAGGGCACTTCCACTCTGGGAATATACCTTGGGAAAACTGAAAATCAATAAGACAGAGCCACCCCAAAATTTAGGGCTGCACTTCTTACAAGGACCTCAACTTGGGTACACCTTAAATATCCCAGGAAATATAAAAATGGTTCAAAAAATTGTGGTACTTACGTACGATGGAATATCCCTCAGCCATGAAATCAATGTCATAAGACCAGTAGCAGCAAAATGGGTGGAATCAGGTACGATCATTCTAAGTGAAATAAGTCACACAGAAAAAGAAACTTATCATAAGATATCACTTATGAAGATCCTGTACACATGGCTACACTTGAACTGAGTTAGGAAAGAGAACAGTGTCTCACATTTAGAAAACACTCTTATGCCTGCTTAAGGGGGAAGGAGAGGTGGGGTGATGCATAAAACCAGAGTTTGATATAAGGACAGGTACCGTTCCAAAAACCAACTATGGAATAGACAAGACCTACACCTTCCTCAATGAAAGGGACTCAAAACCCCATATTTCCCACAGAGGAATATATCTGACTAGTAAGAATCTTAAAACCTATGTATTGATATGTCACCGTAAGGGAATCAAGAGTGTCTAGAATGGCATAAACATGGCAGCGAGAATCAGCTCAAACCCACTATAAAAAGGAATTTCAAAAACAAAACAAAAAAACTGGGAAATTCTTTACAATTCCTTCAGGGTCTCTGATGAAACCTGGAATGACCCTATATACAACGACAGCTGGATGTGGCATAAGGCTGGACACTTGGGACTGAGAGGATTGGTGAGATTGGGTGAGCAAATGCAGACCCTTTAAAGCAATAATGCATGGCACCCATTCCATGGGTCCCAACTCGCCAGGTTGAAGGGAATATTACTACAGTTATAACATGTACGGGAAACCTAGAGAACGGACACACTGTGAATATGAAAGGTTTCTAAAACTCAACAAATAGTCCCCCTCCTGGTGCTCTGGTTTGACTTTCCATCTGCTTTACTATCAATCTCCCAACTTGGAGAGACAGCCCCTTTAACCTTCTGGTTCGCACAGGTTTCCAATTTGGCAGAGGATGAAAGGGAAGAGGGAGAACCAATGAGAGAGTAGCTGTTAGGCATTTGGACGGGCACATATCACTCTAACTTCCCGGCAGGAAGAAGAATTAACCAAAGTCTCAGCCCCCCACCGGGAACCAGCATAGGACCTGAACCAAAATGTTGGAGTTGCGGTCCACTCACCAAAAACGAGTTGAAAAATGGAGCTCAGGGGCACAGCAATTCACAAACTGGCCGAGTAATAAAGGACAACTATCGTCCAAAAATCTGTTGAGGGAAGGCAATAAGGCGGACTTGAAAGCGAGGCAGAATAGCAGGAAACAGATTTCAACAGGCACGTTGGAATCGCCTTTAAAGCACAGGAAGAGGGGCACAACTTCGACAATGATGCACTTGGCCAAAAAGGGTGTATGCGTTTTCTCCTGAATATATTCAGGAGAAAACGCATATGCCCTTTTGGCCAAGCAAACAAGAGGGCAATGCAAATCTGCACTACAAAGAAGTATCACTTCTCACCGGTCAAAAGGGACATCCAGAAAATGTGTAAAAACCAGAGAGGCAAGACATGCCCTGGAGAACAAGGAGCCTTGTTATGCAGATGGGCGGGATGTAAATTGCCAACTGCCTCTCTGGAGGAGTGCATTGTGTTCCCTAAATGAAGTAAAGAACAGAGCTACAGAGCCAAGGGCTCTTCCAGTCTAGGGAATATACCTTGGAAAAATTGAAAATCAATAAGACAGAGCCACCCCAAAATTTAGGGCTGCACTGCTTACAAGGACCTCAACTTGGGTACACCTTAAATATCCCAGGAAATATAAAAATGGTTCAAAAAATTGTGGTACTTACGTACGATGGAATATCCCTCAGCCATGAAATCAATGTCATAAGACCAGTAGCAGCAAAATGGGTGGATTCAGGTACGATGATTCTAAGTGAAATAAATCACACAGAAAAAGAAACTTATCATAAGATATCACTTATGAAGATCCTGTAAACATGGCTACACTTGAACTGAGTTAGGAAAGAGAACAGTGTCTCACATTTAGAAAACACTCTTATGCCTGCTTAAGGGGGAAGGAGAGGTGGGGTGATGCAGAAAACTAGAGTTTGATATAAGCACAGGTAACGTTCCAGAAACCAACTATGGAATAGACAAGACCTACACCTTCCTCAGTCAAAGGGACTCAAAACCCCATATTTCCCGCAGAGGAATATATCTGACTAGTAAGAATCTTAAAACCTATGTATTGATATGTCTCCGTAAGGGAATCAAGTGTGTCTAGACTGGCATAAACATGGCAGCGAGAATCAGCTCAAAGCCACTATAAAAAGGAATTTCAAAAACAAAACAAAAAAACAGGGAAATTCTTTACAATTCCTTCAGTGTCTCTGATGAAACCTGGAATGACCCTATCTACAATGACAGCTGGATGTGGCATAAGAAGGGACACTTGGGACTGAGACGATTGGAGAGATTGGGTGAGCAAATGCAGAACCTTTAAAGCACAAATGCCAGGCACCCATTCCATGGGTCCCAACTCTTCAGGTTGAAGGGAATATTACTGCAGCTATAACATGTTCGGGAAACCTAGAGAACAGACACACTGTGAATACGAAAGGTTTCTAAAACTCAATGAATAGTCACTCTCCTGGTGCTCCGGTTTGACTTTCCATCTGCTTTACTATCTATCTGCCAACTTGGAGAGACAGCCCCTTTAACCTCCTGTTTCGCACAGGTTGCCAATTTGGAAGAGGATGAAAGGGAAGAGGGAGAACCAATGAGAGAGTAGCTGTTAGGCATTTGGACGGGCACATATCACTCTAACTTCCCGGCAGGAAGAAGAATTAACCAAAGTCTCAGCCCCCCACCGGGAACCAGCATAAGTACTGAACCAAAATGTTGGACTTGCGGTCACCTCACCAAAAACGAGTTGAAAAATGGAGCTCAGGGGTACAGCAATTCACAAACTGGCCGAGTAATAAAGGACAACTATCGTCCAAAAATCTGTTGAGGGAAGTCAACGAGGTGGACTTGAAAGCGAGGCAGAATAGCAGGAAACAGATTTCAAGAGGTATGTTGGAATCGCCTTTAAAGCACAGGAAGAGGGGCACAACTTCGACAATGATGCACTTGGCCAAAAAGGGCGTATGCGTTTTCTCCTGAATATATTCAGGAGAAAACGCATATGCCCTTTTTGACCTAGCAAGCAAGCGGGCAATGCAAAACTGCACTACAAAGAAGTATCACTTCCCACAGGTCAAAAGGGACATCCACAAAATGTGTAAAAACCAGAAAGGTAAGACAGGCCCTGGAGAACAGGGAGCCTTGTTATGCTGATGGGCGGGATGTAAATTGCCAACTGCCTCTCTGGGGGAGTGCATTGTGTTCCCTAACACAAGTAAAGAACAGAGCTACAGAGTCAAGGGCACTTCCAGTCTAGGGAATATTCCTTGGGAAAACTGAAAATCAATAAGACAGAGCCACAACAAAATTCAGGGCTGCACTGCTTACAAGGACCTCAACTTGGGTACACCTTAAATATCCCAGGAAATATAAAAATGGTTCAAAAAATTGTGGTACTTACGTACGATGGAATATCCCTCAGCCATGAAATCAATGTCATAAGACCAGTAGCAGCAAAATGGGTGGATTCAGGTACGATGATTCTAAGTGAAATAAGTCACACAGAAAAAGAAACTTATCATAAGATATCACTTATGAAGATCCTGTATACATGGCTACACTTGAACTGAGTTAGGAAAGAGAGCAGTGTCTCACATTTAGAAAACACTCTTATGCCTGCTTAAGGGGGAAGGAGAGGTGGGGTGATGCATAAAACCAGAGTTTGATATAAGCACAGGTACCGTTCCAAAAACCAACTATGGAATAGACAAGACCTATACCTTCCTCAGTGAAAGGGACTCAAAACCCCATATTTCCTGCAGAGGAATATATCTGACTAGTAAGAATCTTAAAACCTATGTATTGATATGTCTCCATAAGGGAATCAAGTGTGTCTAGACTGGCATAAACATGGCAGCGAGAATCAGCTCAAACACACTCTAAAAAGGAATTTCAAAAACAAAACGAAAAAACTGGGAAATTCTTTACAATTCCTTCAGGGTCTCTGATGAAACCTGGAATGACCCTATCTACAACGACAGCTGGATGTGGCATAAGGCTGGACACTTGGGACTGAGAGGATTGGTGAGATTGGTTGATCAAATGCAGACACTTTAAAGCACAAATGCCTGGCACCCATTCCATGGGTCCCAACTCTCCAGGTTGAAGGGAATATTACTACAGTTATAACATGTACGGGAAACCTAGAGAACGGACACACTGTGAATACAATAGGTTTCTAAAACTCAACGAATAGTCCCTCTCCTGGTGCTCCGGTTTGACATTCCATCTGCTTTACTATCCACCTCCCAACTTGGAGAGACAGCCCCTTTAACCTCCTGGTTCGCACAGGTTTCCAATTTGGCAGAGGATGAAAGGGAAGAGGGAGAACCAATGAGAGAGTAGCTGTTAGGCATTTGGACGGGCACATATCACTGTAATTTCCCGGCAGGAAGAAGAATTAACCAAAGTCTCAGCCACCCTCCAGGAACCAGTATAGTTCCTGAACCAAAATTTTGCACTTGCGGTCAGCTCACCAAAAACGAGTTGAAAAATGGAGCTCAGGGGCACAGCAATTCACAAACTGGCCGAGTAATAAAAGACAACTATTGTCCAAAAATCTGTTGAAAGAAGGCAACGAGGCGGACTTGAAAGCGAGGCAGAATAGCAGGAAACAGATTTCAAGAGGTACGTTGGAATCGCCTTTAAAGCACAGGAAGATGGGCACAACTTCGACAATGATGCACTTGGCCAAAAAGTGTGTATGCGTTTTCTCCTGAATATATTCAGGAGAAAACGCATACGCCCTTTTTGGCCAAGCAAGCAAGCGGGCAATGCAAATCTGCACTACAAAGAAGTATCACTTCCCACAGGTCAAAAGGGATATCCACAAAATTATGTAAAAACCAGAAAGGCAAGACAGGCCCTGGAGAACAGGGAGCCTTGTTTTGCTGATGGGCGGGATGTAAATTGCCAACTGCCTCTCTGGAGGAGTACATGGTGTTCCCTAAAACAAGTAAAGAACAGAGCTACAGAGCAAAGGGCACTTCCAGTCTAGGGAATATACATTGGGAAAACTGAAAATCAATAAGACAGAGCCACCCCAAAATTTAGGGCTGCACTGCTTACAAGGACCTCAACTTGGGTACACCTTAAATATCCCAGGAAATATAAAAATGGTTCAAAAAATTGTGGTACTTACGTACGATGGAGTAACCCTCAGCCATGAAATCAATGTCATAAGACCAGTAGCAGCAAAATGGGTGGATTCAGGTACGATGATTCTAACTGAAATAAGTCACACAGAAAAAGAAACTTATCATAAGATATCACTTATGAAGATCCTGTACACATGGCTACACTTGAACTGAATTAGGAAAGAGAACAGTGTCTCATATTTAGAAAACACTCTTACGCCTGCTTAAGGGGGAAGGAGAGGTGGGGTGATGCATAAAACCAGAGTTTGATATAAGCACAGGTACCGTTCCAAAAACCAACTATGGAATAGACAAGACCTATACCTTCCTCAGTGAAAGGGACTCAAAACCCCATATTTCCCGCAGAGGAATATATCTGACTAGTAAGAATCTTAAAACCTATGTATTGATATGTCTCCGTAAGGGAATCGAGTGTGTCTAGACTGGCATAAACATGGCAGCGAGAATCAGCTCAAACCCACTATAAAAAGGAATTTCAAAAACAAAACAAAAAAACTGGGAAATTCTTTACAATTCCTTCAGGGTCTCTGATGAAACTTGGAATGACCCTATCTACAACGACAGCTGGATGTGGCATAAGGCTGGACACTTGGGACTGAGACGATTGGTGAGATTGGGTGAGCAAATGCAGACCCTTTAAAGCAATAATGCATGGCACCAATTCCATGGGTCCCAACTCTCCAGGTTGAAGGGAACATTACTACAGCTATAACATGTACGGGAAACCTAGAGAACAGACACACTGTGAATACGAAAGATTTCTAAAACTCAACGAATAGTCCCTCTCCTGGTGCTCCGGTTTGACTTTACACCTGCTTTACTATCATCCTCCCAACTTGGAGTGACAGCCCCTTTAACCTCCTGGTTCGCACAGGTTGCCAATTTGGCAGAGGATGAAAGGGAAGAGGGAGAACCAATGAGAGAGTAGCTGGTAGGCATTTGAACGGGCACATATCACTGTAATTTCCCGGCAGGAAGAAGAATTAACCAAAGTCTCAGCCCCCCACCGGGAACCAGCATAGGTCCTGAACCAAAATTTCGGACTTGCGGTCACCTCACCAAAAACGAGTTGAAAAATGGAGCTCAGGGGCACAGCAATTCACAAACTGGCCGAGTAATAAAGGACAACTATCGTCCAAAAATATATTGAGGGAAGGCAATGAGGCAGACTTGAAAGCGAGGCAGAATAGCAGGAAACAGATTTCAAGAGGTACGTTGGAATCGCCTTTAAAGCACAGGAAGAGGGGCACAACTTCGACAATGATGCACTTGGCCAAAAAGGGCGTATGCGTTTTCTCCTGAATATATTCAGGAGAAAACGCATACGCCCTTTTTGGCCAAGCAAGCAAGCGGGCAATGCAAATGTGCACTACAAAGAAGTATCACTTCCCACCGGTCAAAAGGGACATCCACAAAATGTGTAAAAACCAGAAAGGCAAGACAGGCCCTGGAGAACAGGGAGCCTTGTTATGCTGATGGGCGGGATGTAAATTGCCAACTGCCTCTCTGGAGGAATACATGGTGTTCCCTAAAACAAGTAAAGAACAGAGCTACGGAGCCAAGGGCACTTCAAGTCTAGGGAATATACCTTGGGAAAACTGAAAATCAATAAGACAGAGCCACCCCAAAATTTAGGGCTGCACTGCTTACAAGGACCTCATCTTGGGTACACCTTAAATATCCCAGGAAATATAAAAATGGTTCAAAAAATTGTGGTACTTACGTACGATGGAATAACCCTCAGCCATGAAATCAATGTCATAAGACCAGTAGCAGCAAAATGGGTGGATTCAGGTACGATGATTCTAACTGAAATAAGTCACACAGAAAAAGAAACTTATCATAAGATATCACTTATGAAGATCCTGTACACATGGCTACACTTGAACTGAGTTAGGAAAGAGAACAGTGTCTCACATTTAGAAAACACTCTTATGCCTGCTTAAGGGGGAAGGAGAGGTGGGGTGATGCATAAAACCAGAGTTTGATATAAGCACAGGTACCGTTCCAAAAACCAACTATGGAATAGACAAGACTTATACCTTCCACAGTGAAAGGGACTCAAAACCCCATATTTCCCGCAAAGGAATATATCTGACTAGTAAGAATCTTAAAACCTATGTATTGATATGTCTCCGTAAGGGAATCAAGTGTGTCTAGACTGGCATAAACATGGCAGCGAGAATCAGCTCAAACCCACTATAAAAAGGAATTTCAAAAACAAAACAAAAAAACTGGGAAAATCTTTACAATTCCTTCACGGTCTCTGATGAAACCTGGAATGACCCTATCTACAACGACAGCTGGATGTGGCATAAGGCTGGACACTTGGGGCTGAGACGATTGGTATGATTGGGTGAGCAAATGCAGACCCTTTAAAGCAATAATGCATGGCACCCATTCCATGGGTCCCAACTCTCCAGGTTGAAGGGAATATTACTACAGCTATAACATGTACGGGAAACCTAGAGAACGGACACACTGTGAATACGAAAGGTTTCTAAAACTCAACGAATAGTCCCTCTCCTGGTGCTCCGGTTTGACTTTACACCTGCTTTACTATCATCCTCCCAACTTGGAGAGACAGCCCCTTTAACATCCTGGTTCGCACAGGTTGCCAATTTGGCAGAGGATGAAAGGGAAGAGGGAGGACCAATGAGAGAGTAGCTGTTAGGCATTTGAACGGGCATATATCACTGTAATTTCCCGGCAGGAATAAGAATTAACCAAAGTCTCAGCCCCCCACAGGGAACCAGCATAGGTCTTGAACCAAAATTTCTGACTTGCGGTCACCTCACCGAAAACGAGTTGAAAAATGGAGCTCAGGGGCACAGCAATTCACAAACTGGCCGAGTAATAAAGGACAACTATCGTCCAAAAATCTGTTGAGGGAAGGCAACGAGGCGGACTTGAAAGCGAGGCAGAATAGCAGGAAACAGATTTCAAGAGGTACGTTGGAATCGCCTTTAAAGCACAGGAAGAGGGGCACAACTTCGACAATGATGCACTTGGCCAAAAAGTGCGTATGCGTTTTCTCCTGAATATATTCAGGAGAAAACGCATACGCCCTTTTTGGCCAAGCAAGCAAGCGGGCAATGCAAATCTGCACTACAAAGAAGTATCACTTCCCACAGGTTAAAAGGGATATCCACAAAAATATGTAAAAACCAGAGAGGCAAGACAGGCCCTGGAGAACAGGGAGCCTTGTTATGCTGATGGGCGGGATGTAAATTGCCAACTGCCTCTCTGGAGGAATACATGGTGTTCCCTAAAACAAGTAAAGAACAGAGCTACGGAGCCAAGGGCACTTCCAGTCTAGGGAATATACCTTGGGAAAACTGAAAATCAATAAGACAGAGCCACCCCAAAATTTAGGGCTGCACTGCTTACAAGGACCTCATCTTGGGTACATCTTAAATATCCCAGGAAATATAAAAATGGTTCAAAAAATTGTGGTACTTACATACGATGGAATATCCCTCAGCCATGAAATCAATGTCATAAGACCAGTAGCAGCAAAATGGGTGGATTCAGGTACGATGATTCTAACTGAAATAAGTCACACAGAAAAAGAAACTTATCATAAGATTTCACTTATGAAGATTCTGTACACATGGCTACACTTCAACTGAGTTAGGAAAGAGAACAGTGTCTCACATTTAGAAAACACTCTTATGCCTGCTTAAGGGGGAAGGAGAGGTGGGGTGATGCATAAAACCAGAGTTTGATATAAGCACAGGTACCGTTCCAAAAACCAACTATGGAATAGACAAGACTTATACCTTCCACAGTGAAAGGGACTCAAAACCCCATATTTCCCGCAAAGGAATATATCTGACTAGTAAGAATCTTAAAACCTATGTATTGATATGTCTCCGTAAGGGAATCAAGTGTGTCTAGACTGGCATAAACATGGCAGCGAGAATCAGCTCAAACCCACTATAAAAAGGAATTTCAAAAACAAAACAAAAAAACTGGGAAATTCTTTACAATTCCTTCAGGGTCTCTGATGAAACCTGGAATGACCCTATCTACAACGACAGCTGGATGTGGCATAAGGCTGGACACTTGGGACTGAGACGATTGGTGAGATTGGGTGAGCAAATGCAGACCCTTTAAAGCAATAATGCATAGCACCCATTCCATGGGTCCCAACTCTCCAGGTTGAAGGGAATATTACTACAGCTATAACATGTACGGGAAACCTAGAGAACGGACACACTGTGAATACGAAAGGTTTCTAAAACTCAACGAATAGTCCCTCTCCTGGTGCTCCGGTTTGACTTTACACCTGCTTTACTATCAACCTCCCAACTTGGAGAGACAGCCCCTTTAACCTCCTCGTTCGCACAGGTTGCCAATTTGGCAGAGGATGAAAGGGAAGAGGGAGAACCAATGAGAGAGTAGCTGTTAGGCATTTGGACGGGCACATATCACTGTAATTTCCCGGCAGGAAGAAGAATTAACCAAAGTCTCAGCCACCCACCGGGAACCAGTATAGGTCCTTAACCAAAATTTTGGATTTGCGGTCAGCTCACCAAAAACGAGTTGAAAAATGGAGCTCAGGGGCACAGCAATTCACAAACTGGCCGAGTAATAAAGGACAACTATTGTCCAAAAATCTGTTGAGGGAAGGCAACGAGGCAGACTTGAAAGCGAGGCAGAATAGCAGGAAAGAGATTTCAAGAGGTACGTTGGAATCGCCTTTAAAGCACAGGAAGAGGGGCACAACTTCGACAATGATGCACTTGGCCAAAAAGGGCGTATGCGTTTTCTCCTGAATATATTCAGGAGAAAACGCATACGCCCTTTTTCGCCAAGCAAGCAAGAGGGCAATGCAAATCTGCACTACAAAGAAGTATCACTTCCCACCGGTCAAAAGGGACATCCACAAAATGTGTAAAAACCAGAAAGGCAAGACAGGCCCTGGAGAACAGGGAGCCTTGTTATGCTGATGGGCGGGATGTAAATTGCCAACTGCCTCTCTGGAGGAGTACATTGTATTCCCTAAAACATATAAAGAACAGAGCTGCAGAGCCAAGGGCACTTCCAGTCTAGGGAATATACCTTGGGAAAACTGAAAATCAATAAGACAGAGCCACCCCAAAATTTAGGGCTGCACTGCTTACAAGGACCTCAACTTGGATACACCTTAAGTATCCCAGGAAATATAAAAATGGTTCAAAAAATTGTGGTACTTACGTACGATGGAATATCCCTCAGCCATGAAATCAATGTCATAAGACCAGTAGCAGCAAAATGGGTGGATTCAGGTACGATGATTCTAAGTGAAATAAGTCACAGAGAAAAAGAAACTTATCATAAGATATCACTTATGAAGATCCTGTACACATGGCTACACTTGAACTGAGTTAGGAAAGAGAACAGTGTCTCACATTTAGAAAACACTCTTATGCCTGCTTAAGGGGGAAGGAGAGGTGGGGTGATGCATAAAACTAGAGTTTGATATAAGCACAGGTACCATTCCAAAAACCAACTATGGAATAGACAAGACCTAAACCTTCCTCAGTGAAAGGGACTCAAAACCCCATATTTCCCGCAGAGGAATATATCTGACTAGTAAGAATCTTAAAACCTATGTATTGATATGTCTCCATAAGGGAATCAAGTGTGTCTAGACTGGCATAAACATGGCAGCGAGAATCAGCTCAAACCCACTATAAAAAGGAATTTCAAAAACAAAACAAAAAAACTGGGAAATTCTTTACAATTCCTTCAGGGTCTCTGATGAATCCTGGAATGACCCTATCTACAACGACAGCTGGATGTGGCATAAGGCTGGACACTTGGGACTGAGACGATTGGTGAGATTGGGTGAGCAAATGCAGACCCTTTAAAGCAATAATGCATGGCACCCATTCCATGGGTCCCAACTCTCCAGGTTGAAGGGAATATTACTACAGCTATAACATGTACTGGAAACCTAGAGAACGGACACACTGTGAATACGAAAGGTTTCTAAAACTCAACGAATAGTCCCTCTCCTGGTCCTCCGGTTTGACTTTACACCTGCTTTACTATCATCCTCCCAACTTGGAGAGACAGCCCCTTTAACCTCCTGGTTCGCACAGGTTGCCAATTTGGCAGATGATGAAAGGGAAGAGGGAGAACCAATGAGAGAGTAGCTGTTAGGCATTTGGACGGGCACATATCACTGTAATTTCCCGGCAGGAAGAAGAATTAACCAAGTTCTCAGCCACCCACCGGGAACCAGTATAGGTCCTGAACCAAAATTTTGGACTTGCGGTCAGCTCACCAAAAACGAGTTGAAAAATGGAGCTCAGGGGCACAGCAATTCACAAACTGGCTGTGTAATAAAGAACAACTATCGTCCAAAAATCTGTTGAGGGAAGGCAACGAGGCGGACTTGAAAGCGAGGCAGAATAGCAGGAAACAGATTTCAAGAGGTACGTTGGAATCGCCTTTAAAGCACAGGAAGAGGGGCACAACTTCGACAATGATGCACTTGGCCAAAAAGGGCGTATGCGTTTTCTCCTGAATATATTCAGGAGAAAACGCATACGCCCTTTTTGGCCAAGCAAGCAAGCGGGCAATGCAAATCTGCACTACAAAGAAGCATCACTTCCCACCGGTCAAAAGGGACATCCACAAAATGTGTAAAAACCAGAAAGGCAAGACAGGCCCTGGAGAACAGGGAGCCTTGTTATGCTGATGGGCGGGATGTAAATTGCCAACTGCCTCTCTGGAGGAGTACATTGTGTTCCCTAAAACATATAAAGAACAGAGCTGCAGAGCCAAGGGCACTTCCAGTCTAGGGAATATACCTTGGGAAAACTGAAAATCAATAAGACAGAGCCACCCCAAAATTTAGGGCTGCACTGCTTACAAGGACCTCAACTTGGATACACCTTAAGTATCCCAGGAAATATAAAAATGGTTCAAAAAATTGTGGTACTTACGTACGATGGAATATCCCTCAGCCATGAAATCAATGTCATAAGACCAGTAGCAGCAAAATGGGTGGATTCAGGTACGATGATTCTAAGTGAAATAAGTCACAGAGAAAAAGAAACTTATCATAAGATATCACTTATGAAGATCCTGTACACATGGCTACACTTGAACTGAGTTAGGAAAGAGAACAGTGTCTCACATTTAGAAAACACTCTTATGCCTGCTTAAGGGGGAAGGAGAGGTGGGGTGATGCATAAAACTAGAGTTTGATATAAGCACAGGTACCATTCCAAAAACCAACTATGGAATAGACAAGACCTAAACCTTCCTCAGTGAAAGGGACTCAAAACCCCATATTTCCCGCAGAGGAATATATCTGACTAGTAAGAATCTTAAAACCTATGTATTGATATGTCTCCATAAGGGAATCAAGTGTGTCTAGACTGGCATAAACATGGCAGCGAGAATCAGCTCAAACCCACTATAAAAAGGAATTTCAAAAACAAAACAAAAAAACTGGGAAATTCTTTACAATTCCTTCAGGGTCTCTGATGAATCCTGGAATGACCCTATCTACAACGACAGCTGGATGTGGCATAAGGCTGGACACTTGGGACTGAGACGATTGGTGAGATTGGGTGAGCAAATGCAGACCCTTTAAAGCAATAATGCATGGCACCCATTCCATGGGTCCCAACTCTCCAGGTTGAAGGGAATATTACTACAGCTATAACATGTACTGGAAACCTAGAGAACGGACACACTGTGAATACGAAAGGTTTCTAAAACTCAACGAATAGTCCCTCTCCTGGTGCTCCGGTTTGACTTTACACCTGCTTTACTATCATCCTCCCAACTTGGAGAGACAGCCCCTTTAACCTCCTGGTTCGCACAGGTTGCCAATTTGGCAGAGGATGAAAGGGAAGAGGGAGAACCAATGAGAGAGTAGCTGTTAGGCATTTGGACGGGCACATATCACTGTAATTTCCCGGCAGGAAGAAGAATTAACCAAATTCTCAGCCACCCACCGGGAACCAGTATAGGTCCTGAACCAAAATTTTGGACTTGCGGTCAGCTCACCAAAAACGAGTTGAAAAATGGGGCTCAGGGGCACAGCAATTCACAAACTGGCTGAGTAATAAAGAACAACTATCGTCCAAAAATCTGTTGAGGGAAGGCAACGAGGCGGACTTGAAAGCGAGGCAGAATAGCAGGAAACAGATTTCAAGAGGTACGTTGGAATCGCCTTTAAAGCACAGGAAGAGGGGCACAACTTCGACAATGATGCACTTGGCCAAAAAGGGCGTATGCGTTTTCTCCTGAATATATTCAGGAGAAAACGCATACGCCCTTTTTGGCCAAGCAAGCAAGCGGGCAATGCAAATCTGCACTACAAAGAAGTATCACTTCCCACTGGTCAAAAGGGATATCCAGAAAATGTGTAAAAACCAGAAAGGCAAGACAGGCCCTGGAGAACAGGGAGCATTGTTATGCTGAAGGGCGGGATGTAAATTGCCAACAGCCTCTCTGGAGGAGTACATTGTGTTCCCTAAAACACAAAAAGAAAAGAGCTACAGAGCCAAGGGCACTTCCAGTCTAGGGAATATACCTTGGGATAACTGAAAATCAATAAGACAGAGCCACCCCAGAATTTAGGGCTGCACTGCTTACAAGGACATCAACTTGGGTACACCGTAAATATCCCAGGAAATATAAAAAGGGTTCAAAAAATTGTGGTACTTACGTACGATGGAATATCCCTCAGCCATGAAATTAATGTCATAAGACAAGTAGCAGCAAAATGGGTGGATTCAGGTATGATGATTCTAAGTGAAATAAGTCACACAGAAAAAGAAACTTATCATAAGATATCACTTATGAAGATCCTGTAAACATGGCTACACTTGAACTGAGTTAGGAAAGAGAACAGTGTCTCACATTTAGAAAACACTCTTATGCCTGCTTAAGGGGGAAGGAGAGGTGGGGTGATGCATAAAACCAGAGTTTGATATAAGCACAGGTACCGTTCCAAAAACCAACTATGGAATAGACAAGACCTACAACTTCCTCAGTGAAAGGGACTCAAAACCCCATATTTCCCGCAGAGGAATATATCTGACTAGTAAGAACCTTAAAACCTATGTATTGATATGTCTCTGTAAGGGAATCAAGTGTGTCTAGACTGGCATAAACATGGCAGCGAGAATCAGCACAAACCCACTATAAAAAGGAATTTCAAAAACAAAACAAAAAAACTGGGAAATTCTTTACAATTCCTTCAGGGTCTCAGATGAAACCTGGAATGATCCTATCTACAACGACAGCTGGATGTGACATAAGGAGGGACACTTGGGACTGAGACGATTGGTGAGATTGGGTGAGCAAATGCAGACACTTTAAAGCACAAATGCCTGGCACCCATTCCATGGGTCCCAACTCTCCAGGTTGAAGGGAATATTACTACAGTTATAACATGTACGGGAAACCTAGAGAACGGACACACTGTGAATACGAAAGGTTTCTAAAACTCAACGAATAGTCCCTCTCCTGGTGCTCCGGTTTGACTTTCCACCTGATTTACTATCAACCTCCCAACTTGGAGAGACAGCCCCTTTAACCTCCTGGTTCGCACAGGTTTCCAATTTGGCAGAGGATGAAAGGGAAGAGGGAGAACCAATGAGAGAGTAGCTGTTAGGCATTTGGACGGGCACATATCACTGTAATTTCCCGGCCGGAAGAAGAAT
Organism: Hyperoodon ampullatus; assembly: GCF_949752795.1. Lineage (NCBI taxonomy): Eukaryota > Metazoa > Chordata > Mammalia > Artiodactyla > Ziphiidae > Hyperoodon > Hyperoodon ampullatus. The sequence continues at coordinate 718,448 of NC_136922.1, forward strand.
TAACCAAAGTCTCAGCCACCCACTGGGAACCAGTATAGTTCCTGAACCAAAATTTTGGATTGCGGTCGGCTCACCAAAAACGAGTTGAAAAATGGAGCTCAGCGGCACAGCAATTCACAAACTGGCCGAGTAATAAAGGACAACTATCGTCCAAAATCTGTTGAGGGAAGGCAACGAGGTGGACTTGAAAGCGAGGAAGAATAGCCGGAAACAGATTTCAAGAGGTACGTTGGAATAGCCTTTAAAGCACAGGAAGAGGGGCACAACTTCGACAATGATGCACTTGGCCAAAACGGGCGTATGCGTTTTCTCCTGAATATATTCAGGAGAAAACGCATACGCCCTTTTTGGCCAAGGAAGCAACCGGGCAATGCAAATCTGCAATACAAAGAAGTATCACTTCCCACCGGTCAAAAGGGACATCCACAAAATGTGTAAAAACCAGAAAGGCAAGACAGGCCCTGGAGAACAGGGAGCCTTGTTATGCTGATGGGGGGATGTAAATTGCCAACTGCCTCTCCTGAGGAGTGCATTGTGTTTCTTAAAACAAGTAAAGAACAGAGCTACAGAGCCAAGGGCACTTCCAGTCTATGGAATATACCTTGGGAAAGCTGAAAATCAATAAGACAAAACCTCCCCAAAATTTAGGGCTGCACTGCTTACAAGGACCTCAACTTGGGTACACCTTAAATATCCTAGGAAATATAAAAATGGTTCAAAAAATTGTGGTACTTACGTACGATGGAATATCCCTCAGCCATGAAATCAATGTCATAAGACCAGTAGCAGGAAAATGGGTGGATTCAGGTACGATGATTCTAAGTGAAATAAGTCACAGAGAAAAAGAAACTTATCATAAGATATCACTTATGAAGATCCTGTAAACATGGCTACACTTGAACTGAGTAAGGAAAGAGAACAGTGTCTCACATTTAGAAAACACTCTTATGCCTGCTTAAGGGGGAAGGAGAGGTGGGGTGATGCATAAAACCAGAGTTTGATATAAGCACAGGTACCGTTCCAAAAACCAACTATAGAATAGACAAGACCTACACCTTCCTCAGTGAAAGGGACTCAAAACCCCATATTTCCCGCAGAGGAATATATCTGACTAGTAAGAATCTTAAAACCTATGTATTGATATGTCTCCGTAAGGGAATCAAGTGTGTCTAGACTGGCATAAACATGGCAGCGAAAATCAGCTCAAACCCACTATAAAAAGGAATTTCAAAAACAAAACAAAAAAACTGGGAAATTCTTTACAATTCCTTCAGGGTCTCTGATGAACCCTGGAATGACCCTATCTACAACGACAGCTGGATGGGGCATAAGGCTGGACACTTGGGACTGAGAGGATTGGTGAGAGTGGGTGAGCAAATGCAGACCCTTTAAAGCAATAATGCATGGCACCCATTCCATGGGTCTCAACTCTCCAGGTTGAAGGGAATATTACTACAGTTATAACATGTACGGGAAACCTAGAGAACGGACACACTGTGAATACGAAAGGTTTCTAAAACTCAACGAATAGTCCCTCTCCTGGTGCTCCGGTTTGACTTTCCATCTGCTTTACTATCAACCTCCCAGCTTGGAGAGACAGCCCCTTTAACCTCCTGGTTCGCACAGGTTTCCAATTTGGCAGAGGATGAAAGGGAAGAGGGAGAACCAATGAGAGAGTAGCTGTTAGGCATTTGGACAGACACATATCACTCTAACTTCCCGGCAGGAAGAAGAATTAACCAAAGTCTCAGCCCCCCACCGGGAACCAGCATAGGTCCTGAACCAAAATTTTGGACTTGCGGTCAGCTCACAAAAAACGAGTTGAAAAATGGAGCTCAGGGGCACAGCAATTCACAAACTGGCCAATTAATAAAGGACCAGTATCGTCCAAAAATCTGTTGAGGGAAGGCAACGAAGCAGAGTTGAAAGCGAGGCAGAATAGCAGGAAACAGATTTCAAGAGGTACGTTGAAATCGCATTTAAAGCACAGGAAGAGGGGCACAACTTCGACAATGATGCACTTGGCCAAAAAGGGCGTATGCGTTTTCTCCTGAATATATTCAGGAGAAAACGCATACGCCCTTTTTGGCCAAGCAAGCAAGCGGGCAATGCAAATCTGCACTACAAAGAAGTATCACTTCCCACCGGTCAAAAGGGACATCCACAAAATGTGTAAAAACCAGAAAGGCAAGACAGGCCCTGGAGAACAGGGAGCCTTGTTATGCTGATGGGCGGGATGTAAATTGCCAACTGCCTCTCGGGAGGAGTGCATTGTGTTCCCTAAAACAAGTAAAGAGCAGAGCTACAGAGCCAAGGGCACTTCCAGTCTAGGGAATATACCTTGGGAAAGCTGAAAATCAATAAGACAGAGCCACCCCAAAATTTAGGGCTGCACTGCTTACAAGGACCTCAACTTGGGTTCACCTTAAATATCCCCGGAAATATAAAAATGGTTCAAAAAATTGTGGTACTTACGTACGATGGAATATCCCTCAGCCATGAAATTAATGTCATAAGACCAGTAGCAGCGAAATGGGTGGATTCAGGTATGATGATTCTAAGTGAAATAAGTCACACAGAAAAAGAAACTTATCATAAGATATCACTTATGAAGATCCTGTAAACATGGCTACACTTGAACTGAGTAAGGAAAGAGAACAGTGTCTCACATTTAGAAAACACTCTTATGCCTGCTTAAGGGGGTAGGAGAGGTGGGGTGATGCATAAAACCAGAGTTTGATATAAGCACATGTACCGTTCCAACACCAACTATGGAATAGACAAGACCTACACCTTCCTCAGTGAAAGGGACTCAAAACCCCATATTTCCAACAGAGGAATATATCTGACTTGTAAGAATCTTAAAACCTATGTATTGATATGTCTCCGTAAGGGAATCAAGTGTGTCTAGACTGTCATAAACATGGCAGCGAGAATCAGCTCAAACCCACTATAAAAAGGAATTTCAAAAACAAAACAAAAAAACTCGGAAATTCTTTACAATTCCTTCAGGGTCGCTGATGAAACCTGGAATGACCCTATCTACAATGACAGCTGGATGTGGCATAAGGAGGGACACTTGGGACTTAGACGATTGGTGAGATTGGGTGCGCAAATGCAGACCCTTTAAAGCAATAATGCATGGCACCCATTCCATGGGTCCCAACTCTCCAGGTTGAAGGGAATATTACTACAGTTATAACATGTACGGGAAACCTAGGGAATGGACACACTGTGAATACGAAAGGTTTCTAAAACTCAACGTATAGTCCCTCTCCTGGTGCTTCGGCTTGACTTTCCACCTGCTTTACTATCAACCTCCCAAGTTGGAGAGACAGCCCCTTTAACCTCCTGGTTCGCACAGGTGGCCAATTTGGCAGAGGATGAAAGGGAAGAGGGAGAACCAATGAGAGAGTAGCTGTTAGGCATTTGGACGGGCACATATCACTGTAATTTCCCGGCAGGAAGAAGAATTAACCAAATTCTCAGCCACCCACTGGGAACCAGTACAGGTCCTGAACCAAAATTTTGGATTTGCGGTCGGCTCACCAAAAACGAGTTGAAAAATGGAGCTCAGGGGCACAGCAATTCACTAACTGGCGGAGTAATAAAGGACAAGTATCATCCAAAAATCTGTTGAGGGAAGGCAACGAGGCGGACTTGAAAGCGAGGCAGAATAGCAGGAAACAGATTTCAAGAGGTACGTTGGAATCGCCTTTAAAGCACAGGAAGAGGGGCACAACTTCGACAATGATGCACTTGGCCAAAAAGTGCGTATGCGTTTTCTCCTGAATATATTCAGGAGAAAACGCATACGCCCTTTTTGGCCAAGCAAGCAAGCGGGCAATGCAAATCTGCACTACAAAGAAGTATCACTTCCCACCGGTCAAAAGGGACATCCACAAAATGTGTAAAAACCAGAAAGGCAAGACAGGCCCTGGAGAACAGGGAGCCTTGTTATGCTGAAGGGCGGGATGTAAATTGCCAACTGCCTCTCTGAAGGAGTACATAGTGTTCCCTAAAAGAAGTAAACAACAGAGATACAGAGCCAAGGGCACTTCCAGTCTAGGGAATATACTTTGGGAAAACTGAAAATCAATAAGACAGAGCCACCCCTAAATTTAACGCTGCACTGCTTACAAGGACCTCAACATGCGTACACCTTTAATATCCCAGGAAATATAAAAATGGTTCAAAAAATTGTGGTACTTACGTACGATGGAATATCCCTCAGCCATGAAATCAATGTCATAATACCAGTAGCAGCAAAATGGGTGGATTCAGGTACGATGATTCTAAGTGAAATAAGTCACACAGAAAAAGAAACTTATCATAAGATATCACTTATGAAGATCCTGTAAACATGGCTACACTTGAACTGAGTTAGGAAAGAGAACAGTGTCTCACATTTAGAAAACACTCTTATGCCTGCTTAAGAGGGAAGGAGAGGTGGGGTGATGCATAAAACCAGAGTTTGATATAAGCACAGGTACCATTCCAAAAACCAACTATGGAATAGACAAGACCTACACCTTCCTCAGTGAAAGGGACTTAAAACACCATATTTCCCGCAGAGGAATATATCTGACTAGTAAGAATCTTAAAACCTATGTATTGATATGTCTCCGTAAGGGAATCAAGTGTGTCTAGACTGTCATAAACATGGCAGCGAGAATCAGCTCAAACCCACTATAAAAAGGAATTTCAAAAACAAAACAAAAAAACTGGGAAATTCTTTACAATTCCTTCACGGTCTCTGATGAAACCTGGAATGAGGATATCTACAACGACAGCTGGATGTGGCATAAGGCTGGACACTTGGGACTGAGAGGATTGGTGAGATTGGGTGAGCAAATGCAGACCCTTTAAAGCAATAATGCATGGCACCCATTCCATGGGTCCCAACTCTCCAGGTTGAAGGGAATATTACTACAGTTATAACATGTACGGGAAAGCTAGAAAACGCACACACTGTGAATACGAAAGGTTTCTAAAATTCAACGAATAGTCCCTCTCCTGGTGCTCCGGTTTGACTTTCCATCTGCTTTACTATCAATCTCCCAACTTGGAGAGACAGCCCCTTTAACCTCCTGGTTCGCACAGGTTTCCAATTTGGCAGAGCATGAAAGGGAAGAGGGAGAACCAATGAGAGAGTAGCTGTTAGGCATTTGGACGGGCACATATCACTGTAATTTCCCGGCAGGAAGAAGAATTAACCAAAGTCTCAGCCACCCACTGGGAACCAGTATAGTTCCTGAACCAAAATTTTGGATTGCGGTCGGCTCACCAAAAACGAGTTGAAAAATGGAGCTCAGCGGCACAGCAATTCACAAACTGGCCGAGTAATAAAGGACAACTATCGTCCAAAATCTGTTGAGGGAAGGCAACGAGGTGGACTTGAAAGCGAGGAAGAATAGCCGGAAACAGATTTCAAGAGGTACGTTGGAATAGCCTTTAAAGCACAGGAAGAGGGGCACAACTTCGACAATGATGCACTTGGCCAAAACGGGCGTATGCGTTTTCTCCTGAATATATTCAGGAGAAAACGCATACGCCCTTTTTGGCCAAGGAAGCAAGCGGGCAATGGAAATCTGCAATACAAAGAAGTATCACTTCCCACCGGTCAAAAGGGATATCCACAAAATGTGTAAAAACCAGAAAGGCAAGACAGGCCCTGGAGAACAGGGAGCATTGTTATGCTGATGGGCGGGATGTAAATTGCCAACTGCCTCTCCGGAGGAGTGCATTGTGTTCCCTAAAACAAGTAAACAACAGAGCTACAGAGCCAAGGGCACTTCCAGTCTAGGGAATATACCTTGGGAAAGCTGAAAATCAATTAGACAGTGCCAACCCAAAATTTAGGGCTGCACTGCTTACAAGGACCTCTACCAGGGTACACTTTAAATATCCGAGGAAATATAAAAATGGTTCAAAAAATTGTGGTACTTACGTACGATGGAATATCCCTCAGCCATGAAATCAATGTCATAAGACCAGTAGCAGCAAAATGGGTGGATTCAGGTACGATGATTCTAAGTGAAATAAGTCACGCAGAAAAAGAAACTTATCATAAGATATCACTTATGAAGATCCTATAAACATGGCTACACTTGAACTGAGTAAGGAAAGAGAACAGTGTCTCACATTTAGAAAACACTCTGATGCCTGCTTAAGGTGGAACGAGAGGTGGGGTGATGCATAAAACCAGAGTTTGATATAAGCACAGGTACCGTTCCAAAAACCATCTATGTAATAGAAAAGACCTAAACCTTCCTCAGTGAAAGGGACTCAAAACCCCATATTTCACACAGCGGAATATATCTGACTAGTAAGAATCTAAAACCTATGTATTGATATGTCTCTGTAAGGGAATCAAGTGTGTCTACACTGGCATAAACATGGCAGCGAGAATCAACTCAAACCCACTATAAAAATGAATTTCAAAAACAAAACAAAAAAACTGGGAAATTGTTTACAATTCCTTCAGGGTCTCTGATGAAACCTGGAATGACCCTATCTACAACGACAGCTGGATTTGGCATAAGGAGGGACACTTGGGATTGAGACGATTGGTGAGATTTTGTGAGCAAATACAGACCCTTTAAAGCAATAATGCATGGCACCCAATCCATGTGTCCCAAATCTCCAGGTTGAAGGGAATATTACTACAGTTATAACATGTACGGGAAACCTAGAGAACGGACACTCTGTGAATATGAAATGTTTCTAAAACTCAACGAATACTCCCTCTCCTGGTGCTCCGGTTTGACTTTCCATCTGCTTTACTATCAACCTCCCAACTTGGAGAGACAGGCCCTTTAACCTCCTGGTTCGCACAGGATGCCAATTTGGCAGAGGATGAAAGGGAAGAGAGAGAACCAATGAGAGAGTAGCTGTTAGGCATTTGGACGGGCACATATCACTGCAATTTCCCGGCAGGAAGAAGAATTAAGCAAAGTCTAAGCCACCCTCCGGGAACAAGTATAGTTCCTGAACCTAAATTTTGGACTTGCGGTCAGCTCACAAAAAACGAGTTGAAAAATGGAGCTCAGGGACACAGCAATTCACAAACTGGCCGAGTAATAAAGGACAACTATCGTCCAAAAATCTGTTGAGGGAAGGCAACGGGCAGAGTTGAAAGCGAGGCAGAATAGCAGGAAACAGATTTCAAGAGGTACGTTGGAATCGCCTTTAAAGCACAGGAAGAGGGGCACAACTTCGACAATGATGCACTTGGCCAAAAAGGGCGTATGCGTTTTCTCCTGAATATATTCAGGAGAAAATGCATACGCCCTTTTTGGCCAAGCAAGCAAGCGGGCAATGCAAATCTGCACTACAAAGAAGTATCACTTCCCACCGGTCAAAAGGGACATCCACAAAATGTGTAAAAACCAGAAAGGCAAGACAGGACCTGGAGAACAGGGAGCATTGTTATGCTGATGGGCGGCATGTATATTGACAACGGCCTCTCTGGAGGAGTACATTGTGTTCCCTAAAACAAGTAAAGAACAGAGCTACAGAGCCAAGGGCACTTCCAGTCTATGGAATATACCTTGGGAAAACTGAAAATCAATAAGACAGAGCCACCCCAAAATTTAGGGCTGCACTGCTTACAAGGACCTCAACATGGGTACACCTTAAATATCCCAGGAAATATAAAAATGGTTCAAAATATTGTGGTACTTACGTACGATGGAATATCCCTCAGCCATGAAATCAATGTCATAATACCAGTAGCAGCAAAATGGGTGGATTCAGGTACGATGATTCTAAGTGAAATAAGTCACACAGAAAAAGAAACTTATCATAAGATATCACTTATGAAGATCCTGTAAACATGGCTACACTTGAATTGAGTTAGGAAAGAGAACAGTGTCTCACATTTAGAAAACACTCTTATGCCTGCTTAAGGGGGAAGGAGAGGTGGGGTGATGCATAAAACCAGAGTTTGATATAAGCACAGGTACCGTTCCAACACCAACTATGGAATAGACAAGACCTACACCTTCCTCAGTGAAAGGGACTCAAAACCCCATATTTCCCAGAGAGGAATATATCTGACTAGTAAGAATCTTAAAACCTATGTATTGATATGTCTCCGTAAGGGAATCAAGTGTGTCTAGACTGGCATAAACATGGCAGCGAGAATCAGCTCAAACCCACTATAAAAAGGAATTTCAAAAACAAAACAAAAAAACTGGGAAATTCTTTACAATTCCGTCAGTGTCTCTGATGAAACCTGGAATGACCCTATCTACAACGCCAGCTGGATGTGGCATAAGGCTGGACACTTGGGACTGAGAGGATTGGTGAGATTGGGTGAGCAAATGCAGACCCTTTAAAGCAATAATGCATGTCACCCATTCCATGGGTCCCAACTCTCCAGGTTGAAGGGAATATTACTACAGCTATAACATGTACGGGAAACCTAGAGAACGGACACACTGTGAATACGAAAGGTTTCTAAAACACAACGAATAGTCCCTCTCCTGGTGCTCCGGTTTGACTTTACACCTGCTTTACTATCATCCTCCCAACTTGGAGAGACAGCCCCTTTAACCTCCTGGTTAGCACAGGTTGCCAATTTGACAGAGGATGAAAGGGAAGAGGGAGAACCAATGAGAGAGTAGTTGTTAGGCATTTGGACGGGCACATATCACTGTAATTTCCCAGCAGGAAGAAGAATTAACCAAAGTCTCAGCCACCCACTGGGATCCAGTATAGTTCCTGAACCAAAATTTTGGATTGCGGTCGGCTCACCAAAAACGAGTTGAAAAATGGAGCTCAGCGGCACAGCAATTCACAAACTGGCCGAGTAATAAAGGACAACTATCGTCCAAAATCTGTTGAGGGAAGGCAACGAGGTGGACTTGAAAGCGAGGCAGAATAGCAGGAAACAGATTTCAAGAGGTATGTTGGAATCGCCTTTAAAGCACAGGAAGAGGGGCACAACTTCGACAATGATGCACTTGGCCAAAAAGGGCGTATGCGTTTTCTCCTGAATATATTCAGGAGAAAACGCATACAACCTTTTTGGCCAAGCAAGCAAGCGGGCAATGCAAATCTGCACTACAAAGAAGTATCAATTCCCACCGGTCAAAAGGGACATCCACAAAATGTGTAAAAACCAGAAAGGCAAGACAGGCCCTGGAGAACAGGGAGCCTTGTTATGCTGATGGGCGGGATGTAAATTGCCAACTGCCTCTCCTGAGGAGTGCATTGTGTTTCTTAAAACAAGTAAAGAACAGAGCTACAGAGCCAAGGGCACTTCCAGTCTAGGGAATATACCTTGGGAAAGCTGAAAATCAATAAGACAAAACCTCCCCAAAATTTAGGGCTGCACTGCTTACAAGGACCTCAACTTGGGTACACCTTAAATATCCTAGGAAATATAAAAATGGTTCAAAAAATTGTGGTACTTTCGGACGATGGAATATCCCTCAGCCATGAAATCAATGTCATAAGACCAGTAGCAGGAAAATGGGTGGATTCAGGTACGATGATTCTAAGTGAAATAAGTCACAGAGAAAAAGAAACTTATCATAAGATATCACTTATGAAGATCCTGTAAACATGGCTACACTTGAACTGAGTAAGGAAAGAGAACAGTGTCTCACATTTAGAAAACACTCTTATGCCTGCTTAAGGGGGAAGGAGAGGTGGGGTGATGCATAAAACCAGAGTTTGATATAAGCACAGGTACCGTTCCAAAAACCAACTATGGAATAGACAAGACCTACACCTTCCTCAGTGAAAGGGACTCAAAACCCCATATTTCCCGCAGAGGAATATATCTGACTAGTAAGAATCTTAAAACCTATGTATTGATATGTCTCCGTAAGGGAATCAAGTGTGTCTAGACTGGCATAAACATGGCAGCGAAAATCAGCTCAAACCCACTATAAAAAGGAATTTCAAAAACAAAACAAAAAAACTGGGAAATTCTTTACAATTCCTTCAGGGTCTCTGATGAACCCTGGAATGACCCTATCTACAACGACAGCTGGATGGGGCATAAGGCTGGACACTTGGGACTGAGAGGATTGGTGAGAGTGGGTGAGCAAATGCAGACCCTTTAAAGCAATAATGCATGGCACCCATTCCATGGGTCTCAACTCTCCAGGTTGAAGGGAATATTACTACAGTTATAACATGTACGGGAAACCTAGAGAACAGACACACTGTGAATACGAAAGGTTTCTAAAACTCAACGAATAGTCCCTCTCCTGGTGCTCCGGTTTGACTTTCCATCTGCTTTACTATCAACCTCCCAACTTGGAGAGACAGCCCCTTTAACCTCCTGGTTCGCACAGGTTTCCAATTTGGCAGAGGATGAAAGGGAAGAGGGAGAACCAATGAGAGAGTAGCTGTTAGGCATTTGGACAGACACATATCACTCTAACTTCCCGGCAGGAAGAAGAATTAACCAAAGTCTCAGCCCCCCACCGGGAACCAGCATAGGTCCTGAACCAAAATTTTGGACTTGCGGTCAGCTCACAAAAAACGAGTTGAAAAATGGAGCTCAGGGGCACAGCAATTCACAAACTGGCCAAGTAATAAAGGACCAGTATCGTCCAAAAATCTGTTGAGGGAAGGCAACAAAGCAGAGTTGAAAGCGAGGCAGAATAGCAGGAAACAGATTTCAAGAGGTACGTTGAAATCGCCTTTAAAGCACAGGAAGAGGGGCACAACTTCGACAATGATGCACTTGGCCAAAAAGGGTGTATGCGTTTTCTCCTGAATATATTCAGGAGAAAACGCATACGCCCTTTTTGGCCAAGCAAGCAAGCGGGCAATGCAAATCTGCACTACAAAGAAGTATCACTTCCCACCGGTCAAAAGGGACATCCACAAAATGTGTAAAAACCAGAAAGGCAAGACAGGCCCTGGAGAACAGGGAGCCTTGTTATGCTGATGGGCGGGATGTAAATTGCCAACTGCCTCTCGGGAGGAGTGCATTGTGTTCCCTAAAACAAGTAAAGAACAGAGCTACAGAGCCAAGGGCACTTCCAGTCTAGGGAATATACCTTGGGAAAGCTGAAAATCAATAAGACAGAGCCACCCCAAAATTTAGGGCTGCACTGCTTACAAGGACCTCACCTTGGGTTCACCTTAAATATCCCAGGAAATATAAAAATGGTTCAAAAAATTGTGGTACTTACGTACGATGGAATATCCCTCAGCAATGAAATTAATGTCATAAGACCAGTAGCAGCGAAATGGGTGGATTCAGGTATGATGATTCTAAGTGAAATAAGTCACACAGAAAAAGAAACTTATCATAAGATATCACTTATGAAGATCCTGTAAACATGGCTACACTTGAACTGAGTAAGGAAAGAGAACAGTGTCTCACATTTAGAAAACACTCTGATGCCTGCTTAAGGGGGTAGGAGAGGTGGGGTGATGCATAAAACCAGAGTTTGATATAAGCACATGTACCGTTCCAACACCAACTATGGAATAGACAAGACCTACACCTTCCTCAGTGAAAGGGACTCAAAACCCCATATTTCCAACAGAGGAATATATCTGACTTGTAAGAATCTTAAAACCTATGTATTGATATGTCTCCGTAAGGGAATCAAGTGTGTCTAGACTGTCATAAACATGGCAGCGAGAATCAGCTCAAACCCACTATAAAAAGGAATTTCAAAAACAAAACAAAAAAACTCGGAAATTCTTTACAATTCCTTCAGGGTCGCTGATGAAACCTGGAATGACCCTATCTACAATGACAGCTGGATGTGGCATAAGGAGGGACACTTGGGACTTAGACGATTGGTGAGATTGGGTGAGCAAATGCAGACCCTTTAAAGCAATAATGAATGGCACCCATTCCATGGGTCCCAACTCTCCAGGTTGAAGGGAATATTACTACAGTTATAACATGTACGGGAGACCTAGGGAATGGACACACTGTGAATACGAAAGGTTTCTAAAACTCAACGTATAGTCCCTCTCCTGGTGCTTCGGCTTGACTTTCCACCTGCTTTACTATCAACCTCCCAAGTTGGAGAGACAGCCCCTTTAACCTCCTGGTTAGCACAGGTGGCCAATTTGGCAGAGGATGAAAGGGAAGAGGGAGAACCAATGAGAGAGTAGCTGTTAGGCATTTGGACGGGCACATATCACTGTAATTTCCCGGCAGGAAGAAGAATTAACCAAATTCTCAGCCACCCACTGGGAACCAGTACAGGTCCTGAACCAAAATTTTGGACTTGCGGTCGCTTCACCAAAAACGAGTTGAAAAATGGAGCTCAGGGGCACAGCAATTCACTAACTGGCGGAGAAATAAAGGACAAGTATCATCCAAAAATCTGTTGAGGGAAGGCAACGAGGCGGACTTGAAAGCGAGGCAGAATAGCAGGAAACAGATTTCAAGAGGTACGTTGGAATCGCCTTTAAAGCACAGGAAGAGGGGCACAACTTCGACAATGATGCACTTGGCCAAAAAGGGCGTATGCGTTTTCTCCTGAATATATTCAGGAGAAAACGCATACGCCCTTTTTGGCCAAGCAAGCAAGCGGGCAATGCAAATCTGCACTACAAAGAAGTATCACTTCCCACCGGTCAAAAGGCACATCCACAAAATGTGTAAAAACCAGAAAGGCAAGACAGGCCCTGGAGAACAGGGAGCCTTGTTATGCTGAAGGGCGGGATGTAAATTGCCAACTGCCTCTCTGAAGGAGTACATAGTGTTCCCTAAAACAAGTAAACAACAGAGATACAGAGCCAAGGGCACTTCCAGTCTAGGGAATATACTTTGGGAAAACTGAAAATCAATAAGACAGAGCCACCCCAAAATTTAAGGCTGCACTGCTTACAAGGACCTCAACTTGGGTACACCTTAAATATCCCAGGAAATATAAAAATGGTACAAAAAATTGTGGTACTTACGTACGATGGAATATCCCTCAGCCATGAAATCAATGTCATAAGACCAGTAGCAGCAAAATGGGTGGATTCATGTACGATGATTCTAAGTGAAATAAGTCACACAGAAAAATAAACTTATCATAAGATATCACTTATGAAGATCCTGTAAACATGGCTACACTTGAACTGAGTTAGGAAAGAGAACAGTGTCTCACGTTTAGAAAACACTCTTATGCCTGCTTAAGGGGGAAGGAGAGGTGGGGTGATGCATAAAACCAGAGTTTGATATAAGCACAGGTACCGTTCCAAAAACCAACTATGGAATAGAAGAGACCTACACCTTCCTCAGTGAAAGGGACTCAAAACCCCATATTTCCCACAGAGGAATATATCTGACTAGTAAGAATATTAAAACCTATGTATTTATATGTCTCCGTAAGGGAATCAAGTGTGTCTAGACTGGCATAAACATGGCAGCGAGAATCAGCTCAAACCCACTATAAAAAGGAATTTCAAAAACAAAACAAAAAAACTGGGAAATTCTTTACAATTCCTTCAGGGTCTCTGATGAAACCTGGAATGACCCTATCTACAACGACAGCTGGATGTGGCATAAGGCTGGACACTTGGGACTGACAGGATTGGTGAGATTGGGTGAGCAAATACAGACCCTTTAAAGCAATAATGCATGGCACCCATTCCATGGGTCCCAACTCTCCAGGTTGAAGGGAATATTACTACAGTTATAACATGTACGGGAAACCTAGAGAATGGACACACTGTGAATACGAAAGGTTTCTGAAACTCAACGAATAGTCCCTCTCCAAGTGCTCCGGTTTGACTTTCCATCTGCTTTACTATCAACCTCCCAACTTGGAGAGACAGCCCCTTTAACCTCCTGGTTAGCACAGGTTGCCAATTTGGCAGAGGATGAAAGGGAAGAGGGAGAACCAATGAGAGAGTAGCTGTTAGGCATTTGGACGCGCACATATCACTGTAATTTCTCGGCAGGAAGAAGAATTAACCAAAGTCTCAGCCACCCACCTGGAACCAGTATAGGTCCTGAACCAAAATTTTGGACTTGCGGTCAGCTCACCAAAAACGAGTTGAAAAATGGAGCTCAGGGGCACAGCAATTCACAAACTGGCCGAGTAATAAAGGACAGCTATCGTCCAAAAATCTGTTGAAGGAAGGCAACGAGGCGTAATTGAAAGCGAGGCAGAATAGCAGGAAACAGATTTCAAGAGGTACGTTGGAATCGCCTTTAAAGCACAGGAAGAGGGGCACAACTTCGACAATGATGCACTTGGCCAAAAAGGGCGTATGTGTTTTCTCCTGAATATATTCAGGAGAAAACGCATACACCCTTTTTGGCCAAGCAAGCAAGCGGGCAATGCAAATCTGCACTACAAAGAAGTATCACTTCCCACCGGTCAAAAGGGACATCCACAAAATGTGTAAAAACCAGAAAGGCAAGACAGGCCCTGGAGAACAGGGAGCCTTGTTATGCTGATGGGCGGGATGTAAATTTCAAACTGCCTCTCTGGAGGAGTGCATTGTGTTCCATAAAACAAGTAAAGAACAGAGCTACAGAGCCAAGGGCCCTTCCAGTCTAGGGAATATACCTAGGCAAAAGTGAAAATCAATAAGACAGAGCCACCCCAAAATTTAGGGCTGCACTGCTTACAAGGACCTCAACATGCGTACACCTTTAATATCCCAGGAAATATAAAAATGGTTCAAAAAATTGTGGTACTTACGTACGATGGAATATCCCTCAGCCATGAAATCTATGTCATAATACCAGTAGCAGCAAAATGGGTGGATTCAGGTACGATGATTCTAAGTGAAATAAGTCACAGAGAAAAAGAAACTTATCATAAGATATCACTTATGAAGATCCTGTAAACATGGCTACACTTGAACTGAGTTAGGAAAGAGAACAGTGTCTCACATTTAGAAAACACTCTTATGCCTGCTTAAGAGGGAAGGAGAGGTAGGGTGATGCATAAAACCAGAGTTTGATATAAGCACAGGTACCATTCCAAAAACCAACTATGGAATAGACAAGACCTACACCTTCCTCAGTGAAAGGGACTTAAAACACCATATTTCCCGCAGAGGAATATATCTGACTAGTAAGAATCTTAAAACCTATGTATTGATATGTCTCCGTAAGGGAATCAAGTGTGTCTAGACTGTCATAAACATGGCAGCGAGAATCAGCTCAAACCCACTATAAAAAGGAATTTCAAAAACAGAACAAAAAAACTGGGAAATTCTTTACAATTCCTTCACGGTCTCTGATGAAACCTGGAATGACGATATCTACAACGACAGCTGGATGTGGCATAAGGCTGGACACTTGGGACTGAGAGGATTGGTGAGATTCGGTGAACAAATGCAGACCCTTTAAAGCAATAATGCATGGCACCCATTCCATGGGTCCCAACTCTCCAGGTTGAAGGGAATATTACTACAGTTATAACATGTACGGGAAAGCTAGAAAACGGACACACTGTGAATACGAAAGGTTTCTAAAACTCAACGAATAGTCCCTCTCCTGGTGCTCCGGTTTGACTTTCCATCTGCTTTACTATCAACCTCCCCACATGGAGAGACAGCCCCTTTAACCTCCTGGTTCGCACAGGTTGCCAATTTGGCAGAGGATGAAAGGGAAGAGGGAGAACCAATGAGAGAGTAGCTGTTAGGCATTTGGACGGACACATATCACTGTAATTTCCTGGCAGGAAGAAGAAATAACCAAAGTCTCAGCCACCCACCGGGAACCAGTATTGGTCCTGAACCAAAATTTTGGACTTGAGGTCAGCTCAGCAAAAACGAATTGAAAAATGGAGCTCAGGGGCACAGCAATTCACAAACTGGCTGAGTAATAAAGGACAACTATCGTCCAAAAATCTGTTGAGGAAGGCAACAAGGCAGACTTGAAAGCGAGGCAGAATAGCAGGAAAGAGATTTCAAGGGGTACGTTGGAATCACCTTTAAAGCACAGGAAGAGGGGCACAACTTCGACAATGATGCACTTGGCCAAAAAGTGCGTATGTGTTTTCTCCTGAATATATTCAGGAGAAAACGCATACGCCCTTTTTGGCCAAGCAAGCAAGCGGGCAATGCAAATCTGCACTACAAAGAAGTATCACTTCCCACCGGTCAAAAGGGACATCCACAAAATGTGTAAAAAACAGAAAGGCAAGACAGGCCCTGGAGAACAGGGAGCCTTGTTATGCTGATGGGCGGGATGTAAATTGCCAACTGCCTCTCTGGAGGAGTACATTGTGTTCCCTAAAACAAGTACAGAACAGAGCTACAGAGCCAAGGGCACTTCCAGTCTAGGGAATATACTTTGGGAAAACTGAAAATCAATAAGACAGAGCCACCCCAAAATTTAGGGCTGCACTGCTTACAAGGACCTCAACTTGGGTACACCTTAAATATCCCAGGAAATATAAAAATGGTTCAAAAAATTGTGGTACTTTCGTACGATGGAATATCCCTCAGCCATGAAATCAATGTCATAAGACCAGTAGCAGCAAAATGGGTGGATTCAGGTACGATGATTCTAAGTGAAATAAGTCACACAGAAAAAAGAAACTTATCATAAGATATCACTTATGAAGATCCTGTAAACATGGCTGCACTTGAACTTAGTTAGGTAAGAGAACAGTGTCTCACATTTAGAAAACACTCTTATGCCTGATTAAGGGGGAAGGAGAGGTGGGGTGATGCATAAAACCAGAGTTTGATATAAGCACAGGAACCGTTCCAAAAACCAACTATGGAATAGACAAGACCTACACCTTCCTAAGTGAAAGGGATTCAAAACCCCATATTTCCCGCAGAGGAATATATCTGACTAGTAAGAATCTTAAAACCTATGTATTGATATGTCTCCGTAAGGGAATCAAGTGTGTCTAGACTGGCATAAACATGGCAGCGAGAATCAGCTCAAACCTACTATAAAAAGGAATTTCAAAAACAAAACAAAAAAACTGGGAAATTCTTTACAATTCCTTCAGGGTCTCTGATGAACCCTGGAATGACCCTATCTACAATGACAGCTGGATGTGGCATAAGGCTGGACACTTGGGACTGAGAGGATTGGTGAGATTGGGTGAGCAAAGGCAGACCCTTTAATGCACAAATGCCTGGCACCCATTCCATGGGTCCCAACTCTCCAAATTGAAGGGAATATTACTACAGCTATAACATGTACGGGAAACCTAGAGAACGGACCCACTGTGAATCCGAAATGTTTCTAAAACTCAGCGAATAGTCCCTCTCCTGGTGGTCCGGTTTGATTTTCCATCTGCTTTACTATCAATCTCCCAACTTGGAGAGACAGCCCCTTTAACCTCCTGGTTCCCACACGTTGCCAAATTGGCAGAGGATGAAAGGGAAGAGGGAGAACCAATGAGAGAGTAGCTGTTAGGCATTTGTACGGGCACATAACACTCTAATTTCCTGGCAGGAAGAAGAATTAACCAAAGTCTCAGCCCCCCACCGGGAACCAGCATAGGTACTGAACCAAAATTTTGGACTTGCGGTCAGCTCACAAAAAACGAGTTGAAAAATGGAGCTCAAGGGCACAGCAATTCAAAAACTGGCAGAGTAATAAAGGACAACTATCGTCCAAAAATCTGTTGAGGAAAGGCAACGAGGCCGACTGGAAAGCGAGGCAGAATAGCAGGAAACAGATTTCAAGAGGTACGTTGGAATCGCCTTTAAAGCACAGGAAGAGGGGCACAACTTCGACAACGATGCACTTGGCCAAAAAGGGCGTATGCGTTTTCTCCTGAATATATTCAGGAGAAAACGCATACGCCCTTTTTGGCCAAGCAAGCAAGCGGGCAATGCAAATCTGCACTACAAAGAAGTATCACGTCCCACCGGTCAAAAGGGACATCCACAAAATGTGTAAAAACCAGAAAGGCAAGACAGGCCCTGGAGAACAGGGAGCCTTGTTATGCTGATGGGCGGGATGTAAATTGCCAACTGCCTCTCTGGAGGAGTACATTGTGTTCCCTAAAACAAGTAAAGAACAGAGCTACAGAGCCAAGGGCACTTCCAGTCTAGGGAATATACCTTGGGAAAAGTGAAAATCAATAAGACAGAGCCACCCCAAAATTTAGGGCTGCACTGCTTACAAGGACCTCAACTTGGATACACATTAAGTATCCCAGGAAATATAAAAATGGTTCAAAAAATTGTGGTACTTACGTACGATGGAATATCCCTCAGCCATGAAATCAATGTCATAAGACCAGTAGCAGCAAAATGGGTGGATTCAGGTACGATGATTCTAAGTGAAATAAGTCACACAGAAAAAGAAACTTATCATAAGATATCACTTATGAAGATCCTGTAAACATTGCTACACTTGAACTGAGTTAGGAAAGAGAACAGTGTCTTACATTTAGAAAACACTCTTATGCCTGCTTAAGGGGGAAGGAGAGGTGGGGTGATGCATAAAACCAGAGTTTGATATAAGCACAGGTACCATTCCAAAAACCAACTATGGAATAGACAAGACCTACACCTTCCTCAGTGAAAGGGACTTAAAACACCATATTTCCCGCAGAGGAATATATCTGACTAGTAAGAATCTTAAAACCTATGTATTAATATGTCTCCGTAAGGGAATCAAGTGTGTCTAGACTGGCATAAACATGGCAGCGAGGATCAGCTCAAACCCACTATAAAGAGGAATTTCAAAAACAAAACAAAAAAACTGGGAAATTCTATACAATTCCTTCACGGTCTCTGATGAAACCTGGAATGACGATATCTACAACGACAGCTGGATGTGGCATAAGGCTGGACACTTGGGACTGAGAGGATTGGTGAGATTGGGTGAACAAATGCAGACCCTTTAAAGCAATAATGCCTGCAACCCATTCCATGGGTCCCAACTCTCCAGGTTGAAGGGAATATTACTACAGTTATAACATGTACGGGAAAGCTAGAAAACGGACACACTGTGAATACGAAAGGTTTCTAAAACTCAACGAATAGTCCCTCTCCTGGTGCTCCGGTGTGACTTTCCATCTGCTTTACTATCAACCTCCCCACATGGAGAGAGAGCCCCTTTAACCTCCTGGTTAGCACAGGTTGCCAATTTGGCAGAGGATGAAAGGGAAGAGGGAGAACCAATGAGAGAGTAGCTGTTAGGCATTTGGACGGGCACATATCACTGTAATTTCCCGGCAGGAAGAAGAATTAACCAAAGTCTCAGCCACCCACCGGGAACCAGTATAGGTCCTGAACCAAAATTTTGGACTTGCGGTCATCTCACCAAAAACGAATTGAAAAATGGAGCTCAGGGGCACAGCAATTCACAAACTGGCTGAGTAATAAAGGACAACTATCGTCCAAAAATCTGTTGAGGGAAGGCAACGAGGCGGACTTGAAAGCGAGGCAGAATTGCAGGAAAGATATTTCAAGGGGTACGTTGGAATCGCCTTTAAAGCACAGGAAGAGGGGCACAACTTCGACAATGATGCACTTGGTCAAAAAGGGCGTATGTGTTTTCCCCTGAATATATTCAGGAGAAAACACATACGCCCTTTTTGGCCAAGCAAGCAAGCGGGCAATGCAAATCTGCACTACAAAGATTTATCACTTCCCACCGGTCAAAAGGGACATCCACAAAATGTGTAAAAAACAGAAAGGCAAGACAGGCCCTGGAGAACAGGGAGCCTTGTTATGCTGATGGGCGGGATGTAAATTGCCAACTGCCTCTCTGGAGGAGTACATTGTGTTCCCTAAAACAAGTACAGAACAGAGCTACAGAGCCAAGGGCACTTCCAGTCTAGGGAATATACTTTGGGAAAACTGAAAATCAATAAGACAGAGCCACCCCAAAATTTAGGGCTGCACTGCTTACAAGGACCTCAACTTGGGTACACCTTAAATATCCCAGGAAATATAAAAATGGTTCAAAAAATTGTGGTAATTTCGTACGATGGAATATCCCTCAGCCATGAAATCAATGTCATAAGACCAGTAGCAGCAAAATGGGTGGATTCAGGTACGATGATTCTAAGTGAAATAAGTCACACAGAAAAAAGAAACTTATCATAAGATATCACTTATGAAGATTCTGTAAACATGGCTACACTTGAACTCAGTTAGGTAAGAGAACAGTGTCTCACATTTAGAAAACACTCATATGCCTGCTTAAGGGGGAAGGAGAGGTGGGGTGATGCATAAAACCAGAGTTTGATATAAGCACAGGTACCGTTCCAAAAACCAACTATGGAATAGACAAGACCTACACCTTCCTCAGTGAAAGGGACTCAAAACCCCATATTTCCCACAGAGGAATATATCTGACTAGTAAGAATCTTAAAACCTATGTATTGATATGTATCCGTAAGGGAATCAAGTGTGTCTAGACTGGCATAAACATGGCAGCGAGAATCAGCTCAAACCTACTATAAAAAGGAATTTCAAAAACAAAACAAAAAAACTGGGAAATTCTTTACAATTCCTTCACGGTCTCTGATGATATCTGGAATGACCCTATCTACAATGACAGCTGGATGTGGCATAAGGCTGGACACTTGGGACTGAGAGGATTGGTGAGATTGGATGAGCAAATGCAGACCCTTTAAAGCAATAATGCATGGCACCCATTCCATGGGTCCCAACTCTCCAGGTTGAAGGGAATATTACTACAGCTATAACATGTACGGGAAAGCTAGAGAACGGACACACTTTGAATACAAAATGTTTCTAAAACTCAACGAATAGTCCCTCTCCTGGTGCTCCGGTTTGACTTTCCATCTGCTTTACTATCAACCTCCCAACTTGGAGAGACAGCCCTTTTAACCTCCTGGTTCGCACATGTTGCCAATTTGGCAGAGGATGAAAGGGAATAGGGAGATCCAATGAGAGAGTAGCTGTTAGGCATTTGGACGGGCACATATCACTGTAATTTCCCGGCAGGAAGAAGAATTAATCAAAGTCTCAGACCCCCACCGGGAACGAGTATAGATCCTGAACCAAAAGTTTGGACTTGCGGTCAGCTCACCAAAAACGAGTTGAAAAATGGAGCTCAGGGGCACAGCAATTCACAAACTGGCCGAGTAATAAAGGACAACTATCATCCAAAAATCTGTTGAGGGAAGGCAATGAGGCGGACTTGAAAGCGAGGCAGAATAGCAGGAAACAGATTTCAAGAGGTACGTTGGAATCGCCTTTAAAGCACAGGAAGAGGGGCACAACTTCGACAATGATGCACTTGGCCAAAAAGGGCGTATGCGTTTTCTCCTGAATATATTCAGGAGAAAACGCATACGCCCTTTTTGGCCAAGCAAGCAAGCGGGCAATGCAAATCTGCACTACAAAGAAGTATCACTTCCCACCGGACAAAAGGGACATCCACAAAATGTGTAAAAACCAGAAAGGCAAGACAGGCCGTGGAGAACAGGGAGCCTTGTTATGCTGATGGGCGGGATGTAAATTGACAACTGCCTCTCTGGAGTAGTACATTGTGTTCCCTAAAACAAGTAAAGAACAGAGCTACAGAGCCAAGGGCACTTCCAGTCTAGGGAATATACCTTGGGAAAACTGAAAATCAATAAGACAGAACCACCCCAAAATTTAGGGCTGCACTGCTTACAAGGACCTCAACTTGGATACACCTTAAGTATCCCAGGATATATAAAAATGGTTCAAAAAATTATGGTACTTACGTACGATGGAATATCCCTCAGCCATGAAATCAATGTCATAAGACCAGTAGCAGCAAAATGGGTGGATTCAGGTACGATGATTCTAAGTGAAATAAGTCACACAGAAAAAGAAACTTATCATAAGATATCACTTATGAAGATCCTGTAAACATGGCTAGACTTGAACTGATTTAGGAAAGAGAACAGTGTCTCACATTTAGAAAACACTCCTATGCCTGCTTAAGGGGGAAGGAGAGCTGGGGTGATGCATAAAACCAGAGTTTGATATAAGCACAGGTACCGTTCCAAAAACCAACTATAGAATAGACAAGACCTACACCTTCCACAGTGAAAGGGACTCAAATCCCATATTTCCCGCAGAGGAATATATCTGACTAGTAAGAATCTTAAAACCTATGTATTGATATGTCTCCGTAAGGGAATCAAGTGTGTCTAGACTGGCATAAACATGGCAGCGAGAATCAGCTCAAACCCACTATAAAAAGGAATTTCAAAAACAAAACAAAAAAACTGGGAAATTCTTTTCAATTCCTTCAGGGTCTCTGATGAAACCTGGAATGACCCTATCTACAATGACAGCTGGATGTGGCATAAGGAGGGACACTTGGGACTGAGACGATTGGTGAGATTGGGTGAGCAAATGCAGACCCTTTAAAGCAATAATGCATGGCACACATTCCATGGGTCCCAACTCTCCAGGTTGAAGGGAATATTACTACAGTTATAACATGTACGGGAAACCTAGAGAACGGAAACACTGTGAATACGAAAGGTTTCTAAAACTCAACGAATAGTCCCTCTCCTGGTGCTCCGGTTTGACTTTCCATCTGCTTTACTATCAACCTCCCAACTTGGAGAGACAGCCCCTTTAACCTCCTGGTTCGCACAGGTTGCCAATTTGGCAGAGGATGAAAGGGAAGAGGGAGAACCAATGAGAGAGTAGCTGTTAGGCATTTGAACGGGCACATATCACTTTAATTTCTGGCAGGAAGAAGAATTAACCAAAGTCTCAGCCCCCCACCGGGAACCAGCATAGGTCCTGAACCAAAATTTTGGACTTGCGGTCAGCTCACCAAAATCGAGTTGAAAAATGGAGCTCAGGGGCACAGCAATTCACAAACTGGCCGAGTAATAAAGGACAACTATCGTCCAAAAATCTTTTGAGGGAAGGCAACGAGGCGGACTTGAAAGCGAGGCAGAATAGCAGGAAACAGATTTCAAGAGGTACGTTGGAATCGCCTTTAAAGCACAGGAAGAGGGGCACAACTTCGACAATGATGCACTTGGCCAAAAAGGGCGTATGCGTTTTCTCCTGAATATATTCAGGAGAAAACGCATACGCCCTTTTTGGCCAAGCAAGCAAGCGGGCAATGCAAATCTGCACTACAATGAAGTATTACTTCCCACCAGTCAAAAGGGACATCCACAAAATGTGTAAAAACCAGAAAGACAAGACAGGCCCTGGAGAACAGGGAGCATTGTTATGCTGATGGGCGGGATGTAAATTGCCAACTTTCTCTCTGGAGGAGTGCATTGTGTTCCCTAAAACAAGTAAACAACAGAGCTACAGAGCCAAGGGCACTTCCAGTCTAGGGAATATTCCTTGGGAAAACTGAAAATCAATAAGACAGAGCCACCCCAAATTTAGGGCTGCACTGCTTCCAAGGACCTCAACTTGGGTACACCTTAAATATCCCAGGAAATATAAAAATGGTTCAAAAAATTGTGGTACTTACGTACGATGGAATATCCCTCAGCCATGAAATCAATGACATAAGACCAGTAGCAGCAAAATGGGTGGATTCAGGTACGATGATTCTAAGTGAAATAAGTCACACAGAAAAAGAAACTTATCATAAGACATCACTTTTGAAGATCCTGTAAACATGGCTACACTTGAACTGAGTTAGGAAAGAGAACAGTGTCTCACATTTAGAAAACACTCTTATGCCTGCTTAAGGGGGAAGGAGAGGTGGGGTGATGCATAAAACCAGAGTTTGATATAAGCACAGGTACCGTTCCAAAAACCAACTATGGAATAGACAAGACCTACACCTTCCTCAGTGAAAGGGATTCAAAACCCCATATTTCCCGCAGAGGAACATATCTGACTAGTAAGAATCATAAAACCTATGGATTCATATGTCTCCGTAAGGGAATCAAGTGTGTCTAGACTGGCATAAACATGGCAGCGAGAATCAGCTCAAACCCACTATAAAAGGGAATTTCTCAAAGAAACAAAGAAAAAAACAGGGAAATACTTTAGAGTTCCTTCAGGATATCTGATGAAACCTGGAATGACCATATCTACAGCGACAGCTGGGTGTGGCATAAGGCTGGACACTTGGGACTGAGAGGATCGGTGAGATTAGGTGAGCAAATGCAGACCCTTTAAAGCACAAATGCCTGGCACCCATTCCATGGGTCCCAACTCTCCAGGTTGAAGGGAATATTACTACAGCTATAACATGTACGGGAAACCTAGATAACGGACACACTGTGAATACGAAAGGTTTCTAAAACTCAACGAATAGTCCCCCTCCTGGTGCTCCGCTTTGACTTTACATCTGTTTTACTATCAATCTCCCAACTTGGAGAGACAGCCCCTTTAATCTCCTGGTTCTCACAGGTTTCCAATTTGGCAGAGGATGAAAGGGAAGAGGGAGAACCAATGAGAGAATAGCTGTAATGCATTTGGATGGGCATATATCACTCTAACTTCCCAGCAGGAAGAAGAATTAACCAAGGTCTCAGCACCCCACCGGGAACCAGCATAAATCCTGAACCAAAATTTTGGACTTGCGGTCAGCTCACAAAAAACGAGTTGAAAAATGGAGCTCAAGGGCACATCAATTCACAAACTGGCCGAGTAATAAAGGACAACTATCGTCCAAAAATCTCTTAAAGGAAGGCAACGAGGCAGATTTGAAAGCGAGGCAGAATAGCAGGAAACAGATTTCAAGAGGTACGTTGGAATCGCCTTTAAAGCACAGGAAGAGGGGCACAACTTCGACAATGATGCACTTGGTCAAAAAGGGCGTATGCGTTTTCTCCTGAATATATTCAGGAGAAAACGCATACGCCCGTTTTGGCCATGCAAGCAAGCGGACAATGGAAATCTGCACTACAAAGAAGTATCACTTCCCTCCGGTCAAAAGGGACATCCACAAAATGTGTAAAAACCAGAAAGGCAAGACAGGCCCTGGAGAACAGGGAGCCTTGTTATGCTGATGGGCGGGATGTAAACAGCCAACTGCCTCTCTGGAAGAGTGCACTGTGTTCCCTAAAACAAGTAAACAACAGAGCTAGAGAGCCAAGGGCACTTCCAGTCTAGGGAATATACCTTGGGAAAACTGAAAATCAATAAGACAGAGCCACCCCAAAATTTAGGGTTGCACTGCTTACAAGGACCTCAACTTGGGTACACCTTAAATATCCCAGGAAATATAAAAATGGTTCAAAAAATTGTGGTACTTACGTACGATGGAATATCCCTCAGCCATGAAATCAATGTCATAAGACCAGTAGCAGCAAAGTGGGTGGATTCAGGTACGATGATTCTAAGTGAAATAAGTCACACAGAAAAAAAACTTATCATAAGATATCACTTATGAAGATCCTGTAAACATGGCTACACTTGAACTGAGTTAGGGAAGAGAACAGTGTCGCACATTTAGAAAACACTCTTATGCCTGCTTAAGGGGGAAGGAGAGGTGGGGTGATGCATAACACCAGAGTTTGATATAAGCACAGGTACCGTTCCAAAAACCAACTATGGAATAGACAAGACCTACACCTTCCTCAGTGAAAGGGACTCAAAACCCCATATTTCCCACAGAGTAATATATCTAACTAGTAAGAATCTTAAAACCTATGTATTGATATGTCTCCGTAAGGGAATCAAGTGTGTCTAGACTGGCATAAACATGGCAGCGAGAATCAGCTCAAACCCACTATAAAAAGGAATTGCAAAAACAAAACAAAAAAACTGGGAAATTCTTTACAATTCCTTCAGGGTCTCTGATGAAACCTGGAATGACCCTGTCTACAATGACAGCTGGATGTGGCATAAGTCTGGACACTTGGGACTGAGACGATTGGTGAGATTGGGTGAGCAAATGCAGACCCTTTAAAGCACAAATGCCTGGCACCCATTCCATGGGTCCCAACTCTCCAGGTTGAAGGGAATATTACTACAGCTAAAACATGTACGGGAAACCTAGAGAACGGACACACTGTGAATACGAAAGGTTTCTAAAACTCAAGGAATAGTCCCTCTCCTGGTGCTCCGGTTTGACTTTCCATCTGCTTTACTATCAATCTCCCAACATGAAGAGACAGCCCCTTTAACCTCCGGTTTCGCACAGGTTGCCAATTTGGCAGAGGATGAAAGGGAAGAGGGAGAACCAATGAGAGAGTAGCTGTTAGGCATTTGGACGGGCACATATCACTCTAATTTCCCGGCAGGAAGAAGAATTAACCAAAGTCTAAGCCCCCCACCGGGAACCTGCATAGGTCCTGAACCAAAATTTTGGACATGTGGTCAGCTCACAAAAAACGAGTTGAAAAATGGAGCTCAGGGGCACAGCAATTCCCAAACTGGCAGAGTAATAAAGAACAACTATCGTCCAAAAATCTGCTGAGGGAAGGCAATGAGGCGGACTTGAATGCGAGGCAGAATAGCAGGAAACAGATTTAAAGATGTACTTTGGAATCACCTTTAAAGCACAGGAAGAGGGGCACAACTTCGACAATGATGCACTTGGCCAAAAAGGGCGTATGCGTTTTCTCCTGAATATATTCAGGAGAAAACGTATACGCCCTTTTTGGCCAAGCAAGCAAGCAGGCAATGCAAATCTACACTACAAAGAAGTATCACTTCCCACCAGTCAAAAGGGACCTCCACAAAGTGTGTAAAAACCAGGAAGGCAAGACAGGCCCTGGAGAACAGGGAGCCTTGATATGCTGATGGGCGGGATGTAAATTGCCAACTACCTCTCTGGAGGAGTGCATTGTGTTCCCTAAAACAAGTAAACAACAGAGCTACAGAGCCAAGGGCACTTCCAGTCTAGGGAATATACCTTGGTAAAACTGAAAATCAAAAAGACAGAGCCAACCCAAAATTTAGGGCTGCACTGCTTACAAGGACCTCAACTTGGGTACACCTTAAATATCCCAGGAAATATAAAAATGGTTCAAAAAATTGTGGTACTTACGTACGATGGAATATCCCTCAGCCATGAACTCAATGTCATAAGACCAGTAGCAGCAAAATGGGTGGATTCAAGTATGATGATTCTAAGTGAAATAAGTCACAGAGAAAAAGAAACTTATCATAAGTTATCACTTATGAAGATCCTGTAAACATGGCTACACTTGAACTGAGTTAGGAAAGAGAACAGAGACTCACATTTAGAAAACACTCTTATGCCTGCTTAAGGGGGAAGGAGAGGTGGGGTGATGCATAAAACCAGAGTTTGATATAAGCACAGGTACCGTTCCAAAAACCAACTATGGAATAGACAAGACCTACACCATCCTCAGTGAAAGGGACTCAAAACCCCATATTTCCTGCAGAGGAATATATCTGACTAGTAAGAATCTTAAAACCTATGTATTGATATGTCTCCATAATGGAATCAAGTGTGTCTAGACTGGCATAAACATGGCAGCGAGAATCAGCTCAAACCCACTCTAAAAAGGAATTTCAAAAACAAAACAAAAAAACTGGGAAATTATTTACAATTCCTTCATGGTCTCTGATGAAACCTGGAATGACCCTATGTAGAATGACAGCTGGATGTGGCATAAGGAGGGACACTTGGGAATTAAATGATTGGTGAGATTAGGTGAGCAAATGCAGACCCTTTAAAACACAAATGCCTGGCACCCATTCCATGTGTCCCAACTCCCCAGGTTGAAGGGAATATTACTACAGCTATAACATGTATGGGAAATCTAGAGAACGGACACACTGTGAATATGAAAGGTTTCTAAAACTCAACGAATAGTCCCTCTCCTGGTGCTCCGGTTTGACTTGCCATCTGCTTTACTATCAACCTCCCAACTTGGAGAGACTGCCCCTTTAACCTCCTGGTTCGCACAGGTTGGCAATTTGGCAGAGGATGAAAGGCAAGAGGGAGTACCAATGAGAAAGTAGCTGTCAGGCATTTGGACGGGCACATATCACTCTAATTTCCCGGCAGGAAGAAGTATTAACCAAAGTCTCAGCCACCCACCGGGAACCAGTATAGGTCCTGAACCAAAATGTTGGACTTGCGGTCAGCTCACCAAAAACGAGTTGAAAAATGGAGCTCAGGGGCACAGCAATTCACAAACTGGCCGAGTAATAAAGGACAACTATCGTCCAAAAATCTGTTGAGGGAAGGAAACGAGGTGGACTTGAAAGCGAGGCATAATAGCAGGAAACAGATTTCAAGAGGTACGTTGGAATCGCCTTTAAAGCACAGGAAGAGGGGCACAAATTCGACAATGATGCACTGGGCCAAAAAGGGCGTATGTGTTTTCTCCTGAATATATTCAGGAGAAAACGCATACGCCCTTTTTGGCCAAGCAAGCAAGCGGTCAATGCAAATCTGCACTACAAAGAAGTATCACTTCCCACCGGTCAAAAGGGAAATCCACAAAATGTGTAAAAACCAGAAAGGCAAGACAGGCCCCGGAGAACAGGGAGCCTTGTTATGCTGATGGGCGGGATGTAAATTGCCAACTGCCTCTCTGGAGGAGTGCATTGTGTTCCCTAAAACAAGTAAAGAAAAGAGCTACAGAGCCAAGGGCACTTCCAGTCTAGGGAATATACCTTGGGAAAACTGAAAATCAATAAGACAGAGCCACCCCAAAATTTAGGGCTGCACTGCTTCCAAGGACCTCAACTTGGGTACACCTTCAATATCCCAGGAAATATAAAAATGGTTCAAAAAATTGTGGTACTTACGTACGATGGAATATCCCTCAGCCATGAAATCAATGTCATAAGACCAGTAGCAGCAAAATGGGTGGATTCAGGTACGATGATTCTAAGTGAAATAAGTCACACAGAAAAAGAAACTTATCATAAGATATCACTTATGATGATCCTGTAAACATGGCTACATTTGAACTGAGTTAGGAAAGAGAACAGTGTCTCACATTTAGAAAACACTCTTATGCCTGCTTAAGGGGGAAGGAGAGGTGGGGTGATTCATAAAACCAGAGTTTGATAGAAGCAGAGGTACCGTTCCAAAAACCAACTATGGAATAGACAAGACCTACACCTTCCTCAGTGAAAGGGAATCAAAACCCCATATTTCCCGCAGAGGAATATATCTGACTAGTAAGAATCTTAAAACCTATGGATTGATATGTCTCCGTAAGGGAATCAAGTGTGTCTAGACTGGCATAAACTGGCAGCGAGAATCAGCTCAAACCCACTATAAAAAGGAATTTCAAAAACAAAACAAAAAAACTGGGAAATTCTTTATAATTCCTTCAGGGTCTCTGATGAAACCTGGAATGACTCTATCTACAACGACAGCTGGATGTGGCATAAGGCTGGACACTTGGGACTGAGACGATTGGTGAGATTAGGTGAGCAAATTCAGACCCTTTAAAGCAATGATGCTTGTCACCCATTCCATGGGTCCCAACTCTCCAGGTTGAAGGGAATATTACTACAGTTATAACATGTACGGGAAACCTAGAAAACGGACACACTGTGAATACGAAAGGTTTCTAAAACTCAACGAATAGTCCCTCTCCTGGTGCTCCGGTTTGACTTTCCATCTGCTTTACTATCAACCTCCCAACTTGGAGAGACAGCCCCTTTAACCTCCTGGTTTGCACAGGTTGCCAATTTGGCGGAGGATGAAAGGGAAGAGGGAGAACCAATGAGAGAGTATCTGTTAGGCATTAGGATGGGCACATATCACTCTAACTTCCCGGCAGGGAGAAGAATTAACCAAAGTCTCAGCCCCACACCGGGAACCAGTATAGGTCCTGAACCAAAATGTTGGACTTGCGGTCAGCTCACCAAAAACGAGTTGAAAAATGGAGCTCAGGGGCACAGCAATTCCCAAACTGGCCGAGTAATAAAGGACAACTATCGTCCAAAAATCTGTTGAGGGAAGGCAACGAGGCGGACTTGAAAGTGAGGCAGAATAGCAGGAAACAGATTTCAAGGTGTACATTGGAATCACCGTTAAAGCACAGGAAGAGGGGCACCACTTCGACAATGATGTACTTAGCCAAAAATGGCGTATGCGTTTTCTCCTGAATCTATTCAGGAGAAAACGCATACGCCCTTTTTGGCCAAGCAAGCAAGCGGGCAATGCAAATCTGCACTACAAAGAAGTATCACTTCCCACCGGTCAAAAGGGACATCCACAAAATGTGTAAAAACCAGAAAGGCAAGACAGGCCCTGGAGTACAGGGAGCCTTGTAATGCTGATGGGCGGGATGTAAATTGCCAACTGCCTCTCTGGAGAAGTGTATTGTGTTCCCTAAAACAAGTAAACAACAGAGCTACAGAGCCAAGGGCACTTCCAGTCTAGGGAATATACCTTGGGAAAACTGAAAATCAATAAGACAGAGCCACCCCAAAATTTAGGTCTGCACTGCTTACAAGGACCTCAACTTGGGTACACCTTAAATATCCCAGGAAATATAAAAATGGTTCAAGAATTTGTGGTACTTACGTACGATGGAATATCCCTCAGCCATGAAATCAATGTCATAAGAGCAGTAGCAGCAAAATGGGTGGATTCAGGTACGATGATTCTAAGTCAAATAAGTCACACAGAAAAAGAAACTTATCATAAGATATCACTTATGAAGATCCTGTAAACATGGCTACACTTAAACTGACTTAGGAAAGAGAACAGTGTCTCACATTTAGAAAACACTCTTATGCCTGCTTAAGGGGGAAGGAGAGGTGGGATGATGCATAAAACCAGAGTTTGTTATAAGCACAGGTACCGTTTCAAAAACCAACTATGGAATAGACAAGACCTACACCTTCCTCAGTGAAAGGGACTCAAAACCCCATATTTCCCGCAGAGGAATATATCAGACTAGTAAGAATCTTCAAACCTATGTATTGATATATCTCCATAAGGGAATTAAGTGTGTCTAGACTGGCATAAACATGGCAGCGAGAATCAGCTCAAACCCACTATAAAAAGGAATTTCAAAAACAAAACAAAAAAAACTGGGAAATTCTTTACAATTCCTTCAGGGTCTCTGATGAAACCTGGAATGACCCTATCTACAACGACAGCTGGATGTGGCATAAGGCTGGACACTTGGGACAGAGACGATTGGTGAGATTGGGTGAACAAAGGCAGACCCTTTAAAGCAATAATGCATGGCACCTATTCCAAGGGTCCCAACTCTCCAGGTTGAAGGGAATATTACTACAGTTATAACATGTACGGGAAATCTAGAGAACGGACATACTGTGAATACGAAAGGTTTCTAAAACTAAACAAATAGTCCCTCTCCTGGTGCTCCGGTTTGACTTTCCATCTGCTTTACTATCAATCTCCCAACTTGGAGAGACAGCCCCTTTAACCTCCTGGTTCGCACAGGTTTCCAATTTGGCAGAGGATGAAAGGGAAGAGGGAGAACCAATGAGAGAGTAGCTGTTGGGCATTTGAACGGGCACATATCACTCTAACTTCCCGGCAGGAAGAAGAATTAACCAAAGTCTCAGCCCACCACCGGGAAGCAGCATAGGTCCTGAACCAAAATTCTGGACATGCGGTCAGCTCACAAAAAACGAGTTGAAAAATGGAGCTCAGTGTCACAGCAATTCACAAACTGGCCGAGTAATAAAGGACAACTATCGTCAAAAAATCTGTTGAGGGAAGGCAGCGAGGCGGACTTGAAAGCGAGGCAGAATAGCAGGAATCTGATTTCAAGAGGTACGTTGGAATCGCCTTTAAAGCACAGGAAGAGGGGCACAACTTCGACAATGATGCACTTGGCCAAAAAGGCCGTATGCGTTTTCTCCTGAATATATTCAGGAGAAAACGCATACGGCCTTTTTGGCCAAGCAAGCAAGCGGGCAATGCAAATCTGCACTACAAAGAAGTATCACTTCCCACCGGTCAAAAGGGACATCCACAAAATGTGTAAAAACCAGAAAGGCAAGACAGGCCCTGGAGAACAGGGAGCCTTGTTATGCTGATGGGCGGGATGTAAATTGCCAACTGCCTCTCTGGAGGAGTGCATTGTGTTCCCTAAAACAAGTAAACAACAGAGCTACAGAGCCAAGGGCACTTCCAGTCTAGGGAATATACCTTGGGAAAACTGAAAATCAATAAGACAGAGCCACCCCAAAATTTAGGGCTGCACTGCTTACAAGGACCTCAACTTGGATACACCTTAAGTATCCCAGGAAATATAAAAATGGTTCAAAAAATTGTGGTACTTACGTACGATGGAATATCCCTCAGCCATGAAATCAATGTCATAAGACCAGTAGCAGCAAAATGGGTGGATTCAGGTACGATGATTCTAAGTGAAATAAGTCACACAGAAAAAGAAACTTATCATAAGATATCACTTATGAAGATCCTATAAACATGGCTACACTTGAACTGAGTTAGGAAAGAGAACAGTGTCTCACATTTAGAAAACACTCTTATGCCTGCTTAAGGGGGAAGGAGAGGTGGGGTGATGCATAAAACCAGAGTTTGATATAAGCACAGGTACCGTTCCAAAAACCAACTATGGAATAGACAAGACCTCCACCTTCCTCAGTGAAAGGGACTCAAAACCCCATATTTCCCGCAGAGGAATATATCAGACTAGTAAGAATCTTAAAACCTATGTATTGATATATCTCCATAAGGGAATTAAGTGTGTCTAGACTGGCATAAACATGGCAGCGAGAATCAGCTCAAACAAACTATAAAAAGGAATTTCAAAAACAAAACAAAAAAAACTGGGAAATTCTTTACAATTCCTTCAGGGTCTCTGATGAAACCTGGAATGACCCTATCTACAACGACAGCTGGATGTGGCATAAGGCTGGACACTTGGGACTGAGACGATTGGTGAGATTGGGTGAACAAAGGCAGACCCTTTAAAGCAATAATGCATGGCACCTATTCCATGGGTCCCAACTCTCCAGGTTGAAGGGAATATTACTACAGTTATAACATGTACGGGAAACCTAGAGAACGGACACACTGTGAATACGAAAGGTTTCTAAAACTCAACGAATAGTCCCTCTCCTGGTGCTCCGGTTTGACTTTCCATCTGCTTTACTATCAATCTCCCAACTTGGAGAGACAGCCCCTTTAACCTCCTGGTTCGCACAGGTTTCCAATTTGGCAGAGGATGAAAGGGAAGAGGGAGAACCAATGAGAGAGTAGCTGTTAGGCATTTGAACGGGCACATATCACTCTAACTTCCCGGCAGGAAGAAGAATTAACCAAAGTCTCAGCCCACCACCGGGAACCAGCATAGGTCCTGCACCAAAATTCTGGACTTGCGGTCAGCTCACAAAAAACGAGTTGAAAAATGGAGCTCAGTGTCACAGCAATTCACAAACTGGCCGAGTAATAAAGGACAACTATCGTCCAAAAATCTGTTGAGGGAAGGCAGCGAGGCGGACTTGAAAGCGAGGCAGAATAGCAGGAAACAGATTTCAAGAGGTACGTTGGAATCGCCTTTAAAGCACAGGAAGAGGGGCACAACTTCGACAATGATGCACTTGGCCAAAAAGGGCGTATGCGTTTTCTCCTGAATATATCCAGGAGAAAATGCATACGCCCTTTTTGGCCAAGCAAGCAAGCAGGCAATGCAAATCTGCACTACAAAGAAGTATCACTTCCCACCGGTCAAAAGGGACATCCACAAAATGTGTAAAAACCAGAAAGGCAAGACAGGCCCTGGAGAACAGGGAGCCTTGTTATGCTGATGGGCGGGATGTAAATTGCCAACTGCCTCTCTGGAGGAGTGCATTGTGTTCCCTAAAACAAGTAAACAACAGAGCTACAGAGCCAAGGGCACTTCCAGTCTAGGGAATATACCTTGGGAAAACTGAAAATCAGTAAGACAGAGCCACCCCAAAATTTAGGGCTGCACTGCTTAAAAGGACCTCAACTTGGATACACCTTAAGTATCCCAGGAAATATAAAAATGGTTCAAAAAATTGTGGTACTTACGTACGATGGAATATCCCTCAGCCATGAAATCAATGTCATAAGACCAGTAGCAGCAAAATGGGTGGATTCAGGTACGATGATTCTAAGTGAAATAAGTCACACAGAAAAAGAAACTTATCATAAGATATCACTTATGAAGATCCTATAAACATGGCTACACTTGAACTGAGTTAGGAAAGAGAACAGTGTCTCACATTTAGAAAACACTCTTATGCCTGCTTAAGGGGGAAGGAGAGGTAGGGTGATGCATAAAACCAGAGTTTGATATAAGCACAGGTACCGTTCCAAAAACCAACTATGGAATAGACAAGACCTACACCTTCCTCAGTGAAAGGGACTCAAAACCCCATATTTCCCGCAGAGGAATATATCAGACTAGTAAGAATCTTAAAACCTATGTATTGATATATCTCCATAAGGGAATTAAGTGAGTCTAGACTAGCATAAACATGGCAGCGAGAATCAGCTCAAACCCACTATAAAAAGGAATTTCAAAAACAAAACAAAAAAAACTGGGAAATTCTTTACAATTCCTTCAGGGTCTCTGATGAAACCTGGAATGACCCTATCTACAACGACAGCTGGATGTGGCATAAGGCTGGACACTTGGGACTGAGACGATTGGTGAGATTGGGTGAACAAAGGCAGACCCTTTAAAGCAATAATGCATGGCACCTATTCCATGGGTCCCAACTCTCCAGGTTGAAGGGAATATTACTACAGTTATAACATGTACGGGAAACCTAGAGAACGGACACACTGTGAATACGAAAGGTTTCTAAAACTCAACGAATAGTCCCTCTCCTGGTGCTCCGGTTTGACTTTCCATCTGCTTTACTATCAATCTCCCAACTTGGAGAGACAGCCCCTTTAACCTCCTGGTTCGCACAGTTTTCCAATTTGGCAGAGGATGAAAGGGAAGAGGGAGAACCAATGAGAGAGTAGCTGTTAGGCATTTGAACGGGCACATATCACTCTAACTCCCTGGCAGGAAGAAGAATTAACCAAAGTCTCAGCCCACCACCGGGAACCAGCATAGGTCCTGCACCAAAATTCTGGACTTGCGGTCAGCTCACAAAAAACGAGTTGAAAAATGGAGCTCAGTGTCACAGCAATTCACAAACTGGCCGAGTAATAAAGGACAACTATCGTCCAAAAATCTGTTGAGGGAAGGCAGCGAGGCGGACTTGAAAGCGAGGCAGAATAGCAGGAAACAGATTTCAAGAGGTACGTTGGAATCGCCTTTAAAGCACAGGAAGAGGGGCACAACTTCGACAATGATGCACTTGGCCAAAAAGGCCGTATGCGTTTTCTCCTGAATATATTCAGGAGAAAACGCATACGGCCTTTTTGGCCAAGCAAGCAAGCGGGCAATGCAAATCTGCACTACAAAGAAGTATCACTTCCCACCGGTCAAAAGGGACATCCACAAAATGTGTAAAAACCAGAAAGGCAAGACAGGCCCTGGAGAACAGGGAGCCTTGTTATGCTGATGGGCGGGATGTAAATTGCCAACTGCCTCTCTGGAGGAGTGCATTGTGTTCCCTAAAACAAGTAAACAACAGAGCTACAGAGCCAAGGGCACTTCCAGTCTAGGGAATATACCTTGGGAAAACTGAAAATCAATAAGACAGAGCCACCCCAAAATTTAGGGCTGCACTGCTTACAAGGACCTCAACTTGGATACACCTTAAGTATCCCAGGAAATATAAAAATGGTTCAAAAAATTGTGGTACTTACGTACGATGGAATATCCCTCAGCCATGAAATCAATGTCATAAGACCAGTAGCAGCAAAATGGGTGGATTCAGGTACGATGATTCTAAGTGAAATAAGTCACACAGAAAAAGAAACTTATCATAAGATATCACTTATGAAGATCCTATAAACATGGCTACACTTGAACTGAGTTAGGAAAGAGAACAGTGTCTCACATTTAGAAAACACTCTTATGCCTGCTTAAGGGGGAAGGAGAGGTGGGGTGATGCATAAAACCAGAGTTTGATATAAGCACAGGTACCGTTCCAAAAACCAACTATGGAATAGACAAGACCTCCACCTTCCTCAGTGAAAGGGACTCAAAACCCCATATTTCCCGCAGAGGAATATATCAGACTAGTAAGAATCTTAAAACCTATGTATTGATATATCTCCATAAGGGAATTAAGTGTGTCTAGACTGGCATAAACATGGCAGCGAGAATCAGCTCAAACAAACTATAAAAAGGAATTTCAAAAACAAAACAAAAAATACTGGGAAATTCTTTACAATTCCTTCAGGGTCTCTGATGAAACCTGGAATGACCCTATCTACAACGACAGCTGGATGTGGCATAAGGCTGGACACTTGGGACTGAGACGATTGGTGAGATTGGGTGAACAAAGGCAGACCCTTTAAAGCAATAATGCATGGCACCTATTCCATGGGTCCCAACTCTCCAGGTTGAAGGGAATATTACTACAGTTATAACATGTACGGGAAACCTAGAGAACGGACACACTGTGAATACGAAAGGTTTCTAAAACTCAACGAATAGTCCCTCTCCTGGTGCTCCGGTTTGACTTTCCATCTGCTTTACTATCAATCTCCCAACTTGGAGAGACAGCCCCTTTAACCTCCTGGTTCGCACAGTTTTCCAATTTGGCAGAGGATGAAAGGGAAGAGGGAGAACCAATGAGAGAGTAGCTGTTAGGCATTTGAACGGGCACATATCACTCTAACTTCCCGGCAGGAAGAAGAATTAACCAAAGTCTCAGCCCACCACCGGGAACCAGCATAGGTCCTGCACCAAATTTCTGGACTTGCGGTCAGCTCACAAAAAACGAGTTGAAAAATGGAGCTCAGTGTCACAGCAATTCACAAACTGGCCAAGTAATAAAGGACAACTATTGTCCAAAAATCTGTTGAGGGAAGGCAGCGAGGCGGACTTGAAAGCGAGGCAGAATAGCAGGAAACAGATTTCAAGAGGTACATTGGAATCGCCTTTAAAGCACAGGAAGAGGGGCACAACTTCGACAATGATGCACTTGGCCAAAAAGGGCGTATGCGTTTTCTCCTGAATATATCCAGGAGAAAACGCATACGCCC
Organism: Hyperoodon ampullatus; assembly: GCF_949752795.1. Classification (NCBI taxonomy): domain Eukaryota; kingdom Metazoa; phylum Chordata; class Mammalia; order Artiodactyla; family Ziphiidae; genus Hyperoodon; species Hyperoodon ampullatus. The sequence continues at coordinate 755,304 of NC_136922.1, forward strand.
TTTTTGGCCAAGCAAGCAAGCAGGCAATGCAAATCTGCACTACAAAGAAGTATCACTTCCCACCGGTCAAAAGGGACATCCACAAAATGTGTAAAAAGCAGAAAGGCAAGACAGGCCCTGGAGAACAGGGAGCCTTGTTATGCTGATGGGCGGGATGTAAATTGCCAACTGCCTCTCTGGAGGAGTGCATTGTGTTCCCTAAAACAAGTAAACAACAGAGCTACAGAGCCAAGGGCACTTCCAGTCTAGGGAATATACCTTGGGAAAACTGAAAATCAGTAAGACAGAGCCACCCCAAAATTTAGGGCTGCACTGCTTAAAAGGACCTCAACTTGGATACACCTTAAGTATCCCAGGAAATATAAAAATGGTTCAAAAAATTGTGGTACTTACGTACGATGGAATATCTCTCAGCCATGAAATCAATGTCATAAGACCAGTAGCAGCAAAATGGGTGGATTCAGGTACGATGATTCTAAGTGAAATAAGTCACACAGAAAAAGAAACTTATCATAAGATATCACTTATGAAGATCCTGTAAACATGGCTACACTTGAACTGAGTTAGGAAAGAGAACAGTGTCTCACATTTAGAAAACACTCTTATGCCTGCTTAAGGGGGAAGGAGAGGTGGGGTGATGCATAAAACCAGAGTTTGATATAAGCACAGGTACCGTTCCAAAAACCAACTATGGAATAGACAAGACCTCCACCTTCCTCAGTGAAAGGGACTCAAAACCCCATATTTCCCGCAGAGGAATATATCAGACTAGTAAGAATCTTAAAACCTATGTATTGATATATCTGCATAAGGGAATTAAGTGAGTCTAGACTGGCATAAACATGGCAGCGAGAATCAGCTCAAACCCACTATAAAAAGGAATTTCAAAAACAAAACAAAAAAAACTGGGAAATTCTTTACAATTCCTTCAGGGTCTCTGATGAAACCTGGAATGACCCTATCTACAACGACAGCTGGATGTGGCATAAGGCTGGACACTTGGGACTGAGACGATTGGTGAGATTGGGTGAACAAAGGCAGACCCTTTAAAGCAATAATGCATGGCACCTATTCCATGGGTCCCAACTCTCCAGGTTGAAGGGAATATTACTACAGTTATAACATGTACGGGAAACCTAGAGAACGGACACACTGTGAATACGAAAGGTTTCTAAAACTCAACGAATAGTCCCTCTCCTGGTGCTCCGGTTTGACTTTCCATCTGCTTTACTATCAATCTCCCAACTTGGAGAGACAGCCCCTTTAACCTCCTGGTTCGCACAGGTTTCCAATTTGGCAGAGGATGAAAGGGAAGAGGGAGAACCAATGAGAGAGTAGCTGTTAGGCATTTGAACGGGCACATATCACTCTAACTTCCCGGCAGGAAGAAGAATTAACCAAAGTCTCAGCCCACCACCGGGAACCAGCATAGGTCCTGCACCAAAATTCTGGACTTGCGGTCAGCTCACAAAAAACGAGTTGAAAAATGGAGCTCAGTGTCACAGCAATTCACAAACTGGCCGAGTAATAAAGGACAACTATCGTCCAAAAATCTGTTGAGGGAAGGCAGCGAGGCGGACTTGAAAGCGAGGCAGAATAGCAGGAAACAGATTTCAAGAGGTACGTTGGAATCGCCTTTAAAGCACAGGAAGAGGGGCACAACTTCGACAATGATGCACTTGGCCAAAAAGGCCGTATGCGTTTTCTCCTGAATATATTCAGGAGAAAACGCATACGCCCTTTTTGGCCAAGCAAGCAAGCGGGCAATGCAAATCTGCACTACAAAGAAGTATCACTTCCCACCGGTCAAAAGGGACATCCACAAAATGTGTAAAAACCAGAAAGGCAAGACAGGCCCTGGAGAACAGGGAGCCTTGTTATGCTGATGGGCGGGATGTAAATTGCCAACTGCCTCTCTGGAGGAGTGCATTGTGTTCCCTAAAACAAGTAAACAACAGAGCTACAGAGCCAAGGGCACTTCCAGTCTAGGGAATATACCTTGGGAAAACTGAAAATCAATAAGACAGAGCCACCCCAAAATTTAGGGCTGCACTGCTTACAAGGACCTCAACTTGGATACACCTTAAGTATCCCAGGAAATATAAAAATGGTTCAAAAAATTGTGGTACTTACGTACGATGGAATATCCCTCAGCCATGAAATCAATGTCATAAGACCAGTAGCAGCAAAATGGGTGGATTCAGGTACGATGATTCTAAGTGAAATAAGTCACACAGAAAAAGAAACTTATCATAAGATATTACTTATGAAGATCCTATAAACATGGCTACACTTGAACTGAGTTAGGAAAGAGAACAGTGTCTCACATTTAGAAAACACTCTTATGCCTGCTTAAGGGGGAAGGAGAGGTGGGGTGATGCATAAAACCAGAGTTTGATATAAGCACAGGTACCGTTCCAAAAACCAACTATGGAATAGACACGACCTACACCTTCCTCAGTGAAAGGGACTCAAAACCCCATATTTCCCGCAGAGGAATATATCAGACTAGTAAGAATCTTAAAACCTATGTATTGATATATCTCCGTAAGGGAATTAAGTGTGTCTAGACTGGCATAAACATGGCAGCGAGAATCAGCTCAAACCCACTATAAAAAGGAATTTCAAAAACAAAACAAAAAAAAACTGGGAAATTCTTTACAATTCCTTCAGGGTCTCTGATGAAACCTGGAATGACCCTATCTACAACGACAGCTGGATGTGGCATAAGGCTGGACACTTGGGACTGAGACGATTGGTGAGATTGGGTGAACAAATGCAGACCCTTTAAAGCAAAAATGCATGGCACCTATTCCATGGGTCCCAAATCTCCAGGTTGAAGGGAATATTACTACAGTTATAACATGTACGGGAAACCTAGAGAACGGACACACTGTGAATACGAAAGGTTTCTAAAACTCAACGAATAGTCCCTCTCCTGGTGCTCCGGTTTGACTTTCCATCTGCTTTACTATCAATCTCCCAACTTGGAGAGACAGCCCCTTTAACCTCCTGGTTCGCACAGGTTTCCAATTTGGCAGAGGATGAAAGGGAAGAGGGAGAACCAATGAGAGAGTAGCTGTTAGGCATTTGAACGGGCACATATCACTCTAACTTCCCGGCAGGAAGAAGAATTAACCAAAGTCTCAGCCCACCACCGGGAACCAGCATAGGTCCTGCACCAAAATTCTGGACTTGCGGTCAGCTCACAAAAAACGAGTTGAAAAATGGAGCTCAGTGTCACAGCAATTCACAAACTGGCCGAGTAATAAAGGACAACTATCGTCCAAAAATCTGTTGAGGGAAGGCAGCGAGGCGGACTTGAAAGCGAGGCAGAATAGCAGGAAACAGATTTCAAGAGGTACGTTGGAATCGCCTTTAAATCACAGGAAGAGGGGCACAACGTCGACAATGATGCACTTGGCCAAAAAGGGCGTATGCGTTTTCTCCTGAATATATTCAGGAGAAAACGCATACGGCCTTTTTGGCCAAGCAAGCAAGCGGGCAATGCAAATCTGCACTACAAAGAAGTATCACTTCCCACCGGTCAAAAGGGACATCCACAAAATGTGTAAAAACCAGAAAGGCAAGACAGGCCCTGGAGAACAGGGAGCCTTGTTATGCTGATGGGCGGGATGTAAATTGCCAACTGCCTCTCTGGAGGAGTGCATTGTGTTCCCTAAAACAAGTAAACAACAGAGCTACAGAGCCAAGGGCACTTCCAGTCTAGGGAATATACCTTGGGAAAACTGAAAATCAATAAGACAGAGCCACCCCAAAATTTAGGGCTGCACTGCTTACAAGGACCTCAACTTGGATACACCTTAAGTATCCCAGGAAATATAAAAATGGTTCAAAAAATTGTGGTACTTACGTACGATGGAATATCCCTCAGCCATGAAATCAATGTCATAAGACCAGTAGCAGCAAAATGGGTGGATTCAGGTACGATGATCCTAAGTGAAATAATTCACACAGAAAAAGAAACTTATCATAAGATATCACTTATGGAGATCCTATAAACATGGCTACACTTGAACTGAGTTAGGAAAGAGAACAGTGTCTCACATTTAGAAAACACTCTTATGCCTGCTTAAGGGGGAAGGAGAGGTGGGGTGATGCATAAAACCAGAGTTTGATATAAGCACAGGTACCGTTCCAAAAACCAACTATGGAATAGACACGACCTACACCTTCCTCAGTGAAAGGGACTCAAAACCCCATATTTCCCGGAGAGGAATATATCAGACTAGTAAGAATCTTAAAACCTATGTATTGATATATCTCCATAAGGGAATTAAGTGTGTCTAGACTGGCATAAACATGGCAGCGAGAATCAGCTCAAACCCACTATAAAAAGGAATTTCAAAAACAAAACAAAAAAAACTGGGAAATTCTTTACAATTCCTTCAGGGTCTCTGATGAAACCTGGAATGACCCTATCTACAACGACAGCTGGATGTGGCATAAGGCTGGACACTTGGGACTGAGACGATTGGTGAGATTGGGTGAACAAAGGCAGACCCTTTAAAGCAATAATGCATGGCATCTATTCCATGGGTCCCAACTCTCCAGGTTGAAGGGAATATTACTACAGTTATAACATGTACGGGAAACCTAGAGAACGGACACACTGTGAATACGAAAGGTTTCTAAAACTCAACGAATAGTCCCTCTCCTGGTGCTCCGGTTTGACTTTCCATCTGCTTTACTATCAATCTCCCAACTTGGAGAGACAGCCCCTTTAACCTCCTGGTTCGCACAGGTTTCCAATTTGGCAGAGGATGAAAGGGAAGAGGGAGAACCAATGAGAGAGTAGCTGTTAGGCATTTGAACGGGCACATATCACTCTAACTTCCCGGCAGGAAGAAGAATTAACCAAAGTCTCAGCCCACCACCGGGAACCAGCATAGGTCCTGCACCAAAATTCTGGACTTGCGGTCAGCTCACAAAAAACGAGTTGAAAAATGGAGCTCAGTGTCACAGCAATTCACAAACTGGCCAAGTAATAAAGGACAACTATCGTCCAAAAATCTGTTGAGGGAAGGCAGCGAGGCGGACTTGAAAGCGAGGCAGAATAGCAGGAAACAGATTTCAAGAGGTACATTGGAATCGCCTTTAAAGCACAGGAAGAGGGGCACAACTTCGACAATGATGCACTTGGCCAAAAAGGGCGTATGCGTTTTCTCCTGAATATATCCAGGAGAAAACGCATACGCCCTTTTTGGCCAAGCAAGCAAGCAGGCAATGCAAATCTGCACTACAAAGAAGTATCACTTCCCACCGGTCAAAAGGGACATCCACAAAATGTGTAAAAACCAGAAAGGCAAGACAGGCCCTGGAGAACAGGGAGCCTTGTTATGCTGATGGGCGGGATGTAAATTGCCAACTGCCTCTCTGGAGGAGTGCATTGTGTTCCCTAAAACAAGTAAACAACAGAGCTACAGAGCCAAGGGCACTTCCAGTCTAGGGAATATACCTTGGGAAAACTGAAAATCAGTAAGACAGAGCCACCCCAAAATTTAGGGCTGCACTGCTTACAAGGACCTCAACTTGGATACACCTTAAGTATCCCAGGAAATATAAAAATGGTTCAAAAAATTGTGGTACTTACGTACGATGGAATATCCCTCAGCCATGAAATCAATGTCATAAGACCAGTAGCAGCAAAATGGGTGGATTCAGGTACGATGATTCTAAGTGAAATAAGTCACACAGAAAAAGAAACTTATCATAAGATATCACTTATGAAGATCCTATAAACATGGCTACACTTGAACTGAGTTAGGAAAGAGAACAGTGTCTCACATTTAGAAAACACTCTTATGCCTGCTTAAGGGGGAAGGAGAGGTGGGGTGATGCATAAAACCCGAGTTTGATATAAGCACAGGTACCGTTCCAAAAACCAACTATGGAATAGACAAGACCTCCACCTTCCTCAGTGAAAGGGACTCAAAACCCCATATTTCCCGCAGAGGAATATATCAGACTAGTAAGAATCTTAAAACCTATGTATTGATATATCTCCATAAGGGAATTAAGTGAGTCTAGACTGGCATAAACATGGCAGCGAGAATCAGCTCAAACCCACTATAAAAAGGAATTTCAAAAACAAAACAAAAAATACTGGGAAATTCTTTACAATTCCTTCAGGGTCTCTGATGAAACCTGGAATGACCCTATCTACAACGACAGCTGGATGTGGCATAAGGCTGGACACTTGGGACTGAGACGATTGGTGAGATTGGGTGAACAAAGGCAGACCCTTTAAAGCAATAATGCATGGCACCTATTCCATGGGTCCCAACTCTCCAGGTTGAAGGGAATATTACTACAGTTATAACATGTACGGGAAACCTAGAGAACGGACACACTGTGAATACGAAAGGTTTCTAAAACTCAACGAATAGTCCCTCTCCTGGTGCTCCGGTTTGACTTTCCATCTGCTTTACTATCAATCTCCCAACTTGGAGAGACAGCCCCTTTAACCTCCTGGTTCGCACAGGTTTCCAATTTGGCAGAGGATGAAAGGGAAGAGGGAGAACCAATGAGAGAGTAGCTGTTAGGCATTTGAACGGGCACATATCACTCTAACTTCCTGGAAGGAAGAAGAATTAACCAAAGTCTCAGCCCACCACCGGGAACCAGCATAGGTCCTGCACCTAAATTCTGGACTTGTGGTCAACTCACAAAAAACGAGTTGAAAAATGGAGCTCAGTGTCACAGCAATTCACAAACTGGCTAAGTAATAAAGGACAACTATCGTCCAAAAATCTGTTGAGGGAAGGCAGCGAGGCGGACTTGAAAGCGAGGCAGAATAGCAGGAAACAGATTTCAAGAGGTACGTTGGAATCACCTTTAAAGCACAGGAAGAGGGGCACAACTTCGACAATGATGCACTTGGCCAAAAAGGGCGTATGCGTTTTCTCCTGAATATATCCAGGAGAAAACGCATACGCCCTTTTTGGCCAAGCAAGCAAGCGGGCAATGCAAATCTGCACTACAAAGAAGTATCACTTCCCACCGGTCAAAAGGGACATCCACAAAATGTGTAAAAACCAGAAAGGCAAGACAGGCCCTGGAGAACAGGGAGCCTTGTTATGCTGATGGGGGGATGTAAATTGCCAACTGCCTCTCTGGAGGAGTGCATTGTGTTCCCTAAAACAAGTAAACAACAGAGCTACAGAGCCAAGGAAACTTCCAGTCTAGGGAATATACCTTGGGAAAACTGAAAATCAATAAGACAGAGCCACCCCAAAATTTAGGGCTGCACTGCTTACAAGGACCTCAACTTGGATACACCTTAAGTATCCCAGGAAATATAAAAATGGTTCAAAAAATTGCGGTAATTACGTACGATGGAATATCCCTCAGCCATGAAATCAATGTCATAAGACCAGTATCAGCAAAATGGGTGGATTCAGGTACGATGATTCTAAGTGAAATAAGTCACACAGAAAAAGAAACTTATCATAAGATATCACTTATGGAGATCCTATAAACATGGCTACACTTGAACTGATTTAGGAAAGAGAACAGTGTCTCACATTTAGAAAACACTCTTATGCCTGCTTAAGGGGGAAGGAGAGGTGGGGTGATGCATAAAACCAGAGTTTGATATAAGCACAGGTACCGTTCCAAAAACCAACTATGGAATAGACACGACCTACACCTTCCTCAGTGAAAGGGACTCAAAACCCCATATTTCCCGCAGAGGAATATATCAGACTAGTAAGAATCTTAAAACCTATGTATTGATATATCTCCATAAGGGAATTAAGTGTGTCTAGACTGGCATAAACATGGCAGCGAGAATCAGCTCAAACCCACTATAAAAAGGAATTTCAAAAACAAAACAAAAAAAACTGGGAAATTCTTTACAATTCCTTCAGGGTCTCTGATGAAACCTGGAATGACCCTATCTACAACGACAGCTGGATGTGGCATAAGGCTGGACACTTGGGACTGAGACGATTGGTGAGATTGGGTGAACAAATGCAGACCCTTTAAAGCAAAAATGCATGGCACCTATTCCATGGGTCCCAAATCTCCAGGTTGAAGGGAATATTACTACAGTTATAACATGTACGGGAAACCTAGAGAACGGACACACTGTGAATACGAAAGGTTTCTAAAACTCAACGAATAGTCCCTCTCCTGGTGCTCCGGTTTGACTTTCCATCTGCTTTACTATCAATCTCCCAACTTGGAGAGACAGCCCCTTTAACCTCCTGGTTCGCACAGGTTTCCAATTTGGCAGAGGATGAAAGGGAAGAGGGAGAACCAATGAGAGAGTAGCTGTTAGGCATTTGAACGGGCACATATCACTCTAACTTCCTGGAAGGAAGAAGAATTAACCAAAGTCTCAGCCCACCACCGGGAACCAGCATAGGTCCTGCACCTAAATTCTGGACTTGCGGTCAGCTCACAAAAAACGAGTTGAAAAATGGAGCTCAGTGTCACCGCAATTCACAAACTGGCTGAGTAATAAAGGACAACTATCATCCAAAAATCTGTTGAGGGAAGGCAGCGAGGCGGACTTGAAAGCGAGGCAGAATAGCAGGAAACAGATTTCAAGAGGTACGTTGGAATCACCTTTAAAGCACAGGAAGAGGGGCACAACTTCGACAATGATGCACTTGGCCAAAAAGGGCGTATGCGTTTTCTCCTGAATATATTCAGGAGAAAACGCATACGCCCTTTTTGGCCAAGCAAGCAAGCGGACAATGCAAATCTGCACTACAAAGAAGTATCACTTCCCACCGGTCAAAAGGGACATCCACAAAATGTGTAAAAACCAGAAAGGCAAGACAGGCCCTGGAGAACAGGGAGCCTTGTTATGCTGATGGGCGGGATGTAAATTGCCAACTGCCTCTCTGGAGGAGTGCATTGTGTTCCCTAAAACAAGTAAACAACAGAGCTACAGAGCCAAGGGCACTTCCAGTCTAGGGAATATACCTTGGGAAAACTGAAAATCAATAAGACAGAACCACCCCAAAATTTAGGGCTGCACTGCTTACAAGGACCTCAACTTGGATACACCTTAAGTATCCCAGGAAATATAAAAATGGTTCAAAAAATTGTGGTACTTACGTACGATGGAATATCCCTCAGCCATGAAATCAATGTCATAAGACCAGTAGCAGCAAAATGGGTGGATTCAGGTACGATGATTCTAAGTGAAATAAGTCACACAGAAAAAGAAACTTATCATAAGATATCACTTATGGAGATCCTATAAACATGGCTACACTTGAACTGAGTTAGGAAAGAGAACAGTGTCTCACATTTAGAAAACACTCTTATGCCTGCTTAAGGGGGAAGGAGAGGTGGGGTGATGCATAAAACCAGAGTTTGATATAAGCACAGGTACCGTTCCAAAAACCAACTATGGAATAGACACGACCTACACCTTCCTCAGTGAAAGGGACTCAAAACCCCATATTTCCCGCAGAGGAATATATCAGACTAGTAAGAATCTTAAAACCTATGTATTGATATATCTCCATAAGGGAATTAAGTGTGTCTAGACTGGCATAAACATGGCAGCGAGAATCAGCTCAAACCCACTATAAAAAGGAATTTCAAAAACAAAACAAAAAATACTGGGAAATTCTTTACAATTCCTTCAGGGTCTCTGATGAAACCTGGAATGACGCTATCTACAACGACAGCTGGATGTGGCATAAGGCTGGACACTTGGGACTGAGACGATTGGTGAGATTGGGTGAACAAAGGCAGACCCTTTAAAGCAATAATGCATGGCACCTATTCCATGGGTCCCAACTCTCCAGGTTGAAGGGAATATTACTACAGTTATAACATGTACGGGAAACCTAGAGAACGGACACACTGTGAATACGAAAGGTTTCTAAAACTCAACGAATAGTCCCTCTCCTGGTGCTCCGGTTTGACTTTCCATCTGCTTTACTATCAATCTCCCAACTTGGAGAGACAGCCCCTTTAACCTCCTGGTTCGCACAGGTTTCCAATTTGGCAGAGGATGAAAGGGAAGAGGGAGAACCAATGAGAGAGTAGCTGTTAGGCATTTGAACGGGAACATATCACTCTAACTTCCCGGCAGGAAGAAGAATTAACCAAAGTCTCAGCCCACCACCGGGAACCAGCATAGGTCCTGCACCAAAATTCTGGACTTGCGGTCAGCTCACAAAAAACGAGTTGAAAAATGGAGCTCAGTGTCACAGCAATTCACAAACTGGCCGAGTAATAAAGGACAACTATCGTCCAAAAATCTGTTGAGGGAAGGCAGCGAGGCGGACTTGAAAGCGAGGCAGAATAGCAGGAAACAGATTTCAAGAGGTACGTTGGAATCGCCTTTAAAGCACAGGAAGAGGGGCACAACTTCGACAATGATGCACTTGGCCAAAAAGGGCGTATGCGTTTTCTCCTGAATATATTCAGGAGAAAACGCATACGCCCTTTTTGGCCAAGCAAGCAAGCGGGCAATGCAAATCTGCACTACAAAGAAGTATCACTTCCCACCGGTCAAAAGGGACATCCACAAAATGTGTAAAAACCAGAAAGGCAAGACAGGCCCTGGAGAACAGGGAGCCTTGTTATGCTGATGGGCGGGATGTAAATTGCCAACTGCCTCTCTGGAGGAGTGCATTGTGTTCCCTAAAACAAGTAAACAACAGAGCTACAGAGCCAAGGGCACTTCCAGTCTAGGGAATATACCTTGGGAAAACTGAAAATCAATAAGACAGAGCCACCCCAAAATTTAGGGCTGCACTGCTTACAAGGACCTCAACTTGGATACACCTTAAGTATCCCAGGAAATATAAAAATGGTTCAAAAAATTGTGGTACTTACGTACGATGGAATATCCCTCAGCCATGAAATCAATGTCATAAGACCAGTAGCAGCAAAATGGGTGGATTCAGGTACGATGATTCTAAGTGAAATAAGTCACACAGAAAAAGAAACTTATCATAAGATATCACTTATGAAGATCCTATAAACATGGCTACACTTGAACTGAGTTAGGAAAGAGAACAGTGTCTCACATTTAGAAAACACTCTTATGCCTGCTTAAGGGGGAAGGAGAGGTGGGGTGATGCATAAAACCAGAGTTTGATATAAGCACAGGTACCGTTCCAAAAACCAACTATGGAATAGACAAGACCTCCACCTTCCTCAGTGAAAGGGACTCAAAACCCCATATTTCCCGCAGAGGAATATATCAGACTAGTAAGAATCTTAAAACCTATGTATTGATATATCTCCATAAGGGAATTAAGTGTGTCTAGACTGGCATAAACATGGCAGCGAGAATCAGCTCAAACCCACTATAAAAAGGAATTTCAAAAACAAAACAAAAAATACTGGGAAATTCTTTACAATTCCTTCAGGGTCTCTGATGAAACCTGGAATGACCCTATCTACAACGACAGCTGGATGTGGCATAAGGCTGGACACTTGGGACTGAGACGATTGGTGAGATTGGGTGAACAAAGGCAGACCCTTTAAAGCAATAATGCATGGCACCTATTCCATGGGTCCCAACTCTCCAGGTTGAAGGGAATATTACTACAGTTATAACATGTACGGGAAACCTAGAGAACGGACACACTGTGAATACGAAAGGTTTCTAAAACTCAACGAATAGTCCCTCTCCTGGTGCTCCGGTTTGACTTTCCATCTGCTTTACTATCAATCTCCCAACTTGGAGAGACAGCCCCTTTAACCTCCTGGTTCGCACAGGTTTCCAATTTGGCAGAGGATGAAAGGGAAGAGGGAGAACCAATGAGAGAGTAGCTGTTAGGCATTTGAACGGGCACATATCACTCTAACTTCCTGGAAGGAAGAAGAATTAACCAAAGTCTCAGCCCACCACCGGGAACCAGCATAGGTCCTGCACCTAAATTCTGGACTTGCGGTCAGCTCACAAAAAACGAGTTGAAAAATGGAGCTCAGTGTCACCGCAATTCACAAACTGGCTGAGTAATAAAGGACAACTATCATCCAAAAATCTGTTGAGGGAAGGCAGCGAGGCGGACTTGAAAGCGAGGCAGAATAGCAGGAAACAGATTTCAAGAGGTACGTTGGAATCACCTTTAAAGCACAGGAAGAGGGGCACAACTTCGACAATGATGCACTTGGCCAAAAAGGGCGTATGCGTTTTCTCCTGAATATATTCAGGAGAAAACGCATACGCCCTTTTTGGCCAAGCAAGCAAGCGGACAATGCAAATCTGCACTACAAAGAAGTATCACTTCCCACCGGTCAAAAGGGACATCCACAAAATGTGTAAAAACCAGAAAGGCAAGACAGGCCCTGGAGAACAGGGAGCCTTGTTATGCTGATGGGCGGGATGTAAATTGCCAACTGCCTCTCTGGAGGAGTGCATTGTGTTCCCTAAAACAAGTAAACAACAGAGCTACAGAGCCAAGGGCACTTCCAGTCTAGGGAATATACCTTGGGAAAACTGAAAATCAATAAGACAGAACCACCCCAAAATTTAGGGCTGCACTGCTTACAAGGACCTCAACTTGGATACACCTTAAGTATCCCAGGAAATATAAAAATGGTTCAAAAAATTGTGGTACTTACGTACGATGGAATATCCCTCAGCCATGAAATCAATGTCATAAGACCAGTAGCAGCAAAATGGGTGGATTCAGGTACGATGATTCTAAGTGAAATAAGTCACACAGAAAAAGAAACTTATCATAAGATATCACTTATGGAGATCCTATAAACATGGCTACACTTGAACTGAGTTAGGAAAGAGAACAGTGTCTCACATTTAGAAAACACTCTTATGCCTGCTTAAGGGGGAAGGAGAGGTGGGGTGATGCATAAAACCAGAGTTTGATATAAGCACAGGTACCGTTCCAAAAACCAACTATGGAATAGACACGACCTACACCTTCCTCAGTGAAAGGGACTCAAAACCCCATATTTCCCGCAGAGGAATATATCAGACTAGTAAGAATCTTAAAACCTATGTATTGATATATCTCCATAAGGGAATTAAGTGTGTCTAGACTGGCATAAACATGGCAGCGAGAATCAGCTCAAACCCACTATAAAAAGGAATTTCAAAAACAAAACAAAAAATACTGGGAAATTCTTTACAATTCCTTCAGGGTCTCTGATGAAACCTGGAATGACGCTATCTACAACGACAGCTGGATGTGGCATAAGGCTGGACACTTGGGACTGAGACGATTGGTGAGATTGGGTGAACAAAGGCAGACCCTTTAAAGCAATAATGCATGGCACCTATTCCATGGGTCCCAACTCTCCAGGTTGAAGGGAATATTACTACAGTTATAACATGTACGGGAAACCTAGAGAACGGACACACTGTGAATACGAAAGGTTTCTAAAACTCAACGAATAGTCCCTCTCCTGGTGCTCCGGTTTGACTTTCCATCTGCTTTACTATCAATCTCCCAACTTGGAGAGACAGCCCCTTTAACCTCCTGGTTCGCACAGGTTTCCAATTTGGCAGAGGATGAAAGGGAAGAGGGAGAACCAATGAGAGAGTAGCTGTTAGGCATTTGAACGGGAACATATCACTCTAACTTCCCGGCAGGAAGAAGAATTAACCAAAGTCTCAGCCCACCACCGGGAACCAGCATAGGTCCTGCACCAAAATTCTGGACTTGCGGTCAGCTCACAAAAAACGAGTTGAAAAATGGAGCTCAGTGTCACAGCAATTCACAAACTGGCCGAGTAATAAAGGACAACTATCGTCCAAAAATCTGTTGAGGGAAGGCAGCGAGGCGGACTTGAAAGCGAGGCAGAATAGCAGGAAACAGATTTCAAGAGGTACGTTGGAATCGCCTTTAAAGCACAGGAAGAGGGGCACAACTTCGACAATGATGCACTTGGCCAAAAAGGGCGTATGCGTTTTCTCCTGAATATATTCAGGAGAAAACGCATACGCCCTTTTTGGCCAAGCAAGCAAGCGGGCAATGCAAATCTGCACTACAAAGAAGTATCACTTCCCACCGGTCAAAAGGGACATCCACAAAATGTGTAAAAACCAGAAAGGCAAGACAGGCCCTGGAGAACAGGGAGCCTTGTTATGCTGATGGGCGGGATGTAAATTGCCAACTGCCTCTCTGGAGGAGTGCATTGTGTTCCCTAAAACAAGTAAACAACAGAGCTACAGAGCCAAGGGCACTTCCAGTCTAGGGAATATACCTTGGGAAAACTGAAAATCAATAAGACAGAGCCACCCCAAAATTTAGGGCTGCACTGCTTACAAGGACCTCAACTTGGATACACCTTAAGTATCCCAGGAAATATAAAAATGGTTCAAAAAATTGTGGTACTTACGTACGATGGAATATCCCTCAGCCATGAAATCAATGTCATAAGACCAGTAGCAGCAAAATGGGTGGATTCAGGTACGATGATTCTAAGTGAAATAAGTCACACAGAAAAAGAAACTTATCATAAGATATCACTTATGAAGATCCTATAAACATGGCTACACTTGAACTGAGTTAGGAAAGAGAACAGTGTCTCACATTTAGAAAACACTCTTATGCCTGCTTAAGGGGGAAGGAGAGGTGGGGTGATGCATAAAACCAGAGTTTGATATAAGCACAGGTACCGTTCCAAAAACCAACTATGGAATAGACAAGACCTCCACCTTCCTCAGTGAAAGGGACTCAAAACCCCATATTTCCCGCAGAGGAATATATCAGACTAGTAAGAATCTTAAAACCTATGTATTGATATATCTCCATAAGGGAATTAAGTGTGTCTAGACTGGCATAAACATGGCAGCGAGAATCAGCTCAAACCCACTATAAAAAGGAATTTCAAAAACAAAACAAAAAATACTGGGAAATTCTTTACAATTCCTTCAGGGTCTCTGATGAAACCTGGAATGACCCTATCTACAACGACAGCTGGATGTGGCATAAGGCTGGACACTTGGGACTGAGACGATTGGTGAGATTGGGTGAACAAAGGCAGACCCTTTAAAGCAATAATGCATGGCACCTATTCCATGGGTCCCAACTCTCCAGGTTGAAGGGAATATTACTACAGTTATAACATGTACGGGAAACCTAGAGAACGGACACACTGTGAATACGAAAGGTTTCTAAAACTCAACGAATAGTCCCTCTCCTGGTGCTCCGGTTTGACTTTCCATGTGCTTTACTATCAATCTCCCAACTTGGAGAGACAGCCCCTTTAACCTCCTGGTTCGCACAGGTTTCCAATTTGGCAGAGGATGAAAGCGAAGAGGGAGAACCAATGAGAGAGTAGCTGTTAGGCATTTGAACGGGCACATATCACTCTAACTTCCTGGCAGGAAGAAGAATTAACCAAAGTCTCAGCCCACCACCGGGAACCAGCATAGGTCCTGCACCTAAATTCTGGACTTGCGGTCAGCTCACAAAAAACGAGTTGAAAAATGGAGCTCAGTGTCACAGCAATTCACAAACTGGCTGAGTAATAAAGGACAACTATCGTCCAAAAATCTGTTGAGGGAAGGCAGCGAGGCGGACTTGAAAGCGAGGCAGAATAGCAGGAAACAGATTTCAAGAGGTACGTTGGAATCACCTTTAAAGCACAGGAAGAGGGGCACAACTTCGACAATGATGCACTTGGCCAAAAAGGGCGTATGCGTTTTCTCCTGAATATATTCAGGAGAAAACGCATACGCCCTTTTTGGCCAAGCAAGCAAGCGGGCAATGCAAATCTGCACTACAAAGAAGTATCACTTCCCACCGGTCAAAAGGGACATCCACAAAATGTGTAAAAACCAGAAAGGCAAGACAGGCCCTGGAGAACAGGGAGCCTTGTTATGCTGATGGGCGGGATGTAAATTGCCAACTGCCTCTCTGGAGGAGTGCATTGTGTTCCCTAAAACAAGTAAACAACAGAGCTACAGAGCCAAGGGCACTTCCAGTCTAGGGAATATAGCTTGGGAAAACTGAAAATCAATAAGACAGAACCACCCCAAAATTTAGGGCTGCACTGCTTACAAGGACCTCAACTTGGATACACCTTAAGTATCCCAGGAAATATAAAAATGGTTCAAAAAATTGTGGTACTTACGTACGATGGAATATCCCTCAGCCATGAAATCAATGTCATAAGACCAGTAGCAGCAAAATGGGTGGATTCAGGTACGATGATTCTAAGTGAAATAAGTCACACAGAAAAAGAAACTTATCATAAGATATCACTTATGGAGATCCTATAAACATGGCTACACTTGAACTGAGTTAGGAAAGAGAACAGTGTCTCACATTTAGAAAACACTCTTATGCCTGCTTAAGGGGGAAGGAGAGGTGGGGTGATGCATAAAACCAGAGTTTGATATAAGCACAGGTACCGTTCCAAAAACCAACTATGGAATAGACACGACCTACACCTTCCTCAGTGAAAGGGACTCAAAACCCCATATTTCCCGCAGAGGAATATATCAGACTAGTAAGAATCTTAAAACCTATGTATTGATATATCTCCATAAGGGAATTAAGTGTGTCTAGACTGGCATAAACATGGCAGCGAGAATCAGCTCAAACCCACTATAAAAAGGAATTTCAAAAACAAAACAAAAAATACTGGGAAATTCTTTACAATTCCTTCAGGGTCTCTGATGAAACCTGGAATGACCCTATCTACAACGACAGCTGGATGTGGCATAAGGCTGGACACTTGGGACTGAGACGATTGGTGAGATTGGGTGAACAAAGGCAGACCCTTTAAAGCAATAATGCATGGCACCTATTCCATGGGTCCCAACTCTCCAGGTTGAAGGGAATATTACTACAGTTATAACATGTACGGGAAACCTAGAGAACGGACACACTGTGAATACGAAAGGTTTCTAAAACTCAACGAATAGTCCCTCTCCTGGTGCTCCGGTTTGACTTTCCATCTGCTTTACTATCAATCTCCCAACTTGGAGAGACAGCCCCTTTAACCTCCTGGTTCGCACAGGTTTCCAATTTGGCAGAGGATGAAAGGGAAGAGGGAGAACCAATGAGAGAGTAGCTGTTAGGCATTTGAACGGGAACATATCACTCTAACTTCCCGGCAGGAAGAAGAATTAACCAAAGTCTCAGCCCACCACCGGGAACCAGCATAGGTCCTGCACCAAAATTCTGGACTTGCGGTCAGCTCACAAAAAACGAGTTGAAAAATGGAGCTCAGTGTCACAGCAATTCACAAACTGGCCAAGTAATAAAGGACAACTATCGTCCAAAAATCTGTTGAGGGAAGGCAGCGAGGCGGACTTGAAAGCGAGGCAGAATAGCAGGAAACAGATTTCAAGAGGTACATTGGAATCGCCTTTAAAGCACAGGAAGAGGGGCACAACTTCGACAATGATGCACTTGGCCTAAAAGGGCGTATGCGTTTTCTCCTGAATATATCCAGGAGAAAACGCATACGCCCTTTTTGGCCAAGCAAGCAAGCAGGCAATGCAAATCTGCACTACAAAGAAGTATCACTTCCCACCGGTCAAAAGGGACATCCACAAAATGTGTAAAAACCAGAAAGGCAAGACAGGCCCTGGAGAACAGGGAGCCTTGTTATGCTGAAGGGCGGGATGTAAATTGCCAACTGCCTCTCTGGAGGAGTGCATTGTGTTCCCTAAAACAAGTAAACAACAGAGCTACAGAGACAAGGGCACTTCCAGTCTAGGGAATATACCTTGGGAAAACTGAAAATCAGTAAGACAGAGCCACCCCAAAATTTAGGGCTGCACTGCTTAAAAGGACCTCAACTTGGATACACCTTAAGTATCCCAGGAAATATAAAAATGCTTCAAAAAATTGTGGTACTTACGTACGATGGAATATCCCTCAGCCATGAAATCAATGTCATAAGACCAGTAGCAGCAAAATGGGTGGATTCAGGTACGATGATTCTAAGTGAAATAAGTCACACAGAAAAAGAAACTTATCATAAGATATCACTTATGAAGATCCTATAAACATGGCTACACTTGAACTGAGTTAGGAAAGAGAACAGTGTCTCACATTTAGAAAACACTCTTATGCCTGCTTAAGGGGGAAGGAGAGGTGGGGTGATGCATAAAACCAGAGTTTGATATAAGCACAGGTACCGTTCCAAAAACCAACTATGGAATAGACAAGACCTACACCTTCCTCAGTGAAAGGGACTCAAAACCCCACATTTCCCGCAGAGGAATATATCAGACTAGTAAGAATCTTAAAACCTATGTATTGATATATCTCCATAAGGGAATTAAGTGAGTCTAGACTGGCATAAACATGGCAGCGAGAATCAGCTCAAACCCACTATAAAAAGGAATTTCAAAAACAAAACAAAAAAAACTGGGAAATTCTTTACAATTCCTTCAGGGTCTCTGATGAAACCTGGAATGACCCTATCTACAACGACAGCTGGATGTGGCATAAGGAGGGACACTTGGGACTGAGACGATTGGTGAGATTGGGTGAACAAAGGCAGACCCTTTAAAGCAATAATGCATGGCACCTATTCCATGGGTCCCAACTCTCCAGGTTGAAGGGAATATTACTACAGTTATAACATGTACGGGAAACCTAGAGAACGGACACACTGTGAATACGAAAGGTTTCTAAAACTCAACGAATAGTCCCTCTCCTGGTGCTCCGGTTTGACTTTCCATCTGCTTTACTATCAATCTCCCAACTTGGAGAGACAGCCCCTTTAACCTCCTGGTTCGCACAGGTTTCCAATTTGGCAGAGGATGAAAGGGAAGAGGGAGAACCAATGAGAGAGTAGCTGTTAGGCATTTGAACGGGCACATATCACTCTAACTTCCTGGCAGGAAGAAGAATTAACCAAAGTCTCAGCCCACCACCGGGAACCAGCATAGGTCCTGCACCAAAATTCTGGACTTGCGGTCAGCTCACAAAAAACGAGTTGAAAAATGGAGCTCAGTGTCACAGCAATTCACAAACTGGCCGAGTAATAAAGGACAACTATCGTCCAAAAATCTGTTGAGGGAAGGCAGCGAGGCGGACTTGAAAGCGAGGCAGAATAGCAGGAAACAGATTTCAAGAGGTACGTTGGAATCGCCTTTAAAGCACAGGAAGAGGGGCACAACTTCGACAATGATGCACTTGGCCAAAAAGGGCGTATGCGTATTCTCCTGAATATATTCAGGAGAAAACGCATACGCCCTTTTTGGCCAAGCAAGCAAGCGGGCAATGCAAATCTGCACTACAAAGAAGTATCACTTCCCACCGGTCAAAAGGGACATCCACAAAATGTGTAAAAACCAGAAAGGCAAGACAGGCCCTGGAGAACAGGGAGCCTTGTTATGCTGATGGGCGGGATGTAAATTGCCAACTGCCTCTCTGGAGGAGTGCATTGTGTTCCCTAAAACAAGTAAACAACAGAGCTACAGAGCCAAGGGCACTTCCAGTCTAGGGAATATACCTTGGGAAAACTGAAAATCAATAAGACAGAGCCACCCCAAAATTTAGGGCTGCACTGCTTACAAGGACCTCAACTTGGATACACCTTAAGTATCCCAGGAAATATAAAAATGGTTCAAAAAATTGTGGTACTTACGTACGATGGAATATCCCTCAGCCATGAAATCAATGTCATAAGACCAGTAGCAGCAAAATGGGTGGATTCAGGTACGATGATTCTAAGTGAAATAAGTCACACAGAAAAAGAAACTTATCATAAGATATCACTTATGAAGATCCTATAAACATGGCTACACTTGAACTGAGTTAGGGAAGAGAACAGTGTCTCACATTTAGAAAACACTCTTATGCCTGCTTAAGGGGGAAGGAGAGGTGGGGTGATGCATAAAACCAGAGTTTGATATAAGCACAGGTACCGTTCCAAAAACCAACTATGGAATAGACAAGACCTCCACCTTCCTCAGTGAAAGGGACTCAAAACCCCATATTTCCCGCAGAGGAATATATCAGACTAGTAAGAATCTTAAAACCTATGTATTGATATATCTCCATAAGGGAATTAAGTGTGTCTAGACTGGCATAAACATGGCAGCGAGAATCAGCTCAAACCCACTATAAAAAGGAATTTCAAAAACAAAACAAAAAATACTGGGAAATTCTTTACAATTCCTTCAGGGTCTCTGATGAAACCTGGAATGACCCTATCTACAACGACAGCTGGATGTGGCATAAGGCTGGACACTTGGGACTGAGACGATTGGTGAGATTGGGTGAACAAAGGCAGACCCTTTAAAGCAATAATGCATGGCACCTATTCCATGGGTCCCAACTCTCCAGGTTGAAGGGAATATTACTACAGTTATAACATGTACGGGAAACCTAGAGAACGGACACACTGTGAATACGAAAGGTTTCTAAAACTCAACGAATAGTCCCTCTCCTGGTGCTCCGGTTTGACTTTCCATCTGCTTTACTATCAATCTCCCAACTTGGAGAGACAGCCCCTTTAACCTCCTGGTTCGCACAGGTTTCCAATTTGGCAGAGGATGAAAGGGAAGAGGGAGAACCAATGAGAGAGTAGCTGTTAGGCATTTGAACGGGCACATATCACTCTAACTTCCTGGCAGGAAGAAGAATTAACCAAAGTCTCAGCCCACCACCGGGAACCAGCATAGGTCCTGCACCTAAATTCTGGACTTGCGGTCAGCTCACAAAAAACGAGTTGAAAAATGGAGCTCAGTGTCACAGCTATTCACAAACTGGCTGAGTAATAAAGGACAACTATCGTCCAAAAATCTGTTGAGGGAAGGCAGCGAGGCGGACTTGAAAGCGAGGCAGAATAGCAGGAAACAGTTTTCAAGAGGTACGTTGGAATCACCTTTAAAGCACAGGAAGAGGGGCACAACTTCGACAATGATGCACTTGGCCAAAAAGGGCGTATGCGTTTTCTCCTGAATATATTCAGGAGAAAACGCATACGCCCTTTTTGGCCAAGCAAGCAAGCGGGCAATGCAAATCTGCACTACAAAGAAGTATCACTTCCCACCGGTCAAAAGGGACATCCACAAAATGTGTAAAAACCAGAAAGGCAAGACAGGCCCTGGAGAACAGGGAGCCTTGTTATGCTGATGGGCGGGATGTAAATTGCCAACTGCCTCTCTGGAGGAGTGCATTGTGTTCCCTAAAACAAGTAAACAACAGAGCTACAGAGCCAAGGGCACTTCCAGTCTAGGGAATATACCTTGGGAAAACTGAAAATCAATAAGACAGAGCCACCCCAAAATTTAGGGCTGCACTGCTTCCAAGGACCTCAACTTGGGTACACCTTCAATATCCCAGGAAATATAAAAATGGTTCAAAAAATTGTGGTACTTACGTACGATGGAATATCCCTCAGCCATGAAATCAATGTCATAAGACCAGTAGCAGCAAAATGGGTGGATTCAGGTACGATGATTCTAAGTGAAATAAGTCACACAGAAAAAGAAACTTATCATAAGATATCACTTATGATGATCCTGTAAACATGGCTACATTTGAACTGAGTTAGGAAAGAGAACAGTGTCTCACATTTAGAAAACACTCTTATGCCTGCTTAAGGGGGAAGGAGAGGTGGGGTGATGCATAAAACCAGAGTTTGATATAAGCACAGGTACCGTTCCAAAAACCAACTATGGAATAGACAAGACCTCCACCTTCCTCAGTGAAAGGGACTCAAAACCCCATATTTCCCGCAGAGGAATATATCAGACTAGTAAGAATCTTAAAACCTATGTATTGATATATCTCCATAAGGGAATTAAGTGTGTCTAGACTGGCATAAACATGGCAGCGAGAATCAGCTCAAACCCACTATAAAAAGGAATTTCAAAAACAAAACAAAAAATACTGGGAAATTCTTTACAATTCCTTCAGGGTCTCTGATGAAACCTGGAATGACCCTATCTACAACGACAGCTGGATGTGGCATAAGGCTGGACACTTGGGACTGAGACGATTGGTGAGATTGGGTGAACAAAGGCAGACCCTTTAAAGCAATAATGCATGGCACCTATTCCATGGGTCCCAACTCTCCAGGTTGAAGGGAATATTACTACAGTTATAACATGTACGGGAAACCTAGAGAACGGACACACTGTGAATACGAAAGGTTTCTAAAACTCAACGAATAGTCCCTCTCCTGGTGCTCCGGTTTGACTTTCCATCTGCTTTACTATCAATCTCCCAACTTGGAGAGACAGCCCCTTTAACCTCCTGGTTCGCACAGGTTTCCAATTTGGCAGAGGATGAAAGGGAAGAGGGAGAACCAATGAGAGAGTAGCTGTTAGGCATTTGAACGGGCACATATCACTCTAACTTCCTGGCAGGAAGAAGAATTAACCAAAGTCTCAGCCCACCACCGGGAACCAGCATAGGTCCTGCACCTAAATTCTGGACTTGCGGTCAGCTCACAAAAAACGAGTTGAAAAATGGAGCTCAGTGTCACAGCTATTCACAAACTGGCTGAGTAATAAAGGACAACTATCGTCCAAAAATCTGTTGAGGGAAGGCAGCGAGGCGGACTTGAAAGCGAGGCAGAATAGCAGGAAACAGTTTTCAAGAGGTACGTTGGAATCACCTTTAAAGCACAGGAAGAGGGGCACAACTTCGACAATGATGCACTTGGCCAAAAAGGGCGTATGCGTTTTCTCCTGAATATATTCAGGAGAAAACGCATACGCCCTTTTTGGCCAAGCAAGCAAGCGGGCAATGCAAATCTGCACTACAAAGAAGTATCACTTCCCACCGGTCAAAAGGGACATCCACAAAATGTGTAAAAACCAGAAAGGCAAGACAGGCCCTGGAGAACAGGGAGCCTTGTTATGCTGATGGGCGGGATGTAAATTGCCAACTGCCTCTCTGGAGGAGTGCATTGTGTTCCCTAAAACAAGTAAACAACAGAGCTACAGAGCCAAGGGCACTTCCAGTCTAGGGAATATACCTTGGGAAAACTGAAAATCAATAAGACAGAGCCACCCCAAAATTTAGGGCTGCACTGCTTCCAAGGACCTCAACTTGGGTACACCTTCAATATCCCAGGAAATATAAAAATGGTTCAAAAAATTGTGGTACTTACGTACGATGGAATATCCCTCAGCCATGAAATCAATGTCATAAGACCAGTAGCAGCAAAATGGGTGGATTCAGGTACGATGATTCTAAGTGAAATAAGTCACACAGAAAAAGAAACTTATCATAAGATATCACTTATGATGATCCTGTAAACATGGCTACATTTGAACTGAGTTAGGAAAGAGAACAGTGTCTCACATTTAGAAAACACTCTTATGCCTGCTTAAGGGGGAAGGAGAGGTGGGGTGATTCATAAAACCAGAGTTTGATAGAAGCAGAGGTACCGTTCCAAAAACCAACTATGGAATAGACAAGACCTCCACCTTCCTCAGTGAAAGGGACTCAAAACCCCATATTTCCCGCAGAGGAATATATCAGACTAGTAAGAATCTTAAAACCTATGTATTGATATATCTCCATAAGGGAATTAAGTGTGTCTAGACTGGCATAAACATGGCAGCGAGAATCAGCTCAAACCCACTATAAAAAGGAATTTCAAAAACAAAACAAAAAATACTGGGAAATTCTTTACAATTCCTTCAGGGTCTCTGATGAAACCTGGAATGACCCTATCTACAACGACAGCTGGATGTGGCATAAGGCTGGACACTTGGGACTGAGACGATTGGTGAGATTGGGTGAACAAAGGCAGACCCTTTAAAGCAATAATGCATGGCACCTATTCCATGGGTCCCAACTCTCCAGGTTGAAGGGAATATTACTACAATTATTACATGTACGGGAAACCTAGAGAACGGACACACTGTGAATACGAAAGGTTTCTAAAACTCAACGAATAGTCCCTCTCCTGGTGCTCCGGTTTGACTTTCCATCTGCTTTACTATCAATCTCCCAACTTGGAGAGACAGCCCCTTTAACCTCCTGGTTCGCACAGGTTTCCAATTTGGCAGAGGATGAAAGGGAAGAGGGAGAACCAATGAGAGAGTAGCTGTTAGGCATTTGAACGGGCACATATCACTCTAACTTCCTGGCAGGAAGAAGAATTAACCAAAGTCTCAGCCCACCACCGGGAACCAGCATAGGTCCTGCACCTAAATTCTGGACTTGCGGTCAGCTCACAAAAAACGAGTTGATAAATGGAGCTCAGTGTCACAGCAATTCAAAAACTGGCTGAGTAATAAAGGACAACTATCGTCCAAAAATCTGTTGAGGGAAGGCAGCGAGGCGGACTTGAAAGCGAGGCAGAATAGCAGGAAACAGATTTCAAGAGGTACGTTGGAATCACCTTTAAAGCACAGGAAGAGGGGCACAACTTCGACAATGATGCACTTGGCCAAAAAGGGCGTATGCGTTTTCTCCTGAATATATTCAGGAGAAAACGCATACGCCCTTTTTGGCCAAGCAAGCAAGCGGGCAATGCAAATCTGCACTACAAAGAAGTATCACTTCCCACCGGTCAAAAGGGACATCCACAAAATGTGTAAAAACCAGAAAGGCAAGACAGGCCCTGGAGAACAGGGAGCCTTGTTATGCTGATGGGCGGGATGTAAATTGCCAACTGCCTCTCTGGAGGAGTGCATTGTGTTCCCTAAAACAAGTAAACAACAGAGCTACAGAGCCAAGGGCACTTCCAGTCTAGGGAATATACCTTGGGAAAACTGAAAATCAATAAGACAGAACCACCCCAAAATTTAGGGCTGCACTGCTTACAAGGACCTCAACTTGGATACACCTTAAGTATCCCAGGAAATATAAAAATGGTTCAAAAAATTGTGGTACTTACGTACGATGGAATATCCCTCAGCCATGAAATCAATGTCATAAGACCAGTAGCAGCAAAATGGGTGGATTCAGGTACGATGATTCTAAGTGAAATAAGTCACACAGAAAAAGAAACATATCATAAGATATCACTTATGGAGATCCTATAAACATGGCTACACTTGAACTGAGTTAGGAAAGAGAACAGTGTCTCACATTTAGAAAACACTCTTATGCCTGCTTAAGGGGGAAGGAGAGGTGGGGTGATGCATAAAACCAGAGTTTGATATAAGCACAGGTACCGTTCCAAAAACCAACTATGGAATAGACACGACCTACACCTTCCTCAGTGAAAGGGACTCAAAACCCCATATTTCCCGCAGAGGAATATATCAGACTAGTAAGAATCTTATAACCTATGTATTGATATGTCTCCATAAGGGAATCAAGTGTGTCTAGACTGGCATAAACATGGCAGCGAGAATCAGCTCAAACCCACTATAAAAAGGAATTTCAAAAACAAAACAAAAAATACTGGGAAATTCTTTACAATTCCTTCAGGGTCTCTGATGAAACCTGGAATGACCCTATCTACAACGACAGCTGGATGTGGCATAAGGCTGGTCACTTGGGACTGAGACGATTGGTGAGATTGGGTGAACAAAGGCAGACCCTTTAAAGCAATAATGCATGGCACCTATTCCATGGGTCCCAACTCTCCAGGTTGAAGGGAATATTACTACAGTTATAACATGTACGGGAAACCTAGAGAACGGACACACTGTGAATACGAAAGGTTTCTAAAACTCAACGAATAGTCCCTCTCCTGGTGCTCCGGTTTGACTTTCCATCTGCTTTACTATCAATCTCCCAACTTGGAGAGACAGCCCCTTTAACCTCCTGGTTCGCACAGGTTTCCAATTTGGCAGAGGATGAAAGGGAAGAGGGAGAACCAATGAGAGAGTAGCTGTTAGGCATTTGAACGGGAACATATCACTCTAACTTCCCGGCAGGAAGAAGAATTAACCAAAGTCTCAGCCCACCACCGGGAACCAGCATAGGTCCTGCACCAAAATTCTGGACTTGCGGTCAGCTCACAAAAAACGAGTTGAAAAATGGAGCTCAGTGTCACAGCAATTCACAAACTGGCCAAGTAATAAAGGACAACTATCGTCCAAAAATCTGTTGAGGGAAGGCAGCGAGGCGGACTTGAAAGCGAGGCAGAATAGCAGGAAACAGATTTCAAGAGGTACATTGGAATCGCCTTTAAAGCACAGGAAGAGGGGCACAACTTCGACAATGATGCACTTGGCCAAAAAGGGCGTATGCGTTTTCTCCTGAATATATCCAGGAGAAAACGCATACGCCCTTTTTGGCCAAGCAAGCAAGCAGGCAATGCAAATCTGCACTACAAAGAAGTATCACTTCCCACCGGTCAAAAGGGACATCCACAAAATGTGTAAAAACCAGAAAGGCAAGACAGGCCCTGGAGAACAGGGAGCCTTGTTATGCTGATGGGCGGGATGTAAATTGCCAACTGCCTCTCTGGAGGAGTGCATTGTGTTCCCTAAAACAAGTAAACAACAGAGCTACAGAGCCAAGGGCACTTCCAGTCTAGGGAATATACCTTGGGAAAACTGAAAATCAATAAGACAGAGCCACCCCAAAATTTAGGGCTGCACTGCTTCCAAGGACCTCAACTTGGGTACACCTTCAATATCCCAGGAAATATAAAAATGGTTCAAAAAATTGTGGTACTTACGTACGATGGAATATCCCTCAGCCATGAAATCAATGTCATAAGACCAGTAGCAGCAAAATGGGTGGATTCAGGTACGATGATTCTAAGTGAAATAAGTCACACAGAAAAAGAAACTTATCATAAGATATCACTTATGATGATCCTGTAAACATGGCTACATTTGAACTGAGTTAGGAAAGAGAACAGTGTCTCACATTTAGAAAACACTCTTATGCCTGCTTAAGGGGGAAGGAGAGGTGGGGTGATTCATAAAACCAGAGTTTGATAGAAGCAGAGGTACCGTTCCAAAAACCAACTATGGAATAGACAAGACCTCCACCTTCCTCAGTGAAAGGGACTCAAAACCCCATATTTCCCGCAGAGGAATATATCAGACTAGTAAGAATCTTAAAACCTATGTATTGATATATCTCCATAAGGGAATTAAGTGTGTCTAGACTGGCATAAACATGGCAGCGAGAATCAGCTCAAACCCACTATAAAAAGGAATTTCAAAAACAAAACAAAAAATACTGGGAAATTCTTTACAATTCCTTCAGGGTCTCTGATGAAACCTGGAATGACCCTATCTACAACGACAGCTGGATGTGGCATAAGGCTGGACACTTGGGACTGAGACGATTGGTGAGATTGGGTGAACAAAGGCAGACCCTTTAAAGCAATAATGCATGGCACCTATTCCATGGGTCCCAACTCTCCAGGTTGAAGGGAATATTACTACAATTATTACATGTACGGGAAACCTAGAGAACGGACACACTGTGAATACGAAAGGTTTCTAAAACTCAACGAATAGTCCCTCTCCTGGTGCTCCGGTTTGACTTTCCATCTGCTTTACTATCAATCTCCCAACTTGGAGAGACAGCCCCTTTAACCTCCTGGTTCGCACAGGTTTCCAATTTGGCAGAGGATGAAAGGGAAGAGGGAGAACCAATGAGAGAGTAGCTGTTAGGCATTTGAACGGGCACATATCACTCTAACTTCCTGGCAGGAAGAAGAATTAACCAAAGTCTCAGCCCACCACCGGGAACCAGCATAGGTCCTGCACCTAAATTCTGGACTTGCGGTCAGCTCACAAAAAACGAGTTGATAAATGGAGCTCAGTGTCACAGCAATTCAAAAACTGGCTGAGTAATAAAGGACAACTATCGTCCAAAAATCTGTTGAGGGAAGGCAGCGAGGCGGACTTGAAAGCGAGGCAGAATAGCAGGAAACAGATTTCAAGAGGTACGTTGGAATCACCTTTAAAGCACAGGAAGAGGGGCACAACTTCGACAATGATGCACTTGGCCAAAAAGGGCGTATGCGTTTTCTCCTGAATATATTCAGGAGAAAACGCATACGCCCTTTTTGGCCAAGCAAGCAAGCGGGCAATGCAAATCTGCACTACAAAGAAGTATCACTTCCCACCGGTCAAAAGGGACATCCACAAAATGTGTAAAAACCAGAAAGGCAAGACAGGCCCTGGAGAACAGGGAGCCTTGTTATGCTGATGGGCGGGATGTAAATTGCCAACTGCCTCTCTGGAGGAGTGCATTGTGTTCCCTAAAACAAGTAAACAACAGAGCTACAGAGCCAAGGGCACTTCCAGTCTAGGGAATATACCTTGGGAAAACTGAAAATCAATAAGACAGAACCACCCCAAAATTTAGGGCTGCACTGCTTACAAGGACCTCAACTTGGATACACCTTAAGTATCCCAGGAAATATAAAAATGGTTCAAAAAATTGTGGTACTTACGTACGATGGAATATCCCTCAGCCATGAAATCAATGTCATAAGACCAGTAGCAGCAAAATGGGTGGATTCAGGTACGATGATTCTAAGTGAAATAAGTCACACAGAAAAAGAAACATATCATAAGATATCACTTATGGAGATCCTATAAACATGGCTACACTTGAACTGAGTTAGGAAAGAGAACAGTGTCTCACATTTAGAAAACACTCTTATGCCTGCTTAAGGGGGAAGGAGAGGTGGGGTGATGCATAAAACCAGAGTTTGATATAAGCACAGGTACCGTTCCAAAAACCAACTATGGAATAGACACGACCTACACCTTCCTCAGTGAAAGGGACTCAAAACCCCATATTTCCCGCAGAGGAATATATCAGACTAGTAAGAATCTTAAAACCTATGTATTGATATGTCTCCATAAGGGAATCAAGTGTGTCTAGACTGGCATAAACATGGCAGCGAGAATCAGCTCAAACCCACTATAAAAAGGAATTTCAAAAACAAAACAAAAAATACTGGGAAATTCTTTACAATTCCTTCAGGGTCTCTGATGAAACCTGGAATGACCCTATCTACAACGACAGCTGGATGTGGCATAAGGCTGGTCACTTGGGACTGAGACGATTGGTGAGATTGGGTGAACAAAGGCAGACCCTTTAAAGCAATAATGCATGGCACCTATTCCATGGGTCCCAACTCTCCAGGTTGAAGGGAATATTACTACAGTTATAACATGTACGGGAAACCTAGAGAACGGACACACTGTGAATACGAAAGGTTTCTAAAACTCAACGAATAGTCCCTCTCCTGGTGCTCCGGTTTGACTTTCCATCTGCTTTACTATCAATCTCCCAACTTGGAGAGACAGCCCCTTTAACCTCCTGGTTCGCACAGGTTTCCAATTTGGCAGAGGATGAAAGGGAAGAGGGAGAACCAATGAGAGAGTAGCTGTTAGGCATTTGAACGGGAACATATCACTCTAACTTCCCGGCAGGAAGAAGAATTAACCAAAGTCTCAGCCCACCACCGGGAACCAGCATAGGTCCTGCACCAAAATTCTGGACTTGCGGTCAGCTCACAAAAAACGAGTTGAAAAATGGAGCTCAGTGTCACAGCAATTCACAAACTGGCCAAGTAATAAAGGACAACTATCGTCCAAAAATCTGTTGAGGGAAGGCAGCGAGGCGGACTTGAAAGCGAGGCAGAATAGCAGGAAACAGATTTCAAGAGGTACATTGGAATCGCCTTTAAAGCACAGGAAGAGGGGCACAACTTCGACAATGATGCACTTGGCCAAAAAGGGCGTATGCGTTTTCTCCTGAATATATCCAGGAGAAAACGCATACGCCCTTTTTGGCCAAGCAAGCAAGCAGGCAATGCAAATCTGCACTACAAAGAAGTATCACTTCCCACCGGTCAAAAGGGACATCCACAAAATGTGTAAAAACCAGAAAGGCAAGACAGGCCCTGGAGAACAGGGAGCCTTGTTATGCTGATGGGCGGGATGTAAATTGCCAACTGCCTCTCTGGAGGAGTGCATTGTGTTCCCTAAAACAAGTAAACAACAGAGCTACAGAGCCAAGGGCACTTCCAGTCTAGGGAATATACCTTGGGAAAACTGAAAATCAGTAAGACAGAGCCACCCCAAAATTTAGGGCTCCACTGCTTAAAAGGACCTCAACTTGGATACACCTTAAGTATCCCAGGAAATATAAAAATGGTTCAAAAAATTGTGGTACTTACGTACGATGGAATATCCCTCAGCCATGAAATCAATGTCATAAGACCAGTAGCAGCAAAATGGGTGGATTCAGGTACGATGATTCTAAGTGAAATAAGTCACACAGAAAAAGAAACTTATCATAAGATATCACTTATGAAGATCCTATAAACATGGCTACACTTGAACTGAGTTAGGAAAGAGAACAGTGTCTCACATTTAGAAAACACTCTTATGCCTGCTTAAGGGGGAAGGAGAGGTGGGGTGATGCATAAAACCAGAGTTTGATATAAGCACAGGTACCGTTCCAAAAACCAACTATGGAATAGACAAGACCTACACCTTCCTCAGTGAAAGGGACTCAAAACCCCATATTTCCCGCAGAGGAATATATCAGACTAGTAAGAATCTTAAAACATATGTATTGATATATCTCCATAAGGGAATTAAGTGAGTCTAGACTGGCATAAACATGGCAGCGAGAATCAGCTCAAACCCACTATAAAAAGGAATTTCAAAAACAAAACAAAAAAAACTGGGAAATTCTTTACAATTCCTTCAGGGTCTCTGATGAAACCTGGAATGACCCTATCTACAACGACAGCTGGATGTGGCATAAGGCTGGACACTTGGGACTGAGACGATTGGTGAGATTGGGTGAACAAAGGCAGACCCTTTAAAGCAATAATGCATGGCACCTATTCCATGGGTCCCAACTCTCCAGGTTGAAGGGAATATTACTACAGTTATAACATGTACGGGAAACCTAGAGAACGGACACACTGTGAATACGAAAGGTTTCTAAAACTCAACGAATAGTCCCTCTCCTGGTGCTCCGGTTTGACTTTCCATCTGCTTTACTATCAATCTCCCAACTTGGAGAGACAGCCCCTTTAACCTCCTGGTTCGCACAGGTTTCCAATTTGGCAGAGGATGAAAGGGAAGAGGGAGAACCAATGAGAGAGTAGCTGTTAGGCATTTGAACGGGCACATATCACTCTAACTTCCTGGCAGGAAGAAGAATTAACCAAAGTCTCAGCCCACCACCGGGAACCAGCATAGGTCCTGCACCAAAATTCTGGACTTGCGGTCAGCTCACAAAAAACGAGTTGAAAAATGGAGCTCAGTGTCACAGCAATTCACAAACTGGCTGAGTAATAAAGGACAACTATCGTCCAAAAATCTGTTGAGGGAAGGCAGCGAGGCGGACTTGAAAGCGAGGCAGAATAGCAGGAAACAGTTTTCAAGAGGTACGTTGGAATCACCTTTAAAGCACAGGAAGAGGGGCACAACTTCGACAATGATGCACTTGGCCAAAAAGGGCGTATGCGTTTTCTCCTGAATATATTCAGGAGAAAACGCATACGCCCTTTTTGGCCAAGCAAGCAAGCGGGCAATGCAAATCTGCACTACAAAGAAGTATCACTTCCCACCGGTCAAAAGGGACATCCACAAAATGTGTAAAAACCAGAAAGGCAAGACAGGCCCTGGAGAACAGGGAGCCTTGTTATGCTGATGGGCGGGATGTAAATTGCCAACTGCCTCTCTGGAGGAGTGCATTGTGTTCCCTAAAACAAGTAAACAACAGAGCTACAGAGCCAAGGGCACTTCCAGTCTAGGGAATATACCTTGGGAAAACTGAAAATCAATAAGACAGAACCACCCCAAAATTTAGGGCTGCACTGCTTACAAGGACCTCAACTTGGATACACCTTAAGTATCCCAGGAAATATAAAAATGGTTCAAAAAATTGTGGTACTTACGTACGATGGAATATCCCTCAGCCATGAAATCAATGTCATAAGACCAGTAGCAGCAAAATGGGTGGATTCAGGTACGATGATTCTAAGTGAAATAAGTCACACAGAAAAAGAAACTTATCATAAGATATCACTTATGGAGATCCTATAAACATGGCTACACTTGAACTGAGTTAGGAAAGAGAACAGTGTCTCACATTTAGAAAACACTCTTATGCCTGCTTAAGGGGGAAGGAGAGGTGGGGTGATGCATAAAACCAGAGTTTGATATAAGCACAGGTACCGTTCCAAAAACCAACTATGGAATAGACACGACCTACACCTTCCTCAGTGAAAGGGACTCAAAACCCCATATTTCCCGGAGAGGAATATATCAGACTAGTAAGAATCTTAAAACCTATGTATTGATATATCTCCATAAGGGAATTAAGTGTGTCTAGACTGGCATAAACATGGCAGCGAGAATCAGCTCAAACCCACTATAAAAAGGAATTTCAAAAACAAAACAAAAAAAACTGGGAAATTCTTTACAATTCCTTCAGGGTCTCTGATGAAACCTGGAATGACCCTATCTACAACGACAGCTGGATGTGGCATAAGGCTGGACACTTGGGACTGAGACGATTGGTGAGATTGGGTGAACAAAGGCAGACCCTTTAAAGCAATAATGCATGGCACCTATTCCATGGGTCCCAACTCTCCAGGTTGAAGGGAATATTACTACAGTTATAACATGTACGGGAAACCTAGAGAACGGACACACTGTGAATACGAAAGGTTTCTAAAACTCAACGAATAGTCCCTCTCCTGGTGCTCCGGTTTGACTTTCCATCTGCTTTACTATCAATCTCCCAACTTGGAGAGACAGCCCCTTTAACCTCCTGGTTCGCACAGGTTTCCAATTTGGCAGAGGATGAAAGGGAAGAGGGAGAACCAATGAGAGAGTAGCTGTTAGGCATTTGAACGGGCACATATCACTCTAACTTCCTGGCAGGAAGAAGAATTAACCAAAGTCTCAGCCCACCACCGGGAACCAGCATAGGTCCTGCACCAAAATTCTGGACTTGCGGTCAGCTCACAAAAAACGAGTTGAAAAATGGAGCTCAGTGTCACAGCAATTCACAAACTGGCCGAGTAATAAAGGACAACTATCGTCCAAAAATCTGTTGAGGGAAGGCAGCGAGGCGGACTTGAAAGCGAGGCAGAATAGCAGGAAACAGATTTCAAGAGGTACGTTGGAATCGCCTTTAAAGCACAGGAAGAGGGGCACAACTTCGACAATGATGCACTTGGCCAAAAAGGGCGTATGCGTTTTCTCCTGAATATATTCAGGAGAAAACGCATACGCCCTTTTTGGCCAAGCAAGCAAGCGGGCAATGCAAATCTGCACTACAAAGAAGTATCACTTCCCACCGGTCAAAAGGGACATCCACAAAATGTGTAAAAACCAGAAAGGCAAGACAGGCCCTGGAGAACAGGGAGCCTTGTTATGCTGATGGGCGGGATGTAAATTGCCAACTGCCTCTCTGGAGGAGTGCATTGTGTTCCCTAAAACAAGTAAACAACAGAGCTACAGAGCCAAGGGCACTTCCAGTCTAGGGAATATACCTTGGGAAAACTGAAAATCAATAAGACAGAACCACCCCAAAATTTAGGGCTGCACTGCTTACAAGGACCTCAAATTGGATACACCTTAAGTATCCCAGGAAATATAAAAATGGTTCAAAAAATTGTGGTACTTACGTACGATGGAATATCCCTCAGCCATGAAATCAATGTCATAAGACCAGTAGCAGCAAAATGGGTGGATTCAGGTACGATGATCCTAAGTGAAATAATTCACACAGAAAAGGAAACTTATCATAAGATATCACTTATGGAGATCCTATAAACATGGCTACACTTGAACTGAGTTAGGAAAGAGAACAGTGTCTCACATTTAGAAAACACTCTTATGCCTGCTTAAGGGGGAAGGAGAGGTGGGGTGATGCATAAAACCAGAGTTTGATATAAGCACAGGTACCGTTCCAAAAACCAACTATGGAATAGACACGACCTACACCTTCCTCAGTGAAAGGGACTCAAAACCCCATATTTCCCGGAGAGGAATATATCAGACTAGTAAGAATCTTAAAACCTATGTATTGATATATCTCCATAAGGGAATTAAGTGTGTCTAGACTGGCATAAACATGGCAGCGAGAATCAGCTCAAACCCACTATAAAAAGGAATTTCAAAAACAAAACAAAAAAAACTGGGAAATTCTTTACAATTCCTTCAGGGTCTCTGATGAAACCTGGAATGACCCTATCTACAACGACAGCTGGATGTGGCATAAGGCTGGACACTTGGGACTGAGACGATTGGTGAGATTGGGTGAACAAAGGCAGACCCTTTAAAGCAATAATGCATGGCACCTATTCCATGGGTCCCAACTCTCCAGGTTGAAGGGAATATTACTACAGTTATAACATGTACGGGAAACCTAGAGAACGGACACACTGTGAATACGAAAGGTTTCTAAAACTCAACGAATAGTCCCTCTCCTGGTGCTCCGGTTTGACTTTCCATCTGCTTTACTATCAATCTCCCAACTTGGAGAGACAGCCCCTTTAACCTCCTGGTTCGCACAGGTTTCCAATTTGGCAGAGGATGAAAGGGAAGAGGGAGAACCAATGAGAGAGTAGCTGTTAGGCATTTGAACGGGCACATATCACTCTAACTTCCTGGCAGGAAGAAGAATTAACCAAAGTCTCAGCCCACCACCGGGAACCAGCATAGGTCCTGCACCTAAATTCTGGACATGCGGTCAGCTCACAAAAAACGAGTTGAAAAATGGAGCTCAGTGTCACAGCAATTCACAAACTGGCTGAGTAATAAAGGACAACTATCGTCCAAAAATCTGTTGAGGGAAGGCAGCGAGGCGGACTTGAAAGCGAGGCAGAATAGCAGGAAACAGTTTTCAAGAGGTACGTTGGAATCACCTTTAAAGCACAGGAAGAGGGGCACAACTTCGACAATGATGCACTTGGCCAAAAAGGGCGTATGCGTTTTCTCCTGAATATATTCAGGAGAAAACGCATACGCCCTTTTTGGCCAAGCAAGCAAGCGGGCAATGCAAATCTGCACTACAAAGAAGTATCACTTCCCACCGGTCAAAAGGGACATCCACAAAATGTGTAAAAACCAGAAAGGCAAGACAGGCCCTGGAGAACAGGGAGCCTTGTTATGCTGATGGGCGGGATGTAAATTGCCAACTGCCTCTCTGGAGGAGTGCATTGTGTTCCCTAAAACAAGTAAACAACAGAGCTACAGAGCCAAGGGCACTTCCAGTCTAGGGAATATACCTTGGGAAAACTGAAAATCAATAAGACAGAGCCACCCCAAAATTTAGGGCTGCACTGCTTAAAAGGACCTCAACTTGGATACACCTTAAGTATCCCAGGAAATATAAAAATGGTTCAAAAAATTGTGGTACTCACGTACGATGGAATATCCCTCAGCCATGAAATCAATGTCATAAGACCAGTAGCAGCAAAATGGGTGGATTCAGGTACGATGATTCTAAGTGAAATAAGTCACACAGAAATAGAAACTTATCATAAAATATTACTTATGAAGATCCTATAAACATGGCTACACTTGAAATGAGTTAGGAAAGAGAACAGTGTCTCACATTTAGAAAACACTCTTATGCCTGCTTAAGGGGGAAGGAGAGGTGGGGTGATGCATAAAACCAGAGTTTGATATAAGCACAGGTACCGTTCCAAAAACCAACTATGGAATAGACAAGACCTCCACCTTCCTCAGTGAAAGGGACTCAAAACCCCATATTTCCCGCAGAGGAATATATCAGACTAGTAAGAATCTTAAAACCTATGTATTGATATATCTCCATAAGGGAATTAAGTGTGTCTAGACTGGCATAAACATGGCAGCGAGAATCAGCTCAAACCCACTATAAAAAGGAATTTCAAAAACAAAACAAAAAAAACTGGGAAATTCTTTACAATTCCTTCAGGGTCTCTGATGAAACCTGGAATGACCCTATCTACAACGACAGCTGGATGTGGCATAAGGCTGGACACTTGGGACTGAGACGATTGGTGAGATTGGGTGAACAAAGGCAGACCCTTTAAAGCAATAATGCATGGCACCTATTCCATGGGTCCCAACTCTCCAGGTTGAAGGGAATATTACTACAGTTATAACATGTACGGGAAACCTAGAGAACGGACACACTGTGAATACGAAAGGTTTCTAAAACTCAACGAATAGTCCCTCTCCTGGTGCTCCGGTTTGACTTTCCATCTGCTTTACTATCAATCTCCCAACTTGGAGAGACAGCCCCTTTAACCTCCTGGTTCGCACAGGTTTCCAATTTGGCAGAGGATGAAAGGGAAGAGGGAGAACCAATGAGAGAGTAGCTGTTAGGCATTTGAACGGGCACATATCACTCTAACTTCCTGGCAGGAAGAAGAATTAACCAAAGTCTCAGCCCACCACCGGGAACCAGCATAGGTCCTGCACCTAAATTCTGGACTTGCGGTCAGCTCACAAAAAACGAGTTGAAAAATGGAGCTCAGTGTCACAGCAATTCACAAACTGGCTGAGTAATAAAGGACAACTATCGTCCAAAAATCTGTTGAGGGAAGGCAGCGAGGCGGACTTGAAAGCGAGGCAGAATAGCAGGAAACAGTTTTCAAGAGGTACGTTGGAATCACCTTTAAAGCACAGGAAGAGGGGCACAACTTCGACAATGATGCACTTGGCCAAAAAGGGCGTATGCGTTTTCTCCTGAATATATTCAGGAGAAAACGCATACGCCCTTTTTGGCCAAGCAAGCAAGCGGGCAATGCAAATCTGCACTACAAAGAAGTATCACTTCCCACCGGTCAAAAGGGACATCCACAAAATGTGTAAAAACCAGAAAGGCAAGACAGGCCCTGGAGAACAGGGAGCCTTGTTATGCTGATGGGCGGGATGTAAATTGCCAACTGCCTCTCTGGAGGAGTGCATTGTGTTCCCTAAAACAAGTAAACAACAGAGCTACAGAGCCAAGGGCACTTCCAGTCTAGGGAATATACCTTGGGAAAACTGAAAATCAATAAGACAGAACCACCCCAAAATTTAGGGCTGCACTGCTTACAAGGACCTCAACTTGGATACACCTTAAGTATCCCAGGAAATATAAAAATGGTTCAAAAAATTGTGGTACTTACGTACGATGGAATATCCCTCAGCCATGAAATCAATGTCATAAGACCAGTAGCAGCAAAATGGGTGGATTCAGGTACGATGATTCTAAGTGAAATAAGTCACACAGAAAAAGAAACTTATCATAAGATATCACTTATGGAGATCCTATAAACATGGCTACACTTGAACTGAGTTAGGAAAGAGAACAGTGTCTCACATTTAGAAAACACTCTTATGCCTGCTTAAGGGGGAAGGAGAGGTGGGGTGATGCATAAAACCAGAGTTTGATATAAGCACAGGTACCGTTCCAAAAACCAACTATGGAATAGACACGACCTACACCTTCCTCAGTGAAAGGGACTCAAAACCCCATATTTCCCGCAGAGGAATATATCAGACTAGTAAGAATCTTAAAACCTATGTATTGATATGTCTCCATAAGGGAATCAAGTGTGTCTAGACTGGCATAAACATGGCAGCGAGAATCAGCTCAAACCCACTATAAAAAGGAATTTCAAAAACAAAACAAAAAATACTGGGAAATTCTTTACAATTCCTTCAGGGTCTCTGATGAAACCTGGAATGACCCTATCTACAACGACAGCTGGATGTGGCATAAGGCTGGTCACTTGGGACTGAGACGATTGGTGAGATTGGGTGAACAAAGGCAGACCCTTTAAAGCAATAATGCATGGCACCTATTCCATGGGTCCCAACTCTCCAGGTTGAAGGGAATATTACTACAGTTATAACATGTACGGGAAACCTAGAGAACGGACACACTGTGAATACGAAAGGTTTCTAAAACTCAACGAATAGTCCCTCTCCTGGTGCTCCGGTTTGACTTTCCATCTGCTTTACTATCAATCTCCCAACTTGGAGAGACAGCCCCTTTAACCTCCTGGTTCGCACAGGTTTCCAATTTGGCAGAGGATGAAAGGGAAGAGGGAGAACCAATGAGAGAGTAGCTGTTAGGCATTTGAACGGGCACATATCACTCTAACTTCCCGGCAAGAAGAAGAATTAACCAAAGTCTCAGCCCACCACCGGGAACCAGCATAGGTCCTGAACCAAAATTCTGGACTTGCGGTCAGCTCACAAAAAACGAGTTGATAAATGGAGCTCAGTGTCACAGCAATTCATAAACTGGCCGAGTAATAAAGGACAACTATCGTCCAAAAATCTGTTGAGGGAAGGCAGCGAGGCGGACTTGAAAGCGAGGCAGAATAGCAGGAAACAGATTTCAAGAGGTACGTTGGAATCGCCTTTAAAGCACAGGAAGAGGGGCACAACTTCGACAATGATGCACTTGGCCAAAAAGGGCGTATGCGTTTTCTCCTGAATATATTCAGGAGAAAACGCATACGCCCTTTTTGGCCAAGCAAGCAAGCGGGCAATGCAAATCTGCACTACAAAGAAGTATCACTTCCCACCGGTCAAAAGGGACATCCACAAAATGTGTAAAAACCAGAAAGGCAAGACAGGCCCTGGAGAACAGGGAGCCTTGTTATGCTGATGGGCGGGATGTAAATTGCAAACTGCCTCTCTGGAGGAGTGCATTGTGTTCCCTAAAACAAGTAAACAACACAGCTACAGAGCCAAGGGCACTTCCAGTCTAGGGAATATACCTTGGGAAAACTGAAAATCAATAAGACAGAGCCACCCCAAAATTTAGGGCTGCACTGCTTACAAGGACCTCAACTTGGATACACCTTAAGTATCCCAGGAAATATAAAAATGGTTCAAAAAATTGTGGTATTTACGTACGATGGAATATCCCTCAGCCATGAAATCAATGTCATAAGACCAGTAGCAGCAAAATGGGTGGATTCAGGTACGATGATTCTAAGTGAAATAAGTCACACAGAAAAAGAAACTTATCATAAGATATCACTTATGAAGATCCTGTAAACATGGCTACACTTGAACTGAGTTAGGAAAGAGAACAGTGTCTCACATTTAGAAAACACTCTTATGCCTGCTTAAGGGGGAAGGAGAGGTGGGGTGATGCATAAAACCAGAGTTTGATATAAGCACAGGTACCGTTCCAAAAACCAACTATGGAATAGACAAGACCTACACCTTCCTCAGTGAAAGGGACTCAAAACCCCATATTTCCCGCAGAGGAATATATCAGACTAGTAAGAATCTTAAAACCTATGTGTTGATATATCTCCATAAGGGAATTAAGTGAGTCTAGACTGGCATAAACATGGCAGCGAGAATCAGCTCAAACCCACTATAAAATGGAATTTCAAAAACAAAACAAAAAAACTGGGAAATTCTTTACAATTCCTTCAGGGTCTCTGATGAAACCTGGAATGACCCTATCTACAACGACAGCTGGATGTGGCATAAGGCTGGACACTTGGGACTGAGACGATTGGTGAGATTGGGTGAACAAAGGCAGACCCTTTAAAGCAATAATGCATGGCACCTATTCCATGGGTCCCAACTCTCCAGGTTGAAGGGAATATTACTACAGTTATAACATGTACGGGAAACCTAGAGAACGGACACACTGTGAATACGAAAGGTTTCTAAAACTCAACGAATAGTCCCTCTCCTGGTGCTCCGGTTTGACTTTCCATCTGCTTTACTATCAATCTCCCAACTTGGAGAGACAGCCCCTTTAACCTCCTGGTTCGCACAGGTTTCCAATTTGGCAGAGGATGAAAGGGAAGAGGGAGAACCAATGAGAGAGTAGCTGTTAGGCATTTGAACGGGCACATATCACTCTAACTTCCTGGCAGGAAGAAGAATTAACCAAAGTCTCAGCCCACCACCGGGAACCAGCATAGGTCCTGCACCTAAATTCTGGACTTGCGGTCAGCTCACAAAAAACGAGTTGAAAAATGGAGCTCAGTGTCACAGCAATTCACAAACTGGCCGAGTAATAAAGGACAACTATCGTCCAAAAATCTGTTGAGGGAAGGCAGCGAGGCGGACTTGAAAGCGAGGAAGAATAGCAGGAAACAGATTTCAAGAGGTACGTTGGAATCGCCTTTAAAGCACAGGAAGAGGGGCACAACTTCGACAATGATGCACTTGGCCAAAAAGGGCGTATGCGTTTTCTCCTGAATATATTCAGGAGAAAACGCATACGCCCTTTTTGGCAAAGCAAGCAAGCGGGCAATGCAAATCTGCACTACAAAGAAGTATCACTTCCCACCGGTCAAAAGGGACATCCACAAAGTGTGTAAAAACCAGAAAGGCAAGACAGGCCCTGGAGAACAGGGAGCCTTGTTATGCTGTTGGGCGGGATGTATATTGCCAACTGCCTCTCTGGAGGAGTGCATTGTGTTCCCTAAAACAAGTAAACAACAGAGCTACAGAGCCAAGGGGACTTCCAGTCTAGGGAATATACGTTGGGATAACTGAAAATCAATAAGACAGAGCCACCCCAAAATTTAGGGCTGCACTGCTTACAAGGACCTCAACTTGGGTACACCTTAAATATCCCAGAAAATATAAAAATGGTTCAAAAAATTGTGGTACTTACGTACGATGGAATATCCCTCAGCCATGAAAGCAATGTCATAAGACCAGTAGCAGCAAAATGGGTGGATTCAGGTACGATGATTCTAAGTGAAATAAGTCACAGAGAAAAAGAAACTTATCATAAGATATCACTAATGAAGATCCTGTAAACATGGCTACACTTGAACTGAGTTAGGAAAGAGAACAGTGTCTCACATTTAGAAAACACTCTTATGCCTGCTTAAGGGGGAAGGAGAGGTGGGGTGATGCATAAAACCAGAGTTTGATATAAGCACAGGTACCGTTCCATAAATCAACAATGGAATAGACAAGACCTACACCTTCCTCAGTGAAAGGGACTCAAAACCCCATATTTCCTGCAGAGGAATATATCTGACTAGGAAGAATCTTAAAACCTATGTATTGATATGTCTCCGTAAGGGAATCAAGTGTGTCTAGACTGGCATAAACATGGCAGCGAGAATCAGCTCAAACCCACTATAAAAAGGAATTTCAAAAACAAAACAAAAAAATTGGGAAATTCTTTACAATTCCTTCAGGGTCTCTGATGAAACCTGGAATGACCCTATCTACAATGACAGCTGGATGTGGCATAAGGCTGGACACTTGGTACTGAGAGGATTTGTGAGATTGGGTGAACAAATGCAGACCCTTTAAAGCAATAATGCATGGCACCCATTCCATGGGTCCCAACTCTCCAGGTTGAAGGGAATATTACTACAGCTATAACATGTATGGGAAACCTAGAGAACGGACACACTGTGAATACGAAAGGTTTCTAAAACTCAACGAATAGTCCCTCTCCTGGTGCTCTGGTTTGACTTTCCATCTGCTTTACTATCAACCTCCCAACTTGGAGAGAAAGTCCCTTTAACCTCCTGGTTCGCACAGGTTTCCAATTTGGCAGAGGATGAAAGGGAAGAGGGAGAACCAATGAGAGAGTAGCTGTTAGGCATTTGGACGGGCACATATCACTGTAGTTTCCCGGCAGGAAGAAGAATTAACCAAATTCTCAGCCACCCACTGGGAACCAGTATAGGTCCTGAACCAAAATTTTGGACTTGTGGTCAGCTCACCAAAAACGAGTTGAAAAATGGAGCTCAGGGGCACAGCAATTCACAAACTGGCCGAGTAATAAAGGACAACTATTGTCCAAAAATCTGTTGAGGGAAGGCAACGAGGCGGACCTGAAAACGAGGCAGAATAGCATGAAACGGATTTCAAGAGGTACGTTGGAATCGCCTTTAAAGCACAGGAAGAGGGGCACAACTTCGACAATGATGCACTTGGCCAAAAAGGGCGTATGCGTTTTCTCCTTAATATATTCAGGAGAAAACGCATACGCCCTTTTTGGCCAAGCAAGCAAGCGGGCAATGCAAATCTGCACTACAAAGAAGTATCACTTCCCACCGGTCAAAAGGGACATCCACAAAATGTGTAAAAACCAGAAAAGCAAGACAGGACCCGGAGAACTGGGAGCCTTGTTATGCTGATGGGCGGGATGTAAATTGCC
The DNA here is from genome assembly GCF_949752795.1 of Hyperoodon ampullatus. NCBI lineage: Eukaryota > Metazoa > Chordata > Mammalia > Artiodactyla > Ziphiidae > Hyperoodon > Hyperoodon ampullatus. The sequence goes on from NC_136922.1 coordinate 797,228, forward strand.
AACTGCCTCTCTGGAGGAGTGCATTGTGTTCCCTAAAACAAGTAAACAACAGAGCTACAGAGCCAAGGGCACTTCCAGCCTAGGGAATATACCTTGGGAAAACTGAAAATCAATAAGACAGAGCCACCCCAAAATTTAGGGCTGCACTGCTTACAAGGACCTCAACTTGGGTACACCTTAAATATCCCAGGAAATATAAAAATGGTTCAAAAAATTGTGGTACTTACGTACGATGGAATATCCCTCAGCCATGAAATCAATGTCATAAGACCAGTAGCAGCAAAATGGGTGGATTCAGGTACGATCATTCTAAGTGAAATAAGTCACACAGAAAAAGAAACTTATCATAGGATATCACTTATGAAGATCCTGTAAACATGGCTACACTTGAACTGAGTTAGGAAAGAGAACAGTGTCTCACATTTAGAAAACACTCTTATGCCTGCTGAAGGGGGAAGGAGAGGTGGGGTGATGCATAAAACCAGAGTTTGATATAAGCATAGGTACCGTTCCAAAAACCAACTATGGAATAGAAAAGACCTACACCTTCCTCAGTGAAAGGGACTCAAAACCCCATATTTCCCGCAGAGGAATATATCTGACTAGTAAGAATCTTAAAACCTATGTATTGATATGTCTCCGTAAGGGAATCAAGTGTGTCTAGACTGGCATAAACATGGCAGCGAGAATCAGCTCAAACCCACTATAAAAACTAATTTCAAAAACAAAACAAAAACACTGGGAAATTCTTTACAATTCCTTCAGGTCTCTGATGAAACCTGAAATGACCCTATCTACAATGACAGCTGGATGTGGCATAAGGCTAGACACTTGGGAATGACAGGATTGGTGAGATTGGGTGAGCAAATGCAGACCCTTTAAAGCAATAATGCATGGCACACATTCCATGGGTCCCAACTCTCCTGGTTGAAGGGAATATTACTACAGTTATAACATGTACGGGAAACCTAGAGAACGGACACACTGTGAATACGAAAGGTTTCTAAAACTCAAAGAATAGTCCCTCTCCTGGTGCTCCGGTTTGACTTTCCATCTGCTTTACTATCAACCTCCCAACATGGAGAGACAGCCCCTTTAACCTCCTGGTTCGCACAGGTTTCCAATTTGGCAGAGGATGAAAGGGAAGAGGGAGAACCAATGAGAGAGTAGCTGTTAGGCATTTGGACGGGCACATATCACTGTAATTTCCTGGCAGGAAGAAGAATTAGCCAAAGTCTCAGCCACCCACCGGGAACCAGTATAAGTCCTGAACCAAAACTTTGGACTTGCGGTCAGCTCACCTAAAACGAGTTGAAAAATGGAGCTCAGGGGAACAGCAATTCAAAAACTGGCCGAGGAATAAAGGACAACTATCGTCCAAAAATCTGTTTAGGGAAGGCAACGAGGAGGACTTGAAAGCGAGGCACAAGAGCAGGAAACAGATTTCAAGAGGTACGTTGGAATCGCCTTTAAAGCACAGGAAGAGGGGCACAACTTCGACAATGATGCACTTGGCCAAAAAGGGCGTATGCGTTTTCTCCTGAATATATTCAGGAGAAAACGCATACGCCCTTTTTGGCCAAGCAAGCAAGCGGTCAATGCAAATCTGCACTACAAAGAAGTGTCTCCTGCCACCGGTCAAAAGGGACATCCACAAATGTGTAAAAACCAGAAAGGCAAGACAGGCCCTGGAGAACAGGGAGCCTTGTTATGCTGATGGGCGGGATGTAAATTGTCAACTGCCTCTCTGAAGGAGTGCATTGTGTTCCCTAAAACAAGTAAACAAAAGAGCTACAGAGCCAAGGGCACTTCCAGTCTAGGGAATATACCTTGGGAAAACTGAAAATCAATAAGACAGAGCCACCCCAAAATTTAGGGCTGCACTGCTTACAAGGACCTCTACTTGGGTACACCTTAAATATCCCAGGAAATATAAAAATGGTTCAAAAAATTGTGGTACTTACGTACGATGGAATATCCCTCAGCCATGAAATCAATGTCATAAGACCAGTAGCAGCAAAATGGGTGGATTCAGGTACGATGATTCTAAGTGAAATAAGTCACACAGAAAAATAAACTTATCATAAGATATCACTTATGAAGATCCTGTAAACATGGCTACACTTGAACTGAGTTAGGAAAGAGAACAGTGTCTCACATTTAGAAAACACTCTTATGCCTGCTTAAGGGGGAAGGAGAGGTGGGGTGATGCATAAAACCAGAGTTTGATATAAGCATAGGTACCGTTCCAAAAACCAACTATGGAATAGACACGACCTACACCTTCCTCAGTGAAAGGGACTCAAAACCCCATATTTCCCGCAGAGGAATATATCTGACTAGTAAGAATCTTAAAACCTATGTATTGATATGTCTCCGTAAAGGAATCAAGTGTGTCTAGACTGGCATAAACATGGCAGCGAGAATCAGCTCAAACCCACTATAAAAAGGAATTTCAAAAACAAAACAAAAACACTGGGAAAATCTTTACAATTCCTTCAGGGTCTCTGATGAAACCTGGAATGACCCTATCTACAATGACAGCTGGATGTGGCATAAGGCTGGACACTTGGGACTGAGACGATTGGTGAGATTGGGTGAACAAATGCAGACCCTTTAAAGCAATAATGCATGGCACCCATTCCATGGGTCCCAGCTCTCCAGGTTGAAGGGAATATTACTACAGTTATAACATGTACGGGAAACCTAGAGAATGGACACACTGTGAATACGAAAGGTTTCTAAAACTCAACGAATAGTCCCTCTCCTGGTGCTCCGGTTTGACTTTCCACCTGCTTTACTATCCATCTCCCAACTTGGAGAGACAGCCCCTTTAACCTCCTGGTTCGCACAGGTTAACAATTTGGCAGAGGATGAAAGGGAAGAGGGAGAACCAATGAGAGAGTAGCTGTTAGGCATTTGAACGGGCACATATCACTCTAACTTCCCGGCAGGAATAAGAATTAACCAAAGTCTCAGCCCCCCACCGGGAACCAGCATAGGTCCTGAACCAAAATTCTGGACTTGCGGTCAGCTCACAAAAAACGAGTTGAAAAATGGAGCTCAGGGGCACAGCAATTCACAAGCTGGCCGAGTATAATAAAGGAAAATTATCGTCCAAAAATCTGTTGAGGGAAGGCAGCGAGGCGGACTTGAAAGCGAGGCAGAATGGCAGGAAACAGATTTCAAGAGGTACGTTGGAATCGCCTTTAAAGCACAGGAAGAGGGGCACAACTTCGACAATGATGCACTTGGCCAAAAAGGGCTTATGCGTTTTCTCCTGAATATATTCAGGAGAAAACGCATAAGCCCTTTTTTACCAAGCAAGAAAGCGGGCAATTTAAATCTACACTACAAAGAAGTATCACTTCCCACAGGTCAAAAGGGACATCCACAAAATGTGTAAAAACCAGAAAGGCAAGACAGGCCCTGGAGAACAGGGAGCCTTGTTATGCTGATGGGCGGTATGTAAATTGCCAACTGCCTCTCTGGAGGAGTGCATTGTGTTCCCTAAAACAAGTAAAGAATAGAGCTACAGAGCAAAGGGCACTTCCAGTCTAGGGAATATACCTTGGGAAAACTGAAAATCAATAAGACAGAGCCACCCCAAAATTTAGGGCTGCACTGCTTACAAGGACCTCAACTTGGGTACACCTTAAATATCCCAGGAAAAATAAAAATGGTTCAAAAAATTGAGGTACTTACGTATGATGGAATATCCCTCAGCCATGAAATCAATGTCATAAGACCAGTAGCAGCAAAATGGGTGGATTCAGGTACGATGATTCTAAGTGAAATAAGTCACACAGAAAAAGAAACTTATCATAAGATATCACTTATGAAGATCCTGTAAACATGGCTACACTTGAACTGAGTTAGGAAAGAGAACAGTGTCTCACATTTAGAAAACACTCTTATGCCTGCTTAAGGGGTAAGGAGAGGTGGGGTGATGCATAAAACCGGAAGTTGATATAAGCACAGGTACCGTTCCAAAAAGCAACTATGGAATAGACAAGACCTACACCTTCCTCAGTGAAAGGGACTCAAAACCCCATATTTCCCGCAGAGGAATATATCAGAGTAGAAAGAATCTTAAAACCTATGTATTGATATGTCTCCGTAAGGGAAACAAGAGTGTCTAGACTGGCATAAACATGGCAGCGAGAATCAGCTCAAACCCACTATAAAAAGGAATTGCAAAAACAAAACAAAAAAACTGGGAAATTCTTTACAATTCCTTCAGGGTCTCTGATGAAACCTGGAATGACCCTATCTACAACGACAGCTGGATGTGGCATAAGGCTGGACACTTGGGACTGAGACGATTGGTGAGATTGGGTGAGCATATGCAGACCCTTTAAAGCAATAATGCATGGCACCCATTCCATGGGTCCCAGCTCTCCAGGTTGAAGGAAATATTACTACAGTTATAACATGTACGGGAAAACTAGAGAACGGACACACTGTGAATACGAAAGGTTTCTAAAACTCAACGAATAGTCCCTCTCCTGGTGCTCCGGTTTGACTTTCCATCTGCTTTACTATCAATCTCCCAACTTGGAGAGACAGCCCCTTTAACCTCCTGGTTCGCACAGGTTGCCAATTTGGCAGAGGATGAAACAGAAGAGGGAGAACGAATGAGAGAGTAGCTGTTAGGCATTTGGACTTGCACATATCACTCTAACTTCCCAGCAGGAAGACGAATTAACCAAAGTCTCAACCCCCATCGGGAACCAGCATAGGTCCTGAACCAAAATTCTGGACTTGTGGTCAGCTCACAAAAAACGAATTGAAAATGGAGCTCAGGGGCACAGCAATTCACAAACTGGCCGAGTAATCAAGGACAACTATCGTCCAAAAATCTGTTGAGGGAAGGCAACGAGGCGGACTTGAAAGCGATGCAGAATAGCAGGAAACAGATTTCAAGAGGTACGTTGGAATCACCTTTAAAGCATAGGAAGAGGGGAACAACTACGAAAATGATGCACTTGGCCAAAAAGTGTGTATGCGTTTTCTCCTGAATATATTCAGGAGAAAACGCATACGCCCTTTTTGGCCAAGCAAGCAAGCGGGCAATGCAAATCTGCACTACAAAGAAGTATCACTTCCCACCTGTCAAAAGGGACATCCACAAAATGTGTAAAAACCAGAAAGGCAAGACAGGCCCTGGAGTACAGGGAGCCTTGTTATGCTGATGGGCGGGATGTAAATTGCCAACTGCCTCTCTGGAGGAGTATATTGTGTTCCCTAAAACAAGTAAAGAACAGAGCTAAAGAGCCAAGGGCACTTCCAGTCTAGGGAATATACCTTGGGAATTCTGAAAATCAATAAGAGAGAGCCACCAAAAAATTTAGGGCTGCACTGCTTACAAGGACCTCAACTTGGGTACACCTTAAATATCCCAAGAAATATAAAAAGGGTTCAAAAATTGTGGTACTTACGTACGATGGAATATACCTCAGCCATGAAATCAATGTCATAAACCAGTAGCAGCAAAATGGGTGGATTCAGGTACGATTATTCTAAGTGAAATAAGTCACACAGAAAAAGAAACTTATCATAAGATATCACTTATGAAGATCCTGTAAACATGGCTACACTTGAACTGAGTTAGGAAAGAGAACAGTGTCTCACATTTAGAAAACACTCTTATGCCTTCTTAAGGGGGAAGGAGACGTGGGGTGATGCATAAAACCAGAGTTTGATATAAGCACAGGTACCGTTCCAAAAACAAACTATGGAATAGACAAGACCTCCACCTTCCTCAGTGAAAGGGACTCAAAACCCCATATTTCCCGCAGAGGAATATATCAGACTAGTAAGAATCTTAAAAGCTATGTATTGATATATCTCCGTAAGGGAATCAAGTGTGTCTAGACTGGCATAAACATGGCAGCGAGAATCAGCTCAAACCCACTATAAAAAGGAATTTCAAAAACAAAACAAAAAAACTGGGAAATTCTTTACAATTCCTTCAGGGTCTCTGATGAAACCTGGTATGACCCTATCTACAACGACAGCTGGATGTGGCATAATGCTGGACACTTGGGACTGAGACGATTGGTGAGATTGGGTGAGCAAATGCAGACCCTTTAAAGCAATAATGCATGGCACCCATTCCATGGGTCCCAACTCACCAGTTTGAAGGGAATATTACTACAGTTATAACATGTACGGGAAACCTAGAGAACGGACACACTGTGAATACGAAAGGTTTCCAAAACTCAATGAATAGTCCCTCTCCTGGTGCTCCGGTTTGACTTTCAATCTGCTTTACTATCCATCTCCCAACTTGGAGAGACAGCCCCTTTAACCTCCTGGTTCGCACAGGTTTCCAATTTGGCAGAGGATGAAAGGGAAGAGGGAGAACCAATGAGAGAGTAGCTGTTAGGCATTTGAACGGGCACATATCACTCTAACTTCCCGGCAGGAAGAAGAATTAACCAAAGTCTCAGCCCCCCACCGGGAACCAGCATAGGTCCGGAACCAAACTTCTGGATTTGCGGTCTGCTCACAAAAAACGAGTTGAAAAATGGAGCTCAGGGCCACAGCAATTCACAAGCTGGCCGAGTAATAAAGGAAAACTATCGTCCAAAAATCTCTTGAGGGAAGGCAGCGAGGCGGACTTGAAAGCGAGGTAGAATGGCAGGAAACAGATTTCAAGAGGTACGTTGGAATCGCCTTTAAAGCACAGGAAGAGGGGCACAACTTCGACAATGAAGCACTTGGACAAAAAGGGCGTATGCGTTTTCTCCTGAATATATTCAGGAGAAAACGCATACGCCCATTTTGGCCAAGCAAGCAAGCGGGCAATGCAAATCTGCACTACAAAGAAGTATCACTTCCCACCGGTCAAAAGGGACATCCACAAAATGTGTAAAAACCAGAAAGGCAAGACAGGCCCTGGAGAACAGGGAGCCTTGTTATGCTGATGGGCGGGATGTAAATTGCCAACTGCCTCTCTGGAGGAGTGCATTGTGTTCCCTAAAACAAGTAAACAACAGAGCTACAGAGCCAAGGGCACTTCCAGTCTAGGGAATATACCTTGGGAAAACTGAAAATCAATAAGACAGAGCCACCCCAAAATTTAGGGCTGCACTGCTTACAAGGACCTCAACTTGGGTACACCTTAAATATCCCAGGAAAAATAAAAATGGTTCAAAAAATTGTGGTACTTACGTACGATGGAATATCTCTCAGCCATGAAATCAATGTCATAAGACCAGTAGCAGCAAAATGGGTGGATTCAGGTACGATGATTCTAAGTGAAATAAGTCACACAGAAAAAGAAACTTATCATAAGATATCACTTATGAAGATCCTGTAAACATGGCTACACTTGAACTGAGTTAGGAAAGAGAACAGTGTCTCACATTTAGAAAACACTCTTATGCCTGCTGAAGGGGGAAGGAGAGGTGGGGTGATGCATAAAACCAGAGTTTGATATAAGCACAGGTACCGTTCCAAAAACCAACTATGGAATAGACAAGACCTACACCTTCCTCAGTGAAAGGGACTCAAAACCCCATATTTCCCGCAGAGGAATATATCAGACTGGAAAGAATCTTAAAACCTATGTATTGATATGTCTCCGTAAGGGAATCAAGTGTGTCTAGACTGGCATAAACATGGCAGCGAGAATCAGCTCAAACCCACTATAAAAAGGAATTGCAAAAACAAAACAAAAAAACTGGGAAATTATTTACAATTCCTTCAGGGTCTCTGATGAAACCTGGAATGACCCTATCTACAACGACAGCTGGATGTGGCATAAGGCTGGACACTTGGGACTGAGACGATTGGTGAGATTGGGTGAGCAAATGCAGACTCTTTAAAGCAATAATGCATGGCACCCATTCCATGGGTCCCAACTCTCCAGGTTGAAGGGAATATTACTACAGTTATAACATGTACGGGAAACCTAGAGAACGGACACACTGTGAATACGAAAGGTTTCTAAAACTCAACGAATAGTCCCTCTCCTGGTGCTCCGGTTTGACTTTCCATCTGCTTTACTATCAATCTCCCAAATTGGAGAGACAGCCCCTTTAACCTCCTGGTTCGCACAGGTTTCCAATTTGGCAGAGTCTGAAACAGAAGAGGGAGAACGAATGAGAGAGTAGCTGTTAGGCATTTGGACTTGCACATATCACTCTAACTTCCCAGCAGGAAGAAGAATTAACCAAAGTCTCAACCCCCATCGGGAACCAGCATAGGTCCTAAACCAAAATTCTGGACTTGCGGTCAGCTCACAAAAAACGAATTGAAAATGGAGCTCAGTGGCACAGCAATTCACAAACTGGCCGAGTAATAAAGGACAACTATCGTCCAAAAATCTGTTGAGGGAAGGCAACGAGGCGGACTTGAAAGCGATGCAGAATAGCAGGAAACAGATTTCAAGAGGTACGTTGGAATCGCCTTTAAAGCACAGGAAGAGGGGCACAACTACGAAAATGATGCACTTGGCCAAAAAGGGCGTATGCGTTTTCTCCTGAATATATTCAGGAGAAAACGCATACGCCCTTTTTGGCCAAGCAAGCAAGCGGGCAATGCAAATCTGCACTACAAAGAAGTATCACTTCCCACCGGTCAAAAGGGACATCCACAAAATGTGTAAAAACCAGAAAGGCAAGACAGGCCCTGGAGAACAGGGAGCCTTGTTATGCTGATGGGCGCGAGGTAAATTGCCAACTGCCTCTCTGGAGGAGTATATTGTGTTCCCTAAAACAAGTAAAGAACAGAGCTAAAGAGCCAAGGGCACTTCCAGTCTAGGGAATATACCTTGGGAATTCTGAAAATAAATAAGAGAGAGCCACCCCAAAATTTAGGGCTGCACTGCTTATAAGGACCTCAACTTGGATACACCTTAAGTATCCCAGGAAATATAAAAATGGTTCAAAAAATTGTGGTACTTACGTACGATGGAATATCCCTCAGCCATGAAATCAATGTCATAAGACCAGTAGCAGCAAAATGGGTGGATTCAGGTACGATGATTCTAAGTGAAATAAGTCACACAGAAAAAGAAACTTATCATAAGATATCACTTATGAAGATCCTATAAACATGGCTACACTTGAACTGAGTTAGGAAAGAGAACAGTGTCTCACATTTAGAAAACACTCTTTTGCCTGCTTAAGGGGGAAGGAGAGGTGGGGTGATGCATAAAACCAGAGTTTGATATAAGCACAGGTACCGTTCCAAAAACCAACTATGGAATAGACACGACCTACACCTTCCTCAGTGAAAGGGACTCAAAACCCCATATTTCCCGCAGAGGAATATATCAGACTAGTAAGAATCTTAAAAGCTATGTATTGATATATCTCCGTAAGGGAATCAAGTGTGTCTAGACTGGCATAAACATGGCAGCGAGAATCAGCTCAAACCCACTATAAAAAGGAATTTCAAAAACAAAACAAAAAAACTGGGAAATTCTTTACAATTCCTTCAGGGTCTCTGATGAAACCTGGAATGACCCTATCTAAAATGACAGCTGGATGTGGCATAAGGAGGGACACGTGGGACTGAGAGGATTGGTGAGATTGGGTGAGCAAATGCAGACCCTTTAAAGCACAAATGCCTGGCACCCATTCCATGGGTCCCAACTCTCCAGGTTGAAGGGAATATTACTACAGTTATAACATGTACGGGAAACCTAGAGAACGGACACACTGTGAATACGAAAGGTTTCTAAAACTCAACGAATAGTCCCTCTCCTGGTTCTCCGGTTTGACTTTCCATCTGCTTTACTATCAATCTCCCAACTTGGAGAGACAGCCCCTTTAACCTCCTGGTTCGCACAGGTTTCCAATTTGGCAGAGGATGAAAGGGAAGAGGGAGAACCAATGAGAGAGTAGCTGTTAGGCATTTGAACGGGCACATATCACTCTAACTTCCCAGCAGGAAGAAGAATTAACCAAAGTCTCAGCCCACCACCGGGAACCAGCATAGGTCCTGAACCAAAATTCTGGACTTGGGGTCAGCTCACAAAAAACGAGTTGAAAAATGGAGCTCAGTGTCACAGCAATTCACAAACAGGCCGAGTAATAAATGACAACTATCGTCCAAAAATCTGTTGAGGGAAGGCAACGAGGCGGACTTGAAAGCGAGGCAGAATAGCAGGAAACAGATTTCAAGAGGTACGTTGGAATCGCCTTTAAAGCACAGGAAGAGGGGCACAACTTCGACAATGATGCACTTGGCCAAAAAGGGCGTATGCGTTTTCTCCTGAATATATTCAGGAGAAAACGCATACGCCCATTTTGGCCAAGCAAGCAAGCGGGCAATGCAAATCTGCACTACAAAGAAGTATCACTTCCCACCGGTCAAAAGGGACATCCACAAAATGTGTAAAAACCAGAAAGGCAAGACAGGCCCTGGAGAACAGGGAGCCTTGTTATGCTGATGGGCGGGTTGTAAATTGCCAACTGCCTCTCTGGAGGAGTGCATTGTGTTCCCTAAAACAAGTAAACAACAGAGCTACAGAGCCAAGGGCACTTCCAGTCTAGGGAATATACCTTGGGAAAACTGAAAATCAATAAGACAGAGCCACCCCAAAATTTAGGGCTGCACTGCTTACAAGGACCTCAACTTAGATACACCTTAAGTATCCCAGGAAATATAAAAATGGTTCAAAAAATTGTGGTACTTACGTACGATGGAATATCCCTCAGCCATGAAATCAATGTCATAAGAACAGTAGCAGCAAAATGGGTGGATTCAGGTACGATGATTCTATGTGAAATAAGTCACACAGAAAAAGAAACTTATCATAAGATATCACTTATGAAGATCCTATAAACATGGCTACACTTGAACTGAGTTAGGAAAGAGAACAGTGTCTCACATTTAGAAAACACTCTTATGCCTGCTTAAGGGGGAAGGAGAGGTTCGGTGATGCATAAAACCAGAGCTTGATATAAGCACAGGTACCGTTCCAAAAACCAACTGTGGAATAGACAAGACCTACACCTTCCTCAGTGAAAGGGACTCAAAACCCCATATTTCCCGCAGAGGAATATATCAGACTAGTAAGAATCTTAAAACCTATGTATTGATATATCTCCATAAGGGAATTAAGTGTGTCTAGACTGGCATAAACATGGCAGCGAGAATCAGCTCAAACCCACTATAAAAAGGAATTTCAAAAACAAAACAAAAAAAAACTGGGAAATTCTTTACAATTCCTTCAGGGTCTCTGATGAAACCTGGAATGACCCTATCTACAACGACAGCTGGATGTGGCATAAGGCTGGACACTTGGGACTGAGACGATTGGTGAGATTGGGTGAACAAAGGCAGACCCTTTAAAGCAATAATGCATGGCACCTATTCCATGGGTCCCACCTCTCCAGGTTGAAGGGAATATTACTACAGTTATAACATGTACGGGAAACCTAGAGAACGGACACACTGTGAATACGAAAGGTTTCTAAAACTCAACGAATAGTCCCTCTCCTGGTGCTCCGGTTTGACTTTCCATCTGCTTTACTATCAATCTCCCAACTTGGAGAGACAGCCCCTTTAACCTCCTGGTTCGCACAGGTTTCCAATTTGGCAGAGGATGAAAGGGAAGAGGGAGAACCAATGAGAGAGTAGCTGTTAGGCATTTGAATGGGCACATATCACTCTAACTTCCCGGCAGGAAGAAGAATTAACCAAAGTCTCAGCCCACCACCGGGAACCAGCATAGGTCCTGCACCAAAATTCTGGACTTGCGGTCAGCTCACAAAAAACGAGTTGAAAAATGGAGCTCAGTGTCACAGCAATTCACAAACTGGCCGAGTAATAAAGGACAACTATCGTCCAAAAATCTGTTGAGGGAAGGCAGCGAGGCGGACTTGAAAGCGAGGCAGAATAGCAGGAAACAGATTTCAAGAGGTACGTTGGAATCGCCTTTAAAGCACAGGAAGAGGGGCACAACTTCGACAATGATGCACTTGGCCAAAAAGGGCGTATGCGTTTTCTCCTGAATATATTCAGGAGAAAACGCATACGCCCTTTTTGGCCAAGCAAGCAAGCGGGCAATGCAAATCTGCACTACAAAGAAGTATCACTTCCCACCGGTCAAAAGGGACATCCACAAAATGTGTAAAAACCAGAAAGGCAAGACAGGCCCTGGAGAACAGGGAGCCTTGTTATGCTGATGGGCGGGATGTAAATTGCCAACTGCCTCTCTGGAGGAGTGCATTGTGTTCCCTAAAACAAGTAAACAACAGAGCTACAGAGCCAAGGGCACTTCCAGTCTAGGGAATATACCTTGGGAAAACTGAAAATCAATAAGACAGAGCCACCCCAAAATTTAGGGCTGCACTGCTTACAAGGACCTCAACTTGGATACACCTTAAGTATCCCAGGAAATATAAAAATGGTTCAAAAAATTGTGGTACTTACGTACGATGGAATATCCCTCAGCCATGAAATCAATGTCATAAGACCAGTAGCAGCAAAATGGGTGGATTCAGGTACGATGATTCTAAGTGAAATAAGTCACACAGAAAAAGAAACTTATCATAAGATATCACTTATGAAGATCCTATAAACATGGCTACACTTGAACTGAGTTAGGAAAGAGAACAGAGTCTCACATTTAGAAAACACTCTTATGCCTGCTTAAGGGGGAAGGAGAGGTGGGGTGATGCATAAAACCAGAGTTTGATATAAGCACAGGTACCGTTCCAAAAACCAACTATGGAATAGACAAGACCTACACCTTCCTCAGTGAAAGGGACTCAAAACCCCATATTTCCCGCAGAGGAATATATCAGACTAGTAAGAATCTTAAAACCTATGTATTGATATATCTCCATAAGGGAATTAAGTGTGTCTAGACTGGCATAAACATGGCAGCGAGAATCAGCTCAAACCCACTATAAAAAGGAATTTCAAAAACAAAACAAAAAAAACTGGGAAATTCTTTACAATTCCTTCAGGGTCTCTGATGAAACCTGGAATGACCCTATCTACAACGACAGCTGGATGTGGCATAAGGCTGGACACTTGGGACTGAGACGATTGGTGAGATTGGGTGAACAAAGGCAGACCCTTTAAAGCAATAATGCATGGCACCTATTCCATGGGTCCCAACTCTCCAGGTTGAAGGGAATATTACTACAGTTATATCATGTACGGGAAACCTAGAGAACGGACACACTGTGAATACGATAGGTTTCTAAATCTCAACGAATAGTCCCTCTCCTGGTGCTCCGGTTTGACTTTCCATCTGCTTTACTATCAATCTCCCAACTTGGAGAGACAGCCCCTTTAACCTCCTGGTTCGCACAGGTTTCCAATTTGGCAGAGGATGAAAGGGAAGAGGGAGAACCAATGAGAGAGTAGCTGTTAGGCATTTGAACGGGCACATATCACTCTAACTTCCCGGCAGGAAGAAGAATTAACCAAAGTCTCAGCCCACCACCGGGAACCAGCATAGGTCCTGCACCAAAATTCTGGACTTGCGGTCAGCTCACAAAAAACGAGTTGAAAAATGGAGCTCAGTGTCACAGCAATTCACAAACTGGCCAAGTAATAAAGGAAAACTATCGTCAAAAAATCTGTTGAGGGAAGACAGCGAGGCGGACTTGAAAGCGAGGCAGAATAGCAGGAAACAGATTTCAAGAGGTACGTTGGAATCGCCTTTAAAGCACAGGAAGAGGGGCACAACTTCGACAATGATGCACTTGGCCAAAAAGGGCGTATGCGTTTTCTCCTGAATATATCCAGGAGAAAACGCATACGCCCTTTTTGGCCAAGCAAGCAAGCAGGCAATGCAAATCTGCACTACAAAGAAGTATCACTTCCCACCGGTCAAATGGGACATCCACAAAATGTGTAAAAACCAGAAAGGCAAGACAGGCCCTGGAGAACAGGGAGCCTTGTTATGCTGATGGGTGGGATGTAAATTGCCAACTGCCTCTCTGGAGGAGTGCATTGTGTTCCCTAAAACAAGTAAACAACAGAGCTACAGAGCCAAGGGCACTTCCAGTCTAGGGAATATACCTTGGGAAAACTGAAAATCAGTAAGACAGAGCCACCCCAAAATTTAGGACTGCACTGCTTAAAAGGACCTCAACTTGGATACACCTTAAGTATCCCAGGAAATATAAAAATGGTTCAAAAAATTGTGGTACTTACGTACGATGGAATATCCCTCAGCCATGAAATCAATGTCATAAGACCAGTAGCAGCAAAATGGGTGGATTCAGGTACGATGATTCTAAGTGAAATAAGTCACACAGAAAAAGAAACTTATCATAAGATATCACTTATGAAGATCCTATAAACATGGCTACACTTGAACTGAGTTAGGAAAGAGAACAGTGTCTCACATTTAGAAAACACTCTTATGCCTGCTTAAGGGGGAAGGAGAGGTGGGGTGATGCATAAAACCAGAGTTTGATATAAGCACAGGTACCGTTCCAAAAACCAACTATGGAATAGACAAGACCTCCACCTTCCTCAGTGAAAGGGACTCAAAACCCCATATTTCCCGCAGAGGAATATATCAGACTAGTAAGAATCTTAAAACCTATGTATTGATATATCTCCATAAGGGAATTAAGTGAGTCTAGACTGGCATAAACATGGCAGCGAGAATCAGCTCAAACCCACTATAAAAAGGAATTTCAAAAACAAAACAAAAAAAACTGGGAAATTCTTTACAATTCCTTCAGGGTCTCTGATGAAACCTGGAATGACCCTATCTACAATGACAGTTGGATGTGGCATAAGGCTGGACACTTGGGACTGAGACGATTGGTGAGATTGGGTGAACAAAGGCAGACCCTTTAAAGCAATAATGCATGGCACCTATTCCATGGGTCCCAACTCTCCAGGTTGAAGGGAATATTACTACAGTTATAACATGTACGGGAAACCTAGAGAACGGACACACTGTGAATACGAAAGGTTTCTAAAACTCAACAAATAGTCCCTCTCCTGGTGCTCCGGTTTGACTTTCCATCTGCTTTACTATCAATCTCCCAACTTGGAGAGACAGCCCCTTTAACCTCCTGGTTCGCACAGGTTTCCAATTTGGCAGAGGATGAAAGGGAAGAGGGAGAACCAATGAGAGAGTAGCTGTTAGGCATTTGAACGGGCACATATCACTCTAACTTCCCGGCAGGAAGAAGAATTAACCAAAGTCTCAGCCCACCACCGGGAACCAGCATAGGTCCTGCACCAAAATTCTGGACTTGCGGTCAGCTCACAAAAAACGAGTTGAAAAATGGAGCTCAGTGTCACAGCAATTCACAAACTGGCCAAGTAATAAAGGACAACTATCGTCCAAAAATCTGTTGAGGGAAGGCAGCGAGGCGGACTTGAAAGCGAGGCAGAATAGCAGGAAACAGATTTCAAGAGGTACATTGGAATCGCCTTTAAAGCACAGGAAGAGGGGCACAACTTCGACAATGATGCACTTGGCCAAAAAGGGCGTATGCGTTTTCTCCTGAATATATCCAGGAGAAAACGCATACGCCCTTTTTGGCCAAGCAAGCAAGCAGGCAATGCAAATCTGCACTACAAAGAAGTATCACTTCCCACCGGTCAAAAGGGACATCCACAAAATGTGTAAAAACCAGAAAGGCAAGACAGGCCCTGGAGAACAGGGAGCCTTGTTATGCTGATGGGCGGGATGTAAATTGCCAACTGCCTCTCTGGAGGAGTGCATTGTGTTCCCTAAAACAAGTAAACAACAGAGCTACAGAGCCAAGGGCACTTCCAGTCTAGGGAATATACCTTGGGAAAACTGAAAATCAGTAAGACAGAGCCACCCCAAAATTTAGGGCTCCACTGCTTAAAAGGACCTCAACTTAGATACACCTTAAGTATCCCAGGAAATATAAAAATGGTTCAAAAAATTGTGGTACTTACGTACGATGGAATATCCCTCAGCCATGAAATCAATGTCATAAGACCAGTAGCAGCAAAATGGGTGGATTCAGGTACGATGATTCTAAGTGAAATAAGTCACACAGAAAAAGAAACTTATCATAAGATATCACTTATGAAGATCCTATAAACATGGCTACACTTGAACTGAGTTAGGAAAGAGAACAGTGTCTCACATTTAGAAAACACTCTTATGCCTGCTTAAGGGGGAAGGAGAGGTGGGGTGATGCATAAAACCAGAGTTTGATATAAGCACAGGTACCGTTCCAAAAACCAACTATGGAATAGACAAGACCTCCACCTTCCTCAGTGAAAGGGACTCAAAACCCCATATTTCCCGCAGAGGAATATATCAGACTAGTAAGAATCTTAAAACCTATGTATTGATATATCTCCATAAGGGAATTAAGTGTGTCTAGACTGGCATAAACATGGCAGCGAGAATCAGCTCAAACCCACTATAAAAAGGAATTTCAAAAACAAAACAAAAAAACTGGGAAATTCTTTACAATTCCTTCAGGGTCTCTGATGAAACCTGGAATGACCCTATCTACAACGACAGCTGGATGTGGCATAAGGCTGGACACTTGGGACTGAGACGATTGGTGAGATTGGGTGAACAAAGGCAGACCCTTTAAAGCAATAATGCATGGCACCTATTCCATGGGTCCCAACTCTCCATGTTGAAGGGAATATTACTACAGTTATAACATGTACGGGAAACCTAGAGAACGGACACACTGTGAATACGAAAGGTTTCTAAAACTCAACAAATAGTCCCTCTCCTGGTGCTCCGGTTTGACTTTCCATCTGCTTTACTATCAATCTCCCAACTTGGAGAGACAGCCCCTTTAACCTCCTGGTTCGCACAGGTTTCCAATTTGGCAGAGGATGAAAGGGAAGAGGGAGAACCAATGAGAGAGTAGCTCTTAGGCATTTGAACGGGCACATATCACTCTAACTTCCCGGCAGGAAGAAGAATTAACCAAAGTCTCAGCCCACCACCGGGAACCAGCATAGGTCCTGAACCAAAATTCTGGACTTGCGGTCAGCTCACAAAAAACGAGTTGAAAAATGGAGCTCAGTGTCACAGCAATTCACAAACTGGCCGAGTAATAAAGGACAACTATCGTCCAAAAATCTGTTGAGGGAAGGCAGCGAGGCGGACTTGAAAGCGAGGCAGAATAGCAGGAAACAGATTTCAAGAGGTACGTTGGAATCGCCTTTAAAGCACAGGAAGAGGGGCACAACTTCGACAATGATGCACTTGGCCAAAAAGGGCGTATGCGTTTTCTCCTGAATATATTCAGGAGAAAACGCATACGCCCTTTTTGGCCAAGCAAGCAAGCGGGCAATGCAAATCTGCACTACAAAGAAGTATCACTTCCCACCGGTCAAAAGGGACATCCACAAAATGTGTAAAACCCAGAAAGGCAAGACAGGCCCTGGAGAACAGGGAGCCTTGTTATGCTGATGGGCGGGATGTAAATTGCCAACTGCCTCTCTGGAGGAGTGCATTGTGTTCCCTAAAACAAGTAAAGAACAGAGCTACAGAGCCAAGGGCACTTCCAGTCTAGGGAATATACCTTGGGAAAACTGAAAATCAAAAAGACACAGCCACCCCAAAATTTAGGGCTGCACTGCTTACAAGGACCTCAACTTGGATACACCTTAAGTATCCCAGGAAATATAAAAATGGTTCAAAAAATTGTGGTACTTACGTACGATGGAATATCCCTCAGCCATGAAATCAATGTCATAAGACCAGTAGCAGCAAAATGGGTGGATTCAGGTATGATGATTCTAAGTGAAATAAGTCACACAGAAAAAGAAACTTATCATAAGATATCACTTATGAAGATCCTGTAAACATGGCTACACTTGAACTGAGTTAGGAAAGAGAACAGTGTCTCACATTTAGAAAACACTCTTATGCCTGCTGAAGGGGGAAGGAGAGGTGGGGTGATGCATAAAACCAGAGTTTGATATAAGCACAGGTACCGTTCCAAAAACCAACTATGGAATAGACAAGACCTAAACCTTCCTCAGTGAAAGGGACTCAAAACCCCATATTTCCCGCAGAGGAATATATCAGACTGGAAAGAATCTTAAAACCTATGTATTGATATGTCTCCGTAAGGGAATCAAGTGTGTCTAGACTGGCATAAACATGGCAGCGAGAATCAGCTCAAACCCACTATAAAAAGGAATTGCAAAAACAAAACAAAAAAACTGGGAAATTATTTACAATTCCTTCAGGGTCTCTGATGAAACCTGGAATGACCCTATCTACAACGACAGCTGGATGTGGCATAAGGCTGGACACTTGGGACTGAGACGATTGGTGAGATTGGGTGAGCAAATGCAGACCCTTTAAAGCAATAATGCATGGCACCCATTCCATGGGTCCCAACTCTCCATGTTGAAGGGAATATTACTACAGTTATAACATGTACGGGAAACCTAGAGAACGGACACACTGTGAATACGAAAGGTTTCTAAAACTCAACGAATAGTCCCTCTCCTGGTGCTCCGGTTTGACTTTCCATCTGCTTTACTATCAATCTCCCAACTTGGAGAGACAGCCCCTTTAACCTCCTGGTTCGCACAGGTTTCCAATTTGGCAGAGGATGAAACAGAAGAGGGAGAACGAATGAGAGAGTAGCTGTTAGGCATTTGGACTTGCACATATCACTCTAACTTCCCAGCAGGAAGAAGAATTAACCAAAGCCTCAACCCCCATCGGGAACCAGCATAGGTCCTGAACCAAAATTCTGGACTTGCGGTCAGCTCACCAAAAACCAATTGAAAATGGAGCTCAGTGGCACAGCAATTCACAAACTGGCCGATTAATAAAGGACAACTATCGTCCAAAAATCTGTTGAGGGAAGGCAACGAGGCGGACTTGAAAGCGAGGCAGAATAGCAGGAAACACATTTCAAGAGGTACGTTGGAATCACCTTTAAAGCACAGGAAGAGGGGCACAACTACGAAAATGATGCACTTGGCCAAAAAGGGCGTATGCGTTTTCTCCTGAATATATTCAGGAGAAAACGCATACGCCCTTTTTGGCCAAGCAAGCAAGCGGGCAATGCAAATCTGCACTACAAAGAAGTATCACTTCCCACCGGTCAAAAGGGACATCCACAAAATGTGTAAAAACCAGAAAGGCAAGACAGGCCCTGGAGAACAGGGAGCCTTGTTATGCTGATGGGCGCGAGGTAAATTGCCAACTGCCTCTCTGGAGGAGTATATTGTGTTCCCTAAAACAAGTAAAGAACAGAGCTAAAGAGCCAAGGGCACTTCCAGTCTAGGGAATATACCTTGGGAATTCTGAAAATCAATAAGAGAGAGCCACCCCAAACTTTAGGGCTGCACTGCTTACAAGGACCTCAACTTGGGTACACCTTAAATATCCCAGGAAATAAAAAATGGTTCAAAAATTGTGGTACTTACGTACGATGGAATATACCTAAGCCATGAAATAATGTCATAAACCAGTAGAAGCAAAATGGGTGGATTCAGGTACGATGACTCTAAGTGAAATAAGTCAGAGAGAAAAAGAAACTTATCATAAGATATCACTTATGAAGATCCTGTAAACATGGCTACACTTGAACTGAGTTAGGAAAGACAACAGAGTCTCACATTTAGAAAACACTCTTATGCCTTCTTAAGGGGGAAGGAGACGTGGGGTGATGCATAAAACCAGAGTTTGATATAAGCACAGGTACCGTTCCAAAAACCAACTATGGAATAGACAAGACCTACACCTTCCTCAGTGAAAGGGACTCAAAACCCCATATTTCCCGCAGAGGAATATATCAGACTAGTAAGAATCTTAAAAGCTATGTATTGATATATCTCCGTAAGGGAATCAAGTGTGTCTAGACTGGCATAAACATGGCAGCGAGAATCAGCTCAAACCCACTATAAAAAGGAATTTCAAAAACAAAACAAAAAAACTGGGAAATTCTTTACAATTCCTTCAGGGTCTCTGATGAAACCTGGAATGACCCTATCTACAATGACAGCTGGATGTGGCATAAGGAGGGACACTTGGGACTGAGAGGATTGGTGAGATTGGGTGAGCAAATGCAGACCCTTTAAAGCACAAATGCCTGGCACCCATTCCATGGGTCCCAACTCTCCAGGTTGAAGGGAATATTACTACAGTTATAACATGTACGGGAAACCTAGAGAACGGACACACTGTGAATACGAAAGGTTTCTAAAACTCAACGAATAGTCCCTCTCCTGGTGCTCCGGTTTGACTTTCCATCTGCTTTACTATCAATCTCCCAACTTGGAGAGACAGCCCCTTTAACCTCCTGGTTCGCACAGGTTTCCAATTTGGCAGAGGATGAAAGGGAAGAGGGAGAACCAATGAGAGAGTAGCTGTTAGGCATTTGAATGGGCACATATCACTCTAACTTCCCGGCAGGAAGAAGAATTAACCAAAGTCTCAGCCCACCCCCGGGAACCAGCATAGGTCCTGCACCAAAATTCTGGACTTGCGGTCAGCTCACAAAAAACGAGTTGAAAAATGGAGCTCAGTGTCACAGCAATTCACAAACTGGCCGAGTAATAAAGGACAACTATCGTCCAAAAATCTGTTGAGGGAAGGCAGCGAGGCGGACTTGAAAGCGAGGCAGAATAGCAGGAAACAGATTTCAAGAGGTACGTTGGAATCGCCTTTAAAGCACAGGAAGAGGGGCACAACTTCGACAATGATGCACTTGGCCAAAAAGGGCGTATGCGTTTTCTCCTGAATATATTCAGGAGAAAACGCATACGCCCTTTTTGGCCAAGCAAGCAAGCGGGCAATGCAAATCTGCACTACAAAGAAGTATCACTTCCCACCGGTCAAAAGGGACATCCACAAAATGTGTAAAAACCAGAAAGGCAAGACAGGCCCTGGAGAACAGGGAGCCTTGTTATGCTGATGGGCGCGATGTAAATTGCCAACTGCCTCTCTGGAGGAGTGCATTGTGTTCCCTAAAACAAGTAAACAACAGAGCTACAGAGCCAAGGGCACTTCCAGTCTAGGGAATATACCTTGGGAAAACTGAAAATCAATAAGACAGAGCCACCCCAAAATTTAGGGCTGCACTGCTTACAAGGACCTCAACTTGGATACACCTTAAGTATCCCAGGAAATATAAAAATGGTTCAAAAAATTGTGGTACTTACGTACGATGGAATATCCCTCAGCCATGAAATCAATGTCATAAGACCAGTAGCAGCAAAATGGGTGGATTCAGGTACAATGATTCTAAGTGAAATAAGTCACACAGAAAAAGAAACTTATCGTAAGATATCACTTATGAAGATCCTATAAACATGGCTACACTTGAACTGAGTTAGGAAAGAGAACAGTGTCTCACATGTAGAAAACACTCTTATGCCTGCTTAAGGGGGAAGGAGAGGTGGGGTGATGCATAAAACCAGAGTTTGATATAAGCACAGGTACCGTTCCAAAAACCAACTATGGAATAGACAAGACCTACACCTTCCTCAGTGAAAGGGACTCAAAACCCCATATTTCCCGCAGAGGAATATATCAGACTAGTAAGAATCTTAAAACCTATGTATTGATATATCTCCATAAGGGAATTAAGTGTGTCTAGACTGGCATAAACATGGCAGCGAGAATCAGCTCAAACCCACTATAAAAAGGAATTTCAAAAACAAAACAAAAAAAACTGGGAAATTCTTTACAATTCCTTCAGGGTCTCTGATGAAACCTGGAATGACCCTATCTACAACGACAGCTGGATGTGGCATAAGGCTGGACACTTGGGACTGAGACGATTGGTGAGATTGGGTGAACAAATGCAGACCCTTTAAAGCAATAATGCATGGCACCTATTCCATGGGTCCCAACTCTCCAGGTTGAAGGGAATATTACTACAGTTATTACATGTACCGGAAACCTAGAGAACGGACACACTGTGAATACGAAAGGTTTCTAAAACTCAACGAATAGTCCCTCTCCTGGTGCTCCAGTTTGACTTTCCATCTGCTTTACTATCAATCTCCCAACTTGGAGAGACAGCCCCTTTAACCTCCTGGTTCGCACAGGTTTCCAATTTGGCAGAGGATGAAAGGGAAGAGGGAGAACCAATGAGAGAGTAGCTGTTAGGCCTTTGAACGGGCACATATCACTGTAACTTCCCGGCAGGAAGAAGAATTAACCAAAGTCTCAGCCCACCACCGGGAACCAGCATAGGTCCTGCACCAAAATTCTGGACTTGCGGTCAGCTCACAAAAAACGAGTTGAAAAATGGAGCTCAGTGTCACAGCAATTCACAAACTGGCCGAGTAATAAAGGACAACTATCGTCCAAAAATCTGTTGAGGGAAGGCAGCGAGGCGGACTTGAAAGCGAGGCAGAATAGCAGGAAACAGATTTCAAGAGGTACGTTGGAATCGCCTTTAAAGCACAGGAAGAGGGGCACAACTTCGACAATGATGCACTTGGCCAAAAAGGGCGTATGCGTTTTCTCCTGAATATATTCAGGAGAAAACGCATACGCCCTTTTTGGCCAAGCAAGCAAGCGGGCAATGCAAATCTGCACTACAAAGAAGTATCACTTCCCACCGGTCAACAGGGACATCCACAAAATGTGTAAAAACCAGAAAGGCAAGACAGGCCCTGGAGAACAGGGAGCCTTGTTACGCTGATGGGCTGGATGTAAATTGCCAACTGCCTCTGTGGAGGAGTGCATTGTGTTCCCTAAAACAAGTAAACAACAGAGCTACAGAGCCAAGGGCACTTCCAGTCTAGGGAATATACCTTGGGAAAACTGAAAATCAATAAGACAGAGCCACCCCAAAATTTAGGGCTGCACTGCTTACAAGGACCTCACTTGGATACACCTTAAGTATCCCAGGAAATATAAAAATGGTTCAAAAAATTGTGGTACTTACGTACGATGGAATATCCCTCAGCCATGAAATCAATGTCATAAGACCAGTAGCAGCAAAATGGGTGGATTCAGGTACGATGATTCTAAGTGAAATAAGTCACACAGAAAAAGAAACTTATCATAAGATATCACTTATGAAGATCCTATAAACATGGCTACACTTGAACTGAGTTAGGAAAGAGAACAGTGTTTCACATGTAGAAAACACTCTTATGCCTGCTTAAGGGGGAAGGAGAGGTGGGGTGATGCATAAAACCAGAGTTTGATATAAGCACAGGTACCGTTCCAAAAACCAACTATGGAATAGACACGACCTACACCTTCCTCAGTGAAAGGGACTCAAAACCCCATATTTCCCGCAGAGGAATATATCAGACTAGTAAGAATCTTAAAACCTATGTATTGATATATCTCCATAAGGGAATTAAGTGTGTCTAGACTGGCATAAACATGGCAGCAAGAATCAGCTCAAACCCACTATAAAAAGGAATTTCAAAAACAAAACAAAAAAAACTGGGAAATTCTTTACAATTCCTTCAGGGTCTCTGATGAAAC
Source organism: Hyperoodon ampullatus (assembly GCF_949752795.1). Lineage (NCBI taxonomy): Eukaryota > Metazoa > Chordata > Mammalia > Artiodactyla > Ziphiidae > Hyperoodon > Hyperoodon ampullatus. Next base: position 820,608 of record NC_136922.1, read on the forward strand.
CTGGAATGACCCTATCTACAACGACAGCTGGATGTGGCATAAGGCTGGACACTTGGGACTGAGACGATTGGTGAGATTGGGTGAACAAAGGCAGACCCTTTAAAGCAATAATGCATGGCACCTATTCCATGGGTCCCAACTCTCCAGGTTGAAGGGAATATTACTACAGTTATAACATGTACGGGAAACCTAGAGAACGGACACACTGTGAATACGAAAGGTTTCTAAAACTCAACGAATAGTCCCTCTCCTGGTGCTCCGGTTTGACATTCCATCTGCTTTACTATCAATCTCCCAACTTGGAGAGACAGCCCCTTTAACCTCCTGGTTCGCACAGGTTTCCAATTTGGCAGAGGATGAAAGGGAAGAGGGAGAACCAATGAGAGAGTAGCTGTTAGGCATTTGAACGGGCACATATCACTCTAACTTCCCGGCAGGAAGAAGAATTAACCAAAGTCTCAGCCCACCACCGGGAACCAGCATAGGTCCTGCACCAAAATTCTGGACTTGCGGTCAGCTCACAAAAAACGAGTTGAAAAATGGAGCTCAGTGTCACAGCAATTCACAAACTGGCCGAGTAATAAAGGACAACTATCGTCCAAAAATCTGTTGAGGGAAGGCAGCGAGGCGGACTTGAAAGCGAGGCAGAATAGCAGGAAACAGATTTCAAGAGGTATGTTGGAATCGCCTTTAAAGCACAGGAAGAGGGGCACAACTTCGACAATGATGCACTTGGCCTAAAAGGGCGTATGCGTTTTCTCCTGAATATATTCAGGAGAAAACGCATACGCCCTTTTTGGCCAAGCAAGCAAGCAGGCAATGCAAATCTGCACTACAAAGAAGTATCACTTCCCACTGGTCAAAAGGGACATCCACAAAATGTGTAAAAACCAGAAAGGCAAGACAGGCCCTGGAGAACAGGGAGCCTTGTTATGCTGATGGGCGGGATGTAAATTGCCAACTGCCTCTCTGGAGGAGTGCATTGTGTTCCCTAAAACAAGTAAACAACAGAGCTACAGAGCCAAGGGCTCTTCCAGTCTAGGGAATATACCTTGGGAAAACTGAAAATCAATAAGACAGAGCCACCCCAAAATTTAGGGCTGCACTGCTTAAAAGGACCTCAACTTGGATACACCTTAAGTATCCCAGGAAATATAAAAATGGTTCAAAAAATTGTGGTAATTACGTACGATGGAATATCCCTCAGCCATGAAATCAATGTCATAAGACCAGTAGCAGCAAAATGGGTGGATTCAGGTACGATGATTCTAAGTGAAATAAGTCACACAGAAAAAGAAACTTATCATAAGATATCACTTATGGAGATCCTATAAACATGGCTACACTTGAACTGATTTAGGAAAGAGAACAGTGTCTCACATTTAGAAAACACTCTTATGCCTGCTTAAGGGGGAAGGAGAGGTGGGGTGATGCATAAAACCAGAGTTTGATATAAGCACAGGTACCGTTCCAAAAACCAACTATGGAATAGACAAGCCCTCCACCTTCCTCAGTGAAAGGGACTCAAAACCCCATATTTCCCGCAGAGGAATATATCAGACTAGTAAGAATCTTAAAACCTATGTATTGATATATCTCCATAAGGGAATTAAGTGTGTCTAGACTGGCATAAACATGGCAGCGAGAATCAGCTCAAACCCACTATAAAAAGGAATTTCAAAAACAAAACAAAAAATACTGGGAAATTCTTTACAATTCCTTCAGGGTCTCTGATGAAACCTGGAATGAAACTATCTACAATGACAGCTGGATGTGGCATAAGGCTGGACACTTGGGACTGAGATGATTGGTGAGATTGGGTGAACAAATGCAGACCCTTTAAAGCAATAATGCATGGCACCTATTCCATGGGTCCCAACTCTCTAGGTTGAAGGGAATATTACTACAGTTATAACATGTACGGGAAACCTAGAGAACGGACACACTGTGAATACGAAAGGTTTCTAAAACTCAACGAATAGTCCCTCTCCTGGTGCTCCGGTTTGACTTTCCATCTGCTTTACTATCAATCTCCCATCTTGGAGAGACAGCCCCTTTAACCTCCTGGTTCGCACAGATTTCCAATTTGGCAGAGGATGAAAGGGAAGAGGGAGAACCAATGAGAGAGTAGCTGTTAGGCCTTTGAACGGGCACATATCACTCTAACTTCCCGGCAGGAAGAAGAATTAACCAAAGTCTCAGCCCACCACCGGGAACCAGCATAGGTCCTGAACCAAAATTCTGGACTTGCGGTCAGCTCACAAAAAACGAGTTGAAAAATGGAGCTCAGTGTCACAGCAATTCATAAACTGGCCGAGTAATAAAGGACAACTATCGTCCAAAAATCTGTTGAGGGAAGGCAGCGAGGCGGACTTGAGAGCGAGGCAGAATAGCAGGAAACAGATTTCAAGAGGTACGTTGGAATCACCTTTAAAGCACAGGAAGAGGGGCACAACTTCGACAATGATGCACTTGGCCAAAAAGGGCGTATGCGTTTTCTCCTGAATATATTCAGGAGAAAACGCATACGCCCTTTTTGGCCAAGCAAGCAAGCGGGCAATGCAAATCTGCACTACAAAGAAGTATCACTTCCCACCGGTCAAAAGGGACATCCACAAAATGTGTAAAAACCAGGAAGGCAAGACAGGCCCTGGAGAACAGGGAGCCTTGTTATGCTGATGGGTGGGATGTAAATTGCCAACTGCCTCTCTGGAGGAGTGCATTGTGTTCCCTAAAACAAGTAAACAACAGAGCTACAGAGCCAAGGGCACTTCCAGTCTAGGGAATATACCTTGGGAAAACTGAAAATCAATAAGACAGAACCACCCCAAAATTTAGGGCTGCACTGCTTACAAGGACCTCAACTTGGATACACCTTAAGTATCCCAGGAAATATAAAAATGGTTCAAAAAAATGTGGTACTTACGTACGATGGAATATCCCTCAGCCATGAAATCAATGTCATAAGACCAGTAGCAGCAAAATGGGTGGATTCAGGTACGATGATTCTAAGTGAAATAAGTCACACAGAAAAAGAAACTTATCATAAGATATCACTTATGAAGATCCTATAAACATGGCTACACTTGAACTGAGTTAGGAAAGAGAACAGTGTCTCACATTTAGAAAACACTCTTATGCCTGCTTAAGGGGGAAGGAGAGGTGGGGTGATGCATAAAGCCAGAGTTTGATATAAGCACAGGTACCGTTCCAAAAACCAACTATGGAATAGACAAGACCTACACCTTCCTCAGTGAAAGGGACTCAAAACCCCATATTTCCCGCAGAGGAATATATCAGACTAGTAAGAATCTTAAAACCTATGTATTGATATATCTCCATAAAGGAATTAAGTGTGTCTAGACTGGCATAAACATGGCAGCGAGAATCAGCTCAAACCCACTATAAAAAGGAATTTCAAAAACAAAACAAAAAAAACTGGGAAATTCTTTACAATTCCTTCAGGGTCTCTGATGAAACCTGGAATGACCCTATCTACAACGACAGCTGGATGTGGCATAAGGCTGGACACTTGGGACTGAGACGATTGGTGAGATTGGGTGAACAAATGCAGACCCTTTAAAGCAATAATGCATGGCACCTATTCCATGGGTCCCAACTCTCCAGGTTGAAGGGAATATTACTACAGTTATAACATGTACGGGAATCCTAGAGAACGGACACACTGTGAATACGAAATGTTTCTAAAACTCAACGAATAGTCCCTCTCCTGGTGCTCCGGTTTGACATTCCATCTGCTTTACTATCAATCTCCCAACTTGGAGAGACAGCCCCTTTAACCTCCTGGTTCGCACAGGTTTCCAATTTGGCAGAGGATGAAAGGGAAGAGGGAGAACCAATGAGAGAGTAGCTGTTAGGCATTTGAACGGGCACATATCACTCTAACTTCCCGGCAGGAAGAAGAATTAACCAAAGTCTCAGCCCACCACCGGGAACCAGCATAGGTCCTGCACCAAAATTCTGGACTTGCGGTCAGCTCACAAAAAACGAGTTGAAAAATGGAGCTCAGTGTCACAGCAATTCACAAACTGGCCGAGTAATAAAGAACAACTATCGTCCAAAAATCTGTTGAGGGAAGGCAGCGAGGCGGACTTGAAAGCGAGGCAGAATAGCAGGAAACAGATTTCAAGAGGTACGCTGGAATCGCCTTTAAAGCACAGGAAGAGGGGCACAACTTCGACAATGATGCACTTGGCCAAAAAGGGCGTATGCGTTTTCTCCTGAATATATTCAGGAGAAAACGCATACGCCCTTTTTGGCCAAGCAAGCAAGTGGGCAATGTAAATCTGCACTACAAAGAAGTATCACTTCCCACCGGTCAAAAGGGACATCCACAAAATGTGTAAAAACCAGAAAGGCAAGACAGGCCCTGGAGAACAGGGAGCCTTGTTATGCTGATGGGCGGGATGTAAATTGCCAACTGCCTCTCTGGAGGAGTGCATTGTGTTCCCTAAAACAAGTAAACAACAGAGCTACAGAGCCAAGGGCACTTCCAGTCTAGGGAATATACCTTGGGAAAACTGAAAATCAATAAGACAGAGCCACCCCAAAATTTAGGGCTGCACTGCTTACAAGGACCTCAACTTGGATACACCTTAAGTATCCCAGGAAATATAAAAATGGTTCAAAAAATTGTGGTACTTACGTACGATGGAATATCCCTCAGCCATGAAATCAATGTCATAAGACCAGTAGCAGCAAAATGGGTGGATTCAGGTACGATGATTCTAAGTGAAATAAGTCACACAGAAAAAGAAACTTATCATAAGATATCACTTATGAAGATCCTATAAACATGGCTACACTTGAACTGATTTAGGAAAGAGAACAGTGTCTCACATTTAGAAAACACTCTTATGCCTGCTTAAGGGGGAAGGAGAGGTGGGGTGATGCATAAAACCAGAGTTTGATATAAGCACAGGTACCGTTCCAAAAACCAACTATGGAATAGACAAGACCTACACCTTCCTCAGTGAAAGGGACTCAAAACCCAATATTTCCCGCAGAGGAATATATCAGACTAGTAAGAATCTTAAAACCTATGTATTGATATATCTCCATAAGGGAATTAAGTGTGTCTAGACTGGCATAAACATGGCAGCGAGAATCAGCTCAAACCCACTATAAAAAGGAATTTCAAAAACAAAACAAAAAAAACTGGGAAATTCTTTACAATTCCTTCAGGGTCTCTGATGAAACCTGGAATGACCCTATCTACAACGACAGCTGGATGTGGTATAAGGCTGGACACTTGGGACTGAGACGATTGGTGAGATTGGGTGAACAAATGCAGACCCTTTAAATCAATAATGCATGGCACCTATTCCATGGGTCCCAACTCTCCAGGTTGAAGGGAATATTACTACAGTTATAACATGTACGGGAATCCTAGAGAACGGACACACTGTGAATACGAAAGGTTTCTAAAACTCAACGAATAGTCCCTCTCCTGGTGCTCCAGTTTGACTTTCCATCTGCTTTACTATCAATCTCCCAACTTGGAGAGACACCCCCTTTAACCTCCTGGTTCGCACAGGTTTCCAATTTGGCAGAGGATGAAAGGGAAGAGGGAGAACCAATGAGAGAGTAGCTGTTAGGCATTTGAACGGGCACATATCACTCTAACTTCCCGGCAGGAAGAAGAATTAACCAAAGTCTCAGCCCACCACCGGGAACCAGCATAGGTCCTGAACCAAAATTCTGGACTTGCGGTCAGCTCACAAAAAACGAGTTGAAAAATGGAGCTCAGTGTCACAGCAATTCAAAAACTGGCCGAGTAATAAAGGACAACTATCGTCCAAAAACCTGTTGAGGGAAGGCAACGAGGCGGACTTGAATGCGAGGCAGAATAGCAGGAAACAGATTTCAAGAGGTACGTTGGAATCGCCTTTAAAGCACAGGAAGAGGGGCACAACTTCGACAATGATGCACTTGGCCAAAAAGGGCGTATGCGTTTTCTCCTGAATATATTCAGGAGAAAACGCATACGCCCTTTTTGGCCAAGCAAGCAAGCGGGCAATGTAAATCTGCACTACAAAGAAGTATCACTTCCCACCGGTCAAAAGGGACATCCACAAAATGTGTAAAAACCAGAAAGGCAAGACAGGCCCTGGAGAACAGGGAGCCTTGTTATGCTGATGGGCGCGATGTAAATTGCCAACTGCCTCTCTGGAGGAGTGCATTGTGTTCCCTAAAACAAGTAAACAACAGAGCTACAGAGCCAAGGGCACTTCCAGTCTAGGGAATATACCTTGGGAAAACTGAAAATCAATAAGACAGAGCCACCCCAAAATTTAGGGCTGCACTGCTTACAAGGACCTCAACTTGGATACACCTTAAGTATCCCAGGAAATATAAAAATGGTTCAAAAAATTGTGGTACTTACGTACGATGGAATATCCCTCAGCCATGAAATCAATGTCATAAGACCAGTAGCAGCAAAATGGGTGGATTCAGGTACGATGATTCTAAGTGAAATAAGTCACACAGAAAAAGAAACTTATCATAAGATATCACTTATGAAGATCCTATAAACATGGCTACACTTGAACTGATTTAGGAAAGAGAACAGTGTCTCACATTTAGAAAACACTCTTATGCCTGCTTAAGGGGGAAGGAGAGGTGGGGTGATGCATAAAACCAGAGTTTGATATAAGCACAGGTACCGTTCCAAAAACCAACTATGGAATAGACAAGACCTACACCTTCCTCAGTGAAAGGGACTCAAAACCCCATATTTCCCGCAGAGGAATATATCAGACTAGTAAGAATCTTAAAACCTATGTATTGATATATCTCCATAAGGGAATTAAGTGTGTCTAGACTGGCATAAACATGGCAGCGAGAATCAGCTCAAACCCACTATAAAAAGGAATTTCAAAAACAAAACAAAAAAAACTGGGAAATTCTTTACAATTCCTTCAGGGTCTCTGATGAAACCTGGAATGACCCTATCTACAACGACAGCTGGATGTGGTATAAGGCTGGACACTTGGGACTGAGACGATTGGTGAGATTGGGTGAACAAATGCAGACCCTTTAAATCAATAATGCATGGCACCTATTCCATGGGTCCCAACTCTCCAGGTTGAAGGGAATATTACTACAGTTATAACATGTACGGGAATCCTAGAGAACGGACACACTGTGAATACGAAAGGTTTCTAAAACTCAACGAATAGTCCCTCTCCTGGTGCTCCAGTTTGACTTTCCATCTGCTTTACTATCAATCTCCCAACTTGGAGAGACACCCCCTTTAACCTCCTGGTTCGCACAGGTTTCCAATTTGGCAGAGGATGAAAGGGAAGAGGGAGAACCAATGAGAGAGTAGCTGTTAGGCATTTGAACGGGCACATATCACTCTAACTTCCCGGCAGGAAGAAGAATTAACCAAAGTCTCAGCCCACCACCGGGAACCAGCATAGGTCCTGAACCAAAATTCTGGACTTGCGGTCAGCTCACAAAAAACGAGTTGAAAAATGGAGCTCAGTGTCACAGCAATTCACAAACTGGCCGAGTAATAAAGGACAACTATCGTCCAAAAACCTGTTGAGGGAAGGCAACGAGGCGGACTTGAATGCGAGGCAGTATAGCAGGAAACAGATTTCTAGAGGTACGTTGGAATCGCCTTTAAAGCACAGGAAGAGGGGCACAACTTCGACAATGATGCACTTGGCCAAAAAGGGCGTATGCGTTTTCTCCTGAATATATTCAGGAGAAAACGCATACGCCCTTTTTGGCCAAGCAAGCAAGCGGGCAATGCAAATCTGCACTACAAAGAAGTATCACTTCCCACCGGTCCAAAGGGACATCCACAAAATGTGTAAAAACCAGAAAGGCAAGACAGGCCCTGGAGGACAGGGAGCCTTGTTATGCTGATGGGCGCGATGTAAATTGCCAACTGCCTCTCTGGAGGAGTGCATTGTGTTCCCTAAAACAAGTAAACAACAGAGCTACAGAGCCAAGGGCACTTCCAGTCTAGGGAATATACCTTGGGAAAACTGAAAATCAATAAGACAGAGCCACCCCAAAATTTAGGGCTGCACTGCTTACAAGGACCTCAACTTGGATACACCTTAAGTATCCCAGGAAATATAAAAATGGTTCAAAAAATTGTGGTACTTACGTACGATGGAATATCCCTCAGCCATGAAATCAATGTCATAAGACCAGTAGCAGCAAAATGGGTGGATTCAGGTACAATGATTCTAAGTGAAATAAGTCACACAGAAAAAGAAACTTATCGTAAGATATCACTTATGAAGATCCTATAAACATGGCTACACTTGAACTGAGTTAGGAAAGAGAACAGTGTCTCACATGTAGAAAACACTCTTATGCCTGCTTAAGGGGGAAGGAGAGGTGGGGTGATGCATAAAACCAGAGTTTGATATAAGCACAGGTACCGTTCCAAAAACCAACTATGGAATAGACAAGACCTACACCTACCTCAGTGAAAGGGACTCAAAACCCCATATTTCCCGCAGAGGAATATATCAGACTAGTAAGAATCTTAAAACCTATGTATTGATATATCTCCATAAGGGAATTAAGTGTGTCTAGACTGGCATAAACATGGCAGCGAGAATCAGCTCAAACCCACTATAAAAAGGAATTTCAAAAACAAAACAAAAAAAACTGGGAAATTCTTTACAATTCCTTCAGGGTCTCTGATGAAACCTGGAATGACCCTATCTACAACGACAGCTGGATGTGGCATAAGGCTGGACACTTGGGACTGAGACGATTGGTGAGATTGGGTGAACAAATGCAGACCCTTTAAAGCAATAATGCATGGCACCTATTCCATGGGTCCCAACTCTCCAGGTTGAAGGGAATATTACTACAGTTATAACATGTACCGGAAACCTAGAGAACGGACACACTGTGAATACGAAAGGTTTCTAAAACTCAACGAATAGTCCCTCTCCTGGTGCTCCAGTTTGACTTTCCATCTGCTTTACTATCAATCTCCCAACTTGGAGAGACAGCCCCTTTAACCTCCTGGTTCGCACAGGTTTCCAATTTGGCAGAGGATGAAAGGGAAGAGGGAGAACCAATGAGAGAGTAGCTGTTAGGCCTTTGAACGGGCACATATCACTGTAACTTCCCGGCAGGAAGAAGAATTAACCAAAGTCTCAGCCCACCACCGGGAACCAGCATAGGTCCTGAACCAAAATTCTGGACTTGCGGTCAGCTCACAAAAAACGAGTTGAAAAATGGAGCTCAGTGTCACAGCAATTCACAAACTGGCCGAGTAATAAAGGACAACTATCGTCCAAAAATCTGTTGAGGGAAGGCAGCGAGGCGGACTTGAAAGCGAGGCAGAATAGCAGGAAACAGATTTCAAGAGGTACGTTGGAATCGCCTTTAAAGCACAGGAAGAGGGGCACAACTTCGACAATGATGCACTTGGCCAAAAAGGGCGTATGCGTTTTCTCCTGAATATATTCAGGAGAAAACGCATACGCCCTTTTTGGCCAAGCAAGCAAGCGGGCAATGCAAATCTGCACTACAAAGAAGTATCACTTCCCACCGGTCAACAGGGACATCCACAAAATGTGTAAAAACCAGAAAGGCAAGACAGGCCCTGGAGAACAGGGAGCCTTGTTACGCTGATGGGCTGGATGTAAATTGCCAACTGCCTCTGTGGAGGAGTGCATTGTGTTCCCTAAAACAAGTAAACAACAGAGCTACAAAGCCAAGGGCACTTCCAGTCTAGGGAATATACCTTGGGAAAACTGAAAATCAATAAGACAGAGCCACCCCAAAATTTAGGGCTGCACTGCTTACAAGGACCTCACTTGGATACACCTTAAGTATCCCAGGAAATATAAAAATGGTTCAAAAAATTGTGGTACTTACGTACGATGGAATATCCCTCAGCCATGAAATCAATGTCATAAGACCAGTAGCAGCAAAATGGGTGGATTCAGGTACGATGATTCTAAGTGAAATAAGTCACACAGAAAAAGAAACTTATCATAAGATATCACTTATGAAGATCCTATAAACATGGCTACACTTGAACTGAGTTAGGAAAGAGAACAGTGTCTCACATGTAGAAAACACTCTTATGCCTGCTTAAGGGGGAAGGAGAGGTGGGGTGATGCATAAAACCAGAGTTTGATATAAGCACAGGTACCGTTCCAAAAACCAACTATGGAATAGACACGACCTACACCTTCCTCAGTGAAAGGGACTCAAAACCCCATATTTCCCGCAGAGGAATATATCAGACTAGTAAGAATCTTAAAACCTATGTATTGATATATCTCCATAAGGGAATTAAGTGTGTCTAGACTGGCATAAACATGGCAGCAAGAATCAGCTCAAACCCACTATAAAAAGGAATTTCAAAAACAAAACAAAAAAAACTGGGAAATTCTTTACAATTCCTTCAGGGTCTCTGATGAAACCTGGAATGACCCTATCTACAACGACAGCTGGATGTGGCATAAGGCTGGACACTTGGGACTGAGACGATTGGTGAGATTGGGTGAACAAAGGCAGACCCTTTAAAGCAATAATGCATGGCACCTATTCCATGGGTCCCAACTCTCCAGGTTGAAGGGAATATTACTACAGTTATAACATGTACGGGAAACCTAGAGAACGGACACACTGTGAATACGAAAGGTTTCTAAAACTCAACGAATAGTCCCTCTCCTGGTGCTCCGGTTTGACATTCCATCTGCTTTACTATCAATCTCCCAACTTGGAGAGACAGCCCCTGTAACCTCCTGGTTCGCACAGGTTTCCAATTTGGCAGAGGATGATAGGGAAGAGGGAGAACCAATGAGAGAGTAGCTGTTAGGCATTTGAACCGGCACATATCACTCTAACTTCCCGGCAGGAAGAAGAATTAACCAAAGTCTCAGCCCACCACAGGGAACCAGCATAGGTCCTGCACCAAAATTCTGGACTTGCGGTCAGCTCACAAAAAACGAGTTGAAAAATGGAGCTCAGTGTCACAGCAATTCACAAACTGGCCGAGTAATAAAGGACAACTATCGTCCAAAAATATGTTGAGGGCAGGCAGCGAGGCGGACTTGAAAGCGAGGCAGAATAGCAGGAAACAGATTTCAAGAGGTACGTTGGAATCGCCTTTTTTTTTTTTTTTTTTTTTTTTTTTTTGTGGTATGCGGGCCTCTCACTGTTGTGGCCTCTCCCGTTGCGGAGCACAGGCTCCGGATGCGCAGGCTCAGCAGCCATGGCTCACGGGCCCAGCCGCTCCGCGGCATATGGGATCCTCCCAGACCGGGGCACGAACCCGTATCCCCTGCATCGGCAGGCGGACTCTCAACCACTGCGCCACCAGGGAGGCCCTGGAATCGCCTTTAAAGCACAGGAAGAGGGGCACAACTTCGACAATGATGCACTTGGCCTAAAATGGCGTATGCGTTTTCTCCTGAATATATTCAGGAGAAAACGCATACGCCCTTTTTGGCCAAGCAAGCAAGCAGGCAATGCAAATCTGCACTACAAAGAAGTATCACTTCCCACCGGTCAAAAGGGACATCCACAAAATGTTTAAAAACCAGAAAGGCAAGACAGGCCCTGGAGAACAGGGAGCCTTGTTATGCTGATGGGCGGGATGTAAATTGCCAACTGCCTCTCTGGAGGAGTGCATTGTGTTCCCTAAAACAAGTAAACAACAGAGCTACAGAGCCAAGGGCTCTTCCAGTCTAGGGAATATACCTTGGGAAAACTGAAAATCAATAAGACAGAGCCACCCCAAAATTTAGGGCTGCACTGCTTAAAAGGACCTCAACTTGGATACACCTTAAGTATCCCAGAAAATATAAAAATGGTTCAAAAAATTGTGGTAATTACGTACGATGGAATATCCCTCAGCCATGAAATCAATGTCATAAGACCAGTAGCAGCAAAATGGGTGGATTCAGGTACGATGATTCTAAGTGAAATAAGTCACACAGAAAAAGAAACTTATCATAAGATATCACTTATGGAGATCCTATAAACATGGCTACACTTGAACTGATTTAGGAAAGAGAACAGTGTCTCACATTTAGAAAACACTCTTATGCCTGCTTAAGGGGGAAGGAGAGGTGGGGTGATGCATAAAACCAGAGTTTGATATAAGCACAGGTACCGTTCCAAAAACCAACTATGGAATAGACAAGCCCTCCACCTTCCTCAGTGAAAGGGACTCAAAACCCCATATTTCCCGCAGAGGAATATATCAGACTAGTAAGAATCTTAAAACCTATGTATTGATATATCTCCATAAGGGAATTAAGTGTGTCTAGACTGGCATAAACATGGCAGCGAGAATCAGCTCAAACCCACTATAAAAAGGAATTTCAAAAACAAAACAAAAAATACTGGGAAATTCTTTACAATTCCTTCAGGGTCTCTGATGAAACCTGGAATGAAACTATCTACAATGACAGCTGGATGTGGCATAAGGCTGGACACTTGGGACTGAGAGGATTGGTGAGATTGGGTGAACAAATGCAGACCCTTTAAAGCAATAATGCATGGCACCTATTCCATGGGTCCCAACTCTCCAGGTTGAAGGGAATATTACTACAGTTATAACATGTACGGGAAACCTAGAGAACGGACACACTGTGAATACGAAAGGTTTCTAAAACTCAACGAATAGTCCCTCTCCTGGTGCTCCGGTTTGACTTTCCATCTGCTTTACTATCAATCTCCCATCTTGGAGAGACAGCCCCTTTAACCTCCTGGTTCGCACAGGTTTCCTATTTGGCAGAGGATGAAAGGGAAGAGGGAGAACCAATGAGAGAGTAGCTGTTAGGCATTTGAACGGGCACATATCACTCTAACTTCCCGGCAGGAAGAAGAATTAACCAAAGTCTCAGCCCACCACCGGGAACCAGCATAGGTCCTGAACCAAAATTCTGGACTTGCGGTCAGCTCACAAAAAACGAGTTGAAAAATGGAGCTCAGTGTCACAGCAATTCATAAACTGGCCGAGTAATAAAGGACAACTATCGTCCAAAAATCTGTTGAGGGAAGGCAGCGAGGCGGACTTGAGAGCGAGGCAGAATAGCAGGAAACAGATTTCAAGAGGTACGTTGGAATCACCTTTAAAGCACAGGAAGAGGGGCACAACTTCGACAATGATGCACTTGGCCAAAAAGGGCGTATGCGTTTTCTCCTGAATATATTCAGGAGAAAACGCATACGCCCTTTTTGGCCAAGCAAGCAAGCGGGCAATGCAAATCTGCACTACAAAGAAGTATCACTTCCCACCGGTCCAAAGGGACATCCACAAAATGTGTAAAAACCAGGAAGGCAAGACAGGCCCTGGAGAACAGGGAGCCTTGTTATGCTGATGGGCGGGATGTAAATTGCCAACTGCCTCTCTGGAGGAGTGCATTGTGTTCCCTAAAACAAGTAAACAACAGAGCTACAGAGCCAAGGGCACTTCCAGTCTAGGGAATATACCTTGGGAAAACTGAAAATCAATAAGACAGAGCCACCCCAAAATTTAGGGCTGCACTGCTTACAAGGACCTCAACTTGGATACACCTTAAGTATCCCAGGAAATATAAAAATGGTTCAAAAAAATGTGGTACTTACGTACGATGGAATATCCCTCAGCCATGAAATCAATGTCATAAGACCAGTAGCAGCAAAATGGGTGGATTCAGGTACGATGATTCTAAGTGAAATAAGTCACACAGAAAAAGAAACTTATCATAAGATATCACTTATGAAGATCCTATAAACATGGCTACACTTGAACTGAGTTAGGAAAGAGAACAGTGTCTCACATTTAGAAAACACTCTTATGCCTGCTTAAGGGGGAAGGAGAGGTGGGGTGATGCATAAAACCAGAGTTTGATATAAGCACAGGTACCGTTCCAAAAACCAACTATGGAATAGACAAGACCTACACCTTCCTCAGTGAAAGGGACTCAAAACCCCATATTTCCCGCAGAGGAATATATCAGACTAGTAAGAATCTTAAAACCTATGTATTGATATATCTCCATAAAGGAATTAACTGTGTCTAGACTGGCATAAACATGGCAGCGAGAATCAGCTCAAACCCACTATAAAAAGGAATTTCAAAAACAAAACAAAAAAAACTGGGAAATTCTTTACAATTCCTTCAGGGTCTCTGATGAAACCTGGAATGACCCTATCTACAACGATAGCTGGATGTGGCATAAGGCTGGACACTTGGGACTGAGACGATTGGTGAAATTGGGTGAACAAATGCAGACCCATTAAAGCAATAATGCATGGCACCTATTCCATGGGTCCCAACTCTCCAGGTTGAAGGGAATATTACTACAGTTATAACATGTACGGGAATCCTAGAGAACGGACACACTGTGAATACGAAAGGTTTCTAAAACTCAACGAATAGTCCCTCTCCTGGTGCTCCAGTTTGACTTTCCATCTGCTTTACTATCAATCTCGCAACTTGGAGAGACAGCCCCTTTAACCTCCTGGTTCGCACAGGTTTCCAATTTGGCAGAGGATGAAAGGGAAGAGGGAGAACCAATGAGAGAGTAGCTGTTAGGCATTTGAACGGGCACTTATCACTCTAACTTCCCGGCAGGAAGAAGAATTAACCGAAGTCTCAGCCCACCACCGGGAACCAGCATAGGTCCTGAAGCAAAATTCTGGACTTGCGGTCAGCTCACAAAAAACGAGTTGAAAAATGGAGCTCAGTGTCACAGCAATTCACAAACTGGCCAAGTAATAAAGGACAACTATCGTCCAAAAATCTGTTGAGGGAAGGCAGCGAGGCGGACTTGAAAGCGAGGCAGAATAGCAGGAAACAGATTTCAAGAGGTACGCTGGAATTGCCTTTAAAGCACAGGAAGAGGGGCACAACTTCGACAATGATGCACTTGGCCAAAAAGGGCGTATGCGTTTTCTCCTGAATATATTCAGGAGAAAACGCATACGCCCTTTTTGGCCAAGCAAGCAAGCGGGCAATGTAAATCTGCACTACAAAGAAGTATCACTTCCCACCGGTCAAAAGGGACATCCACAAAATGTGTAAAAACCAGAAAGGCAAGACAGGCCCTGGAGAACAGGGAGCCTTGTTATGCTGATGGGCGGGATGTAAATTGCCAACTGCCTCTCTGGAGGAGTGCATTGTGTTCCCTAAAACAAGTAAACAACAGAGCTACAGAGCCAAGGGCACTTCCAGTCTAGGGAATATACCTTGGGAAAACTGAAAATCAATAAGACAGAGCCACCTCAAAATTTAGGGCTGCACTGCTTACAAGGACCTCAACTTGGATACACCTTAAGTATCCCAGGAAATATAAAAATGGTTCAAAAAATTGTGGTACTTACGTACGATGGAATATCCCTCAGCCATGAAATCAATGTCATAAGACCAGTAGCAGCAAAATGGGTGGATTCAGGTACGATGATTCTAAGTGAAATAAGTCACACAGAAAAAGAAACTTATCATAAGATATCACTTATGAAGATCCTATAAACATGGCTACACTTGAACTGATTTAGGAAAGAGAACAGTGTCTCACATTTAGAAAACACTCTTGTGCCTGCTTAAGGGGGAAGGAGAGGTGGGGTGATGCATAAAACCAGAGTTTGATATAAGCACAGGTACCGTTCCAAAAACCAACTATGGAATAGACAAGCCCTCCACCTTCCTCAGTGAAAGGGACTCAAAACCCCATATTTCCCGCAGAGGAATATATCAGACTAGTAAGAATCTTAAAACCTATGTATTGATATATCTCCATAAGGGAATTAAGTGTGTCTAGACTGGCATAAACATGGCAGCGAGAATCAGCTCAAACCCACTATAAAAAGGAATTTCAAAAACAAAACAAAAAAAACTGGGAAATTCTTTACAATTCCTTCAGGGTCTCTGATGAAACCTGGAATGACCCTATCTACAACGACAGCTGGATGTGGCATAAGGCTGGACACTTGGGACTGAGACGATTGGTGAGATTGGGTGAACAAATGCAGACCCTTTAAATCAGTAATGCATGGCACCTATTCCATGGGTCCCAACTCTCCAGGTTGAAGGGAATATTACTACAGTTATAACATGTACGGGAAACCTAGAGAACGGACACACTGTGAATACGAAAGGTTTCTAAAACTCAACGAATAGTCCCTCTCCTGGTGCTCCAGTTTGACTTTCCATCTGCTTTACTATCAATCTCCCAACTTGGAGAGACAGCCCCTTTAACCTCCTGGTTCGCACAGGTTTCCAATTTGGCAGAGGATGAAAGGGAAGAGGGAGAACAAATGAGAGAGTAGCTGTTAGGCATTTGAACGGGCACATATCACTCTAACTTCCCGGCAGGAAGAAGAATTAACCAAAGTCTCAGCCCACCACCGGGAACCAGCATAGGTCCTGAACCAAAATTCTGGACTTGCGGTCAGCTCACAAAAAACGAGTTGAAAAATGGAGCTCAGTGTCACAGCAATTCACAAACTGGCCGAGTAATAAAGGACAACTATCGTCCAAAAACCTGTTGAGGGAAGGCAACGAGGTGGACTTGAATGCGAGGCAGAATAGCAGGAAACAGATTTCAAGAGGTACGTTGGAATCGCCTTTAAAGCACAGGAAGAGGGGCACAACTTCGACAATGATGCACTTGGCCAAAAAGGGCGTATGCGTTTTCTCCTGAATATATTCAGGAGAAAACGCATACGCCCTTTTTGGCCAAGCAAGCAAGCGGGCAATGCAAATCTGCACTACAAAGAAGTATCACTTCCCACCGGTCAAAAGGGACATCCACAAAATGTGTAAAAACCAGAAAGGCAAGACAGGCCCTGGAGAACAGGGAGCCTTGTTATGCTGATGGGCGGGATGTAAATTGCCAACTGCCTCTCTGGAGGAGTGCATTGTGTTCCCTAAAACAAGTAAACAACAGAGCTACAGAGCCAAGGGCACTTCCAGTCTAGGGAATATACCTTGGGAAAACTGAAAATCAGTAAGACAGAGCCACCCCAAAATTTAGGGCTGCACTGCTTAAAAGGACCTCAACTTGGATACACCTTAAGTATCCCAGGAAATATAAAAATGGTTCAAAAAATTGTGGTACTTACGTATGATGGAATATCCCTCAGCCATGAAATCAATGTCATAAGACCAGTAGCAGCAAAATGGGTGGATTCAGGTACGATGATTCTAAGTGAAATAAGTCACACAGAAAAAGAAACTTATCATAAGATATCACTTATGAAGATCCTATAAACATGGCTACACTTGAACTGAGTTAGGAAAGAGAACAGTGTCTCACATGTAGAAAACACTCTTATGCCTGCTTAAGGGGGAAGGAGAGGTGGGGTGATGCATAAAACCAGAGTTTGATATAAGCACAGGTACCGTTCCAAAAACCAACTATGGAATAGACACGACCTACACCTTCCTCAGTGAAAGGGACTCAAAACCCCATATTTCCCGCAGAGGAATATATCAGACTAGTAAGAATCTTAAAACCTATGTATTGATATATCTCCATAAGGGAATTAAGTGTGTCTAGACTGGCATAAACATGGCAGCGAGAATCAGCTCAAACCCACTATAAAAAGGAATTTCAAAAACAAAACAAAAAATACTGGGAAATTCTTTACAATTCCTTCAGGGTCTCTGATGAAACCTGGAATGACCCTATCTACAACGACAGCTGGATGTGGCATAAGGCTGGACACTTGGGACTGAGACGATTGGTGAGATTGGGTGAACAAAGGCAGACCCTTTAAAGCAATAATGCATGGCACCTATTCCATGGGTCCCAACTCTCCAGGTTGAAGGGAATATTACTACAGTTATAACATGTACGGGAAACCTAGAGAACGGACACACTGTGAATACGAAAGGTTTCTAAAACTCAACGAATAGTCCCTCTCCTGGTGCTCCGGTTTGACATTCCATCTGCTTTACTATCAATCTCCCAACTTGGAGAGACAGCCCCTTTAACCTCCTGGTTCGCACAGGTTTCCAATTTGGCAGAGGATGAAAGGGAAGAGGGAGAACCAATGAGAGAGTAGCTGTTAGGCATTTGAACGGGCACATATCACTCTAACTTCCCGGCAGGAAGAAGAATTAACCAAAGTCTCAGCCCACCACCGGGAACCAGCATAGGTCCTGCACCAAAATTCTGGACTTGCGGTCAGCTCACAAAAAACGAGTTGAAAAATGGAGCTCAGTGTCACAGCAATTCACAAACTGGCCGAGTAATAAAGGACAACTATCGTCCAAAAATCTGTTGAGGGAAGGCAGCGAGGCGGACTTGAAAGCGAGGCAGAATAGCAGGAAACAGATTTCAAGAGGTACGTTGGAATCGCCTTTAAAGCACAGGAAGAGGGGCACAACTTCGACAATGATGCACTTGGCCAAAAAGGGCGTATGCGTTTTCTCCTGAATATATTCAGGAGAAAACGCATACGCCCTTTTTGGCCAAGCAAGCAAGCAGGCAATGCAAATCTGCACTACAAAGAAGTATCACTTCCCACCGGTCAAAAGGGACATCCACAAAATGTGTAAAATCCAGAAAGGCAAGACAGGCCCTGGAGAACAGGGAGCCTTGTTATGCTGATGGGCGGGATGTAAATTGCCAACTGCCTCTCTGGAGGAGTGCATTGTGTTCCCTAAAACAAGTAAACAACAGAGCTAAAGAGCCAAGGGCTCTTCCAGTCTAGGGAATATACCTTGGGAAAACTGAAAATCAATAAGACAGAGCCACCCCAAAATTTAGGGCTGCACTGCTTAAAAGGACCTCAACTTGGATACACCTTAAGTATCCCAGGAAATATAAAAATGGTTCAAAAAATTTTGGTAATTACGTACGATGGAATATCCCTCAGCCATGAAATCAATGTCATAAGACCAGTAGCAGCAAAATGGGTGGATTCAGGTACGATGATTCTAAGTGAAATAAGTCACACAGAAAAAGAAACTTATCATAAGATATCACTTATGGAGATCCTATAAACATGGCTACACTTGAACTGATTTAGGAAAGAGAACAGTGTCTCACATTTAGAAAACACTCTTATGCCTGCTTAAGGGGGAAGGAGAGGTGGGGTGATGCATAAAACCAGAGTTTGATATAAGCACAGGTACCGTTCCAAAAACCAACTATGGAATAGACAAGACCTCCACCTTCCTCAGTGAAAGGGACTCAAAACCCCATATTTCCCGCAGAGGAATATATCAGACTAGTAAGAATCTTAAAACCTATGTATTGATATATCTCCATAAAGGAATTAAGTGTGTCTAGACTGGCATAAACATGGCAGCGAGAATCAGCTCAAACCCACTATAAAAAGGAATTTCAAAAACAAAACAAAAAAAACTGGGAAATTCTTTACAATTCCTTCAGGGTCTCTGATGAAACCTGGAATGACCCTATCTACAACGACAGCTGGATGTGGCATAAGGCTGGACACTTGGGACTGAGACGATTGGTGAGATTGGGTGAACAAATGCAGACCCTTTAAAGCAATAATGCATGGCACCTATTCCATGGGTCCCAACTCTCCAGGTTGAAGGGAATATTACTACAGTTATAACATGTACGGGAAACCTAGAGAACGGACACACTGTGAATACGAAAGGTTTCTAAAACTCAACGAATAGTCCCTCTCCTGGTGCTCCGGTTTGACTTATCATCTGCTTTACTATCAATCTCCCAACTTGGAGAGACAGCCCCTTTAACCTCCTGGTTCGCACAGGTTTCCAATTTGGCAGAGGATGAAAGGGAAGAGGGAGAACCAATGAGAGAGTAGCTGTTAGGCATTTGAACGGGCACATATCACTCTAACTTCCCGGCAGGAAGAAGATTTAACCAAAGTCTCAGCCCACCACTGGGAACCAGCATAGGTCCTGAACCAAAATTCTGGACTTGCGGTCAGCTCACAAAAAACGAGTTGAAAAATGGAGCTCAGTGTCACAGCAATTCACAAACTGGCCGAGCAATAAAGGACAACTATCGTCCAAAAATCTGTTGAGGGAAGACAGCGAGGCGGACTTGAAAGCGAGGCAGAATAGCAGGAAACAGATTTCAAGAGGTACGTTGGAATCGCCTTTAAAGCACAGGAAGAGGGGCACAACTTCGACAATGATGCACTTGGCCAAAAAGGGCGTATGCGTTTTCTCCTGAATATATCCAGGAGAAAACGCATACGCCCTTTTTGGCCAAGCAAGCAAGCGGGCAATGCAAATCTGCACTACAAAGAAGTATCACTTCCCACCGGTCAAAAGGGACATCCAC
The DNA here is from genome assembly GCF_949752795.1 of Hyperoodon ampullatus. NCBI lineage: Eukaryota > Metazoa > Chordata > Mammalia > Artiodactyla > Ziphiidae > Hyperoodon > Hyperoodon ampullatus. Next base: position 840,854 of record NC_136922.1, read on the forward strand.
AAAATGTGTAAAAACCAGAAAGGCAAGACAGGCCCTGGAGAACAGGGAGCCTTGTTATGCTGATGGGCGGGATGTAAATTGCCAACTGCCTCTCTGGAGGAGTGCATTGTGTTCCCTAAAACAAGTAAACAACAGAGCTACAGAGCCAAGGGCACTTCCAGTCTAGGGAATATACCTTGGGAAAACTGAAAATCAATAAGACAGAGCCACCCCAAAATTTAGGGCTGCACTGCTTACAAGGACCTCAACTTGGATACACCTTAAGTATCCCAGGAAATATAAAAATGGTTCAAAAAATTGTGGTACTTACGTACGATGGAATATCCCTCAGCCATGAAATCAATGTCATAAGACCAGTAGCAGCAAAATGGGTGGATTCAGGTACGATGATTCTAAGTGAAATAAGTCACACAGAAAAAGAAACTTATCATAAGATATCACTTATGAAGATCCTATAAACATGGCTACACTTGAACTGAGTTAGGAAAGAGAACAGTGTCTCACATTTAGAAAACACTCTTATGCCTGCTTAAGGGGGAAGGAGAGGTGGGGTGATGCATAAAACCAGAGTTTGATATAAGCACAGGTACCGTTCCAAAAACCAACTATTGAATAGACAAGACCTACACCTTCCTCAGTGAAAGGGACTCAAAACCCCATATTTCCCGCAGAGGAATATATCAGACTAGTAAGAATCTTAAAACCTATGTATTGATATATCTCCATAAGGGAATTAAGTGTGTCTAGACTGGCATAAACATGGCAGCGAGAATCAGCTCAAACCCACTATAAAAAGGAATTTCAAAAACAAAACAAAAAAAACTGGGAAATTCTTTACAATTCCTTCAGGGTCTCTGATGAAACCTGGAATGACCCTATCTACAACGACAGCTGGATGTGGCATAAGGCTGGACACTTGGGACTGAGACGATTGGTGAGATTGGGTGAACAAAGGCAGACCCTTTAAAGCAATAATGCATGGCACCTATTCCATGGGTCCCAACTCTCCAGGTTGAAGGGAATATTACTACAGTTATAACATGTACGGGAAACCTAGAGAACGGACACACTGTGAATACGAAAGGTTTCTAAAACTCAACGAATAGTCCCTCTCCTGGTGCTCCGGTTTGACTTATCATCTGCTTTACTGTCAATCTCCCAACTTGGAGAGACAGCCCCTTTAACCTCCTGGTTCGCACAGGTTTCCAATTTGGCAGAGGATGAAAGGGAAGAGGGAGAACCAATGAGAGAGTAGCTGTTAGGCATTTGAACGGGCACATATCACTCTAACTTCCCGGCAGGAAGAAGAATTAACCAAAGTCTCAGCCCACCACTGGGAACCAGCATAGTTCCTGAACCAAAATTCTGGACTTGCGGTCAGCTCACAAAAAACGAGTTGAAAAATGGAGCTCAGTGTCACAGCAATTCACAAACTGGCCGAGTAATAAAGGACAACTATCGTCCAAAAATCTGTTGAGGGAAGACACCGAGGCGGACTTGAAAGCGAGGCAGAATAGCAGGAAACAGATTTCAAGAGGTACGTTGGAATCGCCTTTAAAGCACAGGAAGAGGGGCACAACTTCGACAATGATGCACTTGGCCAAAAAGGGCGTATGCGTTTTCTCCTGAATATATTCAGGAGAAAACGCATACGCCCTTTTTGGCCAAGCAAGCAAGCGGGCAATGCAAATCTGCACTACAAAGAAGTATCACTTCCCACCGGTCAAAAGGGACATCCACAAAATGTGTAAAAACCAGAAAGGCAAGACAGGCCCTGGAGAACAGGGAGCCTTGTTATGCTGATGGGCGGGATGTAAATTGCCAACTGCCTCTCTGGAGGAGTGCATTGTGTTCCCTAAAACAAGTAAACAACAGAGCTACAGAGCCAAGGGCACTTCCAGTCTAGGGAATATACCTTGGGAAAACTGAAAATCAATAAGACAGAGCCACCCCAAAATTTAGGGCTGCACTGCTTACAAGGACCTCAACTTGGATACACCTTAAGTATCCCAGGAAATATAAAAATGGTTCAAAAAATTGTGGTACTTACGTACGATGGAATATCCCTCAGCCATGAAATCAATGTCATAAGACCAGTAGCAGCAAAATGGGTGGATTCAGGTACGATGATTCTAAGTGAAATAAGTCACACAGAAAAAGAAACTTATCATAAGATATCACTTATGAAGATCCTGTAAACATGGCTACACTTGAACGGAGTTAGGAAAGAGAACAGGGTCTCACATTTAGAAAACACTCTTATGCCTGCTTAAGGGGGAAGGAGAGGTGTGGTGATGCATAAAACCAGAGTTTGATATAAGCACAGGTACCATTCCAAAAACCAACTATGGAATAGACAAGACCTACACCTTCCTCTTGAAAGGGACTCAAAACCCCATACTTCCGGCAGAGGAATATATCTGACTAATAAGAATCTTAAAACTTATGTATTGATATATCTCCGTAAGGGAATCAAGTGTGTCTAGACTGGCATAAACATGGCAGCGAGAATCAGCTCAAACCCACTATAAAAATGAATTTCAAAAACAAAACAAAAAAAACTGGGAAATTCTTTACAATTCCTTCAGTGTCTCTGATGAAACCTGGAATGACCCTATCTACAACGACAGCTGGATGTGGCATAAGGCTGGACACTTGGGACTGAGACGATTGGTGAGATTGGGTGAGCAAATGCAGACCCTTTAAAGCACAAATGCCTGGCACCCATTCCATGGGTCCCGACTCTCCAAGTTGAAGGGAATATTACTACAGCTATAACATGTATGGGAAACCTAGAGAACGGACACACTGTGAATACGAAAGGTTTCTAAAACTCAAAGAATAGTCCCTCTCCTGGTACTCCGGTTTGACATTCCATCTGCTTTACTATCAACCTCCCAACTTGGAGAGACAGCCCCTTTAAGCTCCTGGTTCACACAGGTTGCCAATTTGGCAGAGGATGAAAGGGAAGTGGGAGAACAAATGAGAGAGTAGCTGTTAGGCATTTGGACGGGCACATATCACTCTAACTTCCCGGCAGGAAGAAGAATTAACCAAAGTCTCAGCCACCCACCGGGAACCAGTATAGGTCCTGAACCAAAATTTTGGACTTGCGGTCAGCTCACAAAAAACGAGTTGAAAAATGGAGCTCAGGGGCACAGCAATTCACAAACTGGCCGAGTAATAAAGTACAACCATCGTCCAAAAATCTGTTGAGGGAAGGCAAGGAGGCGGACTTGAAAGCGAGGCAGAATAGCAGGAAACAGATTTCAAGAGGTAGGTTGGAATCACCTTTAAAGCACAGGAAGAGAGGCACTACTTCGACAATGATGCACTTGGCCAAAAAGGGCGTATGCGTTTTCTCCTGAATATATTCAGGAGAAAACGCATACGCCCTTTTTGGCCAAGCAAGCAAGCGGGCAATGCAAATCTGCACTACAAAGAAGTATCACTTCCCACCGGTCAAAAGGGACATCCACAAAATGTGTAAAAACCAGAAAGGCAAGACAGGCCCTGGAGAACAGGGAGCCTTGTTATGCTGATGGGCGGGATGTAAATTGCCAAATGCCTCTCTGGAGGAGTGCATTGTTTTCCCTAAAACAAGTAAAGAACAGAGCTACAGAGCCAAGGGCATTTCCAGTCTAGGGAATATACCTTGGGAAAACTGAAAATCAATAAGACAGAGCCACCCCAAAATTTAGGGCTGCACTGCTTACAAGGACCTCAACTTGGGTACACCTTAAATATTCCAGGAAATATAAAAATGGTTCAAAAAATTGTGGTACTTACGTACGATGGAATATCCCTCAGCCATGAAATCAATGTCATAAGACCAGTAGCAGCAAAATGCGTGGATTCAGGTAGGATAATTTTAAGTGAAATAAGTCACAGAGAAAAAGAAACTTATCTTAAGATATCACTTATGAAGATCCTATAAACATGGCTACCCTTGAACTGAGTTAGGAAAGAGAGCAGTGTCTCAAATTTAGAAAACACTCTTATGCCTGCTTAAGGGGGAAGGAGAGGTGGGGTGATGCATAAAACCAGAGTTTGGTATAAGCACAGGTACCATTCCAAAAACCAACTATGGAATAGACAAGATCTAAACCTTTCTCAGTGAAAGGGACACAAAACCCCATATTTCCCGCAGAGGAATATATCTGACTAATAAGAATCTTAAAACCTATGTATTGATATGTCTCCATAAGGGAATCAATTGTGTCTAGACTGGCATAAACATGGCAGCGAGAATCAGCTCAAACCCACTATAAAAAGGAATTTCAAATACAAAACAAAAAAACTGTGAAATTCTTTACAATTCCTTCAGGGTCTCTGATGAAACCTGAAATGACCCTATCTACAACGACAGCTGGATGTGGCATAAGGCTGGACACTTGGGTCTTAGAGGATTGGTGATATTGGGTGAGAAAATGCAGACCCTTTAAATCACAAATGCCTGGCACACATTCCATGTGTCCCAACTCTCCAGGTTGAAGGGAATATTACTTCAGCTATAACATGTACAGGAAACCTAGAGAACAGACACACTGTGAATACGAAAGGTTTCTAAAACTCAACGAATAGTCCCTCTCCTGGTGCTCCGGTTTGACTTGCCATCTTCTTTACTATCAATCCCCTAAGTTGGAGAGACAGCCCCTTTAACCTCCTGGTTCGCACAGGTGGCCAATATGGCAGAGAATGAAAGGGAAGAGGGAGAACCAATGAGAGAGTAGCTGTTAGGCATTTGTACGGGCACATATCACTCTAATTTCCCGGCAGGAAGAAGAATTAACCAAAGTCTCAGCCACCCCCCGGGAACCAGTATAGGTCCTGAACAAAAATTTTGGACTTGCGGTCAGCTCACAGAAAACGAGTTGAAAAATGCAGCTCAGGGGCACAGCAATTCACAAACTGGCCGAGTAATAAAGGACAACTATCGTCCAAAAATCTGTTGAGGGAAGGCAACGAGGCGGACCTGAAAGCGAGGCAGAATTGCAGGAAAAAGATTTCAAGAGGTACGTTGGAATCACTTTTAAAGCACAGGAAGAGGGACACAACTTCGACAATGATGCACTTGGCCAAAAAGGGCGTATGCGTTTTCTCCTGAATATTTTCACGAGAAAACGCATACGCCCTGTTTGCCCAAGCAAGCAAGCGGGCAAAGCAAATCTGCACTAAAATGAAGTATCACTTCCCACTGGTCAAAAGGGACATCCACAAAATGTGTAAAAACCAGAAAGGCTAGACAGGCCCTGGAGAACAGGGAGCCTTGTTATGCTGATGGGCGGGATGTAAATTGCCAACTGCCTCTCTGGAGGAGTGCATTGTGTTCCCTAAAACAAGTAAACAACAGAGCTACAGAGCCAAGGGCACTTCCAGTCTAGGGAATATACCTTGGGAAAACTGAAAATCAATAAGAAAGAGCCACCCCAAAATTTAGGGCTGCACTGCTTACAAGGACCTCAACTTGGATACACCTTAAGTATCCCAGGAAATATAAAAATGGTTCAAAAAAATGTGGTACTTACGTACGATGGAATATCCCTCAGCCATGAAATCAATGTCATAAGACCAGTAGCAGCAAAATGGGTGGATTCAGGTACGATGATTCTAAGTGAAATAAGTCACACAGAAAAAGAAACTTATCATAAGATATCACTTATGAAGATCCTGTAAACATGGCTACACTTGAACTGAGTTAGGAAAGAGAACAGTGTCTCACATTTAGAAAACACTCTTATGCCTGCTTAAGGGGGAAAGAGAGGTGGGGTGATGCATAAAACCAGAGTTTGATATAAGCACAGGTACCGTTCCAAAAACCAACTATGGAATAGACAAGACCTACACCTTCCTCAGTGAAAGGGACTCAAAACCCCATATTTCCCGCAGAGGAATATATCTGACTAGTAAGAATCTTAAAACCTATGTATTGATATGTCTCCGTAAGGGAATCAAGTGTGTCTAGACTGGCATAAACATGGCAGCGAGAATCAGCTCAAACCCACTATATAAAGGAATTTCAAAAACAAAACAAAAAAACTGGGAAATTCTTTACAATTCCTTCAGGGTCTCTGATGAAACCTGGAAAGACCCTATCTACAACGACAGCTGGATGTGGCATAAGGCTGGACACTTGGGACTGAGAGGATTGGTGAGATTGGTTGAGCAAATGCAGACCATTTAAAGCAATAATGCATGGCACCCATTCCATGGTCCCAACACTCCAGGCTGAAGGGAATATTACTACAGATATAACATGTACGGGAAACCTAGAGAACGGACACACTGTGAATATGAAAGGTCTCTAAAACTCAACGAATAGTCCCTCTCCTGGTGCTCCGGTTTGACTTTCCATCTGCTTTACTATAAACCTCCCAACTTGGAGAGACAGCCCCTTTAACCTCCTGGTTCGCACAGGTTGCCAATTTGGCAGAGGATGAAAGAGAAGAGGGAGAACCAATGAGAGAGTAGCTGTTAGGCATTTGGAAGGGCACATATCACTGTAAATTCCAGGCCGGAAGAAGAATTAACCAAAGTCTCAGCCCTCCTCGGGAACCAGCATAGGTCCTGAACCAAAATTTTGGACTTGCTGTCAGCTCACAAAAAACGAGTTGAAAAATGGAGCTCAGGGGCACAGCAATTCACAAACTGGCCAAGTAATAAAGGACAAGTATCCTCTAAAAATCTGTTGAGGGAAGGCAATGAAGCGGAGTTGAAAGCGAGGCAGAATAGCAGGAAACAGATTTCAAGAGGTACGTTGGAATCGCCTTTAAAGCACAGGAAGAGGGGCACAACTTCGACAATGATGCACTTGGCCAAAAAGGGCATATGCGTTTTCTCCTGAATATATTTAGGAGAAAACGCATACACTCTTTTTGGCCAAGCAAGCAAGCGGGCAATGCAAATCTGCACTACAAAGAAGTATCACTTCCCACCGGTCAAAAGGGACATCCACAAAATGTGTAAAAACCAGAAAGGCAAGACAGGCCCTGGAGAACAGGGAGCCTTGTTATGCTGATGGGCGGGATGTAAATTGCCAACTGCCTCTCTGGAGGTGTGCATTGTGTTCCCTAAAACAAGTAAAGAACAGAGCTACAGAGCCAAGGGCATTTCCAGTCTAGGGAATATACCTTGGAAAAACGGAAAATCAATAAGACACAGCCACCCCAAAAGTTAGGGCTGCACTGCTTACAAGGACCTCAACTTGGGTACATCTTAAATATCCCAGGAAATATAAAAATGGTTCAAAATATTGTGGTACTTACGTACGATGGAATATCCCTCAGCCATGAAATCAATGTCATAAGACCAGTAGCAGCAAAATGGGTGGATTCAGGTACGATGATTCTAAGTGAAATAAGTCACACAGAAAAAGAAACTTATCATAAGATATCACTTATGAAGATCCTATAAACATGGCTACACTTGAACTGAGTAAGGAAAGAGAACAGTGTCTCACATTTAGAAAACACTCTGATGCCTGCTTAAGGGGGAAGGAGAGGTGGGGTGATGCATAAAACCAGAGTTTGATATAAGCACAGGTACCGTTCCAAAAACCAACTATGGAATAGACAAGAACTACACCTTCCTCAGTGAAAGGGTCTCAAAACCTCATATTTCCCGCAGAGTAATATATCTGACTAGTAATAATCTTAAAACCTATGTATTGATATGTCTCCGTAAGGGAATCAAGTGTGTCTAGACAGGCATATACATGGAAGCGAGAATCAGCTCAAACACACTATAAAAAGGAATTTCAAAAACAAATCAAAAAAACTGGGAAATTCTTTACAATTCCTTCAGGGTCTCTGATGAAACCTGGAATGACCCTATCTACAACGACAGCTGGATGTGGCATAAGGAGGGACACTTGGGACTCAGACGATTGTTGAGATTGGGTGAGCAAATGCAGACCCTTTAAAGCAATAATGCATGGCACCCATTCCATGGGTCCCAAATCTCCAGGTTGAAGGGAATATTACTATAGTTATAACATGTACGGGAAAACTAGAGAACGGACACTCAGTGAATACAAAAGGTTTCTAAAACTCAACAAATAGTCCCTCTCCTGGTACTCCGGTTTGACTTCCATCTGCTTTACTATCAACCTCCCAACTTGGAGAGACAGCCCCTTTAACCTCCTGGTTCGCACAGGTTGCCAATTTGGCAGAGGATGAAAGGGAAGAGGGAGAACCAATGAGAGAGTAGCTGTTAGGCATCTGGACGGGCACATATCACTGTAATTTCCCGGCAGGAAGAAGAATTAACCAAAGTCTCAGCCACCCTCCGGGAACCAGTATAGGTCCTGAACCAAAATTTTGGACTTGCTGTCAGCTCACAAAAAACGAGTTGAAAAATGGAGCTCAGGGGCACAGCAATTCACCGACTGGCTGAGTAATAAAGGACCACTATCGTCCAAATATCTGTTGAGGGAAGGCAACGAGGCGGACTTGAAAGCGAGGCAGAATAGCAGGAAACAGATTTCAAGAGGTACGTTGGAATCGCCTTTAAAGCACAGGAAGAGGGGCACAACTTCGACAATGATGCACTTGGCCAAAAAGGGCGTATGCGTTTTCTCTTGAATATATTCAGGAGGAAACGCATACGCCCTTTTTGGCCAAGCAAGCAAGCGGGCAATGCAAATCTGCACTACAAAGAAGTATCACTTCCCACCGGTCAAAAGGGATATCCACAAAATGTGTAAAAACCAGAAAGGTAAGACAGGCCCTGGAGAACAGGGAGCCTTGTTATGCTGATGGGCGGGATGTAAATTGCCAACTGCCTCTCTGGAGGACTATATTGTGTTCCCTAAAACAAACAAAGAACAGAGCTACAGAGCCAAGGGCACTTCCAGTCTAAGGAATATACCTTGGGTAAACTGAAAATCAATAACACAGAGCCACCCCAAAATTTAGGGCTGCACTTCTTACAAGGACCTCAACTGGGGTACACATTAAGTATCCCAGGAAATATAAAAATGGTTCAAAAAATTGTGGTACTTACGTACGATGGAATATCCCTCAGCCATGAAATCAATGTCATAAGACAAGTAGCAGCAAAATGGGTGGATTCAGGTACGATGATTCTAAGTGAAATAAGTCACACAGAAAAAGAAACTTATCATAAGATATCACTTATGAAGATCCTGTAAACATGGCTACACTTGAACTGAGTTAGAAAAGAGAACAGTGTCTCACATTTAGAAAACACTCTTATGCCTGCTTAAGGGGGAAGGAGAGGTGGGGTGATGCCTAAAACCAGAGTTTGATATAAGCACAGGTACCGTTCCAAAAACCAACTATGGAATAGACAAGACCTACACCTTCCTCAGTGAAAGGGACTCAAAACCCCATATTTCCCGCAGAGGAATATATCTGACTAGTAAGAATCTTAAAACCTATGTATTGATATGTCTCTGTAAGGGAATCAAGTGTGTCTAGACTGGCATAAACATGGCAGCGAGAATCAGCTCAAACCCACTATAAAAAGGAATTTCAAAAACAAAACAAAAAACCTGGGAAATTCTTTACAATTCCTTCAGGGTCTCTGATGAAACCTGGAATAACCCTATCTACAATGACAGTTGGATGTGGCATAAGGAGGGACACTTGGGACTGAGACGATTGGTGAGATTGGGTGAGCAAATGCAGACCCTTTAAAGCACAAATGCCTGGCACCCATTCCATGGGTCCCAACTCTCCAGGTTGAAGGGAATATTACTACAGCTATAACATGTACGGGAAACCTAGAGAACGGACACACTGTGAATACGAAAGGTTTCTAAAACTCAACGAATAGTCCCTCTCCTGGTGCTCCGGCGTGACTTTCCACCTGCTTTACTATCAACCACCCAACTTGGAGAGAGAGCCCCTTTAACCTCCTGGTTCACACAGGTTGCCAATTTGGCAGAGGATGGAAGGGAAGAGGGAGAACCAATGAGAGAGTAGCTGTTAGGCATTTGGACGGGCACATATCACTCTAATTTCCCGGCAGGAAGAAGAATTAACCAAAGTCTCAGCCACCCAATGGTATCCAGCATAGGTCCTGAACCAAAATTTTGGACTTGCGGTCGGCTCACCAAAAACGAGTTGAGAAATGGAGCTCAGGGGCACAGCAATTCACAAACTGGCCGAGTAATAAACGACAACTATCGTCCAGAAATCTGTTGAGGGAAGGCAACGAGGCGGACTTGAAAGCGAGGCAGAATAGCGGGAAACAGATTTCTAGAGGTACGTTGGAATCGCCTTTAAAGCACAGGAAGAGGGGCACAACTTCGACAATGATGCACTTGGCCAAAAAGGGCGTATGCGTTTTCTCCTGAATATATTCAGGAGAAAACGCATACGCCCTTTTTGGCCAAGCAAGCAAGCGGGCAATGCAAATCTGCACTACAAAGAAGTATCACTTCCCTCGGTCAAAAGGGACATCCACAAAATGTATAAAAACCAGAAAGGCAAGACAGGTCCTGGAGAACAGGGAGCCTTGTTATGCTGATGGGCGGGATGTAAATTGACAACTGCCTCTCTGGAGGAGTGCCTTGTATTCCCTAAAACAAGTAAAGAACAGAGCTACAGAGCCAAGGGCACTTCCAGTCTAGGGAATATACCTTGGGAAAACTGAAAATCAATAAGACAGAGCCACCCCAAAATTTAGGGCTGCACTGCCTACAAGGACCTCAACTTGGGTACACCTTAAATATCCCAGGAAATATAAAAATGGTTCAAAAAATTGTGGTACTTACGTACGATGGAATATCCCTCAGCCATGAAATCAATGTCATAAGACCAGTAGCAGCAAAATGGGTGGATTCAGGTACGATGATTCTAAGTGAAATAAGTCACAGAGAAAAAGAAACTTATCAAAAGATATCACTTATGAAGATCCTGTAAACATGGCTACACTTGAACTGAGTTAGGAAAGAGAACAGTGTCTCACATATAGAAAACACTCTTATGCCTGCTTAAGGGGGAAGGAGAGGTGGGGTGATGCATAACACCAGAGTTTGATATAAGCACAGGTACCGTTCCAAAAACCAACTATTGATTAGACAAGACCTACACCTTCCTCAGTGAAAGGGACTCAAAACACCATATTTCCCGCAGAGGAATATATCTGACTAGTAAGAATCTTAAAACCTATGTACTGATGTGTCTTCATAAGGGAATCAAGTGTGTCTAGACTGGCATAAACATAGCAGCGAGAATCAGCTCAAACCCACTATAAAAAGGAATTTCAAAAACAAAACAAAAAAACTGGGAAATTCTTTACAATTCCTTCAGGGTCTCTGATGAAACGTGGAATGACCCTATCTACAACGACAGCTGGATGTGGCATAAGGCTGGACACTTGGGACTGAGAGGATTGGTGAGATTGGGTGAGCAAATGCAGACCCTTTAAAGCAATAAGGCATGGAACCCATTCCATGGGTCCCAATTCTCCAGGTTGAAGGGAATAGTACTACAGTTATAACATGTACGGGAAACCTAGGGAACGGACACACTGTGAATATGAAAGGTTTCTAAAACTCAACGAATAGTCCCTCTCCTGGTGCTCCGGTTTGACTTTCCATCTGCTTTACTATCAATCTCCCAACTTGGAGAGACAGCCCCTTTAACCTCCTGGTTCGCACAGGTTTCCAATTTGGCAGAGGATGAAAGGGAAGAGGGAGAACCAATGAGAGAGTAGCTGTTAGGCATTTGGATGGGGACATATCAGTCTAACTTCCCGGCAGGATGAAGAATTAACCAAAGTCTCAGCCACCCACCGGGAACCAGCATAGGTCCTGAACCAAAATTTTGGACTTGCGGTCAGCTCACCAAAAACGAGTTGAAAAATGGAGCTCAGGGCCACAGCAATTCACAAACTGGCCGAGTAATAAAGGACAACTATCGTCCAAAAATCTGTTGAGGGAAGGCAACGAGGCAGACTTGAAAGCGAGGCAGAATAGCAGGAAACATATTTCAAGAGGTACGTTGGAATTGCCTTTAAAGCACAGGAAGAGGGTCACAACTTCGACAATGATGCACTTGGCCAAAAAGGGCGTATGCGTTTTCTCCTGAATATATACAGGAGAAAACGCATACGCCCTTTTTGGCCAAGCAAGCAAGCGGGCAATGCAAATCTGCACTACAGAGAAGTATCACTTCCCACCGGTGAAAAGGGACATCCATAAAATGTGTAAGAACCAGAAAGGCAAGACAGGCCCTGGAGAACAGGGAGCCTTGTTATGCTGATGGGCGGGATATAAATTGCCAACTGCCTCTCTGGAGGAGTGCACTGTGTTCCCTAAAACAAGTAAAGAACAGAGCTACAGAGCCAAGGACACTTCCAGTCTAGGGAATATACCTTGGGAAATCTGAAAATCAATAAGACAGAGCCACCCCAAAATTTAGGGCTGCACTGCTTACAAGGACCTCAACTTGGGTAGACCTTAAATATACCAGGAAATATAAAAATGGTTCAAAAAATTGTGGTACTTACGTACGATGGAATATCCCTCAGCCATGAAATCAATGTCATAAGACCAGTAGCAGCAAAATGGGTGGATTCAGGTACGATGATTCTAAGTGAAATAAGTCACACAGCTAAGAAACTTATCAAAAGATATCACTTATGAAGATCCTGTAAACATGGCTACACTTGAACTGAGTAAGGAAAGAGAACAGTGTCTCACATATAGAAAACTCTCTTATGCCTGCTTAAGGGGGAAGGAGAGGTGGGGTGATGCATAACACCAGAGTTTGATATAAGCACCGGTACCGTTCCAAAAACCAACTATTGATTAGACAATACCTACACCTTCCTCAGTGAAAGGGACTCAAAACACCATATTTCCCGCAGAGGAATATATCTGACTAGTAAGAATCTTAAAACCTATGTACTCATGTGTCTTCATAAGCAAATCAAGTGTGTCTAGACTGGCATAAACATAGCAGCGAGAATCAGCTCAAACCCACTATAAAAAGGAATTTCAAAAACAAAACAAAAAAACTGGGAAATTCTTTACAATTCCTTCAGGGTCTCTGATGAAACGTGGAATGACCCTATCTACAACGACAGCTGGATGTGGCATAAGGCTGCACACTTGGGACTGAGAGGATTGGTGAGATTGGGTGAGCAAATGCAGACCCTTTAAAGCAATAAGGCATGGAACCAATTCCATGGGTCCCAACTCTCCAGGTTGAAGGGAATATTACTACAGTTATAACATGTACGGGAAACCTAGGGAACGGACACACTGTGAATATGAAAGGTTTCTAAAACTCAACGAATAGTCCCTCTCCTGGTGCTCCGGTTTGACTTTCCATCTGCTTTACAATCAATCTCCCAAATTGGAGAGACAGCCCCTTTAACCTCCTGGTTCGCACAGGTTTCCAATTTGGCAGAGGATGAAAGGGAAGAGGGAGAACCAATGAGAGAGTAGCTGTTAGGTATTTGGATGGGGACATATCAGTCTAACTTCCCGGCAGGATGAAGAATTAACCAAAGTCTCAGCCACCCACCGGAAACCAGCATAGGTCCTGAACCAAAATTTTGGACTTGCGGTCAGCTCACCAAAAACGAGTTGAAAAATGGAGCTCAGGGCCACAGCAATTCACAAACTGGCCGAGTAATAAAGGACAACTATCGTCCAAAAATCTTTTGAGGGAAGGCAACGAGGCAGACTTGAAAGCGAGGCAAAATAGCAGGAAACAGATTTCAAGAGGTACGTTGGAATTGCCTTTAAAACACAGGAAGAGGGGCACAACTTCGACAATGATGCACTTGGCCAAAAAGGGCGTATGCGTTTTCTCCTGAATATATTCAGGAGAAAACGCATACGCCCTTTTTGGCCAAGCAAGCAAGTGGGCAATGCAAATCTGCACTACAGAGAAGTATCACATCCCACCGTTCAAAAGGGACATCCACAAAATGTGTAAAAACCAGAAAGGCAAGACAGGCCCTGGAAAACAGGAAGTCTTGTTATGCTGATGGGCGGGATGTAAATTGCCAACTGCCTCTCTGGAGGAGTGCATTGTATTCCCTAAAACAAGTAAAGAACAGAGCTACAGAGCCAAGGGCACTTCCAGTCTAGGGAATATACCTTGGGAAATCTGAAAATCAATAAGACAGAGCCACCCCAAAATTTAGGGCTGCACTGCTTACAAGGACCTCAACTTGGGTACACCTTAAATATCCCAGGAAATAAAAAAATGGTTCAAAAAATTGTGGTACTTACGTACGATGGAATATCCCTCAGCCATGAAATCAATGTCATAAGACCAGTAGCAGCAAAATGGGTGGATTCAGGTACGATGATTCTAAGTGAAATAAGTCACACAGAAAAGAAACTTATCAAAAGATATCACTTATGAAGATCCTGTAAACATGGCTACACTTGAACTGAGTGAGGAAAGAGAACAGAGTCTCTCATTTAGAAAACACTCTTATGCCTGCTTAAGGGGGAAGGAGAGGTGGGGTGATGCATAACACCAGAGTTTGATATAAGCACAGGTACCGTTCCAGAAACCAACTATTGATTAGACAAGACCTACACCTTCCTCAGTGAAAGGGACTCAAAACTCCATATTTCCCCAGAGGAATATATCTGACTAGTAAGAATCTTAAAACCTATGTACTGATGTGTCTTCATAAGGGAATCAAGTGTGTCTAGACTGGCATAAACATAGCAGCGAGAATCAGCTCAAACCCACTATAAAAAGGAATTTCAAAAACAAAACAAAAAAACTGGGAAATTCTTTACAATTCCTTCAGGGTCTCTGATGAAACGTGGAATGACCCTGTCTACAACGACAGCTGGATATGGCATGAGCCTGGACACTTGGGACTGAGACGATTGGTGAGATTGGGTGAGCAAATGCACACCCTTTAAAGCAATAAGGCATGGAACCCATTCCATGGGTCCCAAATCTCCAGGTTGAAGGGAATATTACTATAGTTATAACATGTACGGGAAAACTAGAGAACGGACACTCAGTGAATACAAAAGGTTTCTAAAACTCAACAAATAGTCCCTCTCCTGGTACTCCGGTTTGACTTCCATCTGCTTTACTATCAACCTCCCAACTTGGAGAGACAGCCCCTTTAACCTCCTGGTTCGCACAGGTTGCCAATTTGGCAGAGGATGAAAGGGAAGAGGGAGAACCAATGAGAGAGTAGCTGTTAGGCATCTGGACGGGCACATATCACTGTAATTTCCCGGCAGGAAGAAGAATTAACCAAAGTCTCAGCCACCCTCCGGGAACCAGTATAGGTCCTGAACCAAAATTTTGGACTTGCTGTCAGCTCACAAAAAACGAGTTGAAAAATGGAGCTCAGGGGCACAGCAATTCACCGACTGGCTGAGTAATAAAGGACCACTATCGTCCAAATATCTGTTGAGGGAAGGCAACGAGGCGGACTTGAAAGCGAGGCAGAATAGCAGGAAACAGATTTCAAGAGGTACGTTGGAATCGCCTTTAAAGCACAGGAAGAGGGGCACAACTTCGACAATGATGCACTTGGCCAAAAAGGGCGTATGCGTTTTCTCTTGAATATATTCAGGAGGAAACGCATACGCCCTTTTTGGCCAAGCAAGCAAGCGGGCAATGCAAATCTGCACTACAAAGAAGTATCACTTCCCACCGGTCAAAAGGGATATCCACAAAATGTGTAAAAACCAGAAAGGTAAGACAGGCCCTGGAGAACAGGGAGCCTTGTTATGCTGATGGGCGGGATGTAAATTGCCAACTGCCTCTCTGGAGGACTATATTGTGTTCCCTAAAACAAACAAAGAACAGAGCTACAGAGCCAAGGGCACTTCCAGTCTAAGGAATATACCTTGGGTAAACTGAAAATCAATAACACAGAGCCACCCCAAAATTTAGGGCTGCACTTCTTACAAGGACCTCAACTGGGGTACACATTAAGTATCCCAGGAAATATAAAAATGGTTCAAAAAATTGTGGTACTTACGTACGATGGAATATCCCTCAGCCATGAAATCAATGTCATAAGACAAGTAGCAGCAAAATGGGTGGATTCAGGTACGATGATTCTAAGTGAAATAAGTCACACAGAAAAAGAAACTTATCATAAGATATCACTTATGAAGATCCTGTAAACATGGCTACACTTGAACTGAGTTAGGAAAGAGAACAGTGTCTCACATTTAGAAAACACTCTTATGCCTGCTTAAGGGGGAAGGAGAGGTGGGGTGATGCCTAAAACCAGAGTTTGATATAAGCACAGGTACCGTTCCAAAAACCAACTATGGAATAGACGAGACCTACACCTTCCTCAGTGAAAGGGACTCAAAACCCCATATTTCCCGCAGAGGAATATATCTGACTAGTAAGAATCTTAAAACCTATGTATTGATATGTCTCTGTAAGGGAATCAAGTGTGTCTAGACTGGCATAAACATGGCAGCGAGAATCAGCTCAAACCCACTATAAAAAGGAATTTCAAAAACAAAACAAAAAACCTGGGAAATTCTTTACAATTCCTTCAGGGTCTCTGATGAAACCTGGAATAACCCTATCTACAATGACAGCTGGATGTGGCATAAGGAGGGACACTTGGGACTGAGACGATTGGTGAGATTGGGTGAGCAAATGCAGACCCTTTAAAGCACAAATGCCTGGCACCCATTCCATGGGTCCCAACTCTCCAGGTTGAAGGGAATATTACTACAGCTATAACATGTACGGGAAACCTAGAGAACGGACACACTGTGAATACGAAAGGTTTCTAAAACTCAACGAATAGTCCCTCTCCTGGTGCTCCGGCGTGACTTTCCACCTGCTTTACTATCAACCACCCAACTTGGAGAGAGAGCCCCTTTAACCTCCTGGTTCACACAGGTTGCCAATTTGGCAGAGGATGGAAGGGAAGAGGGAGAACCAATGAGAGAGTAGCTGTTAGGCATTTGGACGGGCACATATCACTCTAATTTCCCGGCAGGAAGAAGAATTAACCAAAGTCTCAGCCACCCAATGGTATCCAGCATAGGTCCTGAACCAAAATTTTGGACTTGCGGTCGGCTCACCAAAAACGAGTTGAGAAATGGAGCTCAGGGGCACAGCAATTCACAAACTGGCCGAGTAATAAACGACAACTATCGTCCAGAAATCTGTTGAGGGAAGGCAACGAGGCGGACTTGAAAGCGAGGCAGAATAGCGGGAAACAGATTTCTAGAGGTACGTTGGAATCGCCTTTAAAGCACAGGAAGAGGGGCACAACTTCGACAATGATGCACTTGGCCAAAAAGGGCGTATGCGTTTTCTCCTGAATATATTCAGGAGAAAACGCATACGCCCTTTTTGGCCAAGCAAGCAAGCGGGCAATGCAAATCTGCACTACAAAGAAGTATCACTTCCCTCGGTCAAAAGGGACATCCACAAAATGTATAAAAACCAGAAAGGCAAGACAGGTCCTGGAGAACAGGGAGCCTTGTTATGCTGATGGGCGGGATGTAAATTGACAACTGCCTCTCTGGAGGAGTGCCTTGTATTCCCTAAAACAAGTAAAGAACAGAGCTACAGAGCCAAGGGCACTTCCAGTCTAGGGAATATACCTTGGGAAAACTGAAAATCAATAAGACAGAGCCACCCCAAAATTTAGGGCTGCACTGCCTACAAGGACCTCAACTTGGGTACACCTTAAATATCCCAGGAAATATAAAAATGGTTCAAAAAATTGTGGTACTTACGTACGATGGAATATCCCTCAGCCATGAAATCAATGTCATAAGACCAGTAGCAGCAAAATGGGTGGATTCAGGTACGATGATTCTAAGTGAAATAAGTCACAGAGAAAAAGAAACTTATCAAAAGATATCACTTATGAAGATCCTGTAAACATGGCTACACTTGAACTGAGTTAGGAAAGAGAACAGTGTCTCACATATAGAAAACACTCTTATGCCTGCTTAAGGGGGAAGGAGAGGTGGGGTGATGCATAACACCAGAGTTTGATATAAGCACAGGTACCGTTCCAAAAACCAACTATTGATTAGACAAGACCTACACCTTCCTCAGTGAAAAGGACTCAAAACACCATATTTCCCGCAGAGGAATATATCTGACTAGTAAGAATCTTAAAACCTATGTACTGATGTGTCTTCATAAGGGAATCAAGTGTGTCTAGACTGGCATAAACATAGCAGCGAGAATCAGCTCAAACCCACTATAAAAAGGAATTTCAAAAACAAAACAAAAAAACTGGGAAATTCTTTACAATTCCTTCAGGGTCTCTGATGAAACGTGGAATGACCCTATCTACAACGACAGCTGGATGTGGCATAAGGCTGGACACTTGGGACTGAGAGGATTGGTGAGATTGGGTGAGCAAATGCAGACCCTTTAAAGCAATAAGGCATGGAACCCATTCCATGGGTCCCAATTCTCCAGGTTGAAGGGAATAGTACTACAGTTATAACATGTACGGGAAACCTAGGGAACGGACACACTGTGAATATGAAAGGTTTCTAAAACTCAACGAATAGTCCCTCTCCTGGTGCTCCGGTTTGACTTTCCATCTGCTTTACTATCAATCTCCCAACTTGGAGAGACAGCCCCTTTAACCTCCTGGTTCGCACAGGTTTCCAATTTGGCAGAGGATGAAAGGGAAGAGGGAGAACCAATGAGAGAGTAGCTGTTAGGCATTTGGATGGGGACATATCAGTCTAACTTCCCGGCAGGATGAAGAATTAACCAAAGGCTCAGCCACCCACCGGGAACCAGCATAGGTCCTGAACCAAAATTTTGGACTTGCGGTCAGCTCACCAAAAACGAGTTGAAAAATGGAGCTCAGGGCCACAGCAATTCACAAACTGGCCGAGTAATAAAGGACAACTATCGTCCAAAAATCTGTTGAGGGAAGGCAACGAGGCAGACTTGAAAGCGAGGCAGAATAGCAGGAAACATATTTCAAGAGGTACGTTGGAATTGCCTTTAAAGCACAGGAAGAGGGTCACAACTTCGACAATGATGCACTTGGCCAAAAAGGGCGTATGCGTTTTCTCCTGAATATATACAGGAGAAAACGCATACGCCCTTTTTGGCCAAGCAAGCAAGCGGGCAATGCAAATCTGCACTACAGAGAAGTATCACTTCCCACCGGTGAAAAGGGACATCCATAAAATGTGTAAGAACCAGAAAGGCAAGACAGGCCCTGGAGAACAGGGAGCCTTGTTATGCTGATGGGCGGGATATAAATTGCCAACTGCCTCTCTGGAGGAGTGCACTGTGTTCCCTAAAACAAGTAAAGAACAGAGCTACAGAGCCAAGGACACTTCCAGTCTAGGGAATATACCTTGGGAAATCTGAAAATCAATAAGACAGAGCCACCCCAAAATTTAGGGCTGCACTGCTTACAAGGACCTCAACTTGGGTAGACCTTAAATATACCAGGAAATATAAAAATGGTTCAAAAAATTGTGGTACTTACGTACGATGGAATATCCCTCAGCCATGAAATCAATGTCATAAGACCAGTAGCAGCAAAATGGGTGGATTCAGGTACGATGATTCTAAGTGAAATAAGTCACACAGCTAAGAAACTTATCAAAAGATATCACTTATGAAGATCCTGTAAACATGGCTACACTTGAACTGAGTAAGGAAAGAGAACAGTGTCTCACATATAGAAAACTCTCTTATGCCTGCTTAAGGGGGAAGGAGAGGTGGGGTGATGCATAACACCAGAGTTTGATATAAGCACCGGTACCGTTCCAAAAACCAACTATTGATTAGACAATACCTACACCTTCCTCAGTGAAAGGGACTCAAAACACCATATTTCCCGCAGAGGAATATATCTGACTAGTAAGAATCTTAAAACCTATGTACTCATGTGTCTTCATAAGCAAATCAAGTGTGTCTAGACTGGCATAAACATAGCAGCGAGAATCAGCTCAAACCCACTATAAAAAGGAATTTCAAAAACAAAACAAAAAAACTGGGAAATTCTTTACAATTCCTTCAGGGTCTCTGATGAAACGTGGAATGACCCTATCTACAACGACAGCTGGATGTGGCATAAGGCTGCACACTTGGGACTGAGAGGATTGGTGAGATTGGGTGAGCAAATGCAGACCCTTTAAAGCAATAAGGCATGGAACCAATTCCATGGGTCCCAACTCTCCAGGTTGAAGGGAATATTACTACAGTTATAACATGTACGGGAAACCTAGGGAACGGACACACTGTGAATATGAAAGGTTTCTAAAACTCAACGAATAGTCCCTCTCCTGGTGCTCCGGTTTGACTTTCCATCTGCTTTACAATCAATCTCCCAAATTGGAGAGACAGCCCCTTTAACCTCCTGGTTCGCACAGGTTTCCAATTTGGCAGAGGATGAAAGGGAAGAGGGAGAACCAATGAGAGAGTAGCTGTTAGGTATTTGGATGGGGACATATCAGTCTAACTTCCCGGCAGGATGAAGAATTAACCAAAGTCTCAGCCACCCACCGGGAACCAGCATAGGTCCTGAACCAAAATTTTGGACTTGCGGTCAGCTCACCAAAAACGAGTTGAAAAATGGAGCTCAGGGCCACAGCAATTCACAAACTGGCCGAGTAATAAAGGACAACTATCGTCCAAAAATCTTTTGAGGGAAGGCAACGAGGCAGACTTGAAAGCGAGGCAAAATAGCAGGAAACAGATTTCAAGAGGTACGTTGGAATTGCCTTTAAAACACAGGAAGAGGGGCACAACTTCGACAATGATGCACTTGGCCAAAAAGGGCGTATGCGTTTTCTCCTGAATATATTCAGGAGAAAACACATACGCCCTTTTTGGCCAAGCAAGCAAGTGGGCAATGCAAATCTGCACTACAGAGAAGTATCACATCCCACCGTTCAAAAGGGACATCCACAAAATGTGTAAAAACCAGAAAGGCAAGACAGGCCCTGGAAAACAGGAAGTCTTGTTATGCTGATGGGCGGGATGTAAATTGCCAACTGCCTCTCTGGAGGAGTGCATTGTATTCCCTAAAACAAGTAAAGAACAGAGCTACAGAGCCAAGGGCACTTCCAGTCTAGGGAATATACCTTGGGAAATCTGAAAATCAATAAGACAGAGCCACCCCAAAATTTAGGGCTGCACTGCTTACAAGGACCTCAACTTGGGTACACCTTAAATATCCCAGGAAATAAAAAAATGGTTCAAAAAATTGTGGTACTTACGTACGATGGAATATCCCTCAGCCATGAAATCAATGTCATAAGACCAGTAGCAGCAAAATGGGTGGATTCAGGTACGATGATTCTAAGTGAAATAAGTCACACAGAAAAGAAACTTATCAAAAGATATCACTTATGAAGATCCTGTAAACATGGCTACACTTGAACTGAGTGAGGAAAGAGAACAGAGTCTCTCATTTAGAAAACACTCTTATGCCTGCTTAAGGGGGAAGGAGAGGTGGGGTGATGCATAACACCAGAGTTTGATATAAGCACAGGTACCGTTCCAGAAACCAACTATTGATTAGACAAGACCTACACCTTCCTCAGTGAAAGGGACTCAAAACTCCATATTTCCCCAGAGGAATATATCTGACTAGTAAGAATCTTAAAACCTATGTACTGATGTGTCTTCATAAGGGAATCAAGTGTGTCTAGACTGGCATAAACATAGCAGCGAGAATCAGCTCAAACCCACTATAAAAAGGAATTTCAAAAACAAAACAAAAAAACTGGGAAATTCTTTACAATTCCTTCAGGGTCTCTGATGAAACGTGGAATGACCCTGTCTACAACGACAGCTGGATATGGCATGAGCCTGGACACTTGGGACTGAGACGATTGGTGAGATTGGGTGAGCAAATGCACACCCTTTAAAGCAATAAGGCATGGAACCCATTCCATGGGTACCAACTCTCCAGGTTGAAGGGAATATTACTACAGTTATAACATGTATGGGAAACCTAGGGAACGGACACACTGTGAATATGAAAGGTTTCTAAAACTCAAAGAATAGTCCCTCTCCTGGTGCTCCGGTTTGACTTTCCATCTGCTTTACTATCAATCTCCCAACTTGGAGAGACAGCCCCTTTAACCTCCTGGTTCACACAGGTTTCCAATTTGGCAGAGGATGAAAGGGAAGAGGGAGAACCAATGAGAGAGTAGCTGTTAGGCATTTGGACGGGCACATATCACTCTAACTTGCCGGCAGGATGAAGAATTAACAAAAGTCTCAGCCACCCACCGGGAACCAGCATAGGTCCTGAACCAAAATTTTGGACTTGCGGTCAGCTCAACAAAAACGAGTTGAAAAATGGAGCTCAGGGGCACAGCAATTCACAAACTGGCCGAGTAATAAAGGACAACTATCGTCCAAAAATCTGTTGAGGGAAGGCAACGAGACGGACTTGAAAGCGAGGCCGGAATAGCAGGAAACAGATTTCAAGAGGTACGTTGGAATCGCCTTTAAAGCACAGGAAGAGGGTCACAACTTCGACAATGATGCACTTGGCCAAAAAGGGCGTATGCGTTTTCTCCTGAATATATTCAGGAGAAAACGCATACGCCCTTTTTGGCCAAGCAAGCAAGCGGGCAATTCAAATCTGCACTACAGAGAAGTATCACATCCCACCGTTCAAAAGGGACATCCACAAAATGTGTAAAAACCAGAAAGGCAAACAGGCCCTGGAGAACAGGGAGTCTTGTTATGCTGCTGGGCGGGATGTAAATTGCCAACTGCCTCTCTGGAGGAGTGCATTGTGTTCCCTAAAACAAGTAAAGAACAGAGCTACAGAGCCAAGGGCACTTCCAGTCTAGGGAATATACCTTGGGAAAACTGAAAATCAATAAGACAGAGCCACCCCAAAATTTAGGGCTGCAGTGCTTACAAGGACCTCAACTTGGGAACACCTTAAATATCCCAGGAAATAAAAAAATGGTTCAAAAAATTGTGGTCCTTATGTACGATGGAATATCCCTCAGCCATTAAATAAATGTCATAAGACCATTAGCGGCAAAATGAGTGGATTCAGGTACGATGATTCTAAGTGAAATAAGTCACACAGAAAAAGAAACTTATCATAAGATATCACTCATGAAGATCCTGTAAACATGGCTACACTTGAACTGAGTTAGGAAAGAGAACAGAGTCTCACATTTAGAAAACACTCTTATGCGTGCTTAAGGGGGAAGGAGAGGTGGGGTGATGCATAAACCCAGAGTTTGATATAAGCACAGGTACCGTTCCAAAAACCAACTATGGAATAGACACGACCTACACTTTCTTCAGTGAAAGGGTCTCAAAACCACTTATTTCCTGCACAGGAATATATCGGACTAGTAAGAATCTTAAAACCTATGTATTGATATGTCTCCGTAAGGGAATCAAGTGTGTCTAGACTGGCATAAACATGGCAGCGAGAATCAGCTCAAAACCAGTATAAAAAGGAATTTCAAAAACAAAACAAAAAAACTGGGAAATTCTTTACAAATCCTTCAGGGTCTCTGATGAAACCTGGAATGACCCTATGTACAATGACAGCTGGATGTGAAATAAGGCTGGATACTTGGGACTGAGACGATTGGTGAGATTGGGTGAGCAAATGCAGACCCTTTAAAGCAATAAGGCATGGAACCCATTCCATGGGTCCCAACTCTCCAGGTTGAAGGGAATATTACTACAGCTATGACATGTAAGGGAAACCTAGAGAACGGACACACTTTGAATACGAAAAGTTTCTAAAACTCAACGAATATTCCCTCTCCTGGTGCTCCGGTTTGACTTTCCATCTGCTTTACTATCAATCTCCCAACTTGGAGAGACAGCCCCTTTAACCTCCTGGTTCGCACAGGTTTCTAATTTGGCAGAGGATGAAAGGGAAGAGGGAGAACCAATGAGAGAGTAGCTGTTAGGCATTTGGACGGGCACATGTCAGTGTAATTTCCCGGCAGGAAGAAGAATTAACCAAAGTCTCAGCCCCCCACCGGGAACCAGTATAGGTTCTGAGCCAAAATTTTGGACTTGCAGTCAGCTCACAAAAAACGAGTTGAAAAATGGAGCTCAGGGGCACAGCAATTCACAAACTGGCCAATTAATAAAGGACAACTATCGTTCAAAAATCTGTTGAGGGAAGACAAAGAACCGGATTTGAAAGCGAGGCAGAATAGGAAGAAACAGATTTCAAGAGGTACGTTGGCATCGGTTTTAAAGCACAGGAAGAGGGGCACAGCATCGAAAATGATGCACTTGGCCAAAAAGTGCGTATGCATTTTCTCCGGAATATATTCAGGAGAAAACGCATACACCCTTTTTGGCCAAGCAAGTAAGCGGGCAATGCATATCTGCACTACAAAGAAGTATCACTTCCCACCGGTCAAAAGGGACATCCACAAAATGTGTAAAAATCAGAAAGGCAAGACAGGCCCTGGAGAACAGGGAGCCTTTTTATGCTGATGGGCGGGATGTAAATTGCCAACTGCCTCTCTGGAGGAGTACATTGTGTTCCCTAAAACAAGTAAAGAACAGAGCTACAGAGCAAAGGGCACTTCCAGTCTAGGTAATATACCTTGGGTAAACCGAAAATAAATAAGGCAGAGCCACCCAAAAATTTAGGGCTGCACTGCTTACAAGGACCTCAACTTGGGTACACCTTAAATATCCCTGGAAATATAAAAATGGTTCAAAAAATTGTGGTACTTACGTACGATGGAATATCCCTCAGCCATGAAATCAATGTCATAAGACCAGTAGCAGCAAAATGGGTGGATTCAGGTACGATGATTCTAAGTGAAATAAGTCACACAGAAAAAGAAACTTATCATAAGATATCACTTATGAAGATCCTGTAAACATGGCTACACTTGAACTGAGTTAGGAAAGAGAACAGTGTCTCACATTTAGAAAACACTCTTATGCCGGCTTAAGGGGGAAGGAGAGGTGGGGTGATGCATAAAACCAGAGTTTGATATAAGCACAGGTACCGTTCCAAAAACCAACTATGGAATAGACAAGACCTACACCTTCCTCAGTGAAAGGGACTCAAAACCCCATATTTCCCGCAGAGGCATATATCTGACTAGTAAGAATCTTAAAACCTATGTATTGATATGTCTCCGAAAGGGAATCAAGTGTGTCTAGACTGGCATAAACATGGCAGCGAGAATCAGCTCAAACCCACTATAAAAAGGAATTTCAAAAACAAAACAAAAAAACTGGGAAATGCTTTACAATTCCTTGAGGGTCTCCGATGAAACCTGGAATAACCCTATCTACAATGACAGCTGCATGTGGCATAAGGAGGGAAATTTGGGAGTGAGACGATTGGTGAGATTGGGTGAGCAAATGCAGACACTTTAAAGCACAAATGCCTGGCACCCATTCCATGGGTCCCAACTCTCCAGGTTGAAGGGAATATTACTACAGTTTTAACATGTAAGGGAAACCTAGAGAATGGACACACTGTGAATACGAAAGGTTTCTACAACTCAACGAATAGTCCCTCTCCTGTTGCTCCGGTTTGATTTTCCATCTGCTTTACTATCAACCTCCCAACTTGGAGAGACAGCCCCTTTAACCTCCTGGTTCGCACAGGTTTCAAATTTGGCAGAGGATGAAAGGGAAGAGGGAGAACCAATGAGAGAGTAGCTGTTAGGCATTTGGACGGGCATATATCACTGCAATTTCCCGGCAGGAAGAAGAATTAACCAAAGTCTCAGCGACCCAACGGGAACCAGTATAGGCCCTGAACCGAAATTTTGGACTTGCGGTCAGCTCACCATAAACGAGTTGAAAAATGGAGCTCAGGGGCACAGCAATTCACAAACTGGCTGAGTAATAAAGGCCAACTATCGTCCAGAAATCTGTTGAGGGAAGGAAACGAGGTGCACTTGAAAGCGTGGCCGAATAGCAGGAAACAGATTTCAAGAGGTACGTTGGAATCGCCTTTAAAGCACAGGAAGAGGGGCACAACTTTGACAATGATGCACTTGGCCAAAAAGGGCGTATGCCTTTTCTCCTGAATATATTCAGGAGAAAACGCATACGCCCTTTTTGGCCAAGCAAGCAAGCGGGCAATGCAAATCTGCACTACAAGAAGTATCACTTCCCACCGGTCAAAAGGGAAATCCACATAATGTGTAAAAATCAGAAAGGCAAGACAGGCCCTGGAGAACAGGGAGCCTTGTTATGCTGATGGGCGGGATGTAAATTGCCAACTGCCTCTCTGGAGGAGTGCATTGTGTTCCCTAAAACAAGTAAACAACAGAGCTACAGAGCCAAGGTCACTTCCAGTCTAGGGAATATACCTTGGGAAAACTGAAAATCAATAAGACAGAGCCACCCCAAAATTTAGGGCTGCACTACTTACAAGGACCTCAACTTGGGTACACCTTAAATATCCCAGGAAATATAAAAATGGTTCAAAAAATTGTGGTACTTACGTACGATGGAATATCCCTCAGCCATGAAATCAATGTCATAAGACCAGTAGCAGCAAAATGGGTGGATTCAGGTACGATGATTCTAAGTGAAATAAATCACACAGAAAAAGAAACTTATCATAAGATATCACGTATGAAGATCCTGTAAACATGGCTACACTTGAACTGAGTTAGGAAAGAGAACAGTGTCTCACATTTAGAAAACACTCTTATGCCTGCTTAAGGGGGAAGGAGAGGTGGGGCGATGCATAAAACCAGAGTTTGATATAAGCACAGGTACCGTTCCAAAAACCAACTATGGAATACACAAGTCCTACACCTTCCTCAGTGACAGGGACTCAGAACCCCATATTTTCCGCAGAGGAATATATCTGACTAGTAAGAATCTTAAAACCTATGTATTGATATGTCTCCGTAAGGGAGTCAAGTGTGTCTAGACTGGCATAAACATGGCAGCGAGAATCAGCTCAAACCCACTATAAAAAGGAATTTCAAAAACAGAACAAAAAAACTGGGAAATTCTTTACAATTCCTTCAGGGTCTCTGATGAAACCTGGAATGACCCTATGTACAACGACAGCTGGATGTGGCATAAAGCTGGACACTTGTGACTGAGAACATTGGTGAGATTGGGTGAGCAAATGCAGACCCTTTAAGGCAATAATGCATGGCACCCATTCCATGGGTCCCAACTCTCCAGGTTGAAGGGAATATTACTACAGATATAACATGTACCGGAAACCTAGAGAACGGACACACTGTGAATATGAAAGGTTTCTAAAACTCAACGAATAGTCCCTCTCCTGGTGCTCCGGTTTGACTTTCCATCTGCTTTACTATCACCCTCCCAACTTGGAGAGACAGCCCCTTTAACCTCCTGGTTCGCACAGGTTTCCAATTTGGCAGAGGATGAAAGGGAAGAGGGAGAACCAATGAGAGAGTAGCTGTTAGGCATTTGGACGGGCACATATCACTCTAACTTCCCGGCAGGAAGAAGAATTAACCAAAGTCTCAGCCCCCCAACGGGAACCAGCATAGGTTCTGAACCAAAATTTTGGACTTGCGGTCAGCTCACCAAAAACGAGTTGAAAAATGGAGCTCAGGGGCACAGCAATTCACAAACTGGCTGAGTAATAAAGGACAACTATCGTCCAAAAATCTGTTGAGGGAAGGCAACGAGGCGGACTTGAAAGCGAGGCAGAAAAGCAGGAAACAGATTTCAAGAGGTACGTTGGAATCGCCTTTAAAGCACAGGAAGAGGGGCACAACTTCGACAATGATGCACTTGGCCAAAAAGGGCGTATGCGTTTTCTCCTGAATATGTTCAGCAGAAAACGCATACGCCCTTTTTGGCCAAGCAAGCAAGCGGGCAATGCAAATCTGCACTACAAAGAAGTATCACTTCCCACCGGTCAAAAGGGACATCCACAAATGTGTAAAAACCAGAAAGGCAAGACAGGACCTGGAGAACAGGGAGCCTTGTTTTGCTGATGGGCGGGATGTAAATTGCCAACTGCCCCTCTGGAGGAGTACATTGTGTTCCCTAAAACAAGTAAAGAAAAGAGCTACAGAGCCAAGGGCACTTCCAGTCTAGGGAATATACCTTGGGAAAACTGAAAATCAATAAGACAGAGCCATCCCAAAATTTAGGGCTGCACTGCTAAGAAAGACCTCAACTTGGGTACACCTTAAATATCCCAGGAAATATAAAAATGGTTCAAAAAATTGTGGTACTTACGTATGATGGAATATCCCTCAGCCATGAAATCAATGTCATAAGACCAGTAGCAGCAAAATGGGTGGATTCAGGTACGATGATTCTAAGTGAAATAAGTCACAGAGAAAAAGAAACTTATCATAAGATATCACGTATGAAGATCCTGTAAACATGGCTACACTTGAACTGAGTTAGGAAAGAGAAGAGTGTCACACATTTAGAAAACACTCTTATGCCTGCTTAAGGGGGAAGGAGAGGTGGGGTGATGCATAAAACCAGAGTTTGATATAAGCACAGGTACCGTTCCAAAAACCAACTATGGAATAGACAAGACCTACACCTTCCTCAGTGAAAGGGACTGAAAACCCCATATTTCCCGCAGAGGAATATATCTGACTAGTAAGAATCTTAAAACCTATGTATTGATATGTCTCCGTAAGGGAATCAAGTGTGTCTAGACTGGCATAAACATGGCAGCGAGCATCAGCTCAAACCCACTATAAAAAGGAATTTCAAAAACAAAACAAAATAACTGGGAAATTCTTTACAATTCCTTCATGGTCTCTGATGAAACCTGGAATGACCCTATCTACAACGACAGCTGGATGTGGCATAAGGCTGGACACTTGGGACTGAGAGGATTGGTGAGATTGGGTGAGCAAATACAGACCCTTTAAAGCAATAAGGCATGGAACCCATTCCATGGGTCCCAATTCTCCAGGTTGAAGGGAATAGTACTACAGTTATAACATGTACGGGAAACCTAGGGAACGGACACACTGTGAATAAGAAAGGTTTCTAAAACTCAACGAATAGTCCCTCTCCTGGTGCTCCGGTTTGACTTTCCATCTGCTTTACTATCAATCTCCCAACTTGGAGAGACAGCCCCTTTAACCTCCTGGTTCGCACAGGTTTCCAATTTGGCAGAGGATGAAAGGGAAGAGGGAGAACCAATGAGAGAGTAGCTGTTAGGCATTTGGATGGGGACATATCAGTCTAACTTCCCGGCAGGATGAAGAATTAACCAAAGTCTCAGCCACCCACCGGGAACCAGCATAGGTCCTGAACCAAAATTTTGGACTTGCGGTCAGCTCACCAAAAACGAGTTGAAAAATGGAGCTCAGGGCCACAGCAATTCACAAACTGGCCGAGTAATAAAGGACAACTATCGTCCAAAAATCTGTTAACGGAAGGCAACGAGGCGGACTTGAAAGCGAGGCAGAATAGCAGGAAACAGATTTCAAGAGGTACGTTGGAATCGCCTTTAAAGCACAGGAAGAGGGGCACAACTTCGACAATGATGCACTTGGCCAAGAAGGGTGTATGCGTTTTCTCCTGAATATATTCAGGAGAAAACGCATACGCCCTTTTTGGCCAAGCAAGCAAGCGGGCAATGCAAATCTGCACTACAAAGAAGTATCTCTTCCCACCGGGCAAAAGGGGTATCCACAAAATGTGTAAAAACCAGAAAGGCAAGACAGGCCCTGGAGAACAGGGAGCCTTGTTATGCTGATGGGCGGGATGTAAATTGCCAACTGCCTCTCTGGAGGAGTGCATTGTGTTCCCTAAAACAAATAAACAACAGAGCTACAGAGCCAAGGGCACTTCCAGGCTAGGGAATATACCTTGGGAAAACTGAAAATCAATAAGACAGAGCCACCACAAAATTTAGGGCTGCACTGCTTACAAGGACCTCAACTTGGGTACACCTTAAATATCCCAGGAAATATAAAAATGGTTCAAAAAATTGTGGTCCTTACGTACGATGGAATATACCTCAGGCATGAAATCAATGTCATAAGACCAGTAGCAGCAAAATGGGTGGATTCAGGTTCGATGGTTCTAAGTGAAATAAGTCACACAGAAAAAGAAACTTATCATAAGATATCACTTATGAAGATCCTGTAAACATGGCTACACTTGAACTGAGTTAGGAAAGTGAACAGTGTCTCACATTTAGAAAACACTCTTATGCCTGCTTAAGGGGGAAGGAGAGGTGGGGTGATGCATAAAACCAGAGTTTGATATAAGCACAGGTACCGTTCCAAAATCCAACTATGGAATAGACAAGACCTACACCTTCCTCAGTGAAAGGGACTCAAAACCCCATATTTCCCACAGAGGAATATATCTGACTAGTAAGAATCTTAAAACCTATGTATTGATATGTCTCCATAAGGGAATCAAGTGTGTCTAGACTGGCATAAACATGGCAGCGAGAATGAGCTGAAACCCACTATAAAAAGGAATTTCAAAAACAAAACAAAAAAACTGGGAAATTCTTTACAATTCCTTCAGGGTCTCTGATGAAACCTGTAATGACCCTATCTACAACGACAGCTCGATATTGCGTAAGGCTGGACACTTGGGACTGAGAGGATTGGTGAGATTGGGTGAGCAAATTCAGACACTTTAAAGCAATAATGCATGGCACCCATTCCATGGGTCCCAACTCTCTAGGTTGAAGGGAATATTACTACAGTGATAACATGTACGGGAAACCTAGAGAACGGACACACTGTGAATACGAAAGGTTTCTAAAACTCAACGAATAGTCCCTCTCCTGGTGCTCCTTTTTCACTTTCCATCTGCTTTACTATCAAGCTCCCAACTTGGAGAGACAGCCCCTTTAACCTCCTGGTTCGCACAGGTTGCCAATTTGGCAGAGGATGAAAGGGAAGAGGGAGAACCAATGAGAGAGTAGCTGTTAGGCATTTGGACGGGCACATATCACTGTAATTTCCCGGCAAGAAGAAGAATTAACCAAAGCCTCAGCCACCCACCGGGAACCAGTATATGTCCTGAACCAAAATATTGGACTTACGGTCAGCTCACCAAAAACGAGTTGAAAAATGGAGCTCAGGGGCACAGCAATTCCCAAACTGGCCGAGTAATAAAGGAAAACTATCGTCCAAAAATCTGTTGAGGGAAGGCAACGAGGCGGACTTAAAAGCGAGGCAGAATAGCAGGAAACTGATTTCAAGAGGTACGTTGGAATCGCCTTTAAAGCACAGGAAGAGGGGCACAACTTCGACAATGATGCACTTGGACAAAAAGGGCGTATGCGTTTTCCCCTCAATATATTCAGGAGAAAACGCATACGCCCTTTTTGGCCAAGCAAGCAAGCGGGCAATGCAAATCTGCACTACAAAGAAGTATCACTTCCCACCGGTCAAAAGGGACAACCACAAAATGTGTAAAAACCAGAAAGGCAAGACAGGCCCTGGAGAACAGGGAGCCTTGTTATGCTGATGGGCGGGATGTAAATTGCCAACTGCCTCTCTGGAGGAGTGCATTGTGTTCCCTAAAACAAGTAAACAACAGAGCTACAGAGCCAAGGGCATTTCCAGTCTAGGGAATACACCTTGGGAAAACAGAAAATCAATAAGACAGAGCCATCCCATAATTTAAGGCTGCACTGCTTACAAGGACCTCAACTTGGGTACAACTTAAATATCCCAAGAAATATAAAAATGGTTCAAAAAATTGTGGTACTTACGTACGATGGAATATCCCTCAGCCATGAAATCAATGTCATAAGACCAGTAGCAGCAAAATGGGTGGATTCAGGTACGATGATTCTAAGTGAAATAAGTCACAGAGAAAAAGAAACTTATCATAAGATATCACTTATGAAGATCCTGTAAACATGGCTACACTCGAACTGAGTTAGGAAAGAGAACAGTGTCTCACATTTAGAAAACACTCTTATGCCTGCTTAAGGGGGAAGGAGAGGTGGGGTGATGCATAAAACCAGGTTTGATATAAGCACAGGTACCGTTGCAAAAACCAACTATGGAATAGACAAGACCTACACCTTCCTCAGTGAAAGGGACTCAAAACCCCATATTTCCCACAGAGGAATATATCTGACTAGTAAGAATCTTAAAACCTATGTATTGATATGTCTCCATAAGGGAATCAAGTGTGTCTAGACTGGCATAAACATGGATGCGAGAGCCAGATCAAACCCACGATAAAAAGGAATTTCAAAAACAAAACAAAAAAACTGGGAAATTCTTTGCAATTCCTTCAGGGTCTCTGATGAAACCTGGAATGACCCTATCTACAATGACAGCTGGATTTGGCATAAGGAGGGACCCTTGGGACTGAGATGATTGGTGAGATTGGGTGAGCAAATGCAGACCCTTTAAAGCACAAATGCCTGGCACCCATTCCATGGGTCCCAACTCTCCAGGTTGAAGGGAATATTACTACAGCTATAACATGTACAGGAAATCTAGAGAACGGACACAGTGTGAATACGAAAGGTTTCTAAAACTCAACGAATAGTCCCTCTCCTGGTGCTCCAGTTTGACTTTCCATCTGCTTTACTATCAATCTCCCAACTTGGAGAGACAGCCCCTTTAACCTCCTGGTTCACACAGGTTGCCAATTTAGCAGAGGATGAAAGGGAAGAGGGAGAACCAATGAGAGAGTAGCTGTTAGGCATTTGGATGGGCACATATCACTCTAACTTCCCGGCAGGAAGAAGAATTTACCAAAGTCTCAGCCACCCACCAGGAACCAGTATAGGTCCTGAACCAAAATTTTGGACTTGCGGTCAGCTCAGCAAAAACGAGTTGAAAAATGGAGCTCAGGGGCACAGCAATTCACAAACTGGCCGAGTAATAAAGGACAACTATCGTCCAAAAATCTGTTGAGGGAAGGCAATGAGGCGGACTTGAAAGCGAGGCAGAATAGCAGGAAACAGATTTCAAGAGGTACGTTGGAATTACCTTT
This sequence comes from Hyperoodon ampullatus, assembly GCF_949752795.1. Classification (NCBI taxonomy): domain Eukaryota; kingdom Metazoa; phylum Chordata; class Mammalia; order Artiodactyla; family Ziphiidae; genus Hyperoodon; species Hyperoodon ampullatus. The sequence continues at coordinate 873,697 of NC_136922.1, forward strand.
AAAGCACAGGAAGAGGGGCACAACTTCGACAATGATGCACTTGGCCAAAAAGGGCGTATGCGTTTTCTCCTGAATATATTCAGGAGAAAACGCATACGCCCTTTTTGGCCAAGCAAGCAAGCGGGCAATGCAAATCTGCACTACAAAGAAGTATCACTTCCTACCGGTCAAAGGGGACATCCACAAAATGTGTAAAAACCAGACTGGCAAGACAGGTCCTGGAGAACAGGGAGCATTGTTATGCTGATGGGCGGGATGTAAATTGACAACTGCCTCTCTGGAGGAGTTCATTGTGTTCCCTAAAACAAGTAAAGAACAGAGCTACTGAGCCAAGGGCATTTCCAGTCTAGGGAATATACTTTGGGAAAACTGAAAATCAATAAGACAGAGCCACCCCAAAATTTAGGGCTGCACTGCTTACAAGGGCCTCAACTTGGGTACACCTTAAATATCCCAGGAAATATAAAAATGGTTCAAAAATTTGTGGTACTTACGTACGATGGAATATCCCTCAGCCATGAAAACAATGCCATAAGACAGTAGCAGCAAAATGGGTGGATTCATGTACGAAGATTCTAAGTGAAATAAGTCACAGAGAAAAAGAAACTTATCATAAGATATCACTTATGAAGATCCTGTAAACATGGCTACACTTGAACTGAGTTAGGAAAGAGAACAGTGTCTCACATTAGAAAACACCCTTATGCCAGCTTAATGGGGAAGGAGAGGTGGGGTGATGCATAAAAACAGAGTTTGATATAAGCACAGGTACCGTTCCAAAAACCAACTATGGAATAGACAAGACCTACACCTTCCTCAGTGAAAGGGACTGAAAACCCCATATTTCCCGCAGAGGAATATATCTGACTAGTAAGAATCTTAAAACCTATGTATTGATATGTCTCCGTAAGGGAATCAAGTGTGTCTAGACTGACATAAACATGGCAGTGAGAATCAGCTCAAACCCACTATAAAAAGGAATTTCAAAAACAAAACAAAAAAACTGGGAAATTGTTTACAATTCCTTCAGGGTCTGTTACGAAAAATGGAATGACCCTATCTACAATGACAGCTGGATGTGGCAGAAGGAGGGACACTTGGGACTGAGACGATTGGTGAGATTGGGTGAGCAAATGCAGACCCTATAAAGCAATAATGCATGGCACCCATTCCATGTGACCGAACTCTCCAGGTTGAAGGGAATATTACTACAGTTATAACATGTACGGGAAACCTAGAGAACGGACACACTGTGAATACGAAAGGTTTCTAAAACTCAACGAATAGTCCCTCTCCTGGTGCTCCGGTTTGACTTTCCATCTGCTTTACTATCAACCTCCAAACTTGGAGAGACAGACCCTTTAACCTCCTGGTTCACACAGGTTGCCAATTTGGCAGAGGATGAAAGGGAATAGGGAGAACCAATGAGAGAGTAGCTGTTAGGCATTTGGACGGGCACATATCACTGTAATTTCCCGGCAGTAAGGAGAATTAACCAAAGTCTCAACCCCCCACCGGGAACCAGCATAGGTCCTGAACCAAAATTTTGGACTTGCGGTCAGCTCACCAAAAACGAGTTGAAAAATGGAGCTCAGGGGCACAGCCATTCACAAACTGGCCGAGTAATAAAGGACAACTATCGTCCAGAAATCTGTGAGGGAAGGCAACGAAGCGGACTGGAAAGCGTTGCAGAATAGCAGGAAACAGATTTCAAGAGGTACGTTGGAATCGCCTTTAAAGCACAGGAAGAGGGGCACAACTTCGACAATGATGCACTTGGCCAAAAAGGGCGTATGCGTTTTCTCCTGAATATATCCAGGAGAAAACGCATATGCCCTTTTCGGCCAAGCAAGCAAGCGGGCAATGCAAATCTGAACTACAAAGAAGTATCACTTCCCACCTGTCAAAAGGGACATCCACAAAATGTGTAAAAACCAGAAAGGCAAGACAGGCCCTGGAGAACAGGGAGCCTTGTTATGCTGATGGGCGGGATGGAAATTGCCAACTGCCTCTCTGGAGGAGTGCATTGTGTTCCCTAAACAAGTAAAGAACAGAGCTACAGAGCCAAGGGCACTTCCAGTCTAGGGAATATACCTTGGGAAAACTGAAAGTCAATAAGACAGAGCCACGCCAAAATTTAGGGCTGCACTGCTTACAAGGACCTCAACTTGGGTACACCTTAAATATCCCAGGAAATATAAAAATGGTTCAAAAAATTGTGGTACTTATGTACGATGGAATATCCCTCAGCCATGAAATCAATGTCATAAGACAAGTAGCAGCAAAATGAGTGGATACAGGTACGATGATTCTAAGTGAAATAAGTCACACAGAAAAAGAAACTTATCATAAGATAGATATCACTTATGGAGATCCTGTAAACATGGCTACACTTGAACAGAGTTAGGAAAGAGAACATTGTCTCATATTTAGAAAACACTCTTATGCCTGCTTAAGGGGGAAGGAGATGTGGGGTGATGCATAAAACGAGAGCTTGATATAAGCACATGTACCGTTCCAAAAACCAACTATGGAATAGACAAGACCTACACCTTCCTCAGTGAAAGGGACTCAAGACCCCATATTTCCCGCAGAGAAATATATCTGAGTAGTAATAATCTTAAAACCTATGTATTGATATGTCTCCGTAAGGGAATCCAGTGTGTCTAGACTGGCATAAGCATGGCAGAGAGAATCAGCTCAAACCCACTATTAAAAGGAATTTCAAAAACAAAACAAAAAAACTGGGAAATTCTTTACAATTCCTTCAGGGTCTCTGATGAAACCTGGAATGACACTATCTACAATGACAGCTGGATGTGGCATAAGGAGGGCCACTTGGGACTGAGAGGATTGGTGAGATTGGTTGAGCAAATGCAGACCCTTTAAAGCACGAATACCTGGCACCCATTCCACGGGTCCCATCTCTCCAGGTTGAAGGGAATATTACTACAGCTATAACATGTACGGGAAACCTAGAGAACGGACACATTGTGAATATGAAAGTTTTCTAAAACTCAACGAATAGCCCCTCTCCTGGTGCTCCGGTTTGACTTTCCATCTGCTTTACTATCTACATCCCAACTTGGAGAGACAGCCCCTTTAACCTCCTGGTTCGCACAGGTTGCCAATTTGGCAGAGGATGAAAGGGAAGAGGGAGAACCAATGAGAGAGTACCTGATAGGCATTTGGACGGGCACATATCACTGTAATTTCCGGGCAACAAGAAGAATTAACCAGAGTCTCAGCCACCCACCGGGAACCAGTATAGGTACTGAACCAAAATTTTGGACTTGCGGTCAGCTCACCAAAAACGAGTTGAAAAATGGAGCTCAGGGGCACAGCAATTCACAAACTGGCCGAGTAATAAAGGACAACTATCGTCCAAAAACCTGTTGAGGGAAGGCAACGAGGCGGACTTGAAAGCGAGGCAGAATAGCAGGAAACAGATTTCAAGAGGTACGTTGGAATCGCCTTTAAAGCACAGGAAGAGGGACACAACTTCGACAATGATGCACTTGGCCAAAAAGGGCGTATGCGTTTTCTCCTGAATATATTCAGGAGAAAATGCATACACCCTTTTTGGCCAAGCAAGCAAGCGGGCAATGCGAATCTGCACTACAAAGAAGTATAACTTCCCACCGGTCAAAAGAGTCATCCACAATATGTGTAAAAACCAGAAAGGCAAGACAGGCCCTGGAGAACAGGGAGCCTTGTTATGCGGATGGGAGGGAGGTAAATTGCCAACTGCCTCTCTGGAGGAGTGCATTGTGTTCCCTAAAACAAGTAAAGAACAGAGCATCAGAGCCAAGGGCACTTCCAGTCTAGGGAATATTCCTTGGGAAAACTGAAAATCAATAAGACAGAGCCACACCAAAATTTAGGGCTGCACTGCTTACAAGGACCTCAACTTGGGTACACCTTAAATATAACAGGAAATATAAAAATGGTTCAAAAAATTGTGGTTCTTACGTACGATGCAATATCCCTCAGCCATGAAATCAATGTCATAAGACCAGTAGCAGCAAAATGGGTGGATTCAGGTACGATGATTCTAAGTGAAATAAGTCACACAGAAAAAGAAACTTATCATAAGATATCACTTATGAAGATCCTGTAAACATGGCTACACTTGAACTGAGTTAGGAAAGAGAACAGTGTCTCACAGTTAGAAAACACTCTTATGCCTGCTTAAGGGGTCAGGAGAGGTGGGGTGATGCATAAAACCAGAGTTTGATATAACCACAGGTACCGTGCCAAAAACCAACTATGGAATAGACAAGACCTACACCTTCCTCAGTGAAAGGGACTCAAAACCCCATATTTCCCGAAGAGGAATATATCTGACTAGTAAGAATCTTAAAACCTATGTATTGATATGTCTCCGTAAGGGAATCAAGTGTGTCTAGACTGGCATAAACATGGCAGCGAGAATCAGCTCAAACCCACTATAAAAAGGAATTTGAAAAACAAAACATAAAACTGGGAAATTCTTTACAATTCCTTCAGGGTCTCTGATGAAACCTGGAATGACACTATCTACAACGACAGCTGGATGTGGCATAAGGCTGGACACTTGGGACTGAGAGGATTGGTGAGATTGGGTGCGCAAATGCAGACCCTTTAAAGCAATAATGCATGGCACCCATTCCATGGGTCCCAACTCTCCAGGTTGAAGGAAATATTAATACAGTTATAACATGTACGGGAAACCTAGAGAACGGACACACAGTGAACACGAAAGGTTTAAAAAACTCAACGAATAGTCCCTCTCCTGGTGCTCCGGTTTGACTTTCCATCTGCTTTACTATCAACCTCCCAACTTAGATATACAGCCCCTTTAACCTCCTGGTTCACAAATGTTTCCAATTTGGCAGAGGATGAAAGGGAAGAGGGAGAACCAATGAGAGAGTAGCTGTTAGACATTTGGATGGGCACATATCACTCTAACTTCCCGGCAGGAAGAAGAATTAACCAAAGTCATAGACACCCACAGGGAACCAGTATAGGTCCTGATCCAAAATTTTGGACTTGCGGTCACCTCACCAAAAACGAGTTAAAAATGGAGCTCAGGGGCACAGCAATTCACAAACTGGCCGAGTAATAAAGGACAACTATCGTCCAAAAATCTGTTGAGTGAAGGCAACGAGGCGGACTAGAAAGTGAGGCAGAATAGCAGGAAACAGATTTCAAGAGGTACATTGGAATCGCCTTTAAAGCACAGGAAGAGGGGCACAACTTCGACAATGATGCATTGGCCAAAAACGGCGTATGCATTTTCTCCTGAATATATTCAGGAGAAACCGCATACGCCCTTTTTGGCCAAGCAAGCAAGCGGGCAATGCAAGTCTGCACTACAAAGAAGTATCACTTCCCACCGGTCAAAAGGGACATCCACAAAATGTGTAAAAACCAGAAAGGCAAGACAGGCCCTGGAGAACAGGGAGCCTTGTTATGCTGATGGGCGGGATGTGAATGGCCAACTGCCTCTCTGGTGGAGTGAATTGTGTTCCCTAAAACAAGTAAAGAACAGAGCTACAGAGCCAAGGGCACTTCCAGTCTAGGGAATATACCTTGGGAAAACTGAAAATCAATAAGACAGAGCCACCCCAAAATTTAGGGCTGCACTGCTTACAAGGACCTCAACTTGGGTACACCTTAAATATCCCAGGAAATATAAAAATGGTTCAAAAAATTGAGGTACTTACGAACGATGGAATATCCCTCAGCCATGAAATCAATGTCATAAGACCAGTAGCAGCAAAATGGGTGGATTCAGGTACGATGATTCTAAGTGAAATAAGTCACACAGAAAAAGAAACTTATCATAAGATATCCCTTATGAAGATCCTGTAAATATGGCTACACTTGAACTGAGTTAGGAAAGAGAATAGTGTCTCACATTTAGAAAACACTCTTATGCCTGCTTAAGGGGGAAGGAGAGGTGGGGTGATGCATAACACCAGAGTTTGATATAAGCACAGGTACCGTTCCAAAAACCAACTATGTATTAGACAAGACCTACACCTTCCTAAGTGAAAGGGACTTAAAACCCCATATTTCCCGCAGAGGAATATATCTGACTAGTAAGAATCTTAAAACCTATGTATTGTTATGTCTCCGTAAGGGAATCAAGTGTGTCTAGACTGGCATAAACATGGCAGTGAGAATCAGCTCAAACCCACTATAAAAAGGAATTTCAAAAACAAAATAAAAAAACTGGGAAATTCTTTACAATTCCTTCAGGGACTCTGATGAAACCTCGAATGACCCTATCTACAACGACAGCTGGATGTGGCATAAGGAGGGACACTTGAGACTGAGACGATTTGTGAGATTGGGTGAGCAAATGCAGACCCTTTAAAGCAATAATGGATGGCACCCATTTCATGGGTCCGAACTCTCCAGGTTGAAGGGAATATTACTACAGCTATAACATGTACGGGAAACCTAGAGAACGGACACACTGTGAATACGAAAGGCTTCTAAAACTCAACGAATAGTTCCTCTCTTGGTGCTCCAGTTTGACTTTCCATCTGCTTTACTATCAACCTCCCAACTTGGAGAGACAGCCCCTTTAACCTCCTGGTTCGCACAGGTTGCCAATTTGGCAGAGGATGAAAGGGAAGAGGGAGAACCAATGAGAGAGTAGCTGTTAGTCATTTGGACGGGCACATTTCACTCTAACTTCCCGGCAGGAAGAAGAATTAACCAAAGTCTCAGCCCCTCACCAGGAACCAGCATAGGTCCTGAACCAAAATTTTGGACTTGCGGTCAGCTCACCAAAAACGAGTTGAAAAATTGAGCTCGGGGCACAGCAATTCACAAACTGGCTGAGTAATAAAGGACAACTATCGTCCCAAAATCTGTTGAGGGAAGGCAACGAGGCGGACTTGAAAGCGAGGCAGAATAGCAGGAAACAGATTTCAAGTGGTACGTTGGATTCGCCTTTAAAGCACAGGAAGAGGGGCACAACTTCGACAATGATGCACTTGGCCAAAAAGGGCGTATGCGTTTTCTCCTGAATATATTCAGGAGAAAACGCATACGCCCTTTTTGGCCAAGCAAGCAAGCGGGCAATGCAAATCTGCACTACAAAGAAGTATCACTTCCCACCGGTCAAAAGGGACATCCACAAAATGTGTAAAAACCAGAAAGGCAAGACAGGCCCTGGAGAACAGGGAGCCTTATTATGCTGATGGGCGGGATGTAAATTGCCAACTGCCTCTCTGGAGGAGTACATTGTGTTCCCTAAAACAAGTAAAGAACAGAGCTACAGAGCCAAGGGCACTTCCAGTCTAGGGAATATACCTTGGGAAAACTGAAAATCAATAAGACAGAGCCACCCCAAAATTTAGGGCTGCACTGCTTACAAGGACCTCAACTTGGGTACACCTTAAATATCCCAGGAAATATAAAAATGGTTCAAAAAATTGTGGTACTTACGTACGATGGAATATCCCTCAGCCATGAAATCAATGTCATAAGACCAGTAGCAGCAAAATGGGTGGATTCAGGTACGATGATTCTAAGTGAAATAAGTCACACAGAAAAAGAAACTTATCATAAGATATCACTTATGAAGTTCCTGTAAACATGGCTACACTTGAACCGAGTTAGGAAAGAGAGCTGTGTCTCACATTTAGTAAACTCCCTTATGCCTTCTTAAGGGGGAAGGAGAGGTGGGGTGATGCATAAAACCAGAGTTTGATATAAGCACAGGTACCGTTCCAAAAACCAACTATGGAATAGACAAGACCTACACCTTCCTCAGTGAAAGGGATTCAAAACCCCATATTTCCCGCAGAGGAATATATCTGACTAGTAAGAATCTTAAAACCTATGTATTGATATGTCTCCGTAAGGGAATCAAGTGTGTCTAGACTTGCATAAACATGGCATCGAGAATCAGCTCAAACCCACTATAAAAAGGAATTGCAAAAACAAAACAAAAAAACTGGGAAATTCTTTGCAATTCCTTCAGGGTCTCTGATGAAACCTGGAATGACCCTATCTACAATGACAGCTGGATGTGGCATAAGGAGGGAAACTTGGGACTCAGAGGATTGGTGAGATTGGGTGAGCAAATGCAGACCCTTTAAAGCAATAATGCATGGCACCCATTCCATGGGTCCCAACACTCCAGGTTGAAGGGAATATTACTACAGCTATAACATGTACGGGAAACCTAGAGAACGGACACACTCTGAATACGAAAGGTTTCTAAAACTCAACGAATAGTCCCTCTCCTGGTGCTCCGGTTTGACTTTCCATCTGCTTTACTATCAACCTCCCAACTTGGAGAGACAGCCCCTTTAACCTCCTGGTTCACACAGGTTTCCAATTTGGCAGAGGATGAAAGGGAAGAGGGAGAACCAATGAGAGAGTAGCTGTTAGGCATTTGGACGGGCTCATATCACTGTAATTTCCCGGCAGGAAGAAGAATTAACCAAAGTCTCAGCCCCCCACCGGGAATCAGCATAGGTCCTGAACCAAAATGTTGGACTTTCGGTCAGCTCACCAAAATCGAGTTGAAAAATGGAGCTCAGGGGCACAGCAATTCACAAACTGGCCGAGTAATAAAGGTCAACTATCGTCCAAAAATCTGTTGAGGGAAGGCAACGTGGCAGACTAGAAAGCGAGGCAGGATAGCAGGAAACAGAATTCAAGAGGTTCGTTGGAATCGCCTTTAAAGCACACAAAAGGGGGACAACTTCGACAATGATGCACTTGGCCAAAAAGGGCGTATGCGTTTTCTCCTGAATATATTCAGGAGAAAACGCATACGCCCTTTTTGGCCAAACAAGCAAGCGGGCAATGCAAATCTGCACTACAAAGAAGTATCACTTCCCACCGGTCAAAAGGGACATCCACAAAATGTGTAAAAACCAGAAAGGCAAGACAGGCCCTGGAGAACAGGGAGCCTTGTTATGCTGATGGGCAGGATGTAAATTGCCAACTGCCTCTCTGGAGGAGTACATTGTGTTCCCTAAAACAAGTAAACAACAGAGCTACAGAGCCAAGGGCACGTCCAGTCTAGGGAATATACCTCGGGAAAACTGAAAATCAATAAGACAGAGCCACCCCAAAATTTATGGCTGCACTGCTTACAAGGACCTCAAATTGGGTACAACTTAAATATCCCAGGAAATATAAAAATGGTTCAAAAAATTGTGGTACGTACGTACGATGGAATATCCCTCAGCCATGAAATCAATGTCATAAGACGAGTAGCAGCGAAATGCGTAGATTCAGGTACGATGATTCTAAGTGAAATAAGTCACAGAGAAAAAGAAACTTATCATAAGATATCACTTATGAAGATCCTGTAAACATGGCTACACTTGAACTGATTTAGGAAAGAGAACAGTGTCTCACATTTAGAAAACACTCTTATGCCTGCTTAAGGGGGAAGGAGAGGTGGGGTGATGCATAAAACCAGAGTTTGATATAAGCACAGGTACCGTTCCAAAAACCAACTATGGAATAGACAAGACCTACACCTTCCTCAGTGAAAGGGACTCAAAACCCCATATTTCCCGCAGAGGAATATATCTGACTAGTAAGAATCTTAAAACCTATGTATTGATATGTCTCCATAAGGGAATCAAGTGTGTCTAGACTGGCATAAACATGGCAGCGAGAATCACCTCAAACCCACTATAAAAAGGAATTTCAAAAACAAAACAAAAAACTGGGAAATTCTTTACAATTCCTTCATGGTCTCTGATGAAACCTGGAATGACCCTATCTACAATGACAGCTGGATGTGGCATAAGGCTGGACACTTGGGACTGAGAGGATTGGTGAGATTGGGTGAGCAAATGCAGACCCTTTAAAGCACAAATGCCTGGCAGAAATTCCATGCGTCCCAACTCTCCAGGTTGAAGGGAATATTACTACAGCTATAACATGTACGGGAAACCTAGAGAACGGACACACTGTGAATACGAAAGGTTTCTAAAACTCAACGAATAGTCCCTCTTCTGGTGCTCCGGTTTGACTTTCCATCTGCTTTACTATCAATCTCCCAACTTGGAGAGACAGCCCCTTTAACCTCCTGGTTGGCACAGGTTTCCAAATTGGCAGAGGATGAAAGGGAAGAGGGAGAATCAATGAGAGAGTAGCTGTTAGGCATTTGGACGGGCACATATCACTCTAACTTCCCAGCAGGAAGAAGAATTAACCAAAGTCTCAGCCCCCCACCGGGAACCAGCATAAGTCCTGAACCAAAATTTTGGACGTACGGTCAGCTCACAAAAAAGGAGTTGAAAAATGGAGCTCAAGGGCACAGCCATTCACAAATTGGCAGAGTAATAAAGGACAAGTATCGTCCACAAATCTGTTGAGGGAAGGCAACGAGGCGGACTTGAAAGCGAGGCAGAATAGCAGGAAACAGATTTCAAGAGGTACGTTGGAATCACCTTTAAAGCACAGGAAGAGGGGCACAACTTCGACAATGATGCACTTGGCCAAAAAGGGCGTATGCGTTTTCTCCTGAATATATACAGGAGAAAATGCATACGCCCTTTTTGGCCAAGCAAGCAAGCGGGCAATGCAAATCTGCACTACAAAGAAGTATCACTTCCCACCAGTCAAAAGGGATATCCACAAAATGTGTAAAAACCAGAAAGGCAAGACAGGCCCTGGAGAACAGGGAGCCTTGATTTGCTGATGGCGGGATGTAAATTGCCAACTGCCTCTCTGGAGCACTGCATTGTGTTCCCTAAAAGAAGTAAACAACAGAGCTACAGAGCCAAGGGCAGTTCCAGTCTAGGGAATATACCTTGGGAAAACTGAAAATCAATAAGACAGAGCCACCCCAAAATTTAGGGCTGCACTGCTTACAAGGACCTCAACTTGGGTACACATTAAATATCCCAGGAAATATAAAAATGGTTCAAAAAATTGTGGTACTTACGTACGATGGAATATCCCTCAGCCATGAAATCAATGTCATAAGACCAGTAGCAGCAAAATGGGTGGATTCAGGTACGATGATTCTAAGTGAAATAACTCACACAGAAAAAGAAACTTATCATAAGATATCACTTATGAAGATCCTGTAAACATGGCTACACTTGAACTGAGTTAGGAAAGGGAACAGAGTCTCACATTTAGAAAACACTCTTATGCCTGCTTAAGGGGGAAGGAGAGGTGGGGTGATGCATAAAACCAGAGTTTGATATAAGCACAGGTACTGTTCCAAAGACCAACTATGGAATAGACAAGACCTACACCTTCCTCAGTGAAAGGGACTCAAAACCCCATATTTCCCGCAGAGGAATATATCTGACTAGTAACAATCTTAAAACCTATGTATTGATATGTCTCCGTAAAGGAATCAGGTGTGTCTAGACTGGCATAAACATGGCAGCGAGAATCAGCTCAAACCCACTATAAAAAGGAATTTCAAAAACAAAACAAAAAAACTGGGAAATTCTTTACAATTCCTTCAGGGTTTCTGATGAAGCCTGGAAGGACCCTATCTACAATGACAGCTGGATGTGGCATAAGGCTGGACACTTGGGACTGAGAGGATTGGTGAGATTGGGTGAGCAAATGCAGACCCTTTAAGGCACAAATGCCTGGCACCCATTCCATGGGTCCCAACTCTCCAGGTTGAAGGGAATATTACTACAGCTATAACATGTACGGGAAACCTAGAGAACGGACAAACTGTGAATACGAAAGGTTTCTAAAGCTCAACGAATTGTCCCTCTCCTGGTGCTCCGGTTTGACTTTCCATCTGGTTTACTATCAACCTCCCAACTTGGAGAGACAGCCCGTTTATCCTCCTGGTTCGCACAGTTTGCCACTTTGGCAGAGGATGAAAGGGAAGAGGGAGAACCAATGAGAGAGTAGCTGTTAGGCATTTCGACGGGCACATATCACTCTAATTTCTCGGCTCGAAGAAGAATTAACCAAAGTCTCAGTCCCCTAACGGGAACCAGCATAGGTCCTGAACCAAGATTTTGGACATGCGGTCAGCTCACAAAAAACGAGTTGTAAAATGGAGCTCAGGGGCACAGCAATGCACAAACTGGCAGAGTAATAAAGGACAACTATCGTCCAAAAATCTGTTCAGAGAAGGCAACGAGGCGGACTTGAAAGCGAGGCAGAATAGCAGGAAACAGATTTCAAGAGGTACGTTGGAATCGTCTTTCAAGCACAGGAAGAGGGGCACAATTTCGACAATGATGCACTTGGCCAAAAAGGGCGTATGCGTTTTCCCCTGAATATATTCAGGAGAAAACGCATACGCCCTTTTTGGCCAAGCAAGCAAGTGGGCAATGCAAATCTGCACTACAAAGAAGTATCACTTCCCACCGGTCAAAACGGACATCCACAAAATGTGTAAAAACCAGAAAGGCAAGACAGGCCCTGGAGAACAGGGTGCCTTGTTATGCTGATGGGTGGGATGTAAATTGCCAACTGCCTCTCTGGAGGAGTGCATTGTGTTCCCTAAAACAAGTAAACAACAGAGATTCAGAGCCAAGGTCACTTCCAGTCTAGGGAATATACCTTTGGAAAACTGAAAATCAATAAGACAGAGCCACCTCATAATTTAGGGCTGCACTGCTTACAAGGACCTCAACTTGGGTACACCTTAAATATCCCAGGAAATATAAACATGGTTCAAAAAATTGTGGTACTTACGTACGATGGGATATCCCTCAGCCAAGAAATCAATGTCGTGAGACCAGTAGCAGCAAAATGGGTGGATTCAGGTTCGATGATTCTAAGTGAAATAAGTCACACAGAAAAAGAAACTTATCATAACATATAACTTATGAAGATCCTGTAAACATGGCTACACTTCAACTGAGTTAGGAAAGTCAGCAGTGTCTCTCATTTAGAAAACACTCTTATGCCTGCTTAAGGGGGAAGGAGAGGTGGGGTGATGCATAAAACCAGAGTTTGATATAAGCACAGGTTCCGTTCCAAAAACCAACTATGGAATAGACAAGACCTACAACTTCCTCAGTGAAAGGGACTCAAAACCCCATATTTCCCACAGAGGAATATATCTGACTAATAAGAATCTTAAAACCTATGTATTGATAGGTCTCCATAAGGGAATCAAGTGTGTCTAGACTGGCATAAACATGGCAGCGAGAATCAGCTGAAACCCACTATAAAAAGCAATTTCAAAAACAAAACAAAAAAACTGGGAAATTATTTACAATTCCTTCAGGGTCTCTGATGAAACCTGGAATGACCCTATCTACAACGACAGTTGGATGTGGCATAAGGAGGGACACTTGGGACCGAGAGGATTGGTGAGATTCGGTGAGCAAATGCAGACCGTTTAAATCACAAATGCGTGGCACCCATTCCATGGGTCCCAACTCTCCAGGTTAAAGGGAATATTACTACAGCTATAACATGTACAGGAAACCTAGAGAACGGACACACTGTGAATACGAAAGATATCTAAAACAAAACGAATAGTCCCTCTCCTGGTGCTCCGGTTTCACTTTCCATCTGCTTTACCATCAACCTCCCAACTTGGAGAGACATCCCCTTTAACATCCTGGTTTGGACAGGTTGCCAATTTGGCAGAGGATGAAAGGGAAGAGGGAGAACCAATGAGAGAGTAGCTGTAAGGCATTTGGACGGGCATATATCACTCTAAATTCCCGGCAGGAAGAAGAATTATCCAAAGTCTCAGCTACCCACCGGGAACCTGTATAGGTCCTGAAGCAAAATTTTGGACTTGCGGTCAGCTCACAAAAAACGAGGTGAAAAATGGAGCTCAGGGGCACAGCAATTCACAAACTGCCCGAGTAATAAAGGAAAACAATCGTCCAAAAATCTGTTGAGTGAGGACAACGAGTCTGACTTGAAAGTGAGGCAACATAGCAGGAAACAGATTTCAAGAGGTACGTTGGAATCACCTTTAAAGCACAGGAAGAGGGGCACAATTTCGACAATGATGCACTTGGCCAAAAAGGGCATATGCGTTTTCTCCTGAATATATTCAGGAGAAAACGCATACGCCCTTTTTGGCCAAGCAAGCAAGCGGGCAATGCAAATCTGCACTACAAAGAAGTGTCACTTCACACCGGTCAAAAGGGACATCCACAAAATGTGTAAAAACCAGAAAGGCAAGACAGGCCCTGGAGAACAGGGACCCTTCTTATGCTGATGGGCGGGATGTAAATTGCCAACTGCCTCTCTGGAGGAGTGCATTGTGTTCCCTAAAACAAGTAAACAACAGAGCTACAGAGCCAAGGGCACTTCCAGTCTAGGGAATATTCCTTGGGAAAACTGAAAATCAATAAGACAGAGCCACCCCAAAATTTAGGGCTGCACTGCTTACAAGGACCTCAACTTGGGTACACCTTAAATATCCCAGGAAATATAAAAATGGTTCAAAAAATTGTGGTACTTACGTACGATAAAATATCCCTCAGCCATGAAATCAATGTCATAAGACCAGTAGCAGCAAAATGGGTGGATTCAGGTACGATGATTCTAAGTGAAATAAGTCACACAGAAAAAGAAACTTATCATAAGATATCACTTATGAAGATCCTGTAAACATGGCTACACTTGAACTGAGTTAGGAAAGAGAACAGTGTCTCACATTTAGAAAACACTCTTATGCTTGCTTAAGGGGGAAGGAGAGGTGGGGTGATGCATAAAACCAGAGTTTGATATAAGCACAGGTACCATTCCAAAAACCAACTATGGAATAGACAACACCTACACCTTCCTCAGTGAAAGGGACTCAAAACACCATATTTCCTGCAGAGGAATATAGCTGACTAGTAACAATCTTAAAACCTATGTATTGATATGTCTCCGTAAGGGAATCAAGAGTGTCTAGACAGGCATAAACATGGCAGCGAGAATCAGCTCAAACCCACTATAAAAAGGAATTTCAAAAACAAAACAAAAGAACTGGAAAATTGTTTACAATTCCTTCAGGGTCTCTGATGAAACCTGGAATGTCCCTATCTACAATGACAGCTGGATGTGGCATAAGGCTGGACACTTGGGACTGAGAGGATTGGTGAGATTGGGTGAGCAAATGCAGACCCTTTAAAGCACAAATGCCTGGCACCCATTCCATTGGTCCCAACTCTCCAGGTTGAAGGGAATATTACTACAGCTATAACATGTACGGGAAACCTAGAAAATGGACCCACTGTGAATAAGAAAGGTTTCTAAAACTCAACGAATAGTCCCTCTCCTGGTGCTAAGGTTTGACTTTCCATCTGCTTTACTATCAATCTCCCAACTTGGAGAGACAGCCCCTTTAACCACCTGGTTCGCACAGGTTTCCAATTTGGCAGAGGATGAAAGAGAAGAGGGAGAACCAATGAGAGAGTAGCTGTTAGGCATTTGGCCGGACACATATCACACAAATTTCCAAGCAGGAAGAAGAATTAACCAAAGTCTCAGCCCCCCACCGGGAACCAGCATAGGTCCTGAACCAAATTTTGGACTTGCGGTCAGCTCACAAAAAACGAGTTTAAAAATGGAGCTCAGGGGCACAGCAATTCACAAACTGGCCGAGTAATAATGGACAACTATCGTCCAAAAATCTGTAAAGGGAAAGCAACGAGGCGGACTTGAAAGCGAGGCAGTATAGCAGGAAACAGATTTGAAGAGGTAAGTTGGAATCGCCTTTAAAGCACAGGAAGAGGGGCACAACTTCGACAATGATGCACTTGGCCAAAAAGGGCGTATGCGATTTCTCCTGTATATATTCCAGAGAAAACGCATACACCCTTTTTGGCCAAGCAAGCAAGCGGGCAATGCAAATCTGCACTACAAAGAAGTATCACTTCCCACTGGTCAAAAGGGACATCCACAAAATGTGTAAAAACCAGAAAGGCAAGACAGGCCCTGGAGAACAGGGAGCCTTGTTATGCTGATGGGAGGGATGTAAATTGCCAACCTCCTCTCTGGAGGAGTGCATTGTGTTCCCTAAAACAAGTAAACAACAGAGCTACAGAGCCAAGGACACTTCCAGTCTAGGGAATATACCTTGGGAAAACTGAAAATCAATAAGACAAAGCCACCCCAATATTTAGGGCTGCACTGCTTACAAGGACCTCAACTTGGGTACACCTTAAATATCACAGGAAATATAAAAATGGTTCAAAAAATTGCGGTACTTACGTACGATGGGATATCCCTCAGCCACGAAATCAATGCCATGAGACCAGTAGCAGCAAAATGGGTGGATTCAGGTACGATGATTTTAAGTGAAATAAGTCACAGAGAAAAAGAAACTTATCATAAGAAACACTTATGAAGATCCTGTAAACATGGCTACACTTGAACTGAGTTAGGAAAGTGAACAGTGTCTCTCATTTAGAAATCACTCTTAACCGTGCTAAAGGGGGAAGGAGAGGTGGGGTGATGCGTAAAACCAGAGTTTGATATAAGCACAGGTACTGTTCCAAAAACCAACTATGGAATAGACAAGACCTACACCTTCCTCAGTGAAAGGGACTCAAAACCCCATATTTGCCGCAGAGGAATATATCTGACTAGTAAGAATCTTAAAACCTATGTATTGATATGTCTCCGTAAGGGAATCAAGTGTGTCTAGACTGGCTGAAACATGGCAGCGAGAATCAGCTCAAACCCACTATAAAAAGGAATTTCAAAAACAAAACAAAAAAACTGGAAATTCTTTACAATCCCTTCAGGGTCTCTGATGAAACCTGGAAAGACCCTATCTACAACGACAGCTGGATGTGGCATAAGGCTGGACACTTGGGACTGAGAGGATTGGTGAGATTGGGTGAACAAATGCAGACCTTTTAAAGGAATAATGCATGGCACCCATTCCATGGGTCCCAACTCTCCAGGTTGAAGGGAATATTACTACAGTTATAACATGTACGGGAAACCTAGAGAACGGAGACACTGTGAATACGAAAGGTTTCTAAAACTCAACGTATAGTCCCTCTCCTGGTGCTCCTGTTTGACTTTCCATCTGCTTTACTATCAACCTCCCAACTTGGAGAGACAGACCCTTTAACCTCCTGGTTCGCACAGGTTGCCAATTTGGCAGAGGATGAAAGGGAAGAGGGAGAACCAATGAGAGAGTAGCTGTTAGGCATTTGGACGCACACATATCACTGTTATTTCCCGGCAGGAAGAAGAATTAACCAAAGTCTCAGCCACCCACCGGGAACCAGTATAGGTCCTGAACCAAAATTTTGGACTTGCGGTCAGCTCACCTAAAACGAGTTGAAAAATGGAGATCAGGGGCACAGCAATTCACAAACTGGCCGAGTAATAAAGGACAACTATCGTCCAAAAATCTGTTGAGGGAAGGCATCGAGGCGGACTTGAAATCGAGGCAGAAAAGGAGGAAACAGATTTCAAGAGGTACGTTGGAATCGCCTTTAAAGCACAGGAAGAGGGGCACAACTTCGACAATGATGCACTTGGCCAAATGGGGCGTATGCGTTTTCTCCTGAATATATTCAGGAGAAAACACATACTCCCCTTTTGGCCAAGCAAGGAAGCGGGCAATGCAAATCTGCACTACAAAGAAGTATCACTTCCCACCGGTCAAAAGGGACATCCACAAAATGTGTAAAAACCGGAAAGGCAAGACAGGCCCTGGAGAACAGGGAGCCTTGTTATGCTGATGGGCGGGATGTAAATTGCCAACTGCCTCTCTGGAGGAGTGCATTGTGTTCCCTAAAACAAGTAAACAACAGAGCTACAGAGCCAAGGGCACTTCCAGTCTAGGGAATATACCTTGGGAAAACTGAAAATCAAAAAGACACAGCCACCCCAAAATTTAGGGCTGCACTGCTTACAAGGACCTCAACTTGGGTACACCATAAATATCCCAGGAAATATAAAAATGGTTCAAAAAATTGTGGTACTTACGTACGATGGAATATCCCTCAGCCATGAAATCAATGTCATAAGACCAGTAGCAGCAAAATGGGTGGATTCAGGTACGATGATTCTAAGTGAAATAAGTCACACAGAAAAAGAAACTTATCATAAGATATCACTTATGAAGATCCTGTAAACATGGCTACACTTGAACTGAGTTAGGAAAGAGATCAGTGTCTCACATTTAGAAAACACTCTTATGCCTGCTTAAGGGGGAAGGAGAGGTGGGGTGATGCATAAAACCAGAGTTTGATATAAGCACAGGTACCGTTCCAAAAACCAACTATGGAATAGACAAGACCTACACCTTCCTCAGTGAAAGGGACTCAAAACCCCATATTTCCCGCAGAGGAATATATCTGACTAGTAAGAATCTTAAAACTTATGTATTGATATGTCTCCGTAAGGGAATCAAGAGTGTCTAGACTGGCTGAAACATGGCAGCGAGAATCAGCTCAAACCCACTATAAAAAGGAATTTCGAAAACAAAGCAAAAAAACTGGGAAATTCTTTACAATTACTTCAGGGTCAATGATGAAACCTGGAATGACCCTATCTACAAAGACAGCTGGATATGGCAAAAGGCTGGACACTTGGGACTGAGGGGATTGGTGAGATTGGGTGAGCAAATGCAGACCCTTTAAAGCAATAATGCATGGCACACATTCCATGGGTCCCAACTCTCCAGGTTGGAGGGAATATTACTACAGCTATAACATGTACGGGAAACCTAGAGAACGGACACACTGTGAATACGAAAGGTTTCTAAAACTCAACGAATAGTCCCTCTCCTGGTGCTCCGGTTTTGACTTTCCATCTGCTTTACTATCAACCTCCCAACTTGGAGAGACAGACCTTTTTACCTCCTGGTTCACACAGGTGGCCAATTTGGCAGAGGATGAAAGGGAAGAGGGAGAACCAAAGAGAGAGTAGCTGTTAGGCATTTGGACGGGCACATATCACTGTAATTTCCCGGCAGGAAGAAGAATTAACCAAAGTCTCAGCCATCCACCGGGAACCAGTATAGGTCCTGAACCAAAATTTTGGACTTGCGGTCAGCTCACCTAAATCGAATTGAAAAATGGAGCTCAGGGGCACAGCAATTCACAAACTGGCCGAGTAATAAAGGACAACTATCGTCCAAAAATCTGTTGAGGGAAGGCAACGAGGCGGACTTGAAAGCGAGGCAGAATAGCAGGAAACAGATTTCAAGAGGTACGTTGGAATTGCCTTTAAAGCACAGGAAGAGGGGCAAAACTTCGACAATGATGCACTTGGTCAAAAAGGGCGTATGAGTTTTCTCCTGAATATATTCAGGAGAAAACGCATACGCCCTTTTTGGCCAAGCAAGCAAGCGGGCAATGCAAATCTGCACTACAAAGAAGTATCACTTCCAACCGGTCAAAAGGGACATCCACAAAATGTGTAAAAACCGGAAAGGCAAGACAGGCCTTGGAGAACAGGGAGCCTTGTTATACTGATGGGCGGGATGTAAATTGCCAACTGCCTCTCTGGAGGAGTGCATTGTGTTCCCTAAAACAGGTAAACAACAGAGCTACAGAGCCAAGGGCACTTCCAGTCTAGGGTATATACCTAGGGAAAACTGAAAATCAAAAAGACACAGCCACCCCAAAATTTAGGGCTTCACTGCTTACCAGGACCTCAACTTGGGTACACCTTAAATATCCCAGGAAATATAAAAATGGTTCAAAAAATTGTGGTACTTATGTACGATGGAATATCCCTCAGCCATGAAATCAATGTCATAAGACCAGTAGCAGCAAAATGGGTGGATTCAGGTACGATGATTCTAAGTGAAATAAGTCACAAAGAAAAAGAAACTTATCATAAGATATCACTTATGAAGATCCTGTAAACATGGCTACACTTGAACTGAGTTAGGAAAGAGAACAGTGTCTCACATTTAGAAAACACTCTTATGCCTGCTTAAGGAGGAATGAGAGGTGGGGTGATGCATAAAACCAGAGTTTGATATAAGCACAGGTACCATTCCAAAAACCAACTATGGAATAGACAAGACCTACACCTTCCTCAGTGAAAGGGACTCAAAACCCCATATTTCCCGCAGAGGAATATATCTGCCTAGTAAGAATCTTAAAACCTATGTATTGATATGTCTCCGTAAGGGAATCAAGTGTGTCTAGACTGGCATAAACATGGCAGTGAGAATTAGCTCAAACCCACTATAAAAAGGAATTTCAAAAATAAAACAAAACAACTGGGAAATTCTTTACAATTCCTTCAGGGTCTCTGATGAAACCTGGAATGACCCTATCTACAACGACAGCTGGATGTGGCATAAGGCTGGACACTTGGGACTGAGAGGATTGGTGAGATTGAGTGAGCAAATGCAGACCCTTTAAAGCAATAATGCATGGCACCCATTCCATGGGTCCCAACTCTCCAGGTTGAAGGGAATATTACTACAGCTATAACATGTACGGGAAACCTAGAGAACGGACACACAGTGAATACGAAAGGTTTCTAAAACTCAACGAATAGTCCCTCTCCTGGTGCTCCGCTTTGACTTTCCATCTGCTTTACTCTCAACCTCCCAAGTTGGAGAGACAGCTCCTTTAACCTCCTGGTTCACACAGGTTGCCAATTTGGCAGAGGATGAAAGGGAATAGGGAGATCCAATGAGAGAGTAGCTGTTAGGTATTTGGACGGGCACATATCACTGTAATTTCCCGGCAGGAAGAAGAATTAACCAAAGTCTCAGCCACCCACCGGGAACCAGTATAGGTCCTGAACCAAAACTTTGGACCTGCGGTCAGCTCACCAAAAACGAGTTGAAAAATGGAGCTCAGGGTCACAGCAATTCACAAACTGGCAGAGTAATAAAGGACAACTATCGTCCAAAAATCTGTTGAGGGAAGGCAACGAGGCGGAATTGAAAGTGAGGCAGAATAGCAGGAAACAGATTTCAAGAGGTACGTTGGAATCACCTTTAAAGCACAGGAAGAGGGGCACAACTTCGACAATGATGCACTTGGCCAAAAAGTGCGTATGCGTTTTCTCCTGAATATATTCAGGAGAAAACGCATACACCCTTTTTGGCCAAGCAAGGAAGCGGGCAATGCAAATCTGCACTACAAAGAAGTATCACTTCCCACCGGTCAAAAGGGACATCCACAAAATGTGTAAAAACCAGAAAGGCAAGACAGGCCCTGGAGAACAGGGAGCCTTGTTATGCTGATGGGCGGGATGTAAATTGCCAACTGCCTCTCTGGAGGAGTACATTGTGTTCCCTAAAACAAGTAAAGAACAGAGCTACAGAGCCAAGGGCACTTCCAGTCTAGGGAATATACTTTGGGAAAACTGAAAATCCATAAGACAGAGCCACCCCAAAATTTAGGGCTGCACTGCTTACAAGGACCTCAACTTGGGTACACATTAAATATCCCAGGAAATATAAAAATGGTTCAAAACATTGTGGTACTTACGTACGATGGAATATCCCTCAGCCATGAAATCAATGTCATAAGACCAGTAGCAGCAAAATGGGTGGATTCAGGTACGATGATTCTAAGTGAAATAAGTCACAGAGAAAAAGAAACTTATCATAAGATATGACTTATGAAGATCCTGTAAACATGGCTACACTTGAACTGAGTTAGGAAAGAGAACAGTGTCTCACATTTAGAAAACACACTTATGCCTGCTTAAGGAGGAAGGAGAGGTGGGGTGATGCATAAAACCAGAGTTTGATATAAGCACAGGTACCGTTCCAAAAACCAACTATGGAATAGACAAGACCTACACCTTCCTCAGTGAAAGGGACTCAAAACCCCATATTTCCCGCAGAGGAATATATCTGACTAGTAAGAATCTTAAAACCTATGTATTGATATGTATCCGTAAGGGAATCAAGTGTGTCTAGACTGGCATAAACATGGCAGCGAGAATCAGCTCAAACCCACTATAAAAAGGAATTTCAAAAACAAAACAAAAAAACTGGGAAATTCTTTACAATTCCTTCAGGGTCTCTGATGAAACCTGGAATGACCCTATCTACCATGACAGCTGGATGTGGCATAAGGCTGGACACTTGGGACTGAGAGGATTGGTGAGATTGGGTGCACAAATGCAGACACTTTAAAGCAGTAATGCAAGGCACCCATTCCATGGGTCCCAACTCTCCAGGTTGAAGGGAATATTACTACAGTTATAACATGTACGGGAAACCTAGAGAACGGACACACTGTGAATACGAAAGGTTTCTAAAACTCAACGAATAGTCTCTCTCCTGGTGCTCCGGTTTGACTTTCCATCTGCTTTACTATCAACCTCCCAACTTGGAGAGACAGCCCCTTTAACCTCCTGGTTCGCACAGGTTGCCAATTTGGCAGAGGATGAAAGGGAAGAGGGAGAACCAATGAGAGAGTAGCTGTTAGGCATTTGGACGGGCACATATCACTGTAATTTCCCGGCAGGAAGAAGAATTAACCAAAGTCTCAGCCCCCCACCGGGAACCAGTATAGTTCCTGAACCAAAATTTTGGACTTGCGGTCAGCTCACCTAAAACGAGTTGAAAAATGGAGCTCAGGGGCACAGCAATTCACAAACTGGCCGAGTAATAAAGGACAACTATCGTCCAAAAATCTGTTGAGGGAAGGCAACGAGGCAGACTTGAAAGCGAGGCAGAATAGCAGGAAACAGATTTCAAGAGGTACGTTGGAATTGCCTTTAAAGCACAGAAAGAGGGGCACAACTTCGACAATGATGCACTTGGCCAAAAAGGGCATATGAGTTTTCTCCTTAATATATTCAGGAGAAAACGCATACGCCCTTTTTGGCCAAGCAAGCAAGCGGGCAATGCAAATCTGCACTACAAAGAAGTATCACTTCCCACCGGTCAAAAGTGACATCCACAAAATGTGTAAAAACCAGAAAGGCAAGACAGGCCCTGGAGAACAGGGAGCCTTGTTATGCTGAAGGGCGGGATGTAAATTGCCAACTGCCTCTCTGGAGGAGTACATTGTGTTCCCTAAAACAAGTAAAGAACAGAGCTACAGAGCCAAGGGCACTTCCAGTCTAGGGAATATACTTTGGGAAAACTGAAAATCAATAAGACAGAGCCACCGCAAAATTTAGGGCTGCACTGCTTACAAGGACCTCAACTTGGGTACACGTTAAATATCCCAAGAAATATAAAAATGGTTCAAAAAATTGTGGTACTTACGTACGATGGAATATCCCTCAGCCATGAAATCAATGTCATAAGAACAGTAGCAGCAAAATGGGTGGATTCAGGTACGATGATTCTAAGTGAAATAAGTCACACAGAAAAAGAAACTTATCATAAGATATCACTTATAAAGATCCTGTAAACATGGCTACACTTGAACTGAGTTAGGAAAGAGAACAGTGTCTCACATTTAGAAAACACTCTTATGCCTGCTTAAGGGGAAAGGAGAGGTGAGGTGATGCATAAAACCAGAGTTTGATATAAGCACAGGTACCGTTCCAAAAACCAACTATGGAATAGACAAGACCTACACCTTCCTCAGTGAAAGGGACTCAAATCACCATATTTCCCGCAGAGGAATATATCTGAATAGTAAGAATCTTAAAACCTATGTATTGATATGTCTCCGTAAGGGAATCAAGTGTGTCTAGACAGGCATAAACATGTCAGCGAGAATCAGCTCAAACCCACTATAAAAAGGAATTTCAAAAACAAAACAAAAAAACTGGGAAATTCTTTACAATTCCTTCAGTGTCAATGATGAAACCTGGAATGACCCTATCTACAACGACAGCTGGATGTGGCATATGGCTGGACACTTCGGACTGAGGGGATTGGTGAGATTGGGTGAGCAAATGCAGACCCTTTAAAGCAATAATGCATGGCACCCATTCCATGGGTCCCAACTCTCCAGGTTGAAGGGAATATTACTACAGTTATAACATGTACGGGAAACCTAGAGAACGGACACACTGTGAATACGAAAGGTTTCTAAAACTCAACGAATAGTCCCTCTCCTGGTGCTAAGGTTTGACTTTCCATCTGCTTTACTATCAACCTCCCAACTTGGAGAGACAGCCCCTTTAACCTCCTGGTTCGCACAGGTTGCCAATTTGGCAGAGGATGAAAGGGAAGAGGGAGAACCAATGAGAGAGTACCTGATAGGCATTTGGACGGGCACATATCACTGTAATTTCCCGGCAGGAAGAAGAATTAACCAAAGTCTCAGCCCCCCACCGGGAACCAGTATAGGTCCTGAACCAAAATTTTGGACTTGCGGTCAGCTCACCAAAAACGAGTTGAAAAATGGAGCTCAGGGGCACAGCAATTCAAAAACTGGCCCAGTAATAAAGGACAACTATCGTCCAAAAATCTGTTGAGGGAAGGCAACGAGGCAGACTTGAAAGCGAGGCAGAATAGCAGGAAACAGATTTCAAGAGGTACGTTGGAATCGCCTTTAAAGCACAGGAAGAGGGGCACAACTTCGACAATGATGCACTTGGCCAAAAAGGGCGTATGCGTTTTCTCCTGAATATATTCAGGAGAAAACGCATACGCCCTTTTTGGCCAAGCAAGCAAGCGGGCAATGCAAATCTGCACTACAAAGAAGTATCACTTCCCACCGGTCAAAAGGGACATCCACAAAATGTGTAAAAACCAGAAAGGCAAGACAGGCCCTGGAGAACAGGGAGCCTTGTTATGCTGATGGGCGGGATGTAAATTGCCAACTGCCTCTCTGGAGGAGTGCATTGTGTTCCCTAAAACAAGTAAACAACAGAGCTACAGAGCCAAGGGCACTTCCAGTCTAGGGAATATACCTTGGGAAAACTGAAGATCAATAAGACAGAGCCACCCAAAATTTAGGGCGGCACTGCTTACAAGGACCTCAACTTGGGTACACCTTAAATATCCCAGGAAATATAAAAATGGTTCAAAAAATTGTGGTACTTACGTACGATGGAATATCCCTCAGCCATGAAATCAATGTCATAAGACCAGTAGCAGCAAAATGGGTGGATTCAGGTACGATGATTCTAAGTGAAATAAGTCACACAGAAAAAGAAACTTATCATAAGATATCACTTATGAAGATCCTGAAAACATGGCTACACTTGAACTGAGTAAGGAAAGAGAACAGTGTTTCACATTTAGAAAACACTCTTATGCCTGCTTAAGGGGGAAGGAGAGGTGGGGTGATGCATAAAACCAGAGTTTGATATAAGCACAGGTACCGTTCCAAAAACCAACTATGGAATAGGCAAGACCTACACCTTCCTCAGTGAAAGGGACTCAAAACCCCATATTTCCCGCAGAGGAATATATCTGACTAGTAAGAATCTTAAAACCTATGTATTGATATGTCTCCGTAAGGGAATCAAGTGTGTCTAGAGTGGCATAAACATGGCAGCGAGAATCAGCTCAAACCCACTATAAAAAGGAATTTCAAAAACAAAACAAAAAAACTGGGAAATTCTTTACAATTCCTTCAGAGTCTCTGATGAAACCTGGAATGACCCTATCTACAACGACAGCTGGATGTGGCATAAGGCGGGACACTTGGGACTCAGAGGATTGGTGAGATTGGGTGAACAAATGCAGAACCTTTAAAGCATTAATGCATGGCACCCATTCCATGGGTCCCAACTCTCCAGGTTGAAGGGAATATTACTACAGTTATAACATGAACGGGAAACCTAGAGAATGGACACACTGTGAATACGAAAGTTTTCTAAACTCAACGAATAGTCCCTCTCCTGGTGCTCCGGTTTGACTTTCCACCTGCTTTACTATCAACCTCCCAAATTGGAGAGACAGCCCCTTTAACCTCCTGGTTCGCCCAGGTTGCCAATTTGGGAGAGGATGAAAGGCAAGAGGGAGAACCAATGAGAGAGTAGCTGTTAGGCATTTGGACGGGCACATATCACTCTAATTTCCCAGCAGGAAGAAGAATTAACCAAAGTCTCAGCCCCCCAGCGGGAACCAGCATAGGTCCTGAACCAAAATTTTGGACATGCAGTCAGCTCACCAAAAACGAGTTGAAAAATGGAGCTCAGGGGTATAGCAATTCACAAACTGGCCTATTAATAAAGGACAACTATCGTCCAAAAATCTGTTGAGGGAAGGCAACGAGGCGGACTTGAAAGCGAGGCAGAATAGCAGGAAACAGATTTCAAGAGGTACGTTGGAATCGCCTTTAAAGCACAGGAAGAGGGGCACAACTTCGACAATGATGCACTTGGCCAAAAAGGGCGTATGCGTTTTCTCCTGAATATATTCAGGAGAAAACGCATACGCCCTTTCTGGCCAAGCAAGCAAGCGGGCAATGCAAATCTGCACTACAAAGAAGTATCACTTCCCACCGGTCAAAAGGGACATCCACAAAATGTGTAAAAACCAGAAAGGCAAGACAGGCCCTGGAGAACAGGGAGCCTTGTTATGTTGATGGGCGGGATGTAAATTGCCAACTGCCTCTCTGGAGGAGTACATTGTGTTCCCTAAAACAAGTAAACAACAGAGCTACAGAGCCAAGGGCACTTCCAGTCTAGGGAATATACCTTGGGAAAACTGAAAATCAATAAGACAGAGCCACCCCAAAATTTAGGGCTGCACTGCTTACAAGGACCTCAACTTGGGTACACCTTAAATATCCCAGGAAATATAAAAATGGTTCAAAAAATTGTGGTACTTACGTACGATGGAATATCCCTCAGCCATGGAATCAATGTCATAAGAACAGTAGCAGCAAAATGGGTGGATTCAGGTACGATGATTCTAAGTGAAATAAGTCACACAGAAAAAGAAACTTATCATAAGATATCACTTATGAAGATCCTGTAAACATGGCTACACTTGAACTGAGTTAGGAAAGAGAACAGTGTTTCACATGTAGAAAACATTCTTATGCCTGCTTAAGGGGGAAGGAGAGGTGGGGTGATGCATAAAACCAGAGTTTGATATAAGCACAGGTACCTTTCCAAAAACCAACTATGGAATAGACAAGACCTACAACTTCCTCAGTGAAAGGGACTCAAAACCCCATATTTCCCGCAGAGGAATATATCTGACTAGTAAGTATCTTAAAACCTATGTATTGATATGTCTCCGTAAGGGAATCAAGTGTGTCTAGACTGGCATAAACATGGCAGCGAGAATCAGCTCAAACCCTCTATAAAAAGGAATTTCAAAAACAAAACAAAAAAACTGGGAAATTCTTTACAATTACTTCAGGGTCTCTGATGAAACCCAGAATGACCCTATCTACAACGACAGCTGGATGTGGCATAAGGCTGGACACTTGGGACTGAGAGGATTGGTGAGATTGTGTGAACAAATGCAGACCATTTAAAGCAATAGTGCATGGCACACATTCCATGGGTCCCAGTTCTCCAGGTTGAATGGAATATTACTACAGTTATAACATGTACGGGAAACCTAGAGAACGGACACACTGTGAATACGAAAGGTTTCTAAAACTCAACGAATAGTCCCTCTCCTGGTGCTCCGGTTTGACTTTCCATCTGCTTTACTATCAACCTCCCAACTTGGAGAGACAGCCCCTTTAACCTCCTGGTTCGCACAGGTTGCCAATTTGGCAGAGGATGAAAGGGAAGAGGGAGAACCAATGAGAGAGTAGCTGTTAGGCATTTGGACAGGCACATATCACTGTAATTTCCCGGCAGGAAGAAGAATTACCCAAAGTCTCAGGCCCCCACCGGGAACCAGTATAGGTCCTGAACCAAAATTTTGGACTTGCGGTCAGCTCACATAAAACGAGTTGAAAAATGGAGCTCAGGGGCACAGCAATTCACAAACTGGCCGAGTAATAAAGGACAAGTATCGTCCAAAAATCTGTTGAGGGAAGGCAACGAGGCGGACTTGAAAGCGAGGAAGAATAGCAGGAAACAGATTTCAAGAGGTACGTTGGATTCGCCTTTAAAGCACAGGAAGATGGGCACAACTTCGACAATGATGCACTTGGCCAAAAAGGGCATAAGAGTTTTCTCCTGAATATATTCAGGAGAAAACGCATACGCCCTTTTTGGCCAAGCAAGCAAGCAGGCAATGCAAATCGGCACTACAAAGAAGTATCACTTCCCACCGGTCAAAAGGGACATCCACAAAATGTGTAAAAACCAGAAAGGCAAGACAGGCCCTGGAGAACAGGGAGCCTTGTTATGCTGATGGGCGGGATGTAAATTGCCAACTGCCTCTCTGGAGGAGTGCATTGTGTTCCCTAAAACAAGTAAACAACAGAGCTACAGAGCCAAGGGCACTTCCAGTCTAGGGAATATACCTTGGGAAAACTGAAAATCAAAAAGGCACAGCCACCCCAAAATTTAGGGCTGCACTGCTTACAAGGACCTCAACTTGGGTACACCTTAAATATCCCAGGAAATATAAAAATGGTTCAAAAAATTGTGGTACTTACGTACGATGGAATATCCCTCAGCCATGAAATCAATGTCATAAGAACAGTAGCAGCAAAATGGGTGGATTCAGCTACGATGATTCTAAGTGAAATAAGTCACAGAGAAAAAGAAACTTATCATAAGATATCACTTATGAAGATCCTGTAAACATGGCTACACTTGAACTGAGTTAGGAAAGAGAACAGTGTCTCACATTTAGAAAACACTCTTATGCCTGCTTAAGGGGGAAGGAGAGGTGGGGTGATGCATAAAACCAGAGTTTGATATAAGCACAGGTACCGTTCCAAAAACCAACTATGGAATAGACAAGACCTACACCTTCCTCAGTGAAAGGGACTCAAAACCCCATATTTCCCGCAGAGGAATATATCTGACTAGTAAGAATCTTAAAACCTATGTATTGATATGTCTCCGTAAGGGAATCAAGTGTGTCTAGACTGGCATAAATATGGCAGCGAGAATCAGCTCAAACCCACTATAAAAAGGAATTTCAAAAATAAAACAAAAAAACTGGGAAATTCTTTACAATTCCTTTAGGGTCTCTGATGAAACCTGAAATGACCCTATCTACAATGACAGCTGGATGTGGCATAAGGCTGGACACTTGGGAATGAGAGGATTGGTGAGATTGGGTGAGCAAATGCAGACCCTTTAAAGCAATAATGCATGGCACACATTCCATGGGTCCCAACTCTCCAGGTTGAAGGGAATATTACTACAGATATAACATGTACGGGAATCCTAGAGAACGGACACACTGTGAATACGAAAGGTTTCTAAAACTCAACGAATAGTCCCTCTCCTGGTGCTCCGGTTTGACTTTCCATCTGCTTTATTATCAACCTCCCAACTTGGAGAGACAGCCCCTTTAACCTCCTGGTTCGCACAGGTTGCCAATTTGGCAGAGGATGAAAGGGAAGAGGGAGAACCAATGAGAGAGTAGCTGTTAGGCATTTGGACGGGCACATATCACTGTAATTTCCCGGCAGGAAGAAGAATTAACCAAAGTCTCAACCACCCACCGGGAATCAGTATAGATCCTGAACCAAAATTTTGGACTTGCGGTCAGCTCACCAAAAACGAGTTGAAAAATGGAGCTCAGGGGCACAGCAATTCACAAACTGGCCGAGTAATAAAGGACAACTATCGTCCCAAAATCTGTTGAGGGAAGGCAACGAGGCGGACTTGAAAGCGAGGCAGAATAGCAGGAAACAGATTTCAAGAGGTACGTTGGAATCGCCTTTAAAGCACAGGAAGAGGGGCACAACTTCGACAATGATGCACTTGGCCAAAAAGGGCGTATGCGTTTTCTCCTGAATATATTCAGGAGAAAACGCATACGCCCTTTTTGGCCAAGCAAGCAAGCGGGCAATGCAAATCTGCACTACAAAGAAGTATCACTTCCCACCGGTCAAAAGTGACATCCACAAAATGTGTAAAAACCAGAAAGGCAAGACAGGCCCTGGAGAACAGGGAGCCTTGTTATGCTGATGGGCGGGATGTAAATTGCCAACTGCCTCTCTGGAGGAGTGCATTGTGTTCCCTAAAACAAGTAAACAACAGAGCTACAGAGCCAAGGGCACATCCAGTCTACGGAATATACCTTGGGAAAACTGAAAATCAAAAAGACACAGCCACCCCAAAATTTAGGGCTGCACTGCTTACAAGGACCTCAACTTGGGTACACCTTAAATATCCCATGAAATATAAAAATGCTTCAAAAAATGGTGGTACTTATGTACGATGGAATATCCCTCAGCCATGAAATCAATGCCATAAGACCAGTAGCAGCAAAATGGGTGGATTCAGGTACGATGAGTCTAAGTGAAATAAGTCACACAGAAAAAGAAACTTATCATAAGATATCACTTATGAAGATCCTGTAAACATGGCTACACTTGAACTGAGTTAGGAAAGAGAACAGTGTCTCACATTTAGAAAACACTCTTATGCCTGCTTAAGGGGGAAGGAGAGGTGAGGTGATGCATAAAACCAGAGTTTGATATAAGCACAGGTACCGTTCCAAAAACCAACTATAGATTAGACAAGACCTTCACCTTCCTCAGTGAAAGGGACTCAAAACACCATATTTCCCGCAGAGGAATATATCTGACTAGTAAGAATCTTAAAACCTATGTATTGATATGTCTCCGTAAGGGAATCAAGTGTGTCTAGACTGGCATAAACATGGCAGCGAGAATCAGCTCAAACCAACTATAAAAAGGAATTTCAAAACCAAAACAAAACAACTGGGAAATTCTTTACATTTCCTTCAGGGTCTCTGATGACACCTGGAATGACCCTATCTACAATGACAGCTGGATGTGGCATAAGGCTGGACACTTGGGACTGAGAGGATTGGTGAGATAGGGTGAGCAAATGCAGACCCTTTAAAGCCATAATGCATGGCACACATTCCATGGGTCCCAACTCTCCAGGTTGAAGGGAATATTACTACAGCTATAACATTTACGGGAAACCTAGAGAACGGACACACTGTGAATACGAAAGGTTTCTAAAACTCAACGAATAGTCCCTCTCCTGGTGCTCCGGGTTGACTTTCCATCTGCTTTACTATCAACCTCCCAACTTGGAGAGACAGCCCCTTTAACCTCCTGGTTCACACAGGTTGCCAATTTGGCAGAGGATTAAAGGGAAGAGGGAGAACCAATGAGAGAGTACCTGATAGGCATTTGGACGGGCACATATCACTGTAATTTCCCGGCAGGAAGAAGAATTAACCAATGTCTCAGCCACCTACCGGGAACCAGTATAGGTCCTGACCCAAAATTTTGGATTGCGGTCAGCTCACCAAAAACGAGTTGAAAAATGGAGCTCAGGGGCACAGCAATTCAAAAACTGGCCCAGTAATAAAAGACAACTATCGTCCAAAAATCTGATGAGGGAAGGCAACGAGACGGACTTGAAAGTGAGGCAGAATAGCAGGAAACAGATTTCAAGAGGTACGTTGGAATTGCCTTTAAAGCACAGGAAGAGGGGCACAACTTCGACAATGATGCACTTGGCCAAAAAGGGCGTATGCGTTTTCTCCTGAATATATTCAGGAGAAAACGCATACGCCCTTTTTGGCCAAACAAGCAAGCGGGCAATGCAAATCTGCATTACAAAGAAGTATCACTACCCACCAGTCAAAAGGGACATCCACAAAATGTGTAAAAACCAGAAAGGCAAGACAGGCCCTGGAGAACAGGGAGCCTTGTTATGCTGATGGGCGGGATGTAAATTGCCAACTGCCTCTCTGGAGGAGTGCATTGTGTTCCCTAAAACAAGTAAACAACAGAGCTACAGAGCCAAGGGCACTTCCAGTCTAGGGAATATACCTTGGGACAACTGAAAATCAATAAGACAGAGCCACCCCAAAATTTAGGGCTGCACTGCTTACAAGGACCTCAACTTGGGTACACCTTAAATATCCTAGGAAATATAAAAATGGTTCAAAAAACTGTGGTACTTACGTACGATGGAATATCCCTCAGCCATGAAATCAATGTCATAAGACCAGTAGCAGCAAAATGGGTGGATTCAGGTACGATGATTCTAAGTGAAATAAGTCACACAGAAAAAGAAACTTATCATAAGATATCACTTATGAAGATGCTGTAAACATGGCTACACTTGAACTGAGTTAGGAAAGAGAACAGTGTCTCACATTTAGAAAACAGTCTTATGCCTGCTTAAGGGGGAAGGAGAGGTGGGGTGATGCATAAAACCAGAGTTTGATATAAGCACAGGTACCATTCCAAAAACCAACTATGGAATAGACAAGACCTACACCTTCCTCAGTGAAAGGGACTCAAAACCCCATATTTGCCGCAGAGGAATATATCTGACTAGTAAGAATCTTAAAACCTATGTATTGATATGTCTCCGTAAGGGAATCAAGTGTGTCTAGACTGGCATAAACATGGCAGCGAGAATCAGCTCAAACCCACTATAAAAAGGAATTTCAAAAATAAAAGAAAAAAAACTGGGAAATTCTTTACAATTCCTTCAGGGTCTCTGATGATACCTGGAATGACCCTATCTACAATGACAGCTGGATGTGGCATAAGGCTGGACACTTGGGACTGAGAGGATTGGTGAGATTGCGTGAGCAAATGCAGACCCTTTAAAGCAATAATGCATGGCACACATTCCATGGGTCCCAACTCTCCAGGTTGAAGGGAATATTACTACAGTTATAACATGTACGGGAAACCTAGAGAACGGACACACTGTGAATACGAAAGGTTTCTAAAACTCAATGAATAGTCCCTCTCCTGGTGCTCGGGTTTGACTTTCCATCTGCTTTACTATCATCCTCCCAACTTGGAGAGACAGCCCCTTTAACCTCCTGGTTCGCACAGGTTGCCAATTTGGCAGAGGATGAAAGGGAAGAGGGAGAACCAATGAGAGAGTAGCTGTTAGGCATTTGGACGGGCACATATCACTGTAATTTCCCGGCAGGAAGAAGAATTAACCAAAGTCTCAGCCCCCCACCGGGAACCAGTATAGGTCCTGAACCAAAATTTTGGACTTGCGGTCAGCTCACCTAAAACGATTTGAAAAATGTAGCTCAGGGGCACAGCAATTCACAAACTGGCCGAGTAATAAAGGACAACTATCGTCCAAAAATCTGTTGAGGGAAGGCAACGAGGCGGACTTGAAAGAGAGGCAGAATAGCAGGAAACAGATTTCAAAAGGCATGTTGGAATCGCCTTTAAAGCACAGGAAGAGGAGCACAACTTCGACAATGATGCACTTGGCCACATGGGGCGTATGCGTTTTCTCCTGAATATATTCAGGAGAAAACGCATACGCCCTTTTTGGCCAAGCAAGCAAGCGGGCAATGCAAATCTGCGCTACAAAGAAGTATCACTTCCCACCGGTCAAAAGGGACATCCACAAAATGTGTAAAAACCGGAAAGGCAAGACAGGCCCTGGAGAACAGGGAGCCTTGTTATGCTGATGGGCGGGATGTAAATTGCCAACTGCCTCTCTGGAGGAGTGCATTGTGTTCCCTAAAACAAGTAAACAACAGAGCTACAGAGCCAAGGGCACATCCAGTCTAGGGAATATACCTTGGGAAAACTGAAAATCAAAAAGACACAGCCACCCCAAAATTTAGGGCTGCACTGCTTACAAGGACCTCAACTTGGGTACACCTTAAATATCCCAGGAAATATAAAAATGCTTCAAAAAATGGTGGTACTTATGTACGATGGAATATCCCTCAGCCATGAAATCAATGTCATAAGACCAGTAGCAGCAAAATGGGTGGATTCAGGTACGATGATTCTAAGTGAAATAAGTCACACAGAAAAAGAAACTTATCATAAGATATCACTTATGAAGATCCTGTAAACATGGCTACACTTGAACTGAGTTAGGAAAGAGAACAGTGTCTCACACTTAGAAAACACTCTTATGCCTGCTTAAGGGGGAAGGAGAGGTGGGGTGATGCATAAAACCAGAGTTTGATATAAGCACAGGTACCATTCCAAAAACCAACTATGGAATAGACAAGACCTACACCTTCCTCAGTGAAAGGGACTAAAACCCCATATATCCCGCAGAGGAATATATCTGACTAGTAAGAATCTTAAATCCTATGTATTGATATGTCTCCGTAAGGGAATCAAGTGTGTCTAGACTGGCATAAATATGGCAGCGAGAATCAGCTCAAACCCACTATAAAAAGGAATTTCAAAAATAAAAGAAAAAAAACTGGGAAATTCTTTACAATTCCTTCAGGGTCTCTGATGATACCTGGAATGACCCTATCTACAATGACAGCTGGATGTGGCATAAGGCTGGACACTTGGGACTGAGAGGATTGGTGAGATTGGGTGAGCAAATGCAGACACTTTAAAGCAATAATGCATGGCACACATTCCATGGGTCCCAACTCTCCAGGTTGAAGGGAATATTACTAAAGATATAACATGTACGGGAATCCTAGAGAACGGACACACTGTGAATACGAAAGGTTTCTAAAACTCAACGAATAGTCCCCCTCCTGGTGCTCCAGTTTGACTTTCCATCTGCTTTACTATCAACCTCCCAACTTGGAGAGACAGCCCCTTTAACCTCCTGGTTCGCACAGGTTGCCAATTTGGCAGAGGATGAAAGGGAAGAGGGAGAACCAATGAGAGAGTAGCTGATAGGCATTTGGACGGGCACATATCACTGTAATTTCCCGGCAGGAAGAAGAATTAACCAAAGTCTCAGCCACCCACCGCGAACCAGCATAGGTCCTGAACCAAAATTTTGGACTTGCGGTCAGCTCACCAAAAACGAGTTGAAAAATGGAGCTCAGGGGCACAGCAATTCACAAACTGGCCAAGTATTAAAGGACAACTATCGTCCAAAAATCTGTTGAGGGAAGGCAACGAGGTGGACTTGAAAGCGAGGCAGAATAGCAGGAAACAGATTTCAAGAGGTACGTTGGAATCACCTTTAAAGCACAGGAAGAGAGGCACAACATCGACAATGATGTAATTGGCCAAAAAGGGCGTATGCGTTTTCTCCAGAATATATTCAGGAGAAAACGCATACGCCCTTTTTGGCCAAGCAAGCAAGCGGGCAATGCAAATCTCCACTACAAAGAAGTATCACTTCCCACCGGTCAAAAGGGACATCCACAAAATGTGTAAAAACCAGAAAGGCAAGACAGGCCGTGGAGAACAGGGAGCCTTGTTATGCTGATGGGCGGGATGTAAATTGCCAACTGCCTCTCTGGAGGAGTACATTGTGTTCCCTAAAACAAGTAAAGAACAGAGCTACAGAGCCAAGGGCATTTCCAGTCTAGGGAATAAACCTTGGGAAAACTGATGATCAATAAGACAGAGCCACCCCAAAATTTAAGGCTGCACTGCTTACAAGGACCTCAACTTGGGTACACCTTAAATATCCCAGGAAATATAAAACTGGTTCAAAAAATTGTGGTACTTACGTACGATGGAATATCCCTCAGCCATGAAATCAGTGTCATAAGACCAGTAGCAGCAAAATGGGTGGATTCAGGTACGATGATTCTAAGTGAAATAAGTCACAGAGAAAAAGAAACTTATCATAAGATATCACTTATGAAGATCCTGTAAACATGGCTACACTTGAACTGAGTTAGGAAAGAGAACAGTGTCTCACATTTAGAAAACACTGTTATGCCTGCTTAAGGGGGAAGGAGAGGTGGGGTGATGCATAAAACAGAGTTTGATATAAGCACAGTTACCATTCCAAAAACCAACTATGGAATAGACAAGACCTACACCTTCCTCAGTGAATGGGACTCAAAACGCCATATTTGCCGCAGAGGAATATATCTGACTAGTAAGAATCTTAAAACCTATGTATTGATATGTCTCCATAAGGGAATCAAGTGTGTCTAGACTGGCATAAACATGGCAGAGAGAATCAGCTCAAACCCACTATAAAAAGGAATTTCAAAAACAAAACAAAAAAACTGGGAAATTCTTTACAATTCCTTCAGGGTCTCTGATGAAACCTGGAATGACCCTATCTACCATGACAGCTGGATGTGGCATAAGGCTGGACACTTGGGACTGAGAGGATTGGTGAGATTGGGAGAACAAATGCAGACCCTTTAAAGCAATAATGCAAGGCACCCATTCCATGGGTCCCAACTCTCCAGGTTGAAGGGAATATTACTACAGTTATAACATGTACGGGAAACCTAGAGAACGGACACACTGTGAATACGAAAGGTTTCTAAAACTCAACGAATAGTCTCTCTCCTGGTGCTCCGGTTTGACTTTCCATCTGCTTTACTATCCACCTCCCAACTTGGAGAGACAGCCCCTTTAACCTCCTGGTTCGCACAGGTTGCCAATTTGGCAGAGGATGAAAGGGAAGAGGGAGAACCAATGAGAGAGTAGCTGTTAGGCATTTGGACGGGCACATATCACTGTAATTTCCCGGCAGGAAGAAGAATTAACCAAAGTCTCAGCCCCCCACCGGGAACCAGTATAGGTCCTGAACCAAAATTTTGGACTTGCCGTCAGCTCACCTAAAACGAGTTGATAAATGGAGCTCAGGGGCACAGCAATTCACAAACTGGCCGAGTAATAAAGGACAACTATCGTCCAAAAATCTGTTGAGGGAAGGCAACGAGGCAGACTTGAAAGAGAGGCAGAATAGCAGGAAACAGATTTCAAGAGGTACGTTGGAATTGCCTTTAAAGCACAGGAAGAGGGGCACAACTTCGACAATGATGCACTTGGCCAACAAGGGCATATGAGTTTTCTCCTGAATATATTTAGGAGAAAACGCATACGCCCTTTTTGGCCAAGCAAGGAAGCGGGCAATGCAAATCTGCACTACAAAGAAGTATCACTTCCCACCGGTCAAAAGAGACATCCACAAAATGTGTAAAAACCAGAAAGGCAAGACAGGCCCTGGAGAACAGGGAGCCTTGTTATGCTGATGGGCGGGATGTAAATTGCCAACTGCCTCTCTGGAGGAGTACATTGTTTTCCCTAAAACAAGTAAAGAACAGAGCTACAGAGCCAAGGGCACTTCCAGTCTAGGGAATATACTTTGGGAAAACTGAAAATCAATAAGACAGAGCCACCCCTAAATTTAGGGCTGCACTGCTTACAAGGACCTCAACTTGGGTACACGTTAAATATCCCAGGAAATATAAAAATGGTTCAAAAAATTGTGGTACTTACGTACGATGGAATATCCCTCAGCCATGAAATCAATGTCATAAGAACAGTAGCAGCAAAATGGGTGGATTCAGGTACGATGATTCTAAGTGAAATAAGTCACACAGAAAAAGAAACTTATCATAAGATATCACTTATGAAGATCCTGTAAACATGGCTACACTTGAACTGAGTTAGGAAAGAGAACAGTGTCTCACATTTAGAAAACACTCTTATGCCTGCTTAAGGGGGAAGGAGAGGTGGGGTGATGCATAAAACCAGAGTTTGATATAAGCACAGGTACCGTTCCAAAAACCAAATATGGAATAGACAAGACCTACACCTTCCTCAGTGAAAGGGACTCAAAACACCATATTTCCCGCAGAGGAATATATCTGACTAGTAAGAATCTTAAAACCTATGTATTGATATGTCTCCGTAAGGGAATCAAGTGTGTCTAGACAGGCATAAACATGGCAGCGAGAATCAGCTCAAACCCACTATAAAAAGGAATTTCAAAAACAAAACAAAAAAACTGGGAAATTCTTTACAATTCCTTCAGTGTCAATGATGAAACCTGGAATGACCCTTTCTACAACGACAGCTGGATGTGGCATAAGGCTGGACACTTGGGACTGAGGGGATTGGTGAGATTTGGTGAGCAAATGCAGACCGTTTAAAGCAATAATGCATGGCACCCATTCCATGGGTCCCAACTCTCCAGGTTGAAGGGAATATTACTACAGTTATAACATGTACGGGAAACATAGAGAACGGACACACTGTGAATACGAAAGGTTTCTAAAACTCAACGAATAGTCCCTCTCCTGGTGCTAAGGTTTGACTTTCCATCTGCTTTACTATCAATCTCCCAACTTGGAGAGACAGCCCCTTTAACCTCCTGGTTCGCACAGGTTGCCAATTTGGCAGAGGATGAAACGGAAGAGGGAGAACCAATGAGAGAGTTGCTGTTAGGCATTTGGACGGGCACATATCAATCTAACTTCCCGGCAGGAAGAAGAATTAACCAAAGTCTCAGCCCCCCACCGGGAACCAGTATAGGTCCTGAACCAAAATTTGGGACCTGCGGTCAGCTCACCTAAAACGAGTTGAAAAATGGAGCTCAGGGGCACAGCAATTCACAAACTGGCCGAGTAATAAAGGACAACTATCGTCCAAAAATCTGTTGAGGGAAGGCAACGAGGCGGACCTGAAAGCGAGGCAGAATAGCAGGAAACAGATTTCAAGAGGTACGTTGGAATCGCCTTTAAAGCACAGGAAGAGGGGCACAACTTCGACAATGATGCACTTGGCCAAAAAGGGCGTATGCGTTTTCTCCTGGATATATTCAGGAGAAAGCGCATACGCCCTTTTTGGCCAAGCAAGCAAGCGGGCAATGCAAATCTGCACTACAAAGAAGTATCACTTCCCACCGGTCAAAAGGGACATCCACAAAATGTGTAAAAACCAGAAAGGCAAGACAGGCCCTGGAGAACAGGGAGCCTTGTTATGCTGATGGGCGGGATGTAAATTGCCAACTGCCTCTCTGGAGGAGTGCATTGTGTTCCCTAAAACAAGTAAAGAACAGAGCTACAGAGCCAAGGGCACTTCCAGTCTAGGGAATATACCTTGGGAAAACTGAAGATCAATAAGACAGAGCCACCCCAAAATTTAGGGCTGCACTGCTTACAAGGACCTCAACTTGGATACACCTTAAATATCCCAGGAAATATAAAAATGGTTCAAAAAATTGTGGTACTTACGTACGATGGAATATCCCTCAGCCATGAAATCAATGTCATAAGACCAGTAGCAGCAAAATGGGTGGTTTCAGGTACGATGATTTTAAGTGAAATAAGTCACAGAGAAAAAGAAACTTATCATAAGATATCACTTATGAAGATCCTGAAAACATGGCTACACTTGAACTGAGTTAGGAAAGAGAACAGTGTCTCACATTTAGAAAACACTCTTATGCCTGCTTAAGGGGGAAGGAGAGGTGGGGTGATGCATAAAACCAGAGTTTGATATAAGCACAGGTACCGTTCCAAAAACCAACTATGGAATAGACAAGACCTACACCTTCCTCAGTGAAAGGGACTCAAAACCCCATATTTCCCGCAGAGGAATATATCTGACTAGTAAGAATCTTACAACCGATGTATTGATATGTCTCCGTAAGGGAATCAAGTGTGTCTAGAATGGCATAAATATGGCAGCGAGAATCAGCTCAAACCCACTATAAAAAGGAATTTCAAAAATAAAACAAAAAAACTGGGAAATTCTTCACAATTCCTTCAGGGTCTCTGATGAAACCTGAAGTGACCCTATCTACAATGACAGCTGGATGTGGCATAAGGCTGGACACTTGGGACTGAGAGAATTGGTGAGATTGGGTGAGCAAATGCAGACCCTTTAAAGCAATAATGCATGGCACACATTCCATGGGTCCCAACTCTCCAGGTTGAAGGGAATATTACTACAGATATAACATGTACGGGAATCCTAGAGAACGGACAGACTGTGAATACGAAAGGTTTCTAAAACTCAACGAATAGTCCCTCTCCTGGTGCTCTGGTTTGACTTTCCATCTGCTTTACTATCAAGCTCCCAACTTGGAGAGACAGCCCCTTTAACCTCCTGGTTCGCACAGGTTGCCAATTTGGCAGAGGATGAAAGGGAAGAGGGAGAACCAATGAGAGAGTAGCTGTTAGGCATTTGGACGGGCACATATCACTGTAATTTCCCGGCAGGAAGAAGAATTAACCAAAGTCTCAGCCACCCACCGGGAACCAGTATAGGTCCTGAACCAAAATTTTGGACTTGCGGTCAGCTCAACTAAAACGAGTTGAAAAATGGAGCTCAGGGGCACAGCAATTCACAAACTGGCCGAGTAATAAAGGACAACTATCGTCCAAATATCTGTTGAGGGAAGGCAACGAGGCGGACATGAAAGCAAGGCAGAATAGCAGGAAACAGATTTCAAGAGGTACGTTGGAATCGCCTTTAAAGCACAGGAAGAGAGGCACAACTTCGACAATGATGCACTTGGCCAAAAAGGGCGTATGCGTTTTCTCCTGAATATATTCAGGAGAAAATGCATACGCCCTTTTTGGCCAAGCAAGCAAGCGGGCAATACAAATCTGCACTACAAAGAAGTATCACTTCCCACCGGTCAAAAGGGACATCCACAAAATGTGTAAAAACCGGAAAGGCAAGACAGGCCCTGGAGAACAGGGAGCCTTGTTATGCTGATGGGCGGGATGTAAATTGCCAACTGCCTCTCTGGAGGAGTGCATTGTGTTCCCTAAAACAAGTAAACAACAGAGCTACAGAGCCAAGGGCACTTCCAGTCTAGGGAATATACCTTGGGAAAACTGAAAATCAAAAAGACACAGCCACCCCAAAATTTAGGGCTGCACTGCTTACAAGGACCTCAACTTGGGTACACCTTAAATATCCCAGGAAATATAAAAATGGTTCAAAAAATTGTGGTACTTACGTACGATGGAATATCCCTCAGCCATGAAATCAATGTCATAAGACCAGTAGCAGCAAAATGGGTGGATTCAGGTACGATGATTCTAAGTGAAATAAGTCACACAGAAAAAGAAACTTATCATAAGATATCACTTATGAAGATCCTGTAAACATGGCTACACTTGAACTGAGTTAGGAAAGAGAACAGTGTCTCACATTTAGAAAACACTCTTATGCCTGCTTAAGGGGGAAGGAGAGGTGGGGTGATGCATAAAACCAGAGTTTGATATAAGCAGAGGTACCGTTCCAAAAACCAACTATGGAATAGGCAAGACCTACACCTTCCTCAGTGAAAGGGACTCAAAACCCCATATTTCCCGCAGAGGAATATATCTGACTAGTAAGAATCTTAAAACCTATGTATTGATATGTCTCCGTAAGGGAATCAAGTGAGTCTAGACTGGCATAAACATGGCAGCGAGAATCAGCTCAAACCCACTATAAAAAGGAATTTCAAAAACAAAACAAAAAAACTGGGAAATTCTTTACAATTCCTTCAGAGTCTCTGATGAAACCTGGAATGACCCTATCTACAATGACAGCTGGATGTGGCATAAGGCTGGACACTTGGGACTGAGAGGATTGGTGAGATTGCGTGAGCAAATGCAGACCCTTTAAAGCAATAGTGCATGGCACACATTCCATGGGTCCCAACTCTCCAGGTTGAAGGGAATATTACTACAGTTATAACATGTACGGGAAACCTAGAGAACGGACACACTGTGAATACGAAAGGTTTCTAAAACTCAACGAATAGTCCCTCTCCTGGTGCTCCGGGTTGACTTTACACCTGCTTTACTATCAACCTCTCAACTTGGAGAGACAGCCCCTTTAACCTCCTGGTTCGCACAGGTTGCCAATTTGGCAGAGGATGAAAGGGAAGAGGGAGAACCAATGAGAGAGTAGCTGTTAGGCATTTGGACGGGCACATATCACTGTAATTTCCCGGCAGGAAGAAGAATTAACCAAAGTCTCAGCCCCCCACCGGGAACCAGCATAGCTCCTGAACCAAAATTTTGGACCTGCGGTCAGCTCACCAAAAACGAGTTGAAAAATGGAGCTCTGGGTCACAGCAATTCACAAACTGGCCGAGTAATAAAGGACAACTATTGTCCAAAAATCTGTTGAGGGAAGGCAACGAGGCGGACTTGAAAGCGAGGCAGAATAGCAGGAAACAGATTTCAAGAGGTACGTTGGAATCGCCTTTAAAGCACCGGATGAGGGGCACAACTTCGACAATGATGCACGTGGCCAAAAAGGGCGTATGCGTTTTCTCCTGAATATATTCAGGAGAAAACGCATACGCCCTTTTTGGCCAAGCAAGCAATCGGGCAATGCAAATCTGCACTACAAAGAAGTATCACTTCGCACTGGTCAAAAGGGACATCCACAAAATGTGTAAAAACCAGAAAGGCAAGACAGGCCCTGGAGAACAGGGAGCCTTGTTATGCTGATGGGCGGGATGTAAATTGCCAACTGCCTCTCTGGAGGAGTGCATTGTGTTCCCTAAAACAAGTAAACAACAGAGCTACAGAGCCAAGGGCACTTCCAGTCTAGGGAATATACCTTGGGAAAACTGAAAATCAATAAGACAGAGCCACTCCAAAATTTAGGGCTGCACTGCTTATAAGGACCTCAACTTGGGTACACCTTAAATATCCCAGGAAATATAAAAATGGTTCAAAAAATTGTGGTACTTACGTACGATGGAATATCCCTCAGCCATGAAATCAATGTCATAAGACCAGTAGTAGTAAAATGGGTGGATTCAGGTACGATGATTCTAAGTGAAATAAGTCAGGGAAAAAAAGAAACTTATCATAAGATATCACTTATGAAGATCCTGTAAACATGGCTACACTTGAACTGAGTTAGGAAAGAGAACAGTGTCTCACATTTAGAAAACACTCTTATGCCTGCTTAAGGGGGAAGGAGAGGTGGGGTGATGCATAAAACCAGAGTTTGATATAAGCACAGGTACCATTCCAAAAACCAACTATGGAATAGACAAGACCTACACCTTCCTCAGTGAAAGGGACTCAAAACCCCATATTTCCCGCAGAGGAATATATCTGACTAGTAAGAATCTTAAAACCTATGTATTGATATGTCTCCGTAAGGGAATCAAGTGTATCTAGACTGGCATAAACATGGCAGCGAGAATCAGCTCAAACCCACTATAAAAAGGAATTTCAAAAACAAAACAAAAAAACTGGGAAATTCTTTACAATTCCTTCAGGGTCTCTGATGAAACATGGAATGACCCTATCTACAACAACAGCTGGATGTGGCATAAGGCTGGACACTTGGGACTGAGAGGATTGGTGATATTGGGTGAACAAATGCAGACCTTTTAAAGCAATAATGCATGGCACACATTCCATGTGTCCCAACTCTCCAGGTTGAAGGGAATATTACTACAGTTATAACATGTACGGGAAACCTAGAGAACGGACACACTGTGAATACGAAAGGTTTCTAAAACTCAA
Source organism: Hyperoodon ampullatus (assembly GCF_949752795.1). Lineage (NCBI taxonomy): Eukaryota > Metazoa > Chordata > Mammalia > Artiodactyla > Ziphiidae > Hyperoodon > Hyperoodon ampullatus. Next base: position 916,703 of record NC_136922.1, read on the forward strand.
TGAATAGTCCCTCTCCTGGTACTCCGGTTTGACTTTCCATCTGCTTCACTATCAACCTCCCAACTTGGAGAGACAGCCCCTTTAACCTCCTGGTTCGCACAGGTTGCCAATTTGGCAGAGGATGAAAGGGAAGAGGGAGAACCAATGAGAGAGTAGCTGTTAGGCATTTGGATGGGCACATATCACTGTAATTTCCCGGCAGGAAGAAGAATTAACCAAAGTCTCAGGCCCCCACCCGGAACCAGTATAGTTCCTGAACCAAAATTTTGGACTTGCGGTCAGCTCACCTAAAACGAGTTGAAAAATGGATCTCAGGGGCACAGCAATTCACAAACTGGCCGAGTAATAAAGGACAACTGTCGTCCAAAAATCTGTTGAGGGAAGGCAACGAGGCGGACTTGAAAGCGAGGCAGAATAGCAGGAAGCAGATTTCAAGAGGTACGTTGGAATCGCCTTTAAAGCACAGGAAGAGGGGCACAACTTCGACAATGATGCACTTGGCCAAAAAGGGCGTATGCGTTTTCTCCTGAATATATTCAGGAGAAAACACATACGCCCTTTTTGGCCAAGCAAGCAAGCGGGCAATGCAAATCTGCACTACAAAGAAGTATCACTTCCCACCGGTCAAAAGGGACATCCACAAAATGTGTAAAAACCAGAAAGGCAAGACAGGCCCTGGAGAACAGGGAGCCTTGTTATGCTGATGGGCGGGATGTAAATTGCCAACTGCCTCTCTGGAGGAGTGCACTGTGTTCCCTAAAACAAGTAAACAACAGAGCTACAGAGCCAAGGGCACATCCAGTCTAGGGAATATACCTTGGGAAAACTGAAAATCAAAAAGACACAGCCACCCCAAAATTTAGGGCTGCACTGCTTACAAGGACCTCAACTTGGGTACACCTTAAATATCCCAGGAAATATAAAAATGCTTCAAAAAATGGTGGTACTTATGTACGATGGAATATCCCTCAGCCATGAAATCAATGTCATAAGACCAGTAGCAGCAAAATGGGTGGATTCAGGTACGATGATTCTAAGTGAAATAAGTCACACAGAAAAAGAAACTTATCATAAGATATCACTTATGAAGATCCTGTAAACATGGCTACACTTGAACTGAGTTAGGAAAGAGAACAGTGTCTCACATTTAGAAAACACTCTTATGCCTGCTTAAGGGGGAAGGAGAGGTGAGGTGATGCATAAAACCAGAGTTTGATATAAGCACAGGTACCGTTCCAAAAACCAACTATAGAATAGACAAGACCTACACCTTCCTCAGTGAAAGGGACTCAAAACCCCATATTTCCCGCAGAGGAATATATCTGACTAGTAAGAATCTTAAAACCTATGTATTGATATGTCTCCGTAAGGGAATCAAGTGTGTCTAGACTGGCATAAACATGGCAGCGAGAATCAGCACAAACCCACTATAAAAAGGAATTTCAAAACCAAAACAAAACAACTGGGAAATTCTTTACATTTCCTTCAGGGTCTCTGATGACACCTGGAATGACCCTATCTACAACGACAGCTGGATGTGGCATAAGGCTGGACACTTGGGACTGAGAGGATTGGTGAGATTGGGTGAGCAAATGCAGACCCTTTAAAGCAATAATGCATGGCACACATTCCATGGGTCCCAACTCTCCAGGTTGAAGGGAATATTACTACAGCTATAACATGTACGGGAAACCTAGAGAACGGACACACTGTGAATACGAAAGGTTTCTAAAACTCAACGTATAGTCCCTCTCCTGTTGCTCCGGTTTGACTTTCCTTCTGCTTTACTATCAACCTCCAAACTTGGAGAGACAGCCCCTTTAACCTCCTGGTTCGCACAGGTTGCCAATTTGGCAGAGGATGAAAGGGAAGAGGGAGAACCAATGAGAGAGTAGCTGTTAGGCATTGGGACGGGCACATATCACTGTAATTTCCAGGCAGGAAGAAGAATTAACCAAAGTCTCAGCCACCCACCGGGAACAAGTATAGGTCCTGAACCAAAATTTTGGACTTGCGGTCAGCTCACCAAAAACGAGTGGAAAAATGGAGCTCAGGGGCACAGCAATTCACAAACTGGCCGAGTAATAAAGGACAACTATTGTCCAAAAATCTGTTGAGGGAAGGCAACGAGGCGGACTTGGAAGCGAGGCAGAATAGCAGGAAACAGATTTCAAGAGGTATGTTGGAATCGCCTTTAAAGCACAGGAAGAGGGGCACAACTTCGACAATGATGCACGTGGCCATAAAGGGCGTATGCGTTTTCTCCTGAATATATTCAAGAGAAAACGCATATGCCTTTTTTGGCCAAGCAAGCAAGCGGGCAATGCAAATCTGCACTACAAAGAAGTATTACTTCCCACCAGTCAAAAGGGACATCCACAAAATGTGTAAAAACCAGAAAGGCTAGACAGGCCCTGGAGAACAGGGAGCCTTGTTATGCTGATGGGCGGGATGTAAATTACCAACTGCCTCTCTGGAGGAGTATATTGTGTTCCCTAAAACAAGTAAAGAACAGAGCTACAGAGCCAAGGGCACTTCCAGTCTAGGGAATATACTTTGGGAAAACTGAAAATCAATAAGACAGAGCCACTCCCAAATTTAGGGCTGCACTGCTTATAAGGACCTCAACTTGGGTACACCTTAAATATCCCAGGAAATATAAAAATGGTTCAAAAAATTGTGGTACTTACGTACGATGGAATATCCCTCAGCCATGAAATCAATGTCATAAGACCAGTAGCAGTAAAATGGGTGGATTCAGGTACGATGATTCTAAGTGAAATAAGTCACAGAGAAAAAGAAACTTATCATAAGATATCACTTATGAAGATCCTGTAAACATGGCTACACTTGAACTGAGTTAGGAAAGAGATCAGTGTCTCACATTTAGAAAGTACTCTTATGCCTGCTTAAGGGGGAAGGAGAGCTGGGTTGATGCATAAAAACAGAGTTTGATATAAGCACAGGTACCATTCCAAAAACCAACTATGGAATAGACAAGACCTACACCTTCCTCAGTGAAAGGGACTCAAAACCCCATATTTCCCGCCGAGGAATATATCTGACTAGTAAGAATCTTAAAACCTATGTATTGATATGTCTCCGTAAGGGAATCAAGTGTGTCTAGACTGGCATAAACATGGCAGCGGGAATCAGCTCAAACCCACTATAAAAAGGAATTTCAAAAATAAAACAAAAAAACTGGGAAATTCTTTACAATTCCTTCAGGGTCTCTGATGAAACCTGGAATGACCCTATCTACAACGACAGCTGGATGTGGCATAAGGCTGGACACTTGGGACTGAGAAGATTGGTGAGATTGGGTGAACAAATGCAGATTCTTTAAAGCAATAATGCATGGCACCCATTCCATGGGTCCCAACTCTCCAGGCTGAAGGGAATATTACTACAGTTATAACATGTACGGGAAACCTAGAGAACGGACACACTGTGAATACGAAAGGTTTCTAAAACTCAACGAATAGTCCCTCTCCTGGTGCTCCGGTTTGACTTTCCATCTGCTTTACTATCAACCTCCCAACTTGGAGAGACAGACCCTTTAACCTCCTGGTTCGCACAGGTTGCCAATTTGGCAGAGGATGAAAGGGAAGAGGGAGAACCAATGAGAGAGTACCTGATAGGCATTTGGACGGGCACATATCACTGTAATTTCCCGGCAGGAAGAAGAATTAACCAAAGTCTCAGCCACCAACCGGGAACCAGTATAGGTCCTGAACCAAAATTTTGGACCTGCGGTCAGCTCACCAAAAACGAGTGGAAAAATGGAGCTCAGGGGCACAGCAGTTCACAAACTGGCCGAGTAATAAAGGACAACTATCGTCCAAAAATCTGTTGAGGGAAGGCAACGAGGCGGACTTGGAAGCGAGGCAGAATAGCAGGAAACAGATTTCAAGAGGTACGTTGGAATCGCCTTTAAAGCACAGGAAGAGGGGCACAACTTCGACAATGATGCACGTGGCCATAAAGGGCGTACGCGTTTTCTCCTGCATATATTCAAGAGAAAACGCATACGCCCTTTTTGGCCAAGCAAGCAATAGGGCAATGCAAATCTGCACTACAAAGAAGTATCACTTCCCACCGGTCAAAAGGGACATCCACAAAATGTGTAAAAACCAGAAAGGCAAGACAGGCCCTGGAGAACAGGGAGCCTTGTTATTTTGATGGGCGGGATGTAAATTATCAACTGCCTCTCTTGAGGAGTACATTGTGTTCCCTAAAACAAGTAAAGAACAGAGCTACAGAGCCAAGGGCCCTTCCAGTCTAGGGAATATACCTTAGGAAAACTGAAAATCAAAAAGACACAGCCACCCCAAAATTTAGGGCTGCACTGCTTACAAGGACCTCAACTTGGGTACACCTTAAATATCCCAGGAAATATAAAAATGGTTCAAAAAATTGTGGTACTTACGTACGATGGAATATCCCTCAGCCATGAAATCAATGTCATAAGACCAGTAGCAGAAAAATGGGTGGATTCAGGTACGATGATTCTAAGTGAAATAAGTCACAGAGAAAAAGAAACTTATCATAAGATATCACTTATGAAGATCCTGTAAACATGGCTACACTTGAACTGAGTTAGGAAAGAGAACAGTGTCTCACATTTAGAAAAAACTCTTATGCCTGCTTAAGGGGGAAGGAGAGGTGGGGTGATGCATAAAACCAGAGTTTGATATAAGTACAGGTACCGTTCCAAAAACCAACTATGGAATAGACAAGACCTACACCTTCCTCAGTGAAAGGGACTCAAAACCCCATATTTCCCGCAGAGGAATATATATGACTAGTAAGAATCTTAAAATCTATGTATTGATATGTCTCCGTAAGGGAATCAAGTGTGTCTAGACTGGCATAAACATGGCAGCGAGAATCAGCTCAAACCCACTATAAAAAGGAATTTCAAAAACAAAACCAAAAAACTGGGAAATTTTTTACATTTCCTTCAGGGTCTCTGATGAAACCTGGAATGACCCTATCTACAACGACAGCTGGATGTGGCATAAGGCTGGACACTTGGGACTGAGAGGATTGGTGAGATTGGGTGAACAAATGCAGACCATTTAAAGCAATAATGCATGGCACCCATTCCATGGGTCCCAACTCTCCAGGTTGAATGGAATATTACTACAGTTATACCATGTACGGGAAACCTAGAGAACGGACACACTGTGAATACGAAAGGTTTCTAAAACTCAACGAATAGTCCCTCTCCTGGTGCTCCGGTTTGACTTTCCATCTGCTTTACTATCAACCTCCCAACTTGGAGAGACAGCCCCTTTAACCTCCTGGTTCGCACAGGTTGCCAATTTGGCAGAGGATGAAAGGGAAGAGGGAGAACCAATGAGAGAGTAGCTGTTAGGCATTTGGACGGGCACATATCACTGTAATTTCCCGGCAGGAAGAAGTATTAACCAAAGTCTCAGCCACCCACCGGGAACCAGTATAGGTCCTGAACCAAAATTTTGGACTTGCGGTCAGCTCACCTAAAACGAGTTGAAAAATGGAGCTCAGGGGCACAGCAATTCACAAACTGGCCGAGTAATAAAGGACAACTATCGTCCAAAAATCTGTTGAGGGAAGGCAACGAGGCGGACTTGAAAGCGAGGCAGTATAGCAGGAAACAGATTTCAAGAGGTACGTTGGAATCGCCTTTAAAGCACAGGAAGAGGGGCACAACTTCGACAATGATGCACTTGGCCAAAAAGGGCGTATGCGTTTACTCCTGAATATATTCAGGAGAAAACGCATACGCCCTTTTTGGCCAAGCAAGCAAGCGGGCAATGCAAATCTGCACTACAAAGAAGTATCACTTCCCACCGGTCAAAAGGGACATCCACAAAATGTGTAAAAACCAGAAAGGCAAGACAGGCCCTGGATAACAGGGAGCCCTGTTATGCTGATGGGCGGGATGTAAATTGCCAACTGCCTCTCTGGAGGAGTGCATTGTGTACCCTAAAACAAGTAAACAACAGAGCTACAGAGCCAAGGGCACTTCCAGTCTAGGCAATATACCTTGGGAAAACTGAAAATCAAAAAGACACAGCCACCCCAAAATTTAGGGCTGCACTGCTTACAAGGACCTCAACTTGGGTACACCTTAAATATCCCAGGAAATATAAAAATGGTTCAAAAAATTGTGGTACTTACATACGATGGAATATCCCTCAGCCATGAAATCAATGTCATAAGACCAGTAGCAGCAAAATCGGTGGATTCAGGTATGATGATTCTAAGTGAAATAAGTCACAGAGAAAAAGAAACTTATCATAAGATATCACTTATGAAGATCCTGTAAACATGGCTACACTTGAACTGAGTTAGGAAAGAGAACAGTGTCTCACATTTACAAAACACTCTTATGCCTGCTTAAGGGGGAAGGAGAGGTGGGGTGATGCATAAAACCAGAGTTTGATATAAGCAGAGGTACCGTTCCAAAAACCAACTATGGAAGAGGCAAGAACTACACCTTCCTCAGTGAAAGGGACTCAAAACCCCATATTTCCCGCAGAGGAATATATCTGACTAGTAAGAATCTTAAAACCTATGTATTGATATGTCTCCGTAAGGGAACCAAGTGTGTCTAGACTGGCATAAATATGGCAGCGAGAATCAGCTCAAACCCACTATAAAAAGGAATTTCAAAAACAAAACAAAAAAACTGGGAAATTCTTTACAATTCCTTCAGAGTCTCTGATGAAACCTGGAATGACCCTATCTACAACGACAGCTGGATGTGGCATAAGGCGGGACACTTGGACTGACAGGATTGGTGAGATTGGGTGAACAAATGCAGAACCTTTAAAGCATTAATGCATGGCACCCATTCCATGGGTCCCAACTCTCCAGGTTGAAGGGAATATTACTACAGTTATAACATGTACGGGAAACCTAGAGAACGGACACACTGTGAATACGAAAGGTTTCTAAAACTCAACGAATAGTCCCTCTCCTGGTGCTCCGGTTTGACTTTCCATCTGCTTTACTATCAACCTCCCAACTTGGAGAGACAGCCCCTTTAACCTCCTGGTTCGCATAGGTTTCCAATTTGGCAGAGGATGAAAGGGAAGAGGGAGAACCAATGAGAGAGTTGCTGTTAGGCATTTGGACGGGCACATATCAATCTAACTTCCCGGCAGGAAGAAGAATTAACCAAAGTCTCAGCCCCCCACCGGGAACCAGTATAGGTCCTGAACCAAAATTTGGGACCTGCGGTCAGCTCACCTAAAACGAGTTGAAAAATGGAGCTCAGGGGCACAGCAATTCACAAACTGGCCGAGTAATAAAGGACAACTATCGTCCAAAAATCTGTTGAGGGAAGGCAACGAGGCGGACTTGAAAGCGAGGCAGAATAGCAGGAAACAGATTTCAAGAGGTACGTTGGAATCGCCTTTAAAGCACAGGAAGAGGGGCACAACTTCGACAATGATGCACTTGGCCAAAAAGGGCGTATGCGTTTTCTCCTGAATATATTCAGGAGAAAACGCATACGCCCTTTTTGGCCAAGCAAGCAAGCGGGCAATGCAAATCTGCACTACAAAGAAGTATCACTTCCCACCGGTCAAAAGTGACATCCACAAAATGTGTAAAAACCAGAAAGGCAAGACAGGCCCTGGAGAATAGGGAGCCTTGTTATGCTGATGGGCGGGATGTAAATTGCCAACTGCGTCTCTGGAGGAGTACATTGTGTTCCCTAAAACAAGTAAAGAACAGAGCTACAGAGCCAAGGGCACTTCCAGTCTAGGGAATATACCTTGGAAAAACTGAAAATCAATAAGACAGAGCCACCCCAAAATTTAGGGCTGCACTGCTTACAAGGACCTCAACTTGGGTACACGTTAAATATCCCAAGAAATATAAAAATGGTTCAAAAAATTGTGGTACTTACGTACGATGGAATATCCCTCAGCCATGAAATCAATGTCATAAGAACAGTAGCAGCAAAATGGGTGGATTCAGGTACGATGATTCTAAGTGAAATAAGTCACACAGAAAAAGAAACTTATCATAAGATATCACTTATGAAGACCCTGGAAACATGGCTACACTTGAACTGAGTTAGGAAAGAGAACAGTGTCTCACATTTAGAAAACACTCTTATGCCTGCTTAAGGGGGAAGGAGAGGTGGGGTGATGCATAAAACCAGAGTTTGATATAAGCATAGGTACCGATCCAAAAACCAACTATGGAATACACAAGACCTACACCTTCCTCAGTGAAAGGGACTCAAAACCCCATATTTCCCGCAGAGGAATATATCTGACTAGTAAGAATCTTAAACCCTATGTATTGATATGTCTCCGTAAGGGAATCAAGTGTGTCTAGACAGGTATAAACATGGCAGCGAGAATCAGCTCAAATCCACTATAAAAAGGAATTTCAAAACAAAACAAAAAAACTGGGAAATTCTTTACAATTCTTTCAGGGTCTCTGATGAACCCTGGAATGACCCTATCTACAACGACAGCTGGATGTGGCATAAGATTGGACACTTTGGACTGAGAGGATTGGTGAGATTGGGTGAACAAATTCAGACCATTTAAAGCAATAGTGCATGGCACACATTCCATGGGTCCCAACTCTCCAGGTTGAAGGGAATATTACTACAGATATAACATGTACGGGAAACCTAGAGAACGGACACACTGTGAATACGAAATGTTTCTAAAACTCAACGAATAGTCCCTCTCCTGGTGCTCCGGTTTGACTTTCCACCTGCTTTACTATCAACCTCCCAACTTGGAGAGACAGCCCCTTTAACCTCCTGGTTCGCACAGGTTTCCAATTTGGCAGAGGATGAAAGGGAAGAGGGAGAACCAATGAGAGAGTAGCTGTTAGGCATTTGGACGGGCACATATCACTGTAAGTTCCCGGCAGAAAGAAGTATTAACCAAAGTCTCAGCCCCCCACCGGGAACCAGCAGAGGTCCTGAACCAAAATTTTGGACTTGCGGTCAGCAAACGAAAAACGAGTTGAAAAATGGAGCTCAGGGGCACAGCAATTCACAAACTGGCCGAGTAATAAAGGACAACTATCGTCCAAAAATCTGTTGAGGGAAGGCAACGAGGCGGACTTGAAAGCGAGGCAGAATAGCAGGAAACAGATTTCAAGAGGTACGATGGAATCGCCTTTAAAGCACCGGATGAGGGGCACAACTTCGACAATGATGCACGTGGCCAAAAAGGGCGTATGCGTTTTCTCCTGAATATATTCAGGAGAAAACGCATACGCCCTTTTTGGCCAAGCAAGCAATCGGGCAATGCAAATCTGCACTACAAAGAAGTATCACTACCCACCGGTCAAAAGGGACATCCACAAAATGTGTAAAAACCAGAAAGGCAAGACAGGCCCTGGAGAACAGGGAGCCTTGTTATGCTGATGGGCGGGATGTAAATTGCCAACTGCCTCTCTGGAGGAGTGCATTGTGTTCCCTAAAACAAGTAAACAACAGAGCTACAGAGCCAAGGGCACTTCCAGTCTAGGGAATATACCTTGGGAAAACTGAAAATCAAAAAGACACAGCCACCCCAAAATTTAGGGCTGCACTGCTTACAAGGACCTCAACTTGGGTACACCTTAAATATCCCAGGAAATATAAAAATGGTTCAAAAAATTGTGGTACTTACATACGATGGAATATCCCTCAGCCATGAAATCAATGTCATAAGACCAGTAGCAGCAAAATGGGTGGATTCAGGTACGATGATTCTAAGTGAAATAAGTCACAGAGAAAAAGAAACTTATCATAAGATATCACTTATGAAGATCCTGTAAACATGGCTACACTTGAACTGAGTTAGGAAAGAGAACAGTGTCTCACATTTAGAAAACACTCTTATGCCTGCTTAAGGGGGAAGGAGAGGTGGGGTGATGCATAAAACCAGAGTTTGATATAAGCAGAGGTACCGTTCCAAAAACCAACTATGGAATAGGCAAGACCTACACCTTCCTCAGTGAAAGGGACTCAAAACCCCATATTTCCCGCAGAGGAATATATCTGACTAGTAAGAATCTTAAAACCTATGTATTGATATGTCTCCGTAAGGGAACCAAGTGTGTCTAGACTGGCATAAACATGGCAGCGAGAATCAGCTCAAACCCACTATAAAAAGGAATTTCAAAAACAAAACAAAAACCTTGGAAATTCTTTACAATTCCTTCAGAGTCTCTGATGAAACCTGGACTGACCCTATCTACAATGACAGCTGGATGTGGCATAAGGCGGGACACTTGGACTGAGAGGATTTGTGAGATTGGGTGAACAAATGCAGAACCTTTAAAGCATTAATGCATGGCACCCATTCCATGGGTCCCAACTCTCCAGGTTGAAGGGAATATTACTACAGTTATAACATGTACGGGAAACCTAGAGAACGGACACACTGTGAATACGAAAGGTTTCTAAAACTCAACGAATAGTCCCTCTCCTGGTGCTCCGGTTTGACTTTCCATCTGCTTTACTATCAACCTCCCAACTTGGAGAGACAGCCCCTTTAACCTCCTGGTTCGCAAGGGTTGCCAATTTGGCAGAGGATGAAAGGGAAGAGGGAGAACCAATGAGAGAGTACCTGATAGGCATTTGGACGGGCACATATCACTGTAATTTCCCGGCAGGAAGAAGAATTAACCAAAGTCTCAGCCACCTACCGGGAACCAGTATAGGTCCTGAACCAAAATTTTGGACCTGCGGTCAGCTCACCAAAAACGAGTTGAAAAATGGAGCTCAGGGGCACAGCAATTCACAAACTGGCCGAGTAATAAAGGACAACTATCGTCCAAAAATCTGTTGAGGGAAGGGAACGAGGTGGACTTGAAAGCGAGGCAGAATAGCAGGAAACAGATTTCAAGAGGTACGTTGGAATTGCCTTTAAAGCACAGGAAGAGGGGCACAACTTCGACAATGATGCACTTGGCCAAAAAGGGCGAATGCGTTTTCTCCTGAATATATTCAGGTTAAAACGCATACGCCCTTTTTGGCCAAGCAAGCAAGCGGGCAATGCAAATCTGCACTACAAAGAAGTATCACTTCCCACCGGTCAAAAGGGACATCCACAAAATGTGTAAAAACCAGAAAGGCAAGACAGGCCCTGGAGAACAGGGAGCCTTGTTATGCTGATGGGCGGGATGTAAATTGCCAACTGCCTCTCTGGAGGAGTGCATTGTGTTCCCTAAAACAAGTAAACAACAGAGCTACAGAGCCAAGGGCACTTCCAGTCTAGGGAATATACCTTGGGAAAACTGAAAATCAAAAAGACACAGCCACCCCAAAACTTAGGGCTGCACTGCTTACAAGGACCTCAACTTGGGTACACCTTAAATATCCCAGGAAATATAAAAATGGTTCAAAAAATTGTGGTACTTACATACGATGGAATATCCCTCAGCCATGAAATCAATGTCATAAGACCAGTAGCAGCAAAATGGGTGGATTCAGGTACGATGATTCTAAGTGAAATAAGTCACAGAGAAAAAGAAACTTATCATAAGATATCACTTAGGAAGATCCTGTAAACATGGCTACACTTGAACTGAGTTAGGAAAGAGAACAGTGTCTCACATTTAGAAAACACTCTTATGCCTGCTTAAGGGGGAAGGAGAGGTGGGGTGATGCATAAAACCAGAGTTTGATATAAGCACAGGTACCGTTCCAAAAACCAACTATAGAATAGACAAGACCTACACCTTCCTCAGTGAAAGGGACTCAAAACCCCATATTTCCCACAGAGGAATATATCTGACTAGTAAGAATCTTAAAACCTATGTATTGATATGTCTCCGTAAGGGAATCAAGTGTGTCTAGACTGGCATAAACATGGCAGCGAGAATCAGCTCAAACACACTATAAAAAGGAATTACAAAAACAAAACAAAAAAACTGGGAAATTCTTTACAATTCCTTCAGGGTCTCTGATGAAACCTGGAATGACCCTATCTACAACGACAGCTGGATGTGGCATAAGGCTGGACACTTTGGACTGAGAGGATTGATGAGATTGGGTGAACAAATGCAGACCATTTAAAGCAATAGTGCTTGGCACACATTCCATGGGTCCCAACTCTCCAGGTTGAAGGGAATATTACTACAGTTATAACATGTACGGGAAACCTAGAGAACGGACACACTGTGAATACGAAAGTTTTCTAAAACTCAACGAATAGTCCCTCTCCTGGTGCTCCGGTTTGACATTCCACCTGCTTTACTATCAACCTCCCAACTTGGAGAGACAGCCCCTTTAATCTCCTGGTTGGCACAGGTTGCCAATTTGGCAGAGGATGAAAGGGAAGAGGGAGAACCAATGAGAGAGTAGCTGTTAGGCATTTGGACGGGCACATATCACTGTAATTTCCCGGCAGGAAGAAGAATTAACCAAAGTCTCAGCCCCCCACCGGGAACCAGCATAGGTCCTGAACCAAAATTTTGGACTTGCGGTCAGCTCACCAAAAACGAGTTGAAAAATGGAGCTCAGGGGCACAGCAATTCACAAACTGGCCGAGTAATAAAGGACAACTATCGTCCAAAAATCTGTTGAGGGAAGGCAACGAGGCGGACTTGAAAGCGAGGCAGAATAGCAGGAAACAGATTTCCAGAGGTACGTTGGAATCGCCTTTAAAGCACAGGAAGAGGGGCACAACTTCGACAATGATGCACGTGGCCAAAAAGGGCGTATGCGTTTTCTCCTGAATATATTCAGGAGAAAACACATACGCCCTTTTTGGCCAAGCAAGCAAGCGGGCAATGCAAATCTGCACTACAAAGAAGTATCACTTACCACCGGTCAAAAGGGACATCCACAAAATGTGTAAAAACCAGAAAGGCAAGACAGGCCCTGGAGAACAGGGAGCCTTGTTATGCTGATGGGCGGGATGTAAATTGCCAACTGCCTCTCTGGAGGAGTACATTGTTGTCCCTAAAACAAGTAAAGAACAGAGCTACAGAGCCAAGGGCACTTCCAGTCTAGGGAATATACCTTGGGAAAACTGAAAATCAATAAGACAGAGCCACTCCAAAATTTAGGGCTGCACTGCTTATAAGGACCTCAACTTGGGTACACCTTAAATATCCCAGGAAATATAAAAATGGTTCAAAAAATTGTGGTACTTACGTACGATGGAATATCCCTCAGCCATGAAATCAATGTCTTAAGACCAGTAGCAGTAAAATGGGTGGATTCAGGTATGGTGATTCTAAGTGAAATAAGTCACAGAGAATAAGAAACTTATCATAAGATATCACTTATGAAGATCCTGTAAACATGGCTACACTTGAACTGAGTTAGGAAAGAGAACAGTGTCTCACATTTAGAAAACACTCTTATGCCTGCTTAAGGGGGAAGGAGAGGTGGGGTGATGCATAAAACCAGAATTTGATATAAGCACAGGTACCGTTCCAAAAACCAACTATGGAATAGACAAGACCTACACCTTCCTCAGTGAAAGGGACTCAAAACCCCATATTTCCCGCAGAGTAATATATCTGACTAGTAAGAATCTTAAAACCTATGTATTGATATGTCTCCGTAAGGGAATCAAGTGTGTCTAGACTGGCATAAACATGGCAGCGAGAATCAGCTCAAACCCACTATAAAAAGGAATTTCAAAAACAAAACAAAAAAACTGGGAAATTCTTTACAATTCCTTCAGGGTCTCTGATGAAACCTGGAATGACCCTATCTACAACGACAGCTGGATGTGGCATAAGGCTGGACACTTTGGACTGAGAGGATTAATGAGATTGGGTGAACAAATGCAGACCATTTAAATCAATAGTGCTTCGCACACATTCCATGGGTCCCAACTCTCCAGGTTGAAGGGAATATTACTACAGATATAACATGTACGGGATTCCTAGAGAACGGACACACTGTGAATACGAAAGGTTTCTAAAACTCAACGAATAGTCCCTCTCCTGGTGCTCCGGTTTGACTTTCCATCTGCTTTATTATCAACCTCCCAACTTGGAGAGACAGCCCCTTTAACCTCCTGGTTCGCAAAGGTTGCCAATTTGGCAGAGGATGAAAGGGAAGAGGGAGAACCAATGAGAGAGTAGCTGTTAGGCATTTGGACGGGCACATATCACTGTAATTTCCCGGCAGGAAGAAGAATTAACCAAAGTCTCAGCCACCCACCGGGAATCAGTATAGATCCTGAACCAAAATTTTGGACTTGCGGTCAGCTCACCAAAAACGAGTTGAAAAATGGAGCTCAGGGGCACAGCAATTCACAAACTGGCTGAGTAATAAAGGACAACTATCGTCCAAAAATCTGTTGAGGGAAGGCAATGAGGCGGACTTGAAAGCGAGGCAGAATAGCAGGAAACAGATTTCAAGAGGTACGTTGGAATCGCCTTTAAAGCACAGGAAGAGGGGCACAACTTCGACAATGATGCACTTGGCCAAAAAGGGCGTATGCGTTTTCTCCTGAATATATTCAGGAGAAAACGCATACGCCCTTTTTGGCCAAGCAAGCAAGCGGGCAATGCAAATCTGCACTACAAAGAAGTATCACTTCCCACCGGTCAAAAGGGACATCCACAAAATGTGTAAAAACCAGAAAGGCAAGACAGGCCCTGGAGAACAGGGAGCCTTGTTATGCTGATGGGCGGGATGTAAATTGCCAACTGCCTCTCTGGAGGAGTGCATTGTGTTCCCTAAAACAAGTAAACAACAGAGCTACAGAGCCAAGGGCACTTCCAGTCTAGGGAATATACCTTGGGAAAACTGAAAATCAATAAGACAGAGCCACTCCAAAATTTAGGGCTGCACTGCTTATAAGGACCTCAACTTGGGTACACCTTAAATATCCCAGGAAATATAAAAATGGTTCAAAAAATTGTGGTACTTACGTACGATGGAATATCCCTCAGCCATGAAATCAATGTCTTAAGACCAGTAGCAGTAAAATGGGTGGATTCAGGTATGGTGATTCTAAGTGAAATAAGTCACAGAGAATAAGAAACTTATCATAAGATATCACTTATGAAGATCCTGTAAACATGGCTACACTTGAACTGAGTTAGGAAAGAGAACAGTGTCTCACATTTAGAAAACACTCTTATGCCTGCTTAAGGGGGAAGGAGAGGTGGGGTGATGCATAAAACCAGAATTTGATATAAGCACAGGTACCGTTCCAAAAACCAACTATGGAATAGACAAGACCTACACCTTCCTCAGTGAAAGGGACTCAAAACCCCATATTTCCCGCAGAGTAATATATCTGACTAGTAAGAATCTTAAAACCTATGTATTGATATGTCTCCGTAAGGGAATCAAGTGTGTCTAGACTGGCATAAACATGGCAGCGAGAATCAGCTCAAACCCACTATAAAAAGGAATTTCAAAAACAAAACAAAAAAACTGGGAAATTCTTTACAATTCCTTCAGGGTCTCTGATGAAACCTGGAATGACCCTATCTACAACGACAGCTGGATGTGGCATAAGGCTGGACACTTTGGACTGAGAGGATTGATGAGATTGGGTGAACAAATGCAGACCATTTAAAGCAATAGTGCTTGCCACACATTCCATGGGTCCCAACTCTCCAGGTTGAAGGGAATATTACTACAGATATAACATGTACGGGAATCCTAGAGAACGGACACACTGTGAATACGAAAGGTTTCTAAAACTCAATGAATAGTCCCTCTCCTGGTGCTCCGGTTTGACTTTCCATCTGCTTTATTATCAACCTCCCAACTTGGAGAGACAGCCCCTTTAACCTCCTGGTTCGCACAGGTTGCCAATTTGGCAGAGGATGAAAGGGAAGAGGGAGAACCAATGAGAGAGTAGCTGTTAGGCATTTGGAGGGGCACATATCACTGTAATTTCCCGGCAGGAAGAAGAATTAACCAAAGTCTCAGCCACCCACCGGGAATCAGTATAGATCCTGAACCAAAATTTTGGACTTGCCGTCAGCTCACCAAAAACGAGTTGAAAAATGGAGCTCAGGGGCACAGCAATTCACAAACTGGCCGAGTAATAAAGGACAACTATCGTCCAAAAATCTGTTGAGGGAAGGCAATGAGGCGGACTTGAAAGCGAGGCAGAATAGCAGGAAACAGATTTCAAGAGGTACGTTGGAATCGCCTTTAAAGCACAGGAAGAGGGGCACAACTTCGACAATGATGCACTTGGCCAAAAAGGGCGTATGCGTTTTCTCCTGAATATATTCAGGAGAAAACGCATACGCCCTTTTTGGCCAAGCAAGCAAGCGGGCAATGCAAATCTGCACTACAAAGAAGTATCACTTCCCACCGGTCAAAAGGGACATCCACAAAATGTGTAAGAACAAGAAAGGCAAGACAGGCCCTGGAGAACAGGGAGCCTTGTTATGCTGATGGGCGGGATGTAAATTGCCAACTGCCTCTCTGGAGGAGTGCATTGTGTTCCCTAAAACAAGTAAACAACAGAGCTACAGAGCCAAGGGCACTTCCAGTCTAGGGAATATACCTTGGGAAAACTGAAAATCAATAAGACACAGCCACCCCAAAATTTAGGGCTGCACTGCTTACAAGGACCTCAACTTGGGTACACCTTAAATATCCCAGGAAATATAAAAATGGTTCAAAAAATTGTGGTACTTACGTACGATGGAATATCCCTCAGCCATGAAATCAATGTCATAAGACCAGTAGCAGCAAAATGGGTGGATTCAGGTACGATGATTCTAAGTGAAAGAAGTCACAGAGAAAAAGAAACTTATCATAAGATATCACTTATGAAGATCCTGTAAACATGGCTACACTTGAACTGAGTTAGGAAAGAGAACAGTGTCTCACATTTAGAAAACACTCTTATGCCTGCTTAAGGGGGAAGGAGAGGTGGGGTGATGCATAAAACCAGAGTTTGATATAAGCACAGGTACCGTTCCAAAAACCAACTATGGAATAGACAAGACCTACACCTTCCTCAGTGAAAGGGACTCAAAACCCCATATTTCCCGCAGAGGAATATATCTGACTAGTAAGAATCTTAAAACCTATGTATTGATATGTCTCCGTAAGGGAATCAAGTGTGTCTAGACTGGGATAAATATGGCAGCGAGAATCAGCTCAAACCCACTATAAAAAGGAATTTCAAAAATAAAACAAAAAAACTGGGAAATTCTTTACAATTCCTTCAGGGTCTCTGATGAAACCTGAAATGACCCTATCTACAATGACAGCTGGATGTGGCAAAAGGCTGGACACTTGGGACTGAGAGGATTGATGAGATTGGGTGAGCAAATGCAGACCCTTTAAAGCAATAATGCATGGCACACATTCCATGGGTCCCAACTCTCCAGGTTGAAAGGAATATTACTACAGATATAACATGTATGGGAATCCTAGAGAACGGACACACTGTGAATACGAAAGGTTTCTAAAACTCAACGAATAGTCCCTCTCTTGGTGAACCGGTTTGACTTTCCATCTGCTTTATTATCAACCTCCCAACTTGGAGAGACAGCCCCTTTAACCTGCTGGTTCGCACAGGTTGGAATATGGCAGAGGATGAAAGGGAAGAGGGAGAACCAATGAGAGAGTAGCTGTTAGGCATTTGGACGGGCACATATCACTGTAATTTCCCGGCAGGAAGAAGAATTAACCAAAGTCTCAGCCACCCACCGGGAACCAGTATAGGTCCTAAACCAAAATTTTGGACTTGCGGTCAGCTCACCAAAAACGAGTTGAAAAATGGAGCTCAGGGGCACAGCAATTCACAAACTGGCCGAGTAATAAAGGACAACTATCGTCCAAAAATCTGTTGAGGGAAGGCAACGAGGCGGACTTGAAAGCGAGGCAGAATAGCAGGAAACAGATTTCAAGAGGTACGTTGGAATCGCCTTTAAAGCACAGGAAGAGGGGCACAACTTCAACAATGATGCACTTGGCCAAAAAGGGCGTATGCGTTTTCTACTGAATATATTCAGGAGAAAACGCATACGCCCTTTTTGGCCAAGCAAGCAAGCGGGCAATGCAAATCTGCACTACAAAGAAGTATCACTTCCCACCGGTCAAAAGGGACATCCACAAAATGTGTAAGAACAAGAAAGGCAAGACAGGCCCTGGAGAACAGGGAGCCTTGTTATGCTGATGGGCGGGATGTAAATTGCCAACTGCCTCTCTGGAGGAGTGCATTGTGTTCCCTAAAACAAGTAAACAACAGAGCTACAGAGCCAAGGGCACTTCCAGTCTAGGGAATATACCTTGGGAAAACTGAAAATCAATAAGACACAGCCACCCCAAAATTTAGGGCTGCACTGCTTACAAGGACCTCAACTTGGGTACACCTTAAATATCCCAGGAAATATAAAAATGGTTCAAAAAATTGTGGTACTTACGTACGATGGAATATCCCTCAGCCATGAAATCAATGTCATAAGACCAGTAGCAGCAAAATGGGTGGATTCAGGTACGATGATTCTAAGTGAAAGAAGTCACAGAGAAAAAGAAACTTATCATAAGATATCACTTATGAAGATCCTGTAAACATGGCTACACTTGAACTGAGTTAGGAAAGAGAACAGTGTCTCACATTTAGAAAACACTCTTATGCCTGCTTAAGGGGGAAGGAGAGGTGGGGTGATGCATAAAACCAGAGTTTGATATAAGCACAGGTACCGTTCCAAAAACCAACTATGGAATAGACAAGACCTACACCTTCCTCAGTGAAAGGGACTCAAAACCCCATATTTCCCGCAGAGGAATATATCTGACTAGTAAGAATCTTAAAACCTATGTATTGATATGTCTCCGTAAGGGAATCAAGTGTGTCTAGACTGGGATAAATATGGCAGCGAGAATCAGCTCAAACCCACTATAAAAAGGAATTTCAAAAATAAAACAAAAAAACTGGGAAATTCTTTACAATTCCTTCAGGGTCTCTGATGAAACCTGAAATGACCCTATCTACAATGACAGCTGGATGTGGCAAAAGGCTGGACACTTGGGACTGAGAGGATTGATGAGATTGGGTGAGCAAATGCAGACCCTTTAAAGCAATAATGCATGGCACACATTCCATGGGTCCCAACTCTCCAGGTTGAAAGGAATATTACTACAGATATAACATGTATGGGAATCCTAGAGAACGGACACACTGTGAATACGAAAGGTTTCTAAAACTCAACGAATAGTCCCTCTCTTGGTGAACCGGTTTGACTTTCCATCTGCTTTATTATCAACCTCCCAACTTGGAGAGACAGCCCCTTTAACCTGCTGGTTCGCACAGGTTGGAATATGGCAGAGGATGAAAGGGAAGAGGGAGAACCAATGAGAGAGTAGCTGTTAGGCATTTGGACGGGCACATATCACTGTAATTTCCCGGCAGGAAGAAGAATTAACCAAAGTCTCAGCCACCCACCGGGAACCAGTATAGGTCCTAAACCAAAATTTTGGACTTGCGGTCAGCTCACCAAAAACGAGTTGAAAAATGGAGCTCAGGGGCACAGCAATTCACAAACTGGCCGAGTAATAAAGGACAACTATCGTCCAAAAATCTGTTGAGGGAAGGCAACGAGGCGGACTTGAAAGCGAGGCAGAATAGCAGGAAACAGATTTCAAGAGGTACGTTGGAATCGCCTTTAAAGCACAGGAAGAGGGGCACAACTTCAACAATGATGCACTTGGCCAAAAAGGGCGTATGCGTTTTCTACTGAATATATTCAGGAGAAAACGCATACGCCCTTTTTGGCCAAGCAAGCAAGCGGGCAATGCAAATCTGCACTACAAAGAAGTATCACTTCCCACCGGTCAAAAGGGACATCCACAAAATGTGTAAAAACCAGAAAGGCAAGACTGGCCCTGGAGAACAGGGAGCCTTGTTATGCTGATGGACGGTATGTAAATTGCCAACTGCCTCTCTGGAGGAGTGCATTGTGTTCCCTAAAACAAGTAAACAACAGAGCTACAGAGCCAAGGGCACTTCCAGTCTAGGGAATGTACCTGGGAAAAACTGAAAATCAATAAGACAGAGCCACCCCAAAATTTTGGGCTGCACTGCTTACAAGGACCTCAACTTGGGTACACCTTAAATATCCCAGGAAATATAAAAATGGTTCAAAAAATTGTGGTACTTACGTACGATGGAATATCCCTCAGCCATGAAATCAATGTCATAAGACCAGTAGCAGCAAAATGGGTGGATTCAGGTATGATGATTCTAAGTGAAATAAGTCACAGAGAAAAAGAAACTTATCATAAGTTATCACTTATGAAGATCCTGTAAACATGGCTACACTTGAACTGAGTTAGGAAAGAGAACAGTGTCTCACATTTAGAAAACACTCTTATGCCTGCTTAAGGGGGAAGGAGAGGTGGGGTGATGCATAAAACCAGAGTTTGATATAAGCACAGGTACCGTTCCAAAAACCAACTATGGAATAGACAAGACCTACACCTTCCTCAGTGAAAGGGACTCAAAACCCCATATTTCCCGCAGAGAAATATATCTGACTAGTAAGAATCTTAAAACCTATGTATTGATATGTCTCCGTAAGGGAATCAAGTGTGTCTAGAATGGCATAAATATGGCAGCGAGAATCAGCTCAAACCCACTATAAAAAGGAATTTCAAAAATAAAACCAAAAAACTGGGAAATTCTTTACAATTCCTTCAGGGTCTCTGATGAAACCTGAAATGACCCTATCTACAATGACAGCTGGATGTGGCATAAGGCTGGACACTTGGGACTGAGAGGATTGGTGAGATTGGGTGAGCAAATGCAGACCCTTTAAAGCAATAATGCATGGCACACATTCCATGGGTCCCAACTCTCCAGGTTGAAGGGAATATTACTACAGATATAACATGTACGGGAATCCTAGAGAACGGACAGACTGTGAATACGAAAGGTTTCTAAAACTCAACGAATAGTCCCTCTCCTGGTGCTCTGGTTTGACTTTCCATCTGCTTTACTATCAAGCTCCCAACTTGGAGAGACAGCCCCTTTAACCTCCTGGTTCGCACAGGTTGCCAATTTGGCAGAGGATGAAAGGGAAGAGGGAGAACCAATGAGAGAGTAGCTGTTAGGCATTTGGACGGGCACATATCACTGTAATTTCCCGGCAGGAAGAAGAATTAACCAAAGTCTCAGCCACCCACCGGGAACCAGTATAGGTCCTGAACCAAAATTTTGGACTTGCGGTCAGCTCACCAAAAACGAGTTGAAAAATGGAGCTCAGGGGCACAGCAATTCACAAACTGGCCGAGTAATAAAGGACAACTATCGTCCAAAAATCTGTTGAGGGAAGGCAACGAGGCGGACTTGAAAGCGAGGCAGAATAGCAGGAAACAGATTTCAAGAGGTACGTTGGAATTGCCTTTAAAGCACAGGAAGAGGGGCACAACTTCGACAATGATGCACTTGGCCAAAAAGGGCGTATGCGTTTTCTCCTGAATATATTCAGGAGAAAACGCATACGCCCTTCTTGGCCAAGCAAGCAAGCGGGCAATGCAAATCTGCACTACAAAGAAGTATCACTTCCCACCGGTCAAAAGGGACATCCACAAAATGTGTAAAAACCAGAAAGGCAAGACAGGCCCTGGAGAACAAGGAGCCTTGTTATGCTGATGGGCGGGATGTAAATTGCCAACTGCCTCTCTGGAGGAGTGCATTGCGTTCCCTAAAACAAGTAAACAACAGAGCTACAGAGCCAAGGGCACTTCCAGTCTAGGGAATATACCTGGGAAAAACTGAAAATCAATAAGACAGAGCCACCCCAAAATTTAGGGCTGCACTGCTTACAATGACCTCAACTTGGGTACACCTTAAATATCCCAGGAAATATAAAATTGGTTCAAAAAATTGTGGTACTTACGTACGATGGAATATCCCTCAGCCATGAAATCAATGTCATAAGACCAGTAGCAGCAAAATGGGTGGATTCAGGTACGATGATTCTAAGTGAAATAAGTCACAGAGAAAAAGAAACTTATCATAAGTTATCACTTATGAAGATCCTGTAAACATGGCTACACTTGAACTGAGTTAAGAAAGAGAACAGTGTCTCACATTTAGAAAACACTCTTATGCCTGCTTAAGGGGGAAGGAGAGGTGGGGTGATGCATAAAACCAGAGTTTGATATAAGCACAGGTACCGTTCCAAAAACCAACTATGGAATAGACAAGACCTACACCTTCCTCAGTGAAAGGGACTCATATTTCCCGCAGAGGAATATATCTGACTAGTAAGAATCTTAAAACCTATGTATTGATATGTCTCCGTAAGGGAATCAAGTGTGTCTAGACTGGGATAAATATGGCAGCGAGAATCAGCTCAAACCCACTATAAAAAGGAATTTCAAAAATAAAACAAAAAAACTGGGAAATTCTTTACAATTCCTTCAGGGTCTCTGATGAAACCTGAAATGACCCTATCTACAATGACAGCTGGATGTGGCATAAGGCTGGACACTTGGGACTGAGAGGATTGTTGAGATTGGGTGAGCAAATGCAGACCCTTTAAAGCAATAATGCATGGCACACATTCCATGGGTCCCAACTCTCCAGGTTGAAGGGAATATTACTACAGATATAATATGTACGGGAATCCTAGAGAATTGACACACTGTGAATACGAAAGGTTTCTAAAACTCAACGAATAGTCCCTCTCCTGGTGCTCCAGTTTGACTTTCCATCTGCTTTATTATCAACCTCCCAACTTGGAGAGACAGCCCCTTTAACCTACTGGTTCGCACAGGTTGCCAATTTGGCAGAGGATGAAAGGGAAGAGGGAGAACCAATGAGAGAGTAGCTGTTAGGCATTTGGACGGGCACATATCATTGTAATTTCCCGGCAGGAAGAAGAATTAACCATAGTCTCAGCCACCCACCGGGAATCAGTATAGATCCTGAACCAAAATTTTGGACTTGCGGTCAGCTCACCAAAAACGAGTTGAAAAATGGAGCTCAGGGGCACAGCAATTCACAAACTGGCCGAGTAATAAAGGACAACTATCGTCCAAAAATCTGTTGAGGGAAGGCAACGAGGCGGACTTGAAAGCGAGGCAGAATAGCAGGAAACAGATTTCAAGAGGTACGTTGGAATCGCCTTTAAAGCACAGGAAGAGGGGCACAACTTCGACAATGATGCACTTGGCCAAAAAGGGCGTATGCGTTTTCTCCTGAATATATTCAGGAGAAAACGCATACGCCCTTTTTGGCCAAGCAAGCAAGCGGGCAATGCAAATCTGCACTACAAAGAAGTATCACTTCCCACCGGTCAAAAGGGACATCCACAAAATGTGTAAAAACCAGAAAGGCAAGACAGGCCCTGGAGAACAGGGAGCCTTGTTATGCTGATGCGCGGGATGTAAATTGCCAACTGCCTCTCTGGAGGAGTGCATTGTGTTCCCTAAAACAAGTAAACAACAGAGCTACAGAGCCAAGGGCACTTCCAGTCTAGGGAATATACCTGGGAAAAACTGAAAATCAATAAGACAGAGCCACCCCAAAATTTAGGGCTGCACTGCTTACAAGGACCTCAACTTGGGTACACCTTAAATATCCCAGGAAATATAAAATTGGTTCAAAATATTGTGGTACTTACGTACGATGGAATATCCCTCAGCCATGAAATCAATGTCATAAGACCAGTAGCAGCAAAATGGGTGGATTCAGGTACGATGATTCTAAGTGAAATAAGTCACACAGAAAAAAAAACTTATCATAAGATATCACTTATGAAGATCCTGTAAACATGGCTACACTTGAACTGAGTTAGGGAAGAGAACAGTGTCTCACATTTAGAAAACACTCTTATGCCTGCTTAAGGGGGAAGGAGAGGTGGGGTGATGCATAAAACCAGAGTTTGATATAAGCACAGGTACCGTTCCAAAAACCAACTATGGAATAGACAAGACCTACACCTTCCTCAGTGAAAGGGACTCAAAACACCATATTTCCCGCAGAGGAATATATCTGACTAGTAAGAATCTTAAAACCTATGTATTGATATGTCTCCGTAAGGGAATCAAGTGTGTCTAGACTGGGATAAATATGGCAGCGAGAATCAGCTCAAACCCACTATTAAAAGGAATTTCAAAAATAAAACAAAAAAACTGGGAAATTCTTTACAATTCCTTCAGGGTCTCTGATGAAAACTGAAATGACCCTATCTACAATGACAGCTGGTTGTGGCATAAGGCTGGACACTTGGGACTGAGAGGATTGGTGAGATTGGGTGAGCAAATGCAGACCCTTTAAAGCAATAATGCATGGCACACATTCCATGGGTCCCAACTCTCCAGGTTGAAGGGAATATTACTACAGATATAACATGTACGGGAATCCTAGAGAACGGACACACTGTGAATACGAAAGGTTTCTAAAACTCAACGAATAGTCCCTCTCCTGGTGCTCCGGTTTGACTTTCCATCTGCTTTATTATCAACCTCCCAACTTGGAGAGACAGCCCCTTTAACCTCCTGGTTCGCACAGGTTGCCAATTTGGCAGAGGATGAAAGGGAAGAGGGAGAACCAATGAGAGAGTAGCTGTTAGGCATTTGGACGGGCACATATCACTGTAATTTCCCGGCAGGAAGAAGAATTAACCAAAGTCTCAGCCACCCACCGGGAATCAGTATAGATCCTGAACCAAAATTTTGCACTTGCGGTCAGCTCACCAAAAACGAGTTGAAAAATGGAGCTCAGAGGCACAGCAATTCACAAACTGGCCGAGTAATAAAGGACAACTATCGTCCAAAAATCTGTTGAGGGAAGGCAACGAGGCGGACTTGAAAGCGAGGCAGAATAGCAGGAAACAGATTTCAAGAGGTTTGTTGGAATCGCCTTTAAAGCACAGGAAGAGGGGCACAACTTCGACAATGATGCACTTGGCCAAAAAGGGCGTATGCGTTTTCTCCTGAATATATTCAGGAGAAAACGCATACGCCCTTTTTGGCCAAGCAAGCAAGCGGGCAATGCAAATCTGCACTACAAAGAAGTATCACTTCCCACCGGTCAAAAGGGACATCCACAAAATGTGTAAAAACCAGAAAGGCAAGACAGGCCCTGGAGAACAGGGAGCCTTGTTATGCTGATGGGCGGGATGTAAATTGCCAACTGCCTCTCTGGAGGAGTGCATTGTGTTCCCTAAAACAAGTAAACAACAGAGCTACAGAGCCAAGGGCACTTCCAGTCTAGGGAATATACCTTGGGAAAACTGAAAATCAAAAAGACACAGCCACCCCAAAATTTAGGGCTGCACTGCTTACAAGGACCTCAACTTGGGTACACCTTAAATATCCCAGGAAATATAAAAATGGTTCAAAAAATTGTGGTACTTACGTACGATGGAATATCCCTCAGCCATGAAATCAATATCATAAGACCAGTAGCAGCAAAGTGGGTGGATTCAGGTACGATGATTCTAAGTGAAATAAGTCACAGAGAAAAAGAAACTTATCATAAGATATCACTTATGAAGATCCTGTAAACATGGCTACACTTGAACTGAGTTAGGAAAGAGAACAGTGTCTCACATTTAGAAAACACTCTTATGCCTGGTTAAGGGGGAAGGAGAGGTGGGGTGATGCATAAAACCAGAGTTTGATATAAGCACAGGGACCGTTCCAAAAACCAACTATGGAATAGACAAGACCTACACCTTCCTCAGTGAAAGGGACTCAAAACCCCATATTTCCCGCAGAGGAATATATCTGACTAGTAAGAATCTTAAAACCTATGTATTGATATGTCTCCGTAAGGGAATCAAGTGTGTCTAGACTGGGATAAATATGGCAGCGAGAATCAGCTCAAACCCACTATAAAAAGGAATTTCAAAAATAAAACCAAAAAACTGGGAAATTCTTTACAATTCCTTCAGGGTCTCTGATGAAACCTGAAATGACCCTATCTACAATGACAGCTGGATGTGGCATAAGGCTGGACACTTGGGACTGAGAGGATTGGTGAGATTGGGTGAGCAAATGCAGACCCTTTAAAGCAATAATGCATGGCACACATTCCATGGGTCCCAACTCTCCAGGTTGAAAGGAATATTACTACAGATATAACATGTACGGGAATCCTAGAGAACGGACACACTGTGAATACGAAAGGTTTCTAAAACTCAACGAATAGTCCCTCTCCTGGTGCTCCGGTTTGACTTTCCATCTGCTTTATTATCAACCTCCCAACTTGGAGAGACAGCCCCTTTAACCTGCTGGTTCGCACAGGTTGGAATATGGCAGAGGATGAAAGGGAAGAGGGAGAACCAATGAGAGAGTAGCTGTTAGGCATTTGGAGGGGCACATATCACTGTAATTTCCCGGCAGGAAGAAGAATTAACCAAAGTCTCAGCCACCCACCGGGAGCCAGTATAGGTCCTAAACCAAAATTTTGGACTTGCGGTCAGCTCACCAAAAACGAGTTGAAAAATGGAGCTCAGGGGCACAGCAATTCACAAATTGGCCGAGTAATAAAGGACAACTATCGTCCAAAAATCTGTTGAGGGAAGGCAACGAGGCGGACTTGAAAGCGAGGCAGAATAGCAGGAAACAGATTTCAAGAGGTACGTTGGAATCGCCTTTAAAGCACAGGAAGAGGGGCACAACTTCGACAATGATGCACTTGGCCAAAAAGGGTGTATGCGTTTTCTACTGAATATATTAAGGAGAAAACGCATACGCCCTTTTTGGCCAAGCAAGCAAGCGGGCAATGCAAATCTGCACTACAAAGAAGTATCACTTCCCACCGGTCAAAAGGGACATCCACAAAATGTGTAAAAACCAGAAAGGCAAGACTGGCCCTGGAGAACAGGGAGCCTTGTTATGCTGATGGACGGTATGTAAATTGCCAACTGCCTCTCTGGAGGAGTGCATTGTGTTCCCTAAAACAAGTAAACAACAGAGCTACAGAGCCAAGGGCACTTCCAGTCTAGGGAATATACCTGGGAAAAACTGAAAATCAATAAGACAGAGCCACCCCAAAATTTTGGGCTGCACTGCTTACAAGGACCTCAACTTGGGTACACCTTAAATATCCCAGGAAATATAAAAATGGTTCAAAAAATTGTGGTACTTACGTACGATGGAATATCCCTCAGCCATGAAATCAATGTCATAAGACCTGTAGCAGCAAAATGGGTGGATTCAGGTATGATGATTCTAAGTGAAATAAGTCACAGAGAAAAAGAAACTTATCATAAGTTATCACTTATGAAGATCCTGTAAACATGGCTACACTTGAACTGAGTTAGGAAAGAGAACAGTGTCTCACATTTAGAAAACACTCTTATGCCTGCTTAAGGGGGAAGGAGAGGTGGGGTGATGCATAAAACCAGAGTTTGATATAAGCACAGGTACCGTTCCAAAAACCAACTATGGAATAGACAAGACCTACACCTTCCTCAGTGAAAGGGACTCAAAACCCCATATTTCCCGCAGAGAAATATATCTGACTAGTAAGAATCTTAAAACCTATGTATTGATATGTCTCCGTAAGGGAATCAAGTGTGTCTAGAATGGCATAAATATGGCAGCGAGAATCAGCTCAATCCCACTATAAAAAGGAATTTCAAAAATAAAACCAAAAAACTGGGAAATTCTTTACAATTCCTTCAGGGTCTCTGATGAAACCTGAAATGACCCTATCTACAATGACAGCTGGATGTGGCATACGGCTGGACACTTGGGACTGAGAGGATTGGTGAGATTGGGTGAGCAAATGCAGACCCTTTAAAGCAATAATGCATGGCACACATTCCATGGGTCCCAACTCTCCAGGTTGAAAGGAATATTACTACAGATATAACATGTACGGGAATCCTAGAGAACGGACACACTGTGAATACGAAAGGTTTCTAAAACTCAACGAATAGTCCCTCTCCTGGTGCTCTGGTTTGACTTTCCATCTGCTTTATTATCAACCTCCCAACTTGGAGAGACAGCCCCTTTAACCTGCTGGTTCGCACAGGTTGGAATATGGCAGAGGATGAAAGGGAAGAGGGAGAACCAATGAGAGAGTAGCTGTTAGGCATTTGGAGGGGCACATATCACTGTAATTTCCCGGCAGGAAGAAGAATTAACCAAAGTCTCAGCCACCCACCGGGAACCAGTATAGGTCCTAAACCAAAATTTTGGACTTGCGGTCAGCTCACCAAAAACGAGTTGAAAAATGGAGCTCAGGGGCACAGCAATTCACAAACTGGCCGAGTAATAAAGGACAACTATCGTCCAAAAATCTGTTGAGGGAAGGCAACGAGGCGGACTTGAAAGCGAGGCAGAATAGCAGGAAACAGATTTCAAGAGGTACGTTGGAATCGCCTTTAAAGCACAGGAAGAGGGGCACAACTTCGACAATGATGCACTTGGCCAAAAAGGGCGTATGCGTTTTCTACTGAATATATTCAGGAGAAAACGCATACGCCCTTTTTGGCCAAGCAAGCAAGCGGGCAATGCAAATCTGCACTACAAAGAAGTATCACTTCCCACCGGTCAAAAGGGACATCCACAAAATGTGTAAAAACCAGAAAGGCAAGACTGGCCCTGGAGAACAGGGAGCCTTGTTATGCTGATGGACGGTATGTAAATTGCCAACTGCCTCTCTGGAGGAGTGCATTGTGTTCCCTAAAACAAGTAAACAACAGAGCTACAGAGCCAAGGGCACTTCCAGTCTAGGGAATATACCTGGGAAAAACTGAAAATCAATAAGACAGAGCCACCCCAAAATTTTGGGCTGCACTGCTTACAAGGACCTCAACATGGGTACACCTTAAATATCACAGGAAATATAAAAATGGTTCAAAAAATTGTGGTACTTACGTACGATGGAATATCCCTCAGCCATGAAATCAATGTCATAAGACCAGTAGCAGCAAAATGGGTGGATTCAGGTATGATGATTCTAAGTGAAATAAGTCACAGAGAAAAAGAAACTTATCATAAGTTATCACTTATGAAGATCCTGTAAACATGGCTACACTTGAACTGAGTTAGGAAAGAGAACAGTGTCTCACAATTTAGAAAACACTCTTATGCCTGCTTAAGGGGGAAGGAGAGGTGGGGTGATGCATAAAACCAGAGTTTGATATAAGCACAGGTACCGTTCCAAAAACCAACTATGGAATAGACAAGACCTACACCTTCCTCAGTGAAAGGGACTCAAAACACCATATTTCCCGCAGAGAAATATATGTGACTAGTAAGAATCTTAAAACCTATGTATTGATATGTCTCCGTAAGGGAATCAAGTGTGTCTAGAATGGCATAAATATGGCAGCGAGAATCAGCTCAAACCCACTATAAAAAGGAATTTCAAAAATAAAACAAAAAAACTGGGAAATTCTTTACAATTCCTTCAGGGTCTCTGATGAAACCTGAAATGACCCTATCTACAATGACAGCTGGATGTGGCATAAGGCTGGACACTTGGGACTGAGAGGATTGGTGAGATTGGGTGAGCAAATGCAGACCCTTTAAAGCAATAATGCATGGCACACATTCCATGGGTCCCAACTCTCCAGGTTGAAGGGAATATTACTACAGATATAACATGTACGGGAATCCTAGAGAATGGAGACACTGTGAATACGAAAGGTTTCTAAAACTCAACGAATAGTCCCTCTCCTGGTGCTCCGGTTTGACTTTCCATCTGCTTTATTATCAACCTCCCAACTTGGAGAGACAGCCCCTTTAACCTACTGGTTCGCACAGGTTGCCAATTTGGCAGAGGATGAAAGGGAAGAGGGAGAACCAATGAGAGAGTAGCTGTTAGGCATTTGGACGGGCACATATCACTGTAATTTCCCGGCAGGAAGAAGAATTAACCAAAGTCTCAGCCACCCACCGGGAATCAGTATAGATCCTGAACCAAAATTTTGGACTTGCGGTCAGCTCACCAAAAACGAGTTGAATAATGGAGCTCAGGGGCACAGCAATTCACAAACTGGCCGAGTAATAAAGGACAACTATCGTCCAAAAATCTGTTGAGGGAAGGCAACGAGGCGGACTTGAAAGCGAGGCAGAATAGCAGGAAACAGATTTCAAGAGGTACGTTGGAATTGCCTTTAAAGCACAGGAAGAGGGGCACAACTTCGACAATGATGCACTTGGCCAAAAAGGGCGTATGCGTTTTCTCCTGAATATATTCAGGAGAAAACGCATACGCCCTTTTTGGCCAAGCAAGCAAGCGGGCAATGCAAATCTGCACTACAAAGAAGTATCACTTCCCACCGGTAAAAAGGGACATCCAGAAAATGTGTAAAAACCAGAAAGGCAAGACAGGCCCTGGAGAACAAGGAGCCTTGTTATGCTGATGGGCGGGATGTAAATTGCCAACTGCCTCTCTGGAGGAGTGCATTGCGTTCCCTAAAACAAGTAAACAACAGAGCTACAGAGCCAAGGGCACTTCCAGTCTAGGGAATATACCTGGGAAAAACTGAAAATCAATAAGACAGAGCCACCCCAAAATTTAGGGCTGCACTGCTTACAATGACCTCAACTTGGGTACACCTTAAATATCCCAGGAAATATAAAATTGGTTCAAAAAATTGTGGTACTTACGTACGATGGAATATCCCTCAGCCATGAAATCAATGTCATAAGACCAGTAGCAGCAAAATGGGTGGATTCAGGTATGATGATTCTAAGTGAAATAAGTCACAGAGAAAAAGAAACTTATCATAAGTTATCACTTATGAAGATCCTGTAAACATGGCTACACTTGAACTGAGTTAAGAAAGAGAACACTGTCTCACATTTAGAAAACACTCTTATGCCTGCTTAAGGGGGAAGGAGAGGTGGGGTGATGCATAAAACCAGAGTTTGATATAAGCACAGGTACCGTTCCAAAAACCAACTATGGAATACACAAGACCTACACCTTCCTCAGTGAAAGGGACTCATATTTCCCGCAGAGGAATATATCTGACTAGTAAGAATCTTAAAACCTATGTATTGATATGTCTCCGTAAGGGAATCAAGTGTGTCTAGACTGGGATAAATATGGCAGCGAGAATCAGCTCAAACCCACTATAAAAAGGAATTTCAAAAATAAAACAAAAAAACTGGGAAATTCTTTACAATTCCTTCAGGGTCTCTGATGAAACCTGAAATGACCCTATCTACAATGACAGCTGGATGTGGCATAAGGCTGGACACTTGGGACTGAGAGGATTGGTGAGATTGGGTGAGCAGATGCAGACCCTTTAAAGCAATAATGCATGGCACACATTCCATGGGTCCCAACTCTCCAGGTTGAAGGGAATATTACTACAGATATAATATGTACGGGAATCCTAGAGAATTGACACACTGTGAATACGAAAGGTTTCTAAAACTCAACGAATAGTCCCTCTCCTGGTGCTCCAGTTTGACTTTCCATCTGCTTTATTATCAACCTCCCAACTTGGAGAGACAGCCCCTTTAACCTACTGGTTGGCACAGGTTGCCAATTTGGCAGAGGATGAAAGGGAAGAGGGAGAACCAATGAGAGAGTAGCTGTTAGGCATTTGGATGGGCACATATCACTGTAATTTCCCGGCAGGAAGAAGAATTAACCATAGTCTCAGCCACCCACCGGGAATCAGTATAGATCCTGAACCAAAATTTTGGACTTGCGGTCAGCTCACCAAAAACGAGTTGAAAAATGGAGCTCAGGGGCACAGCAATTCACAAACTGGCCGAGTAATAAAGGACAACTATCGTCCAAAAATCTGTTGAGGGAAGGCAACGAGGCGGACTTGAAAGCGAGGCAGAATAGCAGGAAACAGATTTCAAGAGGTACGTTGGAATTGCCTTTAAAGCACAGGAAGAGGGGCACAACTTCGACAATGATGCACTTGGCCAAAAAGGGCGTATGCGTTTTCTCCTGAATATATTCAGGAGAAAACGCATACGCCCTTTTTGGCCAAGCAAGCAAGCGGGCAATGCAAATCTGCACTACAAAGAAGTATCACTTCCCACCGGTCAAAAGGGACATCCACAAAATGTGTAAAAACCAGAAAGGCAAGACAGGCCCTGGAGAACAGGGAGCCTTGTTATGCTAATGGGCGGGATGTAAATTGCCAACTGCCTCTCTGGAGGAGTGCATTGTGTTCCCTAAAACAAGTAAACAACAGAGCTACAGAGCCAAGGGCACTTCCAGTCTAGGGAATATACCTGGGAAAAACTGAAAATCAATAAGACAGAGCCACCCCAAAATTTAGGGCTGCACTGCTTACAATGACCTCAACTTGGGTACACCTTAAATATCCCAGGAAATATAAAATTGGTTCAAAAAATTGTGGTACTTACGTACGATGGAATATCCCTCAGCCATGAAATCAATGTCATAAGACCAGTAGCAGCAAAATGGGTGGATTCAGGTACGATGATTCTAAGTGAAATAAGTCACAGAGAAAAAGAAACTTATCATAAGTTATCACTTATGAAGATCCTGTAAACATGGCTACACTTGAACTGAGTTAGGAAAGAGAACAGTGTCTCACATTTAGAAAACATTCTTATGCCTGCTTAAGGGGGAAGGAGAGGTGGGGTGATGCATAAAACCAGAGTTTGATATAAACACAGGTACCGTTCCAAAAACCAACTATGGAATAGACAAGACCTACACCTTCCTCAGTGAAATGGACTCAAAACCCCATATTTCCCACAGAGGAATATATCTGACTAGTAAGAATCTTAAAACCTATGTATTGATATGTCTCCGTAAGGGAATCAAGTGTGTCTAGACTGGCATAAACATGGCAGCGAGAAGCAGCTCAAACCCACTATAAAAAGGAATTTCAAAAACAAAACAAAAAAAACTGGGAAATTCTTTACAATTCCTTCAGGGTCTCTGATGAAACCTGAAATGACCCTATCTACAATGACAGCTGGATGTGGCATAAGGCTGGACACTTGGGACTGAGAGGATTGGTGAGATTGGGTGAGCAAATGCAGACCCTTTAAAGCAATAATGCATGGCACACATTCCATGGGTCCCAACTCTCCAGGTTGAAGGGAATATTACTACAGATATAACATGTACGGGAATCCTAGAGAACGGACACACTGTGAATACGAAAGGTTTCTAAAACTCAACGAATAGTCCCTCTCCTGGTGCTCCGGTTTGACTTTCCATCTGCTTTATTATCAACCTCCCAACTTGGAGAGACAGCCCCTTTAACCTCCTGGTTCGCACAGGTTGCCAATTTGGCAGAGGATGAAAGGGAAGAGGGAGAACCAATGAGAGAGTAGCTGTTAGGTATTTGGACAGGCACATATCACTGTAATTTCCCGGCAGGAAGAATAATTAACCAAAGTCTCAGCCACCCACCGGGAATCAGTATAGATCCTGAACCAAAATTTTGGACTTGCGGTCAGCTCACCAAAAACGAGTTGAAAAATGGAGTTCAGGGGCACAGCAATTCACAAACTGGCCGAGTAATAAAGGACAACTATCGTCCAAAAATCTGTTGAGGGAAGGCAACGAGGTGGACTTGAAAGCAAGGCAGAATAGCAGGAAACAGATTTCAAGAGGTACGTTGGAATCGCCTTTAAAGCACAGGAAGAGGGGCACAACTTCGACAATGATGCACTTGGCCAAAAAGGGCGTATGCGTTTTCTCCTGAATATATTCAGGAGAAAACGCATACGCCCTTTTTGGCCAAGCAAGCAAGCGGGCAATGCAAATCTGCACTACAAAGAAGTATCACTTCCCACCGGTCAAAAGGGACATCCACAAAATGTGTAAAAACCAGAAAGGCAAGACAGGCCCTGGAGAACAGGGAGCCTTGTTATGCTGATGGGCGGGATGTAAATTGCCAACTGCCTCTCTGGAGGAGTGCATTGTGTTCCCTAAAACAAGTAAACAACAGAGCTACAGAGCCAAGGGCACTTCCAGTCTAGGGAATATACCTGGGAAAAACTGAAAATCAATAAGACAGAGCCACCCCAAAATTTAGGGCTGCACTGCTTACAAGGACCTCAACTTGGGTACACCTTAAATATCCCAGGAAATAAAAAATTGGTTCAAAAAATTGTGGTACTTACGTACGATGGAATATCCCTCAGCCATGAAATCAATGTCATAAGACCAGTAGCAGCAAAATGGGTGGATTCAGGTACGATGATTCTAAGTGAAATAAGTCACAGAGAAAAAGAAACTTATCATAAGTTATCACTTATGAAGATCCTGTAAACATGGCTACACTTGAACTGAGTTAGGAAAGAGAACAGTGTCTCACATTTAGAAAACACTCTTATGCCTGGTTAAGGGGGAAGGAGAGGTGGGGTGATGCATAAAACCAGAGTTTGATATAAGCACAGGGACCGTTCCAAAAACCAACTATGGAATAGACAAGACCTACACCTTTCTCAGTGAAAGGGACTCAAAACCCCATATTTCCCGCAGAGGAATATATCTGAATAGTAAGAATCTTAAAACCTATGTATTGATATGTCTCCGTAAGGGAATCAAGTGTGTCTAGACTGGGATAAATATGGCAGCGAGAATCAGCTCAAACCCACTATAAAAAGGAATTTCAAAAATAAAACCAAAAAACTGGGAAATTCTTTACAATTCCTTCAGGGTCTCTGATGAAACCTGAAATGACCCTATCTACAATGACAGCTGGATGTGGCATAAGGCTGGACACTTGGGACTGAGAGGATTGGTGAGATTGGGTGAGCAAATGCAGACCCTTTAAAGCAATAATGCATGGCACACATTCCATGGGTCCCAACTCTCCAGGTTGAAAGGAATATTACTACAGATATAACATGTACGGGAATCCTAGAGAACGGACACACTGTGAATACGAAAGGTTTCTAAAACTCAACGAATAGTCCCTCTCCTGGTGCTCCGGTTTGACTTTCCATCTGCTTTATTATCAACCTCCCAACTTGGAGAGACAGCCCCTTTAACCTGCTGGTTCGCACAGGTTGGAATATGGCAGAGGATGAAAGGGAAGAGGGAGAACCAATGAGAGAGTAGCTGTTAGGCATTTGGAGGGGCACATATCACTGTAATTTCCCGGCAGGAAGAAGAATTAACCAAAGTCTCAGCCACCCACCGGGAACCAGTATAGGTCCTAAACCAAAATTTTGGACTTGCGGTCAGCTCACCAAAAACGAGTTGAAAAATGGAGCTCAGGGGCACAGCAATTCACAAACTGGCCGAGTAATAAAGGACAACTATCGTCCAAAAATCTGTTGAGGGAAGGCAACGAGGCGGACTTGAAAGCGAGGCAGAATAGCAGGAAACAGATTTCAAGAGGTACGTTGGAATCGCCTTTAAAGCACAGGAAGAGGGGCACAACTTCGACAATGATGCACTTGGCCAAAAAGGGTGTATGCGTTTTCTACTGAATATATTAAGGAGAAAACGCATACGCCCTTTTTGGCCAAGCAAGCAAGCGGGCAATGCAAATCTGCACTACAAAGAAGTACCACTTCCCACCGGTCAAAAGGGACATCCACAAAATGTGTAAAAACCAGAAAGGCAAGACTGGCCCTGGAGAACAGGGAGCCTTGTTATGCTGATGGACGGTATGTAAATTGCCAACTGCCTCTCTGGAGGAGTGCATTGTGTTCCCTAAAACAAGTAAACAACAGAGCTACAGAGCCAAGGGCACTTCCAGTCTAGGGAATATACCTGGGAAAAACTGAAAATCAATAAGACAGAGCCACCCCAAAATTTTGGGCTGCACTGCTTACAAGGACCTCAACTTGGGTACACCTTAAATATCCCAGGAAATATAAAAATGGTTCAAAAAATTGTGGTACTTACGTACGATGGAATATCCCTCAGCCATGAAATCAATGTCATAAGACCTGTAGCAGCAAAATGGGTGGATTCAGGTATGATGATTCTAAGTGAAATAAGTCACAGAGAAAAAGAAACTTATCATAAGTTATCACTTATGAAGATCCTGTAAACATGGCTACACTTGAACTGAGTTAGGAAAGAGAACAGTGTCTCACATTTAGAAAACACTCTTATGCCTGCTTAAGGGGGAAGGAGAGGTGGGGTGATGCATAAAACCAGAGTTTGATATAAGCACAGGTACCGTTCCAAAAACCAACTATGGAATAGACAAGACCTACACCTTCCTCAGTGAAAGGGACTCAAAACCCCATATTTCCCGCAGAGAAATATATCTGACTAGTAAGAATCTTAAAACCTATGTATTGATATGTCTCCGTAAGGGAATCAAGTGTGTCTAGAATGGCATAAATATGGCAGCGAGAATCAGCTCAATCCCACTATAAAAAGGAATTTCAAAAATAAAACCAAAAAACTGGGAAATTCTTTACAATTCCTTCAGGGTCTCTGATGAAACCTGAAATGACCCTATCTACAATGACAGCTGGATGTGGCATACGGCTGGACACTTGGGACTGAGAGGA
This sequence comes from Hyperoodon ampullatus, assembly GCF_949752795.1. Classification (NCBI taxonomy): domain Eukaryota; kingdom Metazoa; phylum Chordata; class Mammalia; order Artiodactyla; family Ziphiidae; genus Hyperoodon; species Hyperoodon ampullatus. Next base: position 953,031 of record NC_136922.1, read on the forward strand.
TTGGTGAGATTGGGTGAGCAAATGCAGACCCTTTAAAGCAATAATGCATGGCACACATTCCATGGGTCCCAACTCTCCAGGTTGAAAGGAATATTACTACAGATATAACATGTACGGGAATCCTAGAGAACGGACACACTGTGAATACGAAAGGTTTCTAAAACTCAACGAATAGTCCCTCTCCTGGTGCTCCGGTTTGACTTTCCATCTGCTTTATTATCAACCTCCCAACTTGGAGAGACAGCCCCTTTAACCTGCTGGTTCGCACAGGTTGGAATATGGCAGAGGATGAAAGGGAAGAGGGAGAACCAATGAGAGAGTAGCTGTTAGGCATTTGGAGGGGCACATATCACTGTAATTTCCCGGCAGGAAGAAGAATTAACCAAAGTCTCAGCCACCCACCGGGAACCAGTATAGGTCCTAAACCAAAATTTTGGACTTGCGGTCAGCTCACCAAAAACGAGTTGAAAAATGGAGCTCAGGGGCACAGCAATTCACAAACTGGCCGAGTAATAAAGGACAACTATCGTCCAAAAATCTGTTGAGGGAAGGCAACGAGGCGGACTTGAAAGCGAGGCAGAATAGCAGGAAACAGATTTCAAGAGGTACGTTGGAATCGCCTTTAAAGCACAGGAAGAGGGGCACAACTTCGACAATGATGCACTTGGCCAAAAAGGGCGTATGCGTTTTCTACTGAATATATTCAGGAGAAAACGCATACGCCCTTTTTGGCCAAGCAAGCAAGCGGGCAATGCAAATCTGCACTACAAAGAAGTATCACTTCCCACCGGTCAAAAGGGACATCCACAAAATGTGTAAAAACCAGAAAGGAAAGACTGGCCCTGGAGAACAGGGAGCCTTGTTATGCTGATGGACGGTATGTAAATTGCCAACTGCCTCTCTGGAGGAGTGCATTGTGTTCCCTAAAGCAAGTAAACAACAGAGCTACAGAGCCAAGGGCACTTCCAGTCTAGGGAATATACCTGGGAAAAACTGAAAATCAATAAGACAGAGCCACCCCAAAATTTAGGGCTGCACTGCTTACAAGGACCTCAACTTGGGTACACCTTAAATATCACAGGAAATATAAAAATGGTTCAAAAAATTGTGGTACTTACGTACGATGGAATATCCCTCAGCCATGAAATCAATGTCATAAGACCAGTAGCAGCAAAATGGGTGGATTCAGGTATGATGATTCTAAGTGAAATAAGTCACAGAGAAAAAGAAACTTATCATAAGTTATCACTTATGAAGATCCTGTAAACATGGCTACACTTGAACTGAGTTAGGAAAGAGAACAGTGTCTCACAATTTAGAAAACACTCTTATGCCTGCTTAAGGGGGAAGGAGAGGTGGGGTGATGCATAAAACCAGAGTTTGATATAAGCACAGGTACCGTTCCAAAAACCAACTATGGAATAGACAAGACCTACACCTTCCTCAGTGAAAGGGACTCAAAACACCATATTTCCCGCAGAGAAATATATGTGACTAGTAAGAATCTTAAAACCTATGTATTGATATGTCTCCGTAAGGGAATCAAGTGTGTCTAGAATGGCATAAATATGGCAGCGAGAATCAGCTCAAACCCACTATAAAAAGGAATTTCAAAAATAAAACAAAAAAACTGGGAAATTCTTTACAATTCCTACAGGGTCTCTGATGAAACCTGAAATGACCCTATCTACAATGACAGCTGAATGTGGCATAAGGCTGGACACTTGGGACTGAGAGGATTGGTGAGATTGGGTGAGCAAATGCAGACCCTTTAAAGCAATAATGCATGGCACACATTCCATGGGTCCCAACTCTCCAGGTTGAAGGGAATATTACTACAGATATAATATGTACGGGAATCCTAGAGAATGGAGACACTGTGAATACGAAAGGTTTCTAAAACTCAACGAATAGTCCCTCTCCTGGTGCTCCGGTTTGACTTTCCATCTGCTTTATTATCAACCTCCCAACTTGGAGAGACAGCCCCTTTAACCTACTGGTTCGCACAGGTTGCCAATTTGGCAGAGGATGAAAGGGAAGAGGGAGAACCAATGAGAGAGTAGCTGTTAGGCATTTGGACGGGCACATATCACTGTAATTTCCCGGCAGGAAGAAGAATTAACCAAAGTCTCAGCCACCCACCGGGAATCAGTATAGATCCTGAACCAAAATTTTGGACTTGCGGTCAGCTCACCAAAAACGAGTTGAATAATGGAGCTCAGGGGCACAGCAATTCACAAACTGGCCGAGTAATAAAGGACAACTATCGTCCAAAAATCTGTTGAGGGAAGGCAACGAGGCGGACTTGAAAGCGAGGCAGAATAGCAGGAAACAGATTTCAAGAGGTACGTTGGAATTGCCTTTAAAGCACAGGAAGAGGGGCACAACTTCGACAATGATGCACTTGGCCAAAAAGGGCGTATGCGTTTTCTCCTGAATATATTCAGGAGAAAACGCATACGCCCTTTTTGGCCAAGCAAGCAAGCGGGCAATGCAAATCTGCACTACAAAGAAGTATCACTTCCCACCGGTAAAAAGGGACATCCAGAAAATGTGTAAAAACCAGAAAGGCAAGACAGGCCCTGGAGAACAAGGAGCCTTGTTATGCTGATGGGCGGGATGTAAATTGCCAACTGCCTCTCTGGAGGAGTGCATTGCGTTCCCTAAAACAAGTAAACAACAGAGCTACAGAGCCAAGGGCACTTCCAGTCTAGGGAATATACCTGGGAAAAACTGAAAATCAATAAGACAGAGCCACCCCAAAATTTAGGGCTGCACTGCTTACAATGACCTCAACTTGGGTACACCTTAAATATCCCAGGAAATATAAAATTGGTTCAAAAAATTGTGGTACTTACGTACGATGGAATATCCCTCAGCCATGAAATCAATGTCATAAGACCAGTAGCAGCAAAATGGGTGGATTCAGGTATGATGATTCTAAGTGAAATAAGTCACAGAGAAAAAGAAACTTATCATAAGTTATCACTTATGAAGATCCTGTAAACATGGCTACACTTGAACTGAGTTAAGAAAGAGAACACTGTCTCACATTTAGAAAACACTCTTATGCCTGCTTAAGGGGGAAGGAGAGGTGGGGTGATGCATAAAACCAGAGTTTGATATAAGCACAGGTACCGTTCCAAAAACCAACTATGGAATAGACAAGACCTACACCTTCCTCAGTGAAAGGGACTCATATTTCCCGCAGAGGAATATATCTGACTAGTAAGAATCTTAAAACCTATGTATTGATATGTCTCCGTAAGGGAATCAAGTGTGTCTAGACTGGGATAAATATGGCAGCGAGAATCAGCTCAAACCCACTATAAAAAGGAATTTCAAAAATAAAACAAAAAAACTGGGAAATTCTTTACAATTCCTTCAGGGTCTCTGATGAAACCTGAAATGACCCTATCTACAATGACAGCTGGATGTGGCATAAGGCTGGACACTTGGGACTGAGAGGATTGGTGAGATTGGGTGAGCAGATGCAGACCCTTTAAAGCAATAATGCATGGCACACATTCCATGGGTCCCAACTCTCCAGGTTGAAGGGAATATTACTACAGATATAATATGTACGGGAATCCTAGAGAATTGACACACTGTGAATACGAAAGGTTTCTAAAACTGAACGAATAGTCCCTCTCCTGGTGCTCCAGTTTGACTTTCCATCTGCTTTATTATCAACCTCCCAACTTGGAGAGACAGCCCCTTTAACCTACTGGTTGGCACAGGTTGCCAATTTGGCAGAGGATGAAAGGGAAGAGGGAGAACCAATGAGAGAGTAGCTGTTAGGCATTTGGATGGGCACATATCACTGTAATTTCCCGGCAGGAAGAAGAATTAACCATAGTCTCAGCCACCCACCGGGAATCAGTATAGATCCTGAACCAAAATTTTGGACTTGCGGTCAGCTCACCAAAAACGAGTTGAAAAATGGAGCTCAGGGGCACAGCAATTCACAAACTGGCCGAGTAATAAAGGACAACTATCGTCCAAAAATCTGTTGAGGGAAGGCAACGAGGCGGACTTGAAAGCGAGGCAGAATAGCAGGAAACAGATTTCAAGAGGTACGTTGGAATTGCCTTTAAAGCACAGGAAGAGGGGCACAACTTCGACAATGATGCACTTGGCCAAAAAGGGCGTATGCGTTTTCTCCTGAATATATTCAGGAGAAAACGCATACGCCCTTTTTGGCCAAGCAAGCAAGCGGGCAATGCAAATCTGCACTACAAAGAAGTATCACTTCCCACCGGTCAAAAGGGACATCCACAAAATGTGTAAAAACCAGAAAGGCAAGACAGGCCCTGGAGAACAGGGAGCCTTGTTATGCTAATGGGCGGGATGTAAATTGCCAACTGCCTCTCTGGAGGAGTGCATTGTGTTCCCTAAAACAAGTAAACAACAGAGCTACAGAGCCAAGGGCACTTCCAGTCTAGGGAATATACCTGGGAAAAACTGAAAATCAATAAGACAGAGCCACCCCAAAATTTAGGGCTGCACTGCTTACAATGACCTCAACTTGGGTACACCTTAAATATCCCAGGAAATATAAAATTGGTTCAAAAAATTGTGGTACTTACGTACGATGGAATATCCCTCAGCCATGAAATCAATGTCATAAGACCAGTAGCAGCAAAATGGGTGGATTCAGGTACGATGATTCTAAGTGAAATAAGTCACAGAGAAAAAGAAACTTATCATAAGTTATCACTTATGAAGATCCTGTAAACATGGCTACACTTGAACTGAGTTAGGAAAGAGAACAGTGTCTCACATTTAGAAAACATTCTTATGCCTGCTTAAGGGGGAAGGAGAGGTGGGGTGATGCATAAAACCAGAGTTTGATATAAACACAGGTACCGTTCCAAAAACCAACTATGGAATAGACAAGACCTACACCTTCCTCAGTGAAAGGGACTCAAAACCCCATATTTCCCACAGAGGAATATATCTGACTAGTAAGAATCTTAAAACCTATGTATTGATATGTCTCCGTAAGGGAATCAAGTGTGTCTAGACTGGCATAAACATGGCAGCGAGAAGCAGCTCAAACCCACTATAAAAAGGAATTTCAAAAACAAAACAAAAAAAACTGGGAAATTCTTTACAATTCCTTCAGGGTCTCTGATGAAACCTGAAATGACCCTATCTACAATGACAGCTGGATGTGGCATAAGGCTGGACACTTGGGACTGAGAGGATTGGTGAGATTGGGTGAGCAAATGCAGACCCTTTAAAGCAATAATGCATGGCACACATTCCATGGGTCCCAACTCTCCAGGTTGAAGGGAATATTACTACAGATATAACATGTACGGGAATCCTAGAGAACGGACACACTGTGAATACGAAAGGTTTCTAAAACTCAACGAATAGTCCCTCTCCTGGTGCTCCGGTTTAACTTTCCATCTGCTTTATTATCAACCTCCCAACTTGGAGAGACAGCCCCTTTAACCTCCTGGTTCGCACAGGTTGCCAATTTGGCAGAGGATGAAAGGGAAGAGGGAGAACCAATGAGAGAGTAGCTGTTAGGTATTTGGACAGGCACATATCACTGTAATTTCCCGGCAGGAAGAATAATTAACCAAAGTCTCAGCCACCCACCGGGAATCAGTATAGATCCTGAACCAAAATTTTGGACTTGCGGTCAGCTCACCAAAAACGAGTTGAAAAATGGAGCTCAGGGGCACAGCAATTCACAAACTGGCCGAGTAATAAAGGACAACTATCGTCCAAAAATCTGTTGAGGGAAGGCAACGAGGTGGACTTGAAAGCAAGGCAGAATAGCAGGAAACAGATTTCAAGAGGTACGTTGGAATCGCCTTTAAAGCACAGGAAGAGGGGCACAACTTCGACAATGATGCACTTGGCCAAAAAGGGCGTATGCGTTTTCTCCTGAATATATTCAGGAGAAAACGCATACGCCCTTTTTGGCCAAGCAAGCAAGCGGGCAATGCAAATCTGCACTACAAAGAAGTATCTCTTCCCACCGGTCAAAAGGGACATCCACAAAATGTGTAAAAACCAGAAAGGCAAGACAGGCCCTGGAGAACAGGGAGCCTTGTTATGCTGATGGGCGGGATGTAAATTGCCAACTGCCTCTCTGGAGGAGTGCATTGTGTTCCCTAAAACAAGTAAACAACAGAGCTACAGAGCCAAGGGCACTTCCAGTCTAGGGAATATACCTTGGAAAAACTGAAAATCAATAAGACAGAGCCACCCCAAAATTTAGGGCTGCACTGCTTACAAGGACCTCAACTTGGGTACACCTTAAATATCCCAGGAAATAAAAAATTGGTTCAAAAAATTGTGGTACTTACGTACGATGGAATATCCCTCAGCCATGAAATCAATGTCATAAGACCAGTAGCAGCAAAATGGGTGGATTCAGGTACGATGATTCTAAGTGAAATAAGTCACAGAGAAAAAGAAACTTATCATAAGTTATCACTTATGAAGATCCTGTAAACATGGCTACACTTGAACTGAGTTAGGAAAGAGAACAGTGTCTCACATTTAGAAAACATTCTTATGCCTGCTTAAGGGGGAAGGAGAGGTGGGGTGATGCATAAAACCAGAGTTTGATATAAGCACAGGTACCGTTCCAGAAACCAACTATGGAATAGACAAGACCTACACCTTCCTCAGTGAAAGGGACTCAAAACCCCATATTTCCCACAGAGGAATATATCTGACTAGTAAGAATTTTAAAACCTATGTATTGATATGTCTCCGTACGGGAATCAAGTGTGTCTAGACTGGCATAAACATGGCAGCGAGAAGCAGCTCAAACCCACTATAAAAAGCAATTTCAAAAACAAAACAAAAAAAACTGGGAAATTCTTTACAATTCCTTCAGGGTCTCTGATGAAACCTGAAATGACCCCATCTACAATGACAGCTGGATGTGGCATAAGGCTGGACACTTGGGACTGAGAGGATTGGTGAGATTGGGTGAGCAAATGCAGACCCTTTAAAGCAATAATGCATGGCACACATTCCATGGGTCCCAACTCTCCAGGTTGAAGGGAATATTACTACAGATATAACATGTACGGGAATCCTAGAGAACGGACACACTGTGAATATGAAAGGTTTCTAAAACTCAACGAATAGTCCCTCTCCTGGTGCTCCGGTTTGACTTTCCATCTGCTTTATTATCAACCTCCCAACTTGGAGAGACAGCCCCTTTAACCTCCTGGTTCGCACAGGTTGCCAATTTGGCAGAGGATGAAAGGGAAGAGGGAGAACCAATGAGAGAGTAGCTGTTAGGTATTTGGACAGGCACATATCACTGTAATTTCCCGGCAGGAAGAAGAATTAACCAAAGTCTCAGCCACCCACCGGGAATCAGTACAGATCCTGAACCAAAATTTTGGACTTGCGGTCAGCTCACCAAAAACGAGTTGAAAAATGGAGCTCAGGGGCACAGCAATTCACAAACTGGCCGAGTAATAAAGGACAACTATCGTCCAAAAATCTGTTGAGGGAAGGCAACGAGGCGGACTTGAAAGCGAGGCAGAATAGCAGGAAACAGATTTCAAGAGGTACGTTGGAATCGCCTTTAAAGCACAGGAAGAGGGGCACAACTTCGACAATGATGCACTTGGCCAAAAAGGGCGTATGCGTTTTCTCCTGAATATATTCAGGAGAAAACGCATACGCCCTTTTTGGCCAAGCAAGCAAGCGGGCAATGCAAATCTGCACTACAAAGAAGTATCACTTCCCACCGGTCAAAAGGGACATCCACAAAATGTGTAAAAACCAGAAAGGCAAGACAGGCCCTGGAGAACAGGGAGCCTTGTTATGCTGATGGGCGGGATGTAAATTGCCAACTGCCTCTCTGGAGGAGTGCATTGTGTTCCCTAAAACAAGTAAACAACAGAGCTACAGAGCCAAGGGCACTTCCAGTCTAGGGAATATACCTTGGGAAAACTGAAAATCAAAAAGACACAGCCACCCCAAAATTTAGGGCTGCACTGCTTACAAGGACCTCAACTTGGGTACACCTTAAATATCCCAGGAAATATAAAATTGGTTCAAAAAATTGTGGTACTTACGTACGATGGAATATCCCTCAGCCATGAAATCAATGTCATAAGACCAGTAGCAGCAAAATGGGTGGATTCAGGTACGATGATTCTAAGTGAAATAAGTCACACAGAAAAAAAAACTTATCATAAGATATCACTTATGAAGATCCTGTAAACATGGCTACACTTGAACTGAGTTAGGAAAGAGAACAGTGTCTCACATTTAGAAAACACTCTTATGCCTGCTTAAGGGGGAAGGAGAGGTGGGGTGATGCATAAAACCAGAGTTTGATATAAGCACAGGTACCGTTCCAAAAACCAACTATGGAATAGACAAGACCTACACCTTCCTCAGTGAAAGGGACTCAAAACCCCATATTTCCCGCAGAGGAATATATCTGACTAGTAAGAATCTTAAAACCTATGTATTGATATGTCTCCGTAAGGGAATCAAGTGTGTCTAGACTGGGATAAATATGGCAGCGAGAATCAGCTCAAACCCACTATTAAAAGGAATTTCAAAAATAAAACAAAAAAACTGGGAAATTCTTTACAATTCCTTCAGGGTCTCTGATGAAAACTGAAATGACCCTATCTACAATGACAGCTGGATGTGGCATAAGGCTGGACACTTGGGACTGAGAGGATTGGTGAGATTGGGTGAGCAAATGCAGACCCTTTAAAGCAATAATGCATGGCACACATTCCATGGGTCCCAACTCTCCAGGTTGAAGGGAATATTACTACAGATATAACATGTACGGGAATCCTAGAGAACGGACACACTGTGAATACGAAAGGTTTCTAAAACTCAACGAATAGTCCCTCTCCTGGTGCTCCGGTTTGACTTTCCATCTGCTTTATTATCAACCTCCCAACTTGGAGAGACAGCCCCTTTAACCTCCTGGTTCGCACAGGTTGCCAATTTGGCAGAGGATGAAAGGGAAGAGGGAGAACCAATGAGAGAGTAGCTGTTAGGCATTTGGACGGGCACATATCACTGTAATTTCCCGGCAGGAAGAAGAATTAACCAAAGTCTCAGCCACCCACCGGGAATCAGTATAGATCCTGAACCAAAATTTTGCACTTGCGGTCAGCTCACCAAAAACGAGTTGAAAAATGGAGCTCAGAGGCACAGCAATTCACAAACTGGCCGAGTAATAAAGGACAACTATCGTCCAAAAATCTGTTGAGGGAAGGCAACGAGGCGGACTTGAAAGCGAGGCAGAATAGCAGGAAACAGATTTCAAGAGGTACATTGGAATCGCCTTTAAAGCACAGGAAGAGGGGCACAACTTCGACAATGATGCACTTGGCCAAAAAGGGCGTATGCGTTTTCTCCTGAATATATTCAGGAGAAAACGCATACGCCCTTTTTGGCCAAGCAAGCAAGCGGGCAATGCAAATCTGCACTACAAAGAAGTATCACTTCCCACCGGTCAAAAGGGACATCCACAAAATGTGTAAAAACCAGAAAGGCAAGACTGGCCCTGGAGAACAGGGAGCCTTGTTATGCTGATGGACGGTATGTAAATTGCCAACTGCCTCTCTGGAGGAGTGCATTGTGTTCCCTAAAACAAGTAAACAACAGAGCTACAGAGCCAAGGGCACTTCCAGTCTAGGGAATATACCTGGGAAAAACTGAAAATCAATAAGACAGAGCCACCCCAAAATTTTGGGCTGCACTGCTTACAAGGACCTCAACTTGGGTACACCTTAAATATCCCAGGAAATATAAAAATGGTTCAAAAAATTGTGGTACTTACGTACGATGGAATATCCCTCAGCCATGAAATCAATGTCATAAGACCAGTAGCAGCAAAATGGGTGGATTCAGGTATGATGATTCTAAGTGAAATAAGTCACAGAGAAAAAGAAACTTATCATAAGTTATCACTTATGAAGATCCTGTAAACATGGCTACACTTGAACTGAGTTAGGAAAGAGAACAGTGTCTCACATTTAGAAAACACTCTTATGCCTGCTTAAGGGGGAAGGAGAGGTGAGGTGATGCATAAAACCAGAGTTTGATATAAGCACAGGTACCGTTCCAAAAACCAACTATGGAATAGACAAGACCTACACCTTCCTCAGTGAAAGGGACTCAAAACCCCATATTTCCCGCAGAGAAATATATCTGACTAGTAAGAATCTTAAAACCTATGTATTGATATGTCTCCGTAAGGGAATCAAGTGTGTCTAGAATGGCATAAATATGGCAGCGAGAATCAGCTCAAACCCACTATAAAAAGGAATTTCAAAAATAAAACCAAAAAACTGGGAAATTCTTTACAATTCCTTCAGGGTCTCTGATGAAACCTGAAATGACCCTATCTACAATGACAGCTGGATGTGGCATAAGGCTGGACACTTGGGACTGAGAGGATTGGTGAGATTGGGTGAGCAAATTCAGACCCTTTAAAGCAATAATGCATGGCACACATTCCATGGGTCCCAACTCTCCAGGTTGAAAGGAATATTACTACAGATATAACATGTACGGGAATCCTAGAGAACGGACACACTGTGAATACGAAAGGTTTCTAAAACTCAACGAATAGTCCCTCTCCTGGTGCTCCGGTTTGACTTTCCATCTGCTTTATTATCAACCTCCCAACTTGGAGAGACAGCCCCTTTAACCTGCTGGTTCGCACAGGTTGGAATATGGCAGAGGATGAAAGGGAAGAGGGAGAACCAATGAGAGAGTAGCTGTTAGGCATTTGGAGGGGCACATATCACTGTAATTTCCCGGCAGGAAGAAGAATTAACCAAAGTCTCAGCCACCCACCGGGAACCAGTATAGGTCCTAAACCAAAATTTTGGACTTGCGGTCAGCTCACCAAAAACGAGTTGAAAAATGGAGCTCAGGGGCACAGCAATTCACAAACTGGCCGAGTAATAAAGGACAACTATCGTCCAAAAATCTGTTGAGGGAAGGCAACGAGGCGGACTTGAAAGCGAGGCAGAATAGCAGGAAACAGATTTCAAGAGGTACGTTGGAATTGCCTTTAAAGCACAGGAAGAGGGGCACAACTTCGACAATGATGCACTTGGCCAAAAAGGGCGTATGCGTTTTCTACTGAATATATTCAGGAGAAAACGCATACGCCCTTTTTGGCCAAGCAAGCAAGCGGGCAATGCAAATCTGCACTACAAAGAAGTATCACTTCCCACCGGTCAAAAGGGACATCCACAAAATGTGTAAAAACCAGGAAGGCAAGACTGGCCCTGGAGAACAGGGAGCCTTGTTATGCTGATGGACGGTATGTAAATTGCCAACTGCCTCTCTGGAGGAGTGCATTGTGTTCCCTAAAACAAGTAAACAACAGAGCTACAGAGCCAAGGGCACTTCCAGTCTAGGGAATATACCTGGGAAAAACTGAAAATCAATAAGACAGAGCCACCCCAAAATTTTGGGCTGCACTGCTTACAAGGACCTCAACTTGGGTACACCTTAAATATCCCAGGAAATATAAAAATGGTTCAAAAAATTGTGGTACTTACGTACGATGGAATATCCCTCAGCCATGAAATCAATGTCATAAGACCAGTAGCAGCAAAATGGGTGGATTCAGGTATGATGATTCTAAGTGAAATAAGTCACAGAGAAAAAGAAACTTATCATAAGTTATCACTTATGAAGATCCTGTAAACATGGCTACACTTGAACTGAGTTAGGAAAGAGAACAGTGTCTCACATTTAGAAAACACTCTTATGCCTGCTTAAGGGGGAAGGAGAGGTGGGGTGATGCATAAAACCAGAGTTTGATATAAGCACAGGTACCGTTCCAAAAACCAACTATGGAATAGACAAGACCTACACCTTCCTCAGTGAAAGGGACTCAAAACCCCATATTTCCCGCAGAGAAATATATCTGACTAGTAAGAATCTTAAAACCTATGTATTGATATGTCTCTGTAAGGGAATCAAGTGTGTCTAGAATGGCATAAATATGGCAGCGAGAATCAGCTCAAACCCACTATAAAAAGGAATTTCAAAAATAAAACAAAAAAACTGGGAAATTCTTTACAATTCCTTCAGGGTCTCTGATGAAACCTGAAAGGACCCTATCTACAATGACAGCTGGATGTGGCATAAGGCTGGACACTTGGGACTGAGAGGATTGGTGAGATTGGGTGAGCAAATGCAGACCCTTTAAAGCAATAATGCATGGCACACATTCCATGGGTCCCAACTCTCCAGGTTGAAGGGAATATTACTGCAGATATAATATGTACGGGAATCCTAGAGAATTGACACACTGTGAATACGAAAGGTTTCTAAAACTCAACGAATAGTCCCTCTCCTGGTGCTCCAGTTTGACTTTCCATCTGCTTTATTATCAACCTCCCAACTTGGAGAGACAGCCCCTTTAACCTACTGGTTCGCACAGGTTGCCAATTTGGCAGAGGATGAAAGGGAAGAGGGAGAACCAATGAGAGAGTAGCTGTTAGGCATTTGGACGGGCACATATCACTGTAATTTCCCGGCAGGAAGAAGAATTAACCAAAGTCTCAGCCACCCACCGGGAATCAGTATAGATCCTGAACCAAAATTTTGGACTTGCGGTCAGCTCACCAAAAACGAGTTGAAAAATGGAGCTCAGGGGCACAGCAATTCACAAACTGGCCGAGTAATAAAGGACAACTATCGTCCAAAAATCTGTTGAGGGAAGGCAACGAGGCGGACTTGAAAGCGAGGCAGAATAGCAGGAAACAGATTTCAAGAGGTACGTTGGAATTGCCTTTAAAGCACAGGAAGAGGGGCACAACTTCGACAATGATGCACTTGGCCAAAAAGGGCGTATGCGTTTTCTCCTGAATATATTCAGGAGAAAACGCATACGCCCTTTTTGGCCAAGCAAGCAAGCGGGCAATGCAAATCTGCACTACAAAGAAGTATCACTTCCCACCGGTCAAAAGGGACATCCACAAAATGTGTAAAAACCAGAAAGGCAAGACAGGCCCTGGAGAACAGGGAGCCTTGTTATGCTGATGGGCGGGATGTAAATTGCCAACTGCCTCTCTGGAGGAGTGCATTGTGTTCCCTAAAACAAGTAAACAACAGAGCTACAGAGCCAAGGGCACTTCCAGTCTAGGGAATATACCTGGGAAAAACTGAAAATCAATAAGACAGAGCCACCCCAAAATTTAGGGCTGCACTGCTTACAATGACCTCAACTTGGGTACACCTTAAATATCCCAGGAAATATAAAATTGGTTCAAAAAATTGTGGTACTTACGTACGATGGAATATCCCTCAGCCATGAAATCAATGTCATAAGACCAGTAGCAGCAAAATGGGTGGATTCAGGTACGATGATTCTAAGTGAAATAAGTCACAGAGAAAAAGAAACTTATCATAAGTTATCACTTATGAAGATCCTGTAAACATGGCTACACTTGAACTGAGTTAGGAAAGAGAACAGTGTCTCACATTTAGAAAACATTCTTATGCCTGCTTAAGGGGGAAGGAGAGGTGGGGTGATGCATAAAACCAGAGTTTGATATAAGCACAGGTACCGTTCCAAAAACCAACTATGGAATAGACAAGACCTACACCTTCCTCAGTGAAAGGGACTCAAAACCCCATATTTCCCAAAGAGGAATATATCTGACTAGTAAGAATCTTAAAACCTATGTATTGATATGTCTCCGTACGGGAATCAAGTGTGTCTAGACTGGCATAAACATGGCAGCGAGAAGCAGCTCAAACCCACTATAAAAAGGAATTTCAAAAACAAAACAAAAAAAACTGGGAAATTCTTTACAATTCCTTCAGTGTCTCTGATGAAACCTGAAATGACCCTATCTACAATGACAGCTGGATGTGGCATAAGGCTGGACACTTGGGACTGAGAGGATTGGTGAGATTGGGTGAGCAAATGCAGACCCTTTAAAGCAATAATGCATGGCACACATTCCATGGGTCCCAACTCTCCAGGTTGAAGGGAATATTACTACAGATATAACATGTACGGGAATCCTAGAGAACGGACACACTGTGAATACGAAAGGTTTCTAAAACTCAACGAATAGTCCCTCTCCTGGTGCTCCGGTTTGACTTTCCATCTGCTTTATTATCAACCTCCCAACTTGGAGAGACAGCCCCTTTAACCTCCTGGTTCGCACAGGTTGCCAATTTGGCAGAGGATGAAAGGGAAGAGGGAGAACCAATGAGAGAGTAGCTGTTAGGTATTTGGACGGGCACATATCACTCTAACTTCCCGGCAGGAAGAAGAATTAACCAAAGTCTCAGCCACCCACCGGGAATCAGTACAGATCCTGAACCAAAATTTTGGACTTGCGGTCAGCTCACCAAAAACGAGTTGAAAAATGGAGCTCAGGGGCACAGCAATTCACAAACTGGCCGAGTAATAAAGGACAACTATCGTCCAAAAATCTGTTGAGGGAAGGCAACGAGGCGGACTTGAAAGCGAGGCAGAATAGCAGGAAACAGATTTCAAGAGGTACGTTGGAATCGCCTTTAAAGCACAGGAAGAGGGGCACAACTTCGACAATGATGCACTTGGCCAAAAAGGGCGTATGCGTTTTCTCCTGAATATATTCAGGAGAAAACGCATACGCCCTTTTTGGCCAAGCAAGCAAGCGGGCAATGCAAATCTGCACTACAAAGAAGTATCACTTCCCACCGGTCAAAAGGGACATCCACAAAATGTGTAAAAACCAGAAAGGCAAGACAGGCCCTGGAGAACAGGGAGCCTTGTTATGCTGATGGGCGGGATGTAAATTGCCAACTGCCTCTCTGGAGGAGTGCATTGTGTTCCCTAAAACAAGTAAACAACAGAGCTACAGAGCCAAGGGCACTTCCAGTCTAGGGAATATACCTTGGGAAAACTGAAAATCAAAAAGACACAGCCACCCCAAAATTTAGGGCTGCACTGCTTACAAGGACCTCAACTTGGGTACACCTTAAATATCCCAGGAAATATAAAAATGGTTCAAAAAATTGTGGTACTTACATACGATGGAATATCCCTCAGCCATGAAATCAATGTCATAAGACCAGTAGCAGCAAAATGGGTGGATTCAGGTACGATGATTCTAAGTGAAATAAGTCACAGAGAAAAAGAAACTTATCATAAGTTATCACTTATGAAGATCCTGTAAACATGGCTACACTTGAACTGAGTTAGGAAAGAGAACAGTGTCTCACATTTAGAAAACATTCTTATGCCTGCTTAAGGGGGAAGGAGAGGTGGGGTGATGCATAAAACCAGAGTTTGATATAAGCACAGGTACCGTTCCAAAAACCAACTATGGAATAGACAAGACCTACACCTTCCTCAGTGAAAGGGACTCAAAACCCCATATTTCCCAAAGAGGAATATATCTGACTAGTAAGAATCTTAAAACCTATGTATTGATATGTCTCCGTACGGGAATCAAGTGTGTCTAGACTGGCATAAACATGGCAGCGAGAAGCAGCTCAAACCCACTATAAAAAGGAATTTCAAAAACAAAACAAAAAAAACTGGGAAATTCTTTACAATTCCTTCAGTGTCTCTGATGAAACCTGAAATGACCCTATCTACAATGACAGCTGGATGTGGCATAAGGCTGGACACTTGGGACTGAGAGGATTGGTGAGATTGGGTGAGCAAATGCAGACCCTTTAAAGCAATAATGCATGGCACACATTCCATGGGTCCCAACTCTCCAGGTTGAAGGGAATATAACTACAGATATAACATGTACGGGAATCCTAGAGAACGGACACACTGTGAATACGAAAGGTTTCTAAAACTCAACGAATAGTCCCTCTCCTGGTGCTCCGGTTTGACTTTCCATCTGCTTTATTATCAACCTCCCAACTTGGAGAGACAGCCCCTTTAACCTCCTGGTTCGCACAGGTTGCCAATTTGGCAGAGGATGAAAGGGAAGAGGGAGAACCAATGAGAGAGTAGCTGTTAGGTATTTGGACAGGCACATATCACTGTAATTTCCCGGCAGGAAGAAGAATTAACCAAAGTCTCAGCCACCCACCGGGAATCAGTACAGATCCTGAACCAAAATTTTGGACTTGCGGTCAGCTCACCAAAAACGAGTTGAAAAATGGAGCTCAGGGGCACAGCAATTCACAAACTGGCCGAGTAATAAAGGACAACTATCGTCCAAAAATCTGTTGAGGGAAGGCAACGAGGCGGACTTGAAAGCGAGGCAGAATAGCAGGAAACAGATTTCAAGAGGTACGTTGGAATCGCCTTTAAAGCACAGGAAGAGGGGCACAACTTCGACAATGATGCACTTGGCCAAAAAGGGCGTATGCGTTTTCTCCTGAATATATTCAGGAGAAAACGCATACGCCCTTTTTGGCCAAGCAAGCAAGCGGGCAATGCAAATCTGCACTACAAAGAAGTATCACTTCCCACCGGTCAAAAGGGACATCCACAAAATGTGTAAAAACCAGAAAGGCAAGACAGGCCCTGGAGAACAGGGAGCCTTGTTATGCTGATGGGCGGGATGTAAATTGCCAACTGCCTCTCTGGAGGAGTGCATTGTGTTCCCTAAAACAAGTAAACAACAGAGCTACAGAGCCAAGGGCACTTCCAGTCTAGGGAATATACCTTGGGAAAACTGAAAATCAAAAAGACACAGCCACCCCAAAATTTAGGGCTGCACTGCTTACAAGGACCTCAACTTGGGTACACCTTAAATATCCCAGGAAATATAAAAATGGTTCAAAAAATTGTGGTACTTACGTACGATGGAATATCCCTCAGCCATGAAATCAATGTCATAAGACCAGTAGCAGCAAAATGGGTGGATTCAGGTACGATGATTCTAAGTGAAATAAGTCACACAGAAAAAGAAACTTATCATAAGATATCACTTATGAAGATCCTGTAAACATGGCTACACTTGAACTGAGTTAGGAAAGAGAACAGTGTCTCACATTTAGAAAACACTCTTATGCCTGCTTAAGGGGGAAGGAGAGGTGGGGTGATGCATAAAACCAGAGTTTGATATAAGCACAGGTACCGTTCCAAAAACCAACTATGGAATAGACAAGACCTACACCTTCCTCAGTGAAAGGGACTCAAAACCCCATATTTCCCGCATAGGAATGTATCTGACTAGTAAGTATCTTAAAACCTATGTATTGATATGTCTCCGTAAGGGAATCAAGTGTGTCTAGACTGGGATAAATATGGGAGCGAGAATCAGCTCAAACCCACTATAAAAAGGAATTTCAAAAATAAAACAAAAAAACTGGGAAATTCTTTACAATTCCTTCAGGGTCTCTGATGAAACCTGAAATGACCCTATCTACAATGACAGCTGGATGTGGCATAAGGCTGGACACTTGGGACTGAGAGGATTGGTGAGATTGGGTGAGAAAATGCAGACCCTTTAAAGCAATAATGCATGGCACACATTCCATGGGTCCCAACTCTCCAGGTTGAAGGGAATATTACTACAGATATAACATGTACGGGAATCCTAGAGAACGGACACACTGTGAATACGAAAGGTTTCTAAAACTCAACGAATAGTCCCTCTCCTGGTGCTCCGGTTTGACTTTCCATCTGCTTTATTATCAACCTCCCAACTTGGAGAGACAGCCCCTTTAACCTCCTGGTTCGCACAGGTTGCCAATTTGGCAGAGGATGAAAGGGAAGAGGGAGAACCAATGAGAGAGTAGCTGTTAGGCATTTGGACGGGCACATATCACTGTAATTTCCCGGCAGGAAGAAGAATTAACCAAAGTCTCAGCCACCCACCGGGAATCAGTATAGATCCTGAACCAAAATTTTGGACTTGCGGTCAGCTCACCAAAAACGAGTTGAAAAATGGAGCTCAGGGGCACAGCAATTCACAAACTGGCCGAGTAATAAAGGACAACTATCGTCCAAAAATCTGTTGAGGGAAGGCAACGAGGTGGACTTGAAAGCGAGGCAGAATAGCAGGAAACAGATTTCAAGAGGTACGTTGGAATCGCCTTTAAAGCACAGGAAGAGGGGCACAACTTCGACAATGATGCACTTGGCCAAAAAGGGCGTATGCGTTTTCTCCTGAATATATTCAGGAGAAAACGCATACGCCCTTTTTGGCCAAGCAAGCAAGCGGGCAATGCAAATCTGCACTACAAAGAAGTATCACTTCCCACCGGTCAAAAGGGACATCCACAAAATGTGTAAAAACCAGAAAGGCAAGACAGGCCCTGGAGAACAGGGAGCCTTGTTATGCTGATGGGCGGGATGTAAATTGCCAACTGCCTCTCTGGAGGAGTGCATTGTGTTCCCTAAAACAAGTAAACAACAGAGCTACAGAGCCAAGGGCACTTCCAGTCTAGGGAATATACCTTGGGAAAACTGAAAATCAAAAAGACACAGCCACCCCAAAATTTAGGGCTGCACTGCTTACAAGGACCTCAACTTGGGTACACCTTAAATATCCCAGGAAATATAAAAATGGTTCAAAAAATTGTGGTATTTACGTACCATGGAATATCCCTCAGCCATGAAATCAATGTCATAAGACCAGTAGCAGCAAAATGGGTGGATTAAGGTACGATGATTCTAAGTGAAATAAGTCACAGAGAAAAAGAAACTTATCATAAGATATCACTTATGAAGATCCTGTAAACATGGCTACACTTGAACTGAGTTAGGAAAGAGAACAGTGTCTCACATTTAGAAAACACTCCTATGCCTGCTTAAGGGGGAAGGAGAGGTGGGGTGATGCATAAAACCAGAGTTTGATATAAGCACAGGTACCGTTCCAAAAACCAACTATGGAATAGACAAGACCTACACCTTCCTCAGTGAAAGGGACTCAAAACCCCATATTTCCCGCAGAGGAATATATCTGACTAGTAAGAATCTTAAAACCTATGTATTGATATGTCTCCGTAAGGGAATCAAGTGTGTCTAGACTGGGATAAATATGGCAGCGAGAATCAGCTCAAACCCACTATAAAAAGGAATTTCAAAAATAAAACAAAAAAACTGGGAAATTCTTTACAATTCCTTCAGGGTCTCTGATGAAACCAGAAATGACCCTATCTACAATGACAGCTGGATGTGGCATAAGGCTGGACACTTGGGACTGAGAGGATTGGTGAGATTGGGTGAGCAAATGCAGACCCTTTAAAGCAATAATGCATGGCACACATTCCATGGGTCCCAACTCTCCAGGTTGAAGGGAATATTACTACAGATATAACATGTACGGGAATCCTAGAGAACGGACACACTGTGAATACGAAAGGTTTCTAAAACTCAACGAATAGTCCCTCTCCTGGTGTTCCGGTTTGACTTTCCATCTGCTTTACTATCAACCTCCCAACTTGGAGAGACAGCCACTTTAACCTCCTGGTTCGCACAGGTTGCCAATTTGGCAGAGGATGAAAGGGAAGAGGGAGAACCAATGAGAGAGTAGCTGTTAGGCATTTGGACGGGCACATATCACTCTAATTTCCCGGCAGGAAGAAGAATTAACCAAAGTCTCAGCCCCCCACCAGGAACCAGTATAGGTCCTGAACCAAAATTTTGGACTTGCGGTCAGCTCACCAAAAACGAGTTGAAAAATGGAGCTCAGGGGCACAGCAATTCACAAACTGGCCGAGTAATAAAGGACAACTATCGTCCAAATATCTGTTGAGGGAAGGCCACGAGGCGGACTTGAAAGCGAGGCAGAATAGCAGGAAACAGATTTCAAGAGGTACGTTGGAATCGCCTTTAAAGCACAGGAAGAGGGGCACAACTTCGACAATGATGCACTTGGCCAAAAAGGGCGTATGTGTTTTCTCCTGAATATATTCAGGAGAAAACGCATATGCCCTTTTTGCCCAAGCAAGCAAGCGGGCAATGCAAATCTGCACTACAAAGAAGTATCACTTCCCACCGGTCAAAAGGGACATCCACAAAATGTGTAAAAACCAGAAAGGCAAGACAGGCCCTGGGAAACAGGGAGCCTTGTTATGCTGATGGGCGGGATGTAAATTGCCAACTGCCTCTCTGGAGGAGTGCATTGTGTTCCCTAAAACAAGTAAACAACAGAGCTACAGAGCCAAGGGCACTTCCAGTCTAGGGAATATACCTTGGGAAAACTGAAAATCAAAAAGACACAGCCACCCCAAAATTTAGGGCTGCACTGCTTACAAGGACCTCAACTTGGGTACACCTTAAATATCCCAGGAAATATAAAAATGGTTCAAAAAATTGTGGTACTTACATACGATGGAATATCCCTCAGCCATGAAATCAATGTCATAAGACCAGTAGCAGCAAAATGGGTGGATTCAGGTACGATGATTCTAAGTGAAATAAGTCACAGAGAAAAAGAAACTTATCATAAGATATCACTTATGAAGATCCTGTAAACATGGCTACACTCGAACTGAGTTAGGAAAGAGAACAGTGTCTCACATTTAGAAAACACTCTTATGCCTGCTTAAGGGGGAAGGAGAGGTGGGGTGATGCATAAAACCAGAGTTTGATATAAGCAGAGGTACCGTTCCAAAAACCAACTATGGAATAGGCAAGACCTACACCTTCCTCAGTGAAAGGGACTCAAAACCCCATATTTCCCGCAGAGGAATATATCTGACTAGTAAGAATCTTAAAACCTATGTATTGATATGTCTCCGTAAGGGAACCAAGTGTTTCTAGACTGGCATAAACATGGCAGCGAGAATCAGCTCAAACCCACTATAAAAAGGAATTTCAAAAACAAAACAAAAACCTTGGAAATTCTTTACAATTCCTTCAGAGTCTCTGATGAAACCTGGACTGACCCTATCTACAACGACAGCTGGATGTGGCATAAGGCGGGACACTTGGACTGAGAGGATTTGTGAGATTGGGTGAACAAATGCAGAACCTTTAAAGCATTAATGCATGGCACCCATTCCATGGGTCCCAACTCTCCAGGTTGAAGGGAATATTACTACAGTTATAACATGTACGGGAAACCTAGAGTATGGACACACTGTGAATACGAAAGGTTTCTAAAACTCAACGAATAGTCCCTCTCCTGGTGCTCCGGTTTGACTTTCCACCTGCTTTACTATCAACCTCCCAACTTGGAGAGACAGCCCCTTTAACCTCCTGGTTCGCACAGGTTGCCAATTTGGCAGAGAATGAAAGGGAAGAGGGAGAACCAATGAGAGAGTAGCTGTTAGGCATTTGGACGGGCACATATCACTCTAATTTCCCGGCAGGAAGAAGAATTAACCAAAGTCTCAGCCCCCCACCGGGAACCAGCATAGATCCTGAACCAAAATTTTGGACCTGCGGTCAGCTCACCAAAAACGAGTTGAAAAATGGAGCTCAGGGGCACAGCAATTCACAAACTGGCCGAGTAATAAAGGACAACTATCGTCCAAAAATCTGTTGAGGAAAGGCAACGAGGCGGACTTGAAAGTGAAGCAGAATAGCAGGAAACAGATTTCAAGAGGTACGTTGGAATCACCTTTAAAGCACCGGATGAGGGGCACAACTTTGGCAATGATGCACGTGGCCAAAAAGGGCGTATGCGTTTTCTCCTGAATATATTCAGGAGAAAACGCATACACCCTTTTTGGCCAAGCAAGCAATCGGGCAATGCAAATCTGCATTACAAAGAAGTATCACTTACCACCGGTCAAAAGGGACATCCACAAAATGTGTAAAAACCAGAAAGGCAAGACAGGCACTGGAGAACAGGGAGCCTTGTTATGCTGATGGGCGGATGTAAATTGCCAACTGCCTCTCTGGAGGAGTACATTGTGTTCCCTAAAACAAGTAAACAACAGAGCTACAGAGCCAAGGGCACTTCCAGTCTAAGGAATATACCTTTGGAAAACTGAATATCAAAAAGACACAGCCACCCCAAAATTTAGGGCTGCACTGCTTACAAGGACCTCAACTTGGGTACACCTTAAATATCCCAGGAAATATAAAAATGGTTCAAAAAATTGTGGTACTTACGTACGATGGAATATCCCTCAGCCATGAAATCAATGTCATAAGACCAGTAGCAGCAAAATGGGTGGATTCAGGTACGATGATTCTAAGTGAAATAAGTCACACATAAAAAGAAACTTATCATAAGATATCACTTATGAAGATCCTGTAAACATGGCTACACTTGAACTGAGTTAGGAAAGAGAACAGTGTCTCACATTTAGAAAACACTCTTATGCCTGCTTAAGGGGGAAGGAGAGGTGGGGTGATGCATAAAACCAGAGTTTGATATAAGCACAGGTACCGTTCCAAAAACCAACTATGGAATAGACAAGACCTACACCTTCCTCAGTGAAAGGGACTCAAAACCCCATATTTCCCGCAGAGGAATATATCTGACTAGTAAGAATCTTAAAACCTATGTATTGATATGTCTCCGTAAGGGAATCAAGTGTGTCTAGACTGGGATAAATATGGCAGCGAGAATCAGCTCAAACCCACTATAAAAAGGAATTTCAAAAATAAAACAAAAAAACTGGGAAATTCTTTACAATTCCTTCAGGGTCTCTGATGAAACCGGAAATGACCCTATCTACAATGACAGCTGGATGTGGCATAAGGCTGGACACTTGGGACTGAGAGGATTGGTGAGATTGGGTGAGCAAATGCAGACCCTTTAAAGCAATAATGCATGGCACACATTCCATGGGTCCCAACTCTCCAGGTTGAAGGGAATATTACTACAGATATAGCATGTACGGGAATCCTAGAGAACGGACACACTGTGAATACGAAAGGTTTCTAAAACTCAACGAATAGTCCCTCTCCTGGTGCTCTGGTTTGATTTTCCATGTGCTTTATTATCAACCTCCCAACTTGGAGAGACAGCCCCTTTAACCTCCTGGTTCGCACAGGTTGCCAATTTGGCATAGGATGAAAGGGAAGAGGGAGAATCAATGAGAGAGTAGCTGTTAGGCATTTGGACGGGCACATATCACTGTAATTTCCCGGCAGGAAGAAGAATTAACCAAAGTCTCAGCCCCCCACCGGGAACCAGCAGAAGTCCTGAACCAAAATTTTGGACTTGGGGTCAGCTCACCAAAAACGAGTTGAAAAATGGAGCTCAGGGGCACAGCAATTCACAAACTGCCCGAATAATAAAGGAAAACTATCGTCCAAAAATCTCTTGAGGGAAGGCAACGAGGCGGACTTGAAAGCGAGGCAGAATAGCAGGAAACAGATTTCAAGAGGTACGTTGGAATCGCCTTTAAAGCACAGGAAGAGGGGCACAACTTCGACAATGATGCACTTGGCCAAAAAGGGCGTATGCGTTTTCTCCTGAATATATTCAGGAGAAAACGCATACGCCCTTTTTGGCCAAGCAAGCAAGTGGGCAATGCAAATCTGCACTACAAAGAAGTATCACTTCCCACCGGTCAAAAGGGACATCCACAAAATGTGTAAAAACCAGAAAGGCAAGACAGGCCCTGGAGAACAGGGAGCCTTGTTATGCTGATGGGCGGGATGTAAATTGCCAACTGCCTCTCTGGAGGAGTGCATTGTGTTCCCTAAAACAAGTAAACAACAGAGCTACAGAGCCAAGGGCACTTCCAGTCTAGGGAATAAACCTTGGGAAAACTGAAAATCAAAGAGACACAGCCACCCCAAAATTTAGGGCTGCACTGCTTACAAGGACCTCAACTTGGGTACACCTTAAATATCCCAGGAAATATAAAAATGGTTCAAAAAATTGTGGTACTTACGTACGATGGAATATCCCTCAGCCATGAAATCAATGTCATAAGACCAGTAGCAGCAAAATGGGTGGATTCAGGTACGATGATTCTAAGTGAAATAAGTCACACAGAAGAAGAAACTTATCATAAGATATCACTTATGAAGATCCTGTAAACATGGCTACACTTGAACTGAGTTAGGAAAGAGAACAGTGTCTCACATTTAGAAAACACTCTTATGCCTGCTTAAGGGGGAAGGAGAGGTGGGGTGATGCATAAAACCAGAGTTTGATATAAGCACAGGTACCGTTCCAAAAACCAACTATGGAATAGACAAGACCTACACCTTCCTCAGTGAAAGGGACTCAAAACCCCATATTTCCCGCAGAGGAATATATCTGACTAGTAAGAATCTTAAAACCTATGTATTGATATGTCTCCGTAAGGGAATCAAGTGTGTCTAGACTGGGATAAATATGGCAGCGAGAATCAGCTCAAACCCACTATAAAAAGGAATTTCAAAAATAAAACAAAAAAACTGGGAAATTCTTTACAATTCCTTCAGGGTCTCTGATGAAACCTGAAATGACCCTATCTACAATGACAGCTGGATGTGGCATAAGGCTGGACACTTGGGACTGAGAGGATTGGTGAGATTGGGTGAGCAAATGCAGACCCTTTAAAGCAATAATGCATGGCACACATTCCATGGGTCCCAACTCTCCAGGTTGAAGGGAATATTACTACAGATATAACATGTACGGGAATCCTAGAGAACGGACACACTGTGAATACGAAAGGTTTCTAAAACTCAACGAATAGTCCCTCTCCTGGTGCTCCGGTTTGACTTTCCATCTGCTTTATTATCAACCTCCCAACTTGGAGAGACAGCCCCTTTAACCTCCTGGTTCGCACAGGTTGCCAATTTGGCAGAGGATGAAAGGGAAGAGGGAGAACCAATGAGAGAGTAGCTGTTAGGCATTTGGACGGGCACATATCACTGTAATTTCCCGGCAGGAAGAAGAATTAACCAAAGTCTCAGCCACCCACCGGGAATCAGTATAGATCCTGAACCAAAATTTTGGACTTGCGGTCAGCTCACCAAAAACGAGTTGAAAAATGGAGCTCAGGGGCACAGCAATTCACAAACTGGCCGAGTAATAAAGGACAACTATCGTCCAAAAATCTGTTGAGGGAAGGCAACGAGGCGGACTTGAAAGTGAGGCAGAATAGCAGGAAACAGATTTCAAGAGGTACGTTGGAATCGCCTTTAAAGCACAGGAAGAGGGGCACAACTTCGACAATGATGCACTTGGCCAAAAAGGGCGTATGCGTTTTCTCCTGAATATATTCAGGAGAAAACGCATACGCCCTTTTTGGCCAAGCAAGCAAGTGGGCAATGCAAATCTGCACTACAAAGAAGTATCACTTCCCACCGGTCAAAAGGGACATCCACAAAATGTGTAAAAACCAGAAAGGCAAGACAGGCCCTGGAGAACAGGGAGCCTTGTTATGCTGATGGGCGGGATGTAAATTGCCAACTGCCTCTCTGGAGGAGTGCATTGTGTTCCCTAAAACAAGTAAACAACAGAGCTACAGAGCCAAGGGCACTTCCAGTCTAGGGAATATACCTGGGAAAAACTGAAAATCAATAAGACAGAGCCACCCCAAAATTTAGGGCTGCACTGCTTACAAGGACCTCAACTTGGGTACACCTTAAATATCCCAGGAAATATAAAATTGGTTCAAAAAATTGTGGTACTTACGTACGATGGAATATCCCTCAGCCATGAAATCAATGTCATAAGACCAGTAGCAGCAAAATGGGTGGTTTCAGGTACGATGATTTTAAGTGAAATAAGTCACACAGAAAAAGAAACTTATCATAAGTTATCACTTATGAAGATCCTGTAAACATGGCTACACTTGAAATGAGTTAGGAAAGAGAACAGTGTCTCACATTTAGAAAACACTCTTATGCCTGCTTAAGGGGGAAGGAGAGGTGGGGTGATGCATAAAACCAGAGTTTGATATAAGCACAGGTACCGTTCCAAAAACCAACTATGGAATAGACAAGACCTACACCTTCCTCAGTGAAAGGGACTCAAAACCCCATATTTCCAGGAGAAGAATATATCTGACTAGTAAGAATCTTAAAACCTATGTATTGATATGTCTCCGTAAGGGAATCAAGTGTGTCTAGACTGGCACAAACATGGCAGCGAGAATCAGTTCAAACCCACTATAAAAAGGAATTTCAAAAACAAAACAAAAAAAACTGGGAAATTCTTTACAATTCCTTCAGGGTCTCTGATGAAACCTGAAATGACCCTATCTACAATGACAGCTGGATGTGGCATAAGGCTGGACACTTGGGACTGAGAGGATTGGTGAGATTGGGTGAGCAAATGCAGACCCTTTAAAGCAATAATGCATGGCACACATTCCATGGGTCCCAACTCTCCAGGTTGAAGGGAATATTACTACAGATATAACATGTACGGGAATCCTAGAGAACGGACACAATGTGAATACGAAAGGTTTCTAAAACTCAACGAATAGTCCCTCTCCTGGTGCTCCAGTTTGACTTTCCATCTGCTTTATTATCAACCTCCCAACTTGGAGAGACAGCCCCTTTAACCTCCTGGTTCGCACAGGTTGCCAATTTGGCAGAGGATGAAAGGGAAGAGGGAGAACCAATGAGAGAGTAGCTGTTAGGCATTTGGACGGGCACATATCACTGTAATTTCCCGGCAGGAAGAAGAATTAACCAAAGTCTCAGCCACCCACCGGGAATCAGTATAGATCCTGAACCAAAATTTTGGACTTGCGGTCAGCTCACCAAAAACGAGTTGAAAAATGGAGCTCAGGGGCACAGCAATTCACAAACTGGCCGAGTAATAAAGGACAACTATCGTCCAAAAATCTGTTGAGGGAAGGCAACGAGGCGGACTTGAAAGCGTGGCAGAATAGCAGGAAACAGATTTCAAGAGGTACGTTGGAATCGCCTTTAAAGCACAGGAAGAGGGGCACAACTTCGACAATGATGCACTTGGCCAAAAAGGGCGTATGCGTTTTCTCCTGAATATATTCAGGAGAAAACGCATACGCCCTTTTTGGCCAAGCAAGCAAGCGGGCAATGCAAATCTGCACTACAAAGAAGTATCACTTCCCACCGGTCAAAAGGGACATCCACAAAATGTGTAAAAAGCAGAAAGGCAAGACAGGCCCTGGAGAACAGGGAGCCTTGTTATGCTGATGGGCGGGATGTAAATTGCCAACTGCCTCTCTGGAGGAGTGCATTGTGTTCCCTAAAACAAGTAAACAACAGAGCTACAGAGCCAAGGGCACTTCCAGTCTAGGGAATATACCTTGGGAAAACTGAAAATCAAAAAGACACAGCCACCCCAAAATTTAGGGCTGCACTGCTTACAAGGACCTCAACTTGGGTACACCTTAAATATCCCAGGAAATATAAAAATGGTTCAAAAAATTGTGGTACTTACGTACGATGGAATATCCCTCAGCCATGAAATCAATGTCATAAGACCAGTAGCAGCAAAATGGGTGGATTCAGGTACGATGATTCTAAGTGAAATAAGTCACACAGAAAAAGAAACTTATCATAAGATATCACTTATGAAGATCCTGTAAACATGGCTACACTTGAACTGAGTTAGGAAAGAGAACAGTGTCTCACATTTAGAAAACACTCTTATGCCTGCTTAAGGGGGAAGGAGAGGTGGGGTGATGCATAAAACCAGAGTTTGATATAAGCACAGGTACCGTTCCAAAAACCAACTATGGAATAGACAAGACCTACACCTTCCTCAGTGAAAGGGACTCAAAACCCCATATTTCCCGCAGAGGAATATATCTGACTAGTAAGAATCTTAAAACCTATGTATTGATATGTCTCCGTAAGGGAATCAAGTGTGTCTAGACTGGGATAAATATGGCAGCGAGAATCAGCTCAAACCCACTATAAAAAGGAATTTCAGAAATAAAACAAAAAAACTGGGAAATTCTTTACAATTCCTTCAGGGTCTCTGATGAAACCTGAAATGACCCTATCTACAATGACAGCTGGATGTGGCATAAGGCTGGACACTTGGGACTGAGAGGATTGGTGAGATTGGGTGAGCAAATGCAGACCCTTTAAAGCAATAATGCATGGCACACATTCCATGGGTCCCAACTCTCCAGGTTGAAGGGAATATTACTACAGATATAACATGTACAGGAATCCTAGAGAACGGACACACTGTGAATACGAAAGGTTTCTAAAACTCAACGAATAGTCCCTCTCCTGGTGCTCCGGTTTGACTTTCCATCTGCTTTATTATCAACCTCCCAACTTGGAGAGACAGCCCCTTTAACCTCCTGGTTCGCACAGGTTGCCAATTTGGCAGAGGATGAAAGGGAAGAGGGAGAACCAATGAGAGAGTAGCTGTTAGGCATTTGGACGGGCACATATCATTGTAATTTCCCGGCAGGAAGAAGAATTAACCAAAGTCTCAGCCACCCACCGGGAATCAGTATAGATCCTGAACCAAAATTTTGGACTTGCGGTCAGCTCACCAAAAACGAGTTGAAAAATGGAGCTCAGGGGCACAGCAATTCACAAACTGGCCGAGTAATAAAGGACAACTATCGTCCAAAAATCTGTTGAGGGAAGGCAACGAGGCGGACTTGAAAGCATGGCAGAATAGCAGGAAACAGATTTCAAGAGGTACGTTGGAATCGCCTTTAAAGCACAGGAAGAGGGGCACAACTTCGACAATGATGCACTTGGCCAAAAAGGGCGTATGCGTTTTCTCCTGAATATATTCAGGAGAAAACGCATACGCCCTTTTTGGCCAAGCAAGCAAGCGGGCAATGCAAATCTGCACTACAAAGAAGTATCACTTCCCACCGGTCAAAATGGACATCCACAAAATGTGTAAAAACCAGAAAGGCAAGACAGGCCCTGGAGAACAGGGAGCCTTGTTATGCTGATGGGCGGGATGTAAATTGCCAACTGCCTCTCTGGAGGAGTGCATTGTGTTCCCTAAAACAAGTAAACAACAGAGCTACAGAGCCAAGGGCACTTCCAGTCTAGGGAATATACCTTGGGAAAACTGAAAATCAAAAAGACACAGCCACCCCAAAATTTAGGGCTGCACTGCTTACAAGGACCTCAACTTGGGTACACCTTAAATATCCCAGGAAATATAAAAATGGTTCAAAAAATTGTGGTACTTACGTACGATGGAATATCCCTCAGCCATGAAATCAATGTCATAAGACCAGTAGCAGCAAAATGGGTGGATTCAGGTACGATGATTCTAAGTGAAATAAGTCACACAGAAAAAGAAACTTATCATAAGATATCACTTATGAAGATCCTGTAAACATGGCTACACTTGAACTGAGTTAGGAAAGAGAACAGTGTCTCACATTTAGAAAACACTCTTATGCCTGCTTAAGGGGGAAGGAGAGGTGGGGTGATGCATAAAACCAGAGTTTGATATAAGCACAGGTACCGTTCCAAAAACCAACTATGGAATAGACAAGACCTACACCTTCCTCAGTGAAAGGGACTCAAAACCCCATATTTCCCGCAGAGGAATATATCTGACTAGTAAGAATCTTAAAACCTATGTATTGATATGTCTCCGTAAGGGAATCAAGTGTGTCTAGACTGGGATAAATATGGCAGCGAGAATCAGCTCAAACCCACTATAAAAAGGAATTTCAAAAATAAAACAAAAAAACTGGGAAATTCTTTACAATTCCTTCAGGGTCTCTGATGAAACCTGAAATGACCCTATCTACAATGACAGCTGGATGTGGCATAAGGCTGGACACTTGGGACTGAGAGGATTGGTGAGATTGGGTGAGTAAATGCAGACCCTTTAAAGCAATAATGCATGGCACACATTCCATGGGTCCCAACTCTCCAGGTTGAAGGGAATATTACTACAGATATAACATGTACGGGAATCCTAGAGAACGGACACACTGTGAATACGAAAGGTTTCTAAAACTCAACGAATAGTCCCTCTCCTGGTGCTCCAGTTTGACTTTCCATCTGCTTTATTATCAACCTCCCAACTTGGAGAGACAGCCCCTTTAACCTCCTGGTTCGCACAGGTTGCCAATTTGGCAGAGGATGAAAGGGAAGAGGGAGAACCAATGAGAGAGTAGCTGTTAGGCATTTGGACGGGCACATATCACTGTAATTTCCCGGCAGGAAGAAGAATTAACCAAAGTCTCAGCCACCCACTGGGAATCAGTATAGATCCTGAACCAAAATTTTGGACTTGCGGTCAGCTCACCAAAAATGAGTTGAAAAATGGAGCTCAGGGGCACAGCAATTCACAAACTGGCCGAGTAATAAAGGACAACTATCGTCCAAAAATCTGTTGAGGGAAGGCAACGAGGCGGACTTGAAAGCGAGGCAGAATAGCAGGAAACAGATTTCAAGAGGTACGTTGGAATCGCCTTTAAAGCACAGGAAGAGGGGCACAACTTCGACAATGATGCACTTGGCCAAAAAGGGCGTATGCGTTTTCTCCTGAATATATTCAGGAGAAAACGCATACGCCCTTTTTGGCCAAGCAAGCAAGCGGGCAATGCAAATCTGCACTACAAAGAAGTATCACTTCCCACCGGTCAAAAGGGACATCCACAAAATGTGTAAAAACCAGAAAGGCAAGACAGGCCCTGGAGAACAGGGAGCCTTGTTATGCTGATGCGCGGGATGTAAATTGCCAACTGCCTCTCTGGAGGAGTGCATTGTGTTCCCTAAAACAAGTAAACAACAGAGCTACAGAGCCAAGGGCACTTCCAGTCTAGGGAATATACCTTGGGAAAACTGAAAATCAAAAAGACACAGCCACCCCAAAATTTAGGGCTGCACTGCTTACAAGGACCTCAACTTGGGTACACCTTAAATATCCCAGGAAATATAAAAATGGTTCAAAAAATTGTGGTACTTACGTACGATGGAATATCCCTCAGCCATGAAATCAATGTCATAAGACCAGTAGCAGCAAAATGGGTGGATTCAGGTACGATGATTCTAAGTGAAATAAGTCACACAGAAAAAGAAACTTATCATAAGATATCACTTATGAAGATCCTGTAAACATGGCTACACTTGAACTGAGTTAGGAAAGAGAACAGTGTCTCACATTTAGAAAACACTCTTATGCCTGCTTAAGGGGGAAGGAGAGGTGGGGTGATGCATAAAACCAGAGTTTGATATAAGCACAGGTACCGTTCCAAAAACCAACTATGGAATAGACAAGACCTACACCTTCCTCAGTGAAAGGGACTCAAAACCCCATATTTCCCGCAGAGGAATATATCTGACTAGTAAGAATCTTAAAACCTATGTATTGATATGTCTCCGTAAGGGAATCAAGTGTGTCTAGACTGGGATAAATATGGCAGCGAGAATCAGCTCAAACCCACTATAAAAAGGAATTTCAAAAATAAAACAAAAAAACTGGGAAATTCTTTACAATTCCTTCAGGGTCTCTGATGAAACCTGAAATGACCCTATCTACAATGACAGCTGGATGTGGCATAAGGCTGGACACTTGGGACTGAGAGGATTGGTGAGATTGGGTGAGCAAATGCAGACCCTTTAAAGCAATAATGCATGGCACACATTCCATGGGTCCCAACTCTCCAGGTTGAAGGGAATATTACTACAGATATAACATGTACGGGAATCCTAGAGAACGGACACACTGTGAATACGAAAGGTTTCTAAAACTCAACGAATAGTCCCTCTCCTGGTGCTCCGGTTTGACTTTCCATCTGCTTTATTATCAACCTCCCAACTTGGAGAGACAGCCCCTTTAACCTCCTGGTTCGCACAGGTTGCCAATTTGGCAGAGGATGAAAGGGAAGAGGGAGATCCAATGAGAGAGTAGCTGTTAGGCATTTGGACGGGCACATATCACTGTAATTTCCCGGCAGGAAGAAGAATTAACCAAAGTCTCAGCCACCCACCGGGAATCAGTATAGATCCTGAACCAAAATTTTGGACTTGCGGTCAGCTCACCAAAAACGAGTTGAAAAATGGAGCTCAGGGGCACAGCAATTCACAAACTGGCCGAGTAATAAAGGACAACTATCGTCCAAAAATCTGTTGAGGGAAGGCAACGAGGCGGACTTGAAAGCGAGGCAGAATAGCAGGAAACAGATTTCAAGAGGTACGTTGGAATCGCCTTTAAAGCACAGGAAGAGGGGCACAACTTCGACAATGACGCACTTGGCCAAAAAGGGCGTATGCGTTTTCTCCTGAATATATTCAGGAGAAAACGCATACGCCCTTTTTGGCCAAGCAAGCAAGCGGGCAATGCAAATCTGCACTACAAAGAAGTATCACTTCCCACCGGTCAAAAGGGACATCCACAAAATGTGTAAAAACCAGAAAGGCAAGACAGGCCCTGGAGAACAGGGAGCCTTGTTATGCTGATGGGCGGGATGTAAATTGCCAACTGCCTCTCTGGAGGAGTGCATTGTGTTCCCTAAAACAAGTAAACAACAGAGCTACAGAGCCAAGGGCACTTCCAGTCTAGGGAATATACCTTGGGAAAACTGAAAATCAAAAAGACACAGCCACCCCAAAATTTAGGGCTGCACTGCTTACAAGGACCTCAACTTGGGTACACCTTAAATATCCCAGGAAATATAAAAATGGTTCAAAAAATTGTGGTACTTACGTACGATGGAATATCCCTCAGCCATGAAATCAATGTCATAAGACCAGTAGCAGCAAAATGGGTGGATTCAGGTACGATGATTCTAAGTGAAATAAGTCACACAGAAAAAGAAACTTATCATAAGATATCACTTATGAAGATCCTGTAAACATGGCTACACTTGAACTGAGTTAGGAAAGAGAACAGTGTCTCACATTTAGAAAACACTCTTATGCCTGCTTAAGGGGGAAGGAGAGGTGGGGTGATGCATAAAACCAGAGTTTGATATAAGCACAGGTACCGTTCCAAAAACCAACTATGGAATAGACAAGACCTACACCTTCCTCAGTGAAAGGGACTCAAAACCCCATATTTCCCGCAGAGGAATATATCTGACTAGTAAGAATCTTAAAACCTATGTATTGATATGTCTCCGTAAGGGAATCAAGTGTGTCTAGACTGGGATAAATATGGCAGCGAGAATCAGCTCAAACCCACTATAAAAAGGAATTTCAGAAATAAAATAAAAAAACTGGGAAATTCTTTACAATTCCTTCAGGGTCTCTGATGAAACCTGAAATGACCCTATCTACAATGACAGCTGGATGTGGCATAAGGCTGGACACTTGGGACTGAGAGGATTGGTGAGATTGGGTGAGCAAATGCAGACCCTTTAAAGCAATAATGCATGGCACACATTCCATGGGTCCCAACTCTCCAGGTTGAAGGGAATATTACTACAGATATAACATGTACAGGAATCCTAGAGAACGGACACACTGTGAATACGAAAGGTTTCTAAAACTCAACGAATAGTCCCTCTCCTGGTGCTCCGGTTTGACTTTCCATCTGCTTTATTATCAACCTCCCAACTTGGAGAGACAGCCCCTTTAACCTCCTGGTTCGCACAGGTTGCCAATTTGGCAGAGGATGAAAGGGAAGAGGGAGAACCAATGAGAGAGTAGCTGTTAGGCATTTGGACGGGCACATATCACTGTAATTTCCCGGCAGGAAGAAGAATTAACCAAAGTCTCAGCCACCCACCGGGAATCAGTATAGATCCTGAACCAAAATTTTGGACTTGCGGTCAGCTCACCAAAAACGAGTTGAAAAATGGAGCTCAGGGGCACAGCAATTCACAAACTGGCCGAGTAATAAAGGACAACTATCGTCCAAAAATCTGTTGAGGGAAGGCAAAGAGGCGGACTTGAAAGCGAGGCAGAATAGCAGGAAACAGATTTCAAGAGGTACGTTGGAATCGCCTTTAAAGCACAGGAAGAGGGGCACAACTTCGACAATGATGCACTTGGCCAAAAAGGGCGTATGCGTTTTCTCCTGAATATATTCAGGAGAAAACGCATACGCCCTTTTTGGCCAAGCAAGCAAGCGGGCAATGCAAATCTGCACTACAAAGAAGTATCACTTCCCACCGGTCAAAAGGGACATCCACAAAATGTGTAAAAACCAGAAAGGCAAGACAGGCCCTGGAGAACAGGGAGCCTTGTTATGCTGATGGGCGGGATGTAAATTGCCAACTGCCTCTCTGGAGGAGTGCATTGTGTTCCCTAAAACAAGTAAACAACAGAGCTACAGAGCCAAGGGCACTTCCAGTCTAGGGAATATACCTTGGGAAAACTGAAAATCAAAAAGACACAGCCACCCCAAAATTTAGGGCTGCACTGCTTACAAGGACCTCAACTTGGGTACACCTTAAATATCCCAGGAAATATAAAAATGGTTCAAAAAATTGTGGTACTTACGTACGATGGAATATCCCTCAGCCATGAAATCAATGTCATAAGACCAGTAGCAGCAAAATGGGTGGATTCAGGTACGATGATTCTAAGTGAAATAAGTCACACATAAAAAGAAACTTATCATAAGATATCACTTATGAAGATCCTGTAAACATGGCTACACTTGAACTGAGTTAGGAAAGAGAACAGTGTCTCACATTTAGAAAACACTCTTATGCCTGCTTAAGGGGGAAGGAGAGGTGGGGTGATGCATAAAACCAGAGTTTGATATAAGCACAGGTACCGTTCCAAAAACCAACTATGGAATAGACAAGACCTACGCCTTCCTCAGTGAAAGGGACTCAAAACCCCATATTTCCCGCAGAGGAATATATCTGACTAGTAAGAATCTTAAAACCTATGTATTGATATGTCTCCGTAAGGGAATCAAGTGTGTCTAGACTGGGATAAATATGGCAGCGAGAATCAGCTCAAACCCACTATAAAAAGGAATTTCAAAAATAAAACAAAAAAACTGGGAAATTCTTTACAATTCCTTCAGGGTCTCTGATGAAACCTGAAATGACCCTATCTACAATGACAGCTGGATGTGGCATAAGGCTGGACACTTGGGACTGAGAGGATTGGTGAGATTGGGTGAGCAAATGCAGACCCTTTAAAGCAATAATGCATGGCACACATTCCATGGGTCCCAACTCTCCAGGTTGAAGGGAATATTACTACAGATATAACATGTACGGGAATCCTAGAGAACGGACACACTGTGAATACGAAAGGTTTCTAAAACTCAACGAATAGTCCCTCTCCTGGTGCTCCGGTTTGACTTTCCATCTGCTTTATTATCAACCTCCCAACTTGGAGAGACAGCCCCTTTAACCTCCTGGTTCGCACAGGTTGCCAATTTGGCAGAGGATGAAAGGGAAGAGGGAGAACCAATGAGAGAGTAGCTGTTAGGCATTTGGACGGGCACATATCACTGTAATTTCCCGGCAGGAAGAAGAATTAACCAAAGTCTCAGCCACCCACCGGGAATCAGTATAGATCCTGAACCAAAATTTTGGACTTGCGGTCAGCTCACCAAAAACGAGTTGAAAAATGGAGCTCAGGGGCACAGCAATTCACAAACTGGCCGAGTAATAAAGGACAACTATCGTCCAAAAATCTGTTGAGGGAAGGCAACGAGGCGGACTTGAAAGCGAGGCAGAATAGCAGGAAACAGATTTCAAGAGGTACGTTGGAATCGCCTTTAAAGCACAGGAAGAGGGGCAAAACTTCGACAATGATGCACTTGGCCCAAAAGGGCGTATGTGTTTTCTCCTGAATATATTCAGGAGAAAACGCATACGCCCTTTTTGGCCAAGCAAGCAAGCGGGCAATGCAAATCTGCACTACAAAGAAGTATCACTTCCCACCGGTCAAAAGGGACATCCACAAAATGTGTAAAAACCAGAAAGGCAAGACAGGCCCTGGAGAACAGGGAGCCTTGTTATGCTGATGGGCGGGATGTAAATTGCCAACTGCCTCTCTGGAGGAGTGCATTGTGTTCCCTAAAACAAGTAAACAACAGAGCTACAGAGCCAAGGGCACTTCCAGTCTAGGGAATATACCTTGGGAAAACTGAAAATCAAAAAGACACAGCCACCCCAAAATTTAGGGCTGCACTGCTTACAAGGACCTCAACTTGGGTACACCTTAAATATCCCAGGAAATATAAAAATGGTTCAAAAAATTGTGGTACTTACGTACGATGGAATATCCCTCAGCCATGAAATCAATGTCATAAGACCAGTAGCAGCAAAATGGGTGGATTCAGGTACGATGATTCTAAGTGAAATAAGTCACACATAAAAAGAAACTTATCATAAGATATCACTTATGAAGATCCTGTAAACATGGCTACACTTGAACTGAGTTAGGAAAGAGAACAGTGTCTCACATTTAGAAAACACTCTTATGCCTGCTTAAGGGGGAAGGAGAGGTGGGGTGATGCATAAAACCAGAGTTTGATATAAGCACAGGTACCGTTCCAAAAACCAACTATGGAATAGACAAGACCTACGCCTTCCTCAGTGAAAGGGACTCAAAACCCCATATTTCCCGCAGAGGAATATATCTGACTAGTAAGAATCTTAAAACCTATGTATTGATATGTCTCCGTAAGGGAATCAAGTGTGTCTAGACTGGGATAAATATGGCAGCGAGAATCAGCTCAAACCCACTATAAAAAGGAATTTCAGAAATAAAACAAAAAAACTGGGAAATTCTTTACAATTCCTTCAGGGTCTCTGATGAAACCTGAAATGACCCTATCTACAATGACAGCTGGATGTGGCATAAGGCTGGACACTTGGGACTGAGAGGATTGGTGAGATTGGGTGAGCAAATGCAGACCCTTTAAAGCAATAATGCATGGCACACATTCCATGGGTCCCAACTCTCCAGGTTGAAGGGAATATTACTACAGATATAACATGTACGGGAATCCTAGAGAACGGACACACTGTGAATACGAAAGGTTTCTAAAACTCAACGAATAGTCCCTCTCCTGGTGCTCCGGTTTGACTTTCCATCTGCTTTATTATCAACCTCCCAACTTGGAGAGACAGCCCCTTTAACCTCCTGGTTCGCACAGGTTGCCAATTTGGCAGAGGATGAAAGGGAAGAGGGAGAACCAATGAGAGAGTAGCTGTTAGGCATTTGGACGGGCACATATCACTGTAATTTCCCGGCAGGAAGAAGAATTAACCAAAGTCTCAGCCACCCACCGGGAATCAGTATAGATCCTGAACCAAAATTTTGGACTTGCGGTCAGCTCACCAAAAACGAGTTGAAAAATGGAGCTCAGGGGCACAGCAATTCACAAACTGGCCGAGTAATAAAGGACAACTATCGTCCAAAAATCTGTTGAGGGAAGGCAACGAGGCGGACTTGAAAGCGAGGCAGAATAGCAGGAAACAGATTTCAAGAGGTACGTTGGAATCGCCTTTAAAGCACAGGAAGAGGGGCAAAACTTCGACAATGATGCACTTGGCCCAAAAGGGCGTATGTGTTTTCTCCTGAATATATTCAGGAGAAAACGCATACGCCCTTTTTGGCCAAGCAAGCAAGCGGGCAATGCAAATCTGCACTACAAAGAAGTATCACTTCCCACCGGTCAAAAGGGACATCCACAAAATGTGTAAAAACCAGAAAGGCAAGACAGGCCCTGGAGAACAGGGAGCCTTGTTATGCTGATGGGCGGGATGTAAATTGCCAACTGCCTCTCTGGAGGAGTGCATTGTGTTCCCTAAAACAAGTAAACAACAGAGCTACAGAGCCAAGGGCACTTCCAGTCTAGGGAATATACCTTGGGAAAACTGAAAATCAAAAAGACACAGCCACCCCAAAATTTAGGGCTGCACTGCTTACAAGGACCTCAACTTGGGTACACCTTAAATATCCCAGGAAATATAAAAATGGTTCAAAAAATTGTGGTACTTACGTACGATGGAATATCCCTCAGCCATGAAATCAATGTCATAAGACCAGTAGCAGCAAAATGGGTGGATTCAGGTACGATGATTCTAAGTGAAATAAGTCACACAGAAAAAGAAACTTATCATAAGATATCACTTATGAAGATCCTGTAAACATGGCTACACTTGAACTGAGTTAGGAAAGAGAACAGTGTCTCACATTTAGAAAACACTCTTATGCCTGCTTAAGGGGGAAGGAGAGGTGGGGTGATGCATAAAACCAGAGTTTGATATAAGCACAGGTACCGTTCCAAAAACCAACTATGGAATAGACAAGACCTACGCCTTCCTCAGTGAAAGGGACTCAAAACCCCATATTTCCCGCAGAGGAATATATCTGACTAGTAAGAATCTTAAAACCTATGTATTGATATGTCTCCGTAAGGGAATCAAGTGTGTCTAGACTGGGATAAATATGGCAGCGAGAATCAGCTCAAACCCACTATAAAAAGGAATTTCAGAAATAAAACAAAAAAACTGGGAAATTCTTTACAATTCCTTCAGGGTCTCTGATGAAACCTGAAATGACCCTATCTACAATGACAGCTGGATGTGGCATAAGGCTGGACACTTGGGACTGAGAGGATTGGTGAGATTGGGTGAGCAAATGCAGACCCTTTAAAGCAATAATGCATGGCACACATTCCATGGGTCCCAACTCTCCAGGTTGAAGGGAATATTACTACAGATATAACATGTACAGGAATCCTAGAGAACGGACACACTGTGAATACGAAAGGTTTCTAAAACTCAACGAATAGTCCCTCTCCTGGTGCTCCGGTTTGACTTTCCATCTGCTTTATTATCAACCTCCCAACTTGGAGAGACAGCCCCTTTAACCTCCTGGTTCGCACAGGTTGCCAATTTGGCAGAGGATGAAAGGGAAGAGGGAGAACCAATGAGAGAGTAGCTGTTAGGCATTTGGACGGGCACATATCACTGTAATTTCCCGGCAGGAAGAAGAATTAACCAAAGTCTCAGCCACCCACCGGGAATCAGTATAGATCCTGAACCAAAATTTTGGACTTGCAGTCAGCTCACCAAAAACGAGTTGAAAAATGGAGCTCAGGGGCACAGCAATTCACAAACTGGCCGAGTAATAAAGGACAACTATCGTCCAAAAATCTGTTGAGGGAAGGCAAAGAGGCGGACTTGAAAGCGAGGCAGAATAGCAGGAAACAGATTTCAAGAGGTACGTTGGAATCGCCTTTAAAGCACAGGAAGAGGGGCACAACTTCGACAATGATGCACTTGGCCAAAAAGGGCGTATGCGTTTTCTCCTGAATATATTCAGGAGAAAACGCATACGCCCTTTTTGGCCAAGCAAGCAAGCGGGCAATGCAAATCTGCACTACAAAGAAGTATCACTTCCCACCGGTCAAAAGGGACATCCACAAAATGTGTAAAAACCAGAAAGGCAAGACAGGCCCTGGAGAACAGGGAGCCTTGTTATGCTGATGGGCGGGATGTAAATTGCCAACTGCCTCTCTGGAGGAGTGCATTGTGTTCCCTAAAACAAGTAAACAACAGAGCTACAGAGCCAAGGGCACTTCCAGTCTAGGGAATATACCTTGGGAAAACTGAAAATCAAAAAGACACAGCCACCCCAAAATTTAGGGCTGCACTGCTTACAAGGACCTCAACTTGGGTACACCTTAAATATCCCAGGAAATATAAAAATGGTTCAAAAAATTGTGGTACTTACGTACGATGGAATATCCCTCAGCCATGAAATTAATGTCATAAGACCAGTAGCAGCAAAATGGGTGGATTCAGGTACGATGATTCTAAGTGAAATAAGTCACACAGAAAAAGAAACTTATCATAAGATATCACTTATGAAGATCCTGTAAACATGGCTACACTTGAACTGAGTTAGGAAAGAGAACAGTGTCTCACATTTAGAAAACACTCTTATGCCTGCTTAAGGGGGAAGGAGAGGTGGGGTGATGCATAAAACCAGAGTTTGATATAAGCACAGGTACCGTTCCAAAAACCAACTATGGAATAGACAAGACCTACGCCTTCCTCAGTGAAAGGGACTCAAAACCCCATATTTCCCGCAGAGGAATATATCTGACTAGTAAGAATCTTAAAACCTATGTATTGATATGTCTCCGTAAGGGAATCAAGTGTGTCTAGACTGGGATAAATATGGCAGCGAGAATCAGCTCAAACCCACTATAAAAAGGAATTTCAGAAATAAAACAAAAAAACTGGGAAATTCTTTACAATTCCTTCAGGGTCTCTGATGAAACCTGAAATGACCCTATCTACAATGACAGCTGGATGTGGCATAAGGCTGGACACTTGGGACTGAGAGGATTGGTGAGATTGGGTGAGCAAATGCAGACCCTTTAAAGCAATAATGCATGGCACACATTCCATGGGTCCCAACTCTCCAGGTTGAAGGGAATATTACTACAGATATAACATGTACGGGAATCCTAGAGAACGGACACACTGTGAATACGAAAGGTTTCTAAAACTCAACGAATAGTCCCTCTCCTGGTGCTCCGGTTTGACTTTCCATCTGCTTTATTATCAACCTCCCAACTTGGAGAGACAGCCCCTTTAACCTCCTGGTTCGCACAGGTTGCCAATTTGGCAGAGGATGAAAGGGAAGAGGGAGAACCAATGAGAGAGTAGCTGTTAGGCATTTGGACGGGCACATATCACTGTAATTTCCCGGCAGGAAGAAGAATTAACCAAAGTCTCAGCCACCCACCGGGAATCAGTATAGATCCTGAACCAAAATTTTGGACTTGCGGTCAGCTCACCAAAAACGAGTTGAAAAATGGAGCTCAGGGGCACAGCAATTCACAAACTGGCCGAGTAATAAAGGACAACTATCGTCCAAAAATCTGTTGAGGGAAGGCAACGAGGCGGACTTGAAAGCGAGGCAGAATAGCAGGAAACAGATTTCAAGAGGTATGTTGGAATCGCCTTTAAAGCACAGGAAGAGGGGCACAACTTCGACAATGATGCACTTGGCCAAAAAGGGCGTATGCGTTTTCTCCTGAATATATTCAGGAGAAAACGCATACGCCCTTTTTGGCCAAGCAAGCAAGCGGGCAATGCAAATCTGCACTACAAAGAAGTATCACTTCCCACCGGTCAAAAGGGACATCCACAAAATGTGTAAAAACCAGAAAGGCAAGACAGGCCCTGGAGAACAGGGAGCCTTGTTATGCTGATGGGCGGGATGTAAATTGCCAACTGCCTCTCTGGAGGAGTGCATTGTGTTCCCTAAAACAAGTAAACAACAGAGCTACAGAGCCAAGGGCACTTCCAGTCTAGGGAATATACCTTGGGAAAACTGAAAATCAAAAAGACACAGCCACCCCAAAATTTAGGGCTGCACTGCTTACAAGGACCTCAACTTGGGTACACCTTAAATATCCCAGGAAATATAAAAATGGTTCAAAAAATTGTGGTACTTACGTACGATGGAATATCCCTCAGCCTTGAAAGCAATGTCATAAGACCAGTAGCAGCAAAATGGGTGGATTCAGGTACGATGATTCTAAGTGAAATAAGTCACACAGAAAAAGAAACTTATCATAAGATATCACTTATGAAGATCCTGTAAACATGGCTACACTTGAACTGAGTTAGGAAAGAGAACAGTGTCTCACATTTAGAAAACACTCTTATGCCTGCTTAAGGGGGAAGGAGAGGTGGGGTGATGCATAAAACCAGAGTTTGATATAAGCACAGGTACCGTTCCAAAAACCAACTATGGAATAGACAAGACCTACGCCTTCCTCAGTGAAAGGGACTCAAAACCCCATATTTCCCGCAGAGGAATATATCTGACTAGTAAGAATCTTAAAACCTATGTATTGATATGTCTCCGTAAGGGAATCAAGTGTGTCTAGACTGGGATAAATATGGCAGCGAGAATCAGCTCAAACCCACTATAAAAAGGAATTTCAGAAATAAAACAAAAAAACTGGGAAATTCTTTACAATTCCTTCAGGGTCTCTGATGAAACCTGAAATGACCCTATCTACAATGACAGCTGGATGTGGCATAAGGCTGGACACTTGGGACTGAGAGGATTGGTGAGATTGGGTGAGCAAATGCAGACCCTTTAAAGCAATAATGCATGGCACACATTCCATGGG
This sequence comes from Hyperoodon ampullatus, assembly GCF_949752795.1. NCBI lineage: Eukaryota > Metazoa > Chordata > Mammalia > Artiodactyla > Ziphiidae > Hyperoodon > Hyperoodon ampullatus. The sequence continues at coordinate 994,826 of NC_136922.1, forward strand.
TCCCAACTCTCCAGGTTGAAGGGAATATTACTACAGATATAACATGTACGGGAATCCTAGAGAACGGACACACTGTGAATACGAAAGGTTTCTAAAACTCAACGAATAGTCCCTCTCCTGGTGCTCCGGTTTGACTTTCCATCTGCTTTATTATCAACCTCCCAACTTGGAGAGACAGCCCCTTTAACCTCCTGGTTCGCACAGGTTGCCAATTTGGCAGAGGATGAAAGGGAAGAGGGAGAACCAATGAGAGAGTAGCTGTTAGGCATTTGGACGGGCACATATCACTGTAATTTCCCGGCAGGAAGAAGAATTAACCAAAGTCTCAGCCACCCACCGGGAATCAGTATAGATCCTGAACCAAAATTTTGGACTTGCGGTCAGCTCACCAAAAACGAGTTGAAAAATGGAGCTCAGGGGCACAGCAATTCACAAACTGGCCGAGTAATAAAGGACAACTATCGTCCAAAAATCTGTTGAGGGAAGGCAACGAGGCGGACTTGAAAGCGAGGCAGAATAGCAGGAAACAGATTTCAAGAGGTACGTTGGAATCGCCTTTAAAGCACAGGAAGAGGGGCACAACTTCGACAATGATGCACTTGGCCAAAAAGGGCGTATGCGTTTTCTCCTGAATATATTCAGGAGAAAACGCATACGCCCTTTTTGGCCAAGCAAGCAAGCGGGCAATGCAAATCTGCACTACAAAGAAGTATCACTTCCCACCGGTCAAAAGGGACATCCACAAAATGTGTAAAAACCAGAAAGGCAAGACAGGCCCTGGAGAACAGGGAGCCTTGTTATGCTGATGGGCGGGATGTAAATTGCCAACTGCCTCTCTGGAGGAGTGCATTGTGTTCCCTAAAACAAGTAAACAACAGAGCTACAGAGCCAAGGGCACTTCCAGTCTAGGGAATATACCTTGGGAAAACTGAAAATCAAAAAGACACAGCCACCCCAAAATTTAGGGCTGCACTGCTTACAAGGACCTCAACTTGGGTACACCTTAAATATCCCAGGAAATATAAAAATGGTTCAAAAAATTGTGGTACTTACGTACGATGGAATATCCCTCAGCCATGAAATTAATGTCATAAGACCAGTAGCAGCAAAATGGGTGGATTCAGGTACGATGATTCTAAGTGAAATAAGTCACACAGAAAAAGAAACTTATCATAAGATATCACTTATGAAGATCCTGTAAACATGGCTACACTTGAACTGAGTTAGGAAAGAGAACAGTGTCTCACATTTAGAAAACACTCTTATGCCTGCTTAAGGGGGAAGGAGAGGTGGGGTGATGCATAAAACCAGAGTTTGATATAAGCACAGGTACCGTTCCAAAAACCAACTATGGAATAGACAAGACCTACGCCTTCCTCAGTGAAAGGGACTCAAAACCCCATATTTCCCGCAGAGGAATATATCTGACTAGTAAGAATCTTAAAACCTATGTATTGATATGTCTCCGTAAGGGAATCAAGTGTGTCTAGACTGGGATAAATATGGCAGCGAGAATCAGCTCAAACCCACTATAAAAAGGAATTTCAGAAATAAAACAAAAAAACTGGGAAATTCTTTACAATTCCTTCAGGGTCTCTGATGAAACCTGAAATGACCCTATCTACAATGACAGCTGGATGTGGCATAAGGCTGGACACTTGGGACTGAGAGGATTGGTGAGATTGGGTGAGCAAATGCAGACCCTTTAAAGCAATAATGCATGGCACACATTCCATGGGTCCCAACTCTCCAGGTTGAAGGGAATATTACTACAGATATAACATGTACGGGAATCCTAGAGAACGGACACACTGTGAATACGAAAGGTTTCTAAAACTCAACGAATAGTCCCTCTCCTGGTGCTCCGGTTTGACTTTCCATCTGCTTTATTATCAACCTCCCAACTTGGAGAGACAGCCCCTTTAACCTCCTGGTTCGCACAGGTTGCCAATTTGGCAGAGGATGAAAGGGAAGAGGGAGAACCAATGAGAGAGTAGCTGTTAGGCATTTGGACGGGCACATATCACTGTAATTTCCCGGCAGGAAGAAGAATTAACCAAAGTCTCAGCCACCCACCGGGAATCAGTATAGATCCTGAACCAAAATTTTGGACTTGCGGTCAGCTCACCAAAAACGAGTTGAAAAATGGAGCTCAGGGGCACAGCAATTCACAAACTGGCCGAGTAATAAAGGACAACTATCGTCCAAAAATCTGTTGAGGGAAGGCAACGAGGCGGACTTGAAAGCGAGGCAGAATAGCAGGAAACAGATTTCAAGAGGTACGTTGGAATCGCCTTTAAAGCACAGGAAGAGGGGCACAACTTCGACAATGATGCACTTGGCCAAAAAGGGCGTATGCGTTTTCTCCTGAATATATTCAGGAGAAAACGCATACGCCCTTTTTGGCCAAGCAAGCAAGCGGGCAATGCAAATCTGCACTACAAAGAAGTATCACTTCCCACCGGTCAAAAGGGACATCCACAAAATGTGTAAAAACCAGAAAGGCAAGACAGGCCCTGGAGAACAGGGAGCCTTGTTATGCTGATGGGCGGGATGTAAATGGCCAACTGCCTCTCTGGAGGAGTGCATTGTGTTCCCTAAAACAAGTAAACAACAGAGCTACAGAGCCAAGGGCACTTCCAGTCTAGGGAATATACCTAGGGAAAACTGAAAATCAAAAAGACACAGCCACCCCAAAATTTAGGGCTGCACTGCTTACAAGGACCTCAACTTGGGTACACCTTAAATATCCCAGGAAATATAAAAATGGTTCAAAAAATTGTGGTACTTACGTACGATGGAATATCCCTCAGCCATGAAATCAATGTCATAAGACCAGTAGCAGCAAAATGGGTGGATTCAGGTACGATGATTCTAAGTGAAATAAGCCACAGGGAAAAAGAAACTTATCATAAGATATCACTTATGAAGATCCTGTAAACATGGCTACACTTGAACTGAGTTAGGAAAGAGAACAGTGTCTCACATTTAGAAAACACTCTTATGCCTGCTTAAGGGGGAAGGAGAGGTGGGGTGATGCATAAAACCAGAGTTTGATATAAGCACAGGTACCGTTCCAAAAACCAACTATGGAATAGACAAGACCTACACCTTCCTCAGTGAAAGGGACTCAAAACCCCATATTTCCCGCAGAGGAATATATCTGACTAGTAAGAATCTTAAAACCTATGTATTGATATGTCTCCGTAAGGGAATCAAGTGTGTCTAGACTGGGATAAATATGGCAGCGAGAATCAGCTCAAACCCACTATAAAAAGGAATTTCAAAAATAAAACAAAAAAACTGGGAAATTCTTTACAATTCCTTCAGGGTCTCTGATGAAACCTGAAATGACCCTATCTACAATGACAGCTGGATGTGGCATAAGGCTGGACACTTGGGACTGAGAGGATTGGTGAGATTGGGTGAGCAAATGCAGACCCTTTAAAGCAATAATGCATGGCACACATTCCATGGGTCCCAACTCTCCAGGTTGAAGGGAATATTACTACAGATATAACATGTACGGGAATCCTAGAGAACGGACACACTGTGAATACGAAAGGTTTCTAAAACTCAACGAATAGTCCCTCTCCTGGTGCTCCGGTTTGACTTTCCATCTGCTTTATTATCAACCTCCCAACTTGGAGAGACAGCCCCTTTAACCTCCTGGTTCGCACAGGTTGCCAATTTGGCAGAGGATGAAAGGGAAGAGGGAGAACCAATGAGAGAGTAGCTGTTAGGCATTTGGACGGGCACATATCACTGTAATTTCCCGGCAGGAAGAAGAATTAACCAAAGTCTCAGCCACCCACTGGGAATCAGTATAGATCCTGAACCAAAATTTTGGACTTGCGGTCAGCTCACCAAAAACGAGTTGAAAAATGGAGCTCAGGGGCACAGCAATTCACAAACTGGCCGAGTAATAAAGGACAACTATCGTCCAAAAATCTGTTGAGGGAAGGCAACGAGGCAGACTTGAAAGCGAGGCAGAATAGCAGGAAACAGATTTCAAGAGGTACGTTGGAATCGCCTTTAAAGCACAGGAAGAGGGGCACAACTTCGACAATGATGAACTTGGCCCAAAAGGGCGTATGCGTTTTCTCCTGAATATATTCAGGAGAAAACGCATACGCCCTTTTTGGCCAAGCAAGCAAGCGGGCAATGCAAATCTGCACTACAAAGAAGTATCACTTCCCACCGGTCAAAAGGGACATCCACAAAATGTGTAAAAACCAGAAAGGCAAGACAGGCCCTGGAGAACAGGGAGCCTTGTTATGCTGATGCGCGGGATGTAAATTGCCAACTGCCTCTCTGGAGGAGTGCATTGTGTTCCCTAAAACAAGTAAACAACAGAGCTACAGAGCCAAGGGCACTTCCAGTCTAGGGAATATACCTTGGGAAAACTGAAAATCAAAAAGACACAGCCACCCCAAAATTTAGGGCTGCACTGCTTACAAGGACCTCAACTTGGGTACACCTTAAATATCCCAGGAAATATAAAAATGGTTCAAAAAATTGTGGTACTTACGTACGATGGAATATCCCTCAGCCATGAAATCAATGTCATAAGACCAGTAGCAGCAAAATGGGTGGATTCAGGTACGATGATTCTAAGTGAAATAAGTCACACAGAAAAAGAAACTTATCATAAGATATCACTTATGAAGATCCTGTAAACATGGCTACACTTGAACTGAGTTAGGAAAGAGAACAGTGTCTCACATTTAGAAAACACTCTTATGCCTGCTTAAGGGGGAAGGAGAGGTGGGGTGATGCATAAAACCAGAGTTTGATATAAGCACAGGTACCGTTCCAAAAACCAACTATGGAATAGACAAGACCTACACCTTCCTCAGTGAAAGGGACTCAAAACCCCATATTTCCCGCAGAGGAATATATCTGACTAGTAAGAATCTTAAAACCTATGTATTGATATGTCTCCGTAAGGGAATCAAGTGTGTCTAGACTGGGATAAATATGGCAGCGAGAATCAGCTCAAACCCACTATAAAAAGGAATTTCAGAAATAAAACAAAAAAACTGGGAAATTCTTTACAATTCCTTCAGGGTCTCTGATGAAACCTGAAATGACCCTATCTACAATGACAGCTGGATGTGGCATAAGGCTGGACACTTGGGACTGAGAGGATTGGTGAGATTGGGTGAGCAAATGCAGACCCTTTAAAGCAATAATGCATGGCACACATTCCATGGGTCCCAACTCTCCAGGTTGAAGGGAATATTACTACAGATATAGCATGTACGGGAATCCTAGAGAACGGACACACTGTGAATACGAAAGGTTTCTAAAACTCAACGAATAGTCCCTCTCCTGGTGCTCTGGTTTGATTTTCCATGTGCTTTATTATCAACCTCCCAACTTGGAGAGACAGCCCCTTTAACCTCCTGGTTCGCACAGGTTGCCAATTTGGCATAGGATGAAAGGGAAGAGGGAGAATCAATGAGAGAGTAGCTGTTAGGCATTTGGACGGGCACATATCACTGTAATTTCCCGGCAGGAAGAAGAATTAACCAAAGTCTCAGCCCCCCACCGGGAACCAGCAGAAGTCCTGAACCAAAATTTTGGACTTGGGGTCAGCTCACCAAAAACGAGTTGAAAAATGGAGCTCAGGGGCACAGCAATTCACAAACTGCCCGAATAATAAAGGAAAACTATCGTCCAAAAATCTCTTGAGGGAAGGCAACGAGGCGGACTTGAAAGCGAGGCAGAATAGCAGGAAACAGATTTCAAGAGGTACGTTGGAATCGCCTTTAAAGCACAGGAAGAGGGGCACAACTTCGACAATGATGCACTTGGCCAAAAAGGGCGTATGCGTTTTCTCCTGAATATATTCAGGAGAAAACGCATACGCCCTTTTTGGCCAAGCAAGCAAGTGGGCAATGCAAATCTGCACTACAAAGAAGTATCACTTCCCACCGGTCAAAAGGGACATCCACAAAATGTGTAAAAACCAGAAAGGCAAGACAGGCCCTGGAGAACAGGGAGCCTTGTTATGCTGATGGGCGGGATGTAAATTGCCAACTGCCTCTCTGGAGGAGTGCATTGTGTTCCCTAAAACAAGTAAACAACAGAGCTACAGAGCCAAGGGCACTTCCAGTCTAGGGAATAAACCTTGGGAAAACTGAAAATCAAAGAGACACAGCCACCCCAAAATTTAGGGCTGCACTGCTTACAAGGACCTCAACTTGGGTACACCTTAAATATCCCAGGAAATATAAAAATGGTTCAAAAAATTGTGGTACTTACGTACGATGGAATATCCCTCAGCCATGAAATCAATGTCATAAGACCAGTAGCAGCAAAATGGGTGGATTCAGGTACGATGATTCTAAGTGAAATAAGTCACACAGAAGAAGAAACTTATCATAAGATATCACTTATGAAGATCCTGTAAACATGGCTACACTTGAACTGAGTTAGGAAAGAGAACAGTGTCTCACATTTAGAAAACACTCTTATGCCTGCTTAAGGGGGAAGGAGAGGTGGGGTGATGCATAAAACCAGAGTTTGATATAAGCACAGGTACCGTTCCAAAAACCAACTATGGAATAGACAAGACCTACACCTTCCTCAGTGAAAGGGACTCAAAACCCCATATTTCCCGCAGAGGAATATATCTGACTAGTAAGAATCTTAAAACCTATGTATTGATATGTCTCCGTAAGGGAATCAAGTGTGTCTAGACTGGGATAAATATGGCAGCGAGAATCAGCTCAAACCCACTATAAAAAGGAATTTCAAAAATAAAACAAAAAAACTGGGAAATTCTTTACAATTCCTTCAGGGTCTCTGATGAAACCTGAAATGACCCTATCTACAATGACAGCTGGATGTGGCATAAGGCTGGACACTTGGGACTGAGAGGATTGGTGAGATTGGGTGAGCAAATGCAGACCCTTTAAAGCAATAATGCATGGCACACATTCCATGGGTCCCAACTCTCCAGGTTGAAGGGAATATTACTACAGATATAACATGTACGGGAATCCTAGAGAACGGACACACTGTGAATACGAAAGGTTTCTAAAACTCAACGAATAGTCCCTCTCCTGGTGCTCCGGTTTGACTTTCCATCTGCTTTATTATCAACCTCCCAACTTGGAGAGACAGCCCCTTTAACCTCCTGGTTCGCACAGGTTGCCAATTTGGCAGAGGATGAAAGGGAAGAGGGAGAACCAATGAGAGAGTAGCTGTTAGGCATTTGGACGGGCACATATCACTGTAATTTCCCGGCAGGAAGAAGAATTAACCAAAGTCTCAGCCACCCACCGGGAATCAGTATAGATCCTGAACCAAAATTTTGGACTTGCGGTCAGCTCACCAAAAACGAGTTGAAAAATGGAGCTCAGGGGCACAGCAATTCACAAACTGGCCGAGTAATAAAGGACAACTATCGTCCAAAAATCTGTTGAGGGAAGGCAACGAGGCGGACTTGAAAGTGAGGCAGAATAGCAGGAAACAGATTTCAAGAGGTACGTTGGAATCGCCTTTAAAGCACAGGAAGAGGGGCACAACTTCGACAATGATGCACTTGGCCAAAAAGGGCGTATGCGTTTTCTCCTGAATATATTCAGGAGAAAACGCATACGCCCTTTTTGGCCAAGCAAGCAAGTGGGCAATGCAAATCTGCACTACAAAGAAGTATCACTTCCCACCGGTCAAAAGGGACATCCACAAAATGTGTAAAAACCAGAAAGGCAAGACAGGCCCTGGAGAACAGGGAGCCTTGTTATGCTGATGGGCGGGATGTAAATTGCCAACTGCCTCTCTGGAGGAGTGCATTGTGTTCCCTAAAACAAGTAAACAACAGAGCTACAGAGCCAAGGGCACTTCCAGTCTAGGGAATATACCTGGGAAAAACTGAAAATCAATAAGACAGAGCCACCCCAAAATTTAGGGCTGCACTGCTTACAAGGACCTCAACTTGGGTACACCTTAAATATCCCAGGAAATATAAAATTGGTTCAAAAAATTGTGGTACTTACGTACGATGGAATATCCCTCAGCCATGAAATCAATGTCATAAGACCAGTAGCAGCAAAATGGGTGGTTTCAGGTACGATGATTTTAAGTGAAATAAGTCACACAGAAAAAGAAACTTATCATAAGTTATCACTTATGAAGATCCTGTAAACATGGCTACACTTGAAATGAGTTAGGAAAGAGAACAGTGTCTCACATTTAGAAAACACTCTTATGCCTGCTTAAGGGGGAAGGAGAGGTGGGGTGATGCATAAAACCAGAGTTTGATATAAGCACAGGTACCGTTCCAAAAACCAACTATGGAATAGACAAGACCTACACCTTCCTCAGTGAAAGGGACTCAAAACCCCATATTTCCAGGAGAAGAATATATCTGACTAGTAAGAATCTTAAAACCTATGTATTGATATGTCTCCGTAAGGGAATCAAGTGTGTCTAGACTGGCACAAACATGGCAGCGAGAATCAGTTCAAACCCACTATAAAAAGGAATTTCAAAAACAAAACAAAAAAAACTGGGAAATTCTTTACAATTCCTTCAGGGTCTCTGATGAAACCTGAAATGACCCTATCTACAATGACAGCTGGATGTGGCATAAGGCTGGACACTTGGGACTGAGAGGATTGGTGAGATTGGGTGAGCAAATGCAGACCCTTTAAAGCAATAATGCATGGCACACATTCCATGGGTCCCAACTCTCCAGGTTGAAGGGAATATTACTACAGATATAACATGTACGGGAATCCTAGAGAACGGACACAATGTGAATACGAAAGGTTTCTAAAACTCAACGAATAGTCCCTCTCCTGGTGCTCCAGTTTGACTTTCCATCTGCTTTATTATCAACCTCCCAACTTGGAGAGACAGCCCCTTTAACCTCCTGGTTCGCACAGGTTGCCAATTTGGCAGAGGATGAAAGGGAAGAGGGAGAACCAATGAGAGAGTAGCTGTTAGGCATTTGGACGGGCACATATCACTGTAATTTCCCGGCAGGAAGAAGAATTAACCAAAGTCTCAGCCACCCACCGGGAATCAGTATAGATCCTGAACCAAAATTTTGGACTTGCGGTCAGCTCACCAAAAACGAGTTGAAAAATGGAGCTCAGGGGCACAGCAATTCACAAACTGGCCGAGTAATAAAGGACAACTATCGTCCAAAAATCTGTTGAGGGAAGGCAACGAGGCGGACTTGAAAGCGTGGCAGAATAGCAGGAAACAGATTTCAAGAGGTACGTTGGAATCGCCTTTAAAGCACAGGAAGAGGGGCACAACTTCGACAATGATGCACTTGGCCAAAAAGGGCGTATGCGTTTTCTCCTGAATATATTCAGGAGAAAACGCATACGCCCTTTTTGGCCAAGCAAGCAAGCGGGCAATGCAAATCTGCACTACAAAGAAGTATCACTTCCCACCGGTCAAAAGGGACATCCACAAAATGTGTAAAAAGCAGAAAGGCAAGACAGGCCCTGGAGAACAGGGAGCCTTGTTATGCTGATGGGCGGGATGTAAATTGCCAACTGCCTCTCTGGAGGAGTGCATTGTGTTCCCTAAAACAAGTAAACAACAGAGCTACAGAGCCAAGGGCACTTCCAGTCTAGGGAATATACCTTGGGAAAACTGAAAATCAAAAAGACACAGCCACCCCAAAATTTAGGGCTGCACTGCTTACAAGGACCTCAACTTGGGTACACCTTAAATATCCCAGGAAATATAAAAATGGTTCAAAAAATTGTGGTACTTACGTACGATGGAATATCCCTCAGCCATGAAATCAATGTCATAAGACCAGTAGCAGCAAAATGGGTGGATTCAGGTACGATGATTCTAAGTGAAATAAGTCACACAGAAAAAGAAACTTATCATAAGATATCACTTATGAAGATCCTGTAAACATGGCTACACTTGAACTGAGTTAGGAAAGAGAACAGTGTCTCACATTTAGAAAACACTCTTATGCCTGCTTAAGGGGGAAGGAGAGGTGGGGTGATGCATAAAACCAGAGTTTGATATAAGCACAGGTACCGTTCCAAAAACCAACTATGGAATAGACAAGACCTACACCTTCCTCAGTGAAAGGGACTCAAAACCCCATATTTCCCGCAGAGGAATATATCTGACTAGTAAGAATCTTAAAACCTATGTATTGATATGTCTCCGTAAGGGAATCAAGTGTGTCTAGACTGGGATAAATATGGCAGCGAGAATCAGCTCAAACCCACTATAAAAAGGAATTTCAGAAATAAAACAAAAAAACTGGGAAATTCTTTACAATTCCTTCAGGGTCTCTGATGAAACCTGAAATGACCCTATCTACAATGACAGCTGGATGTGGCATAAGGCTGGACACTTGGGACTGAGAGGATTGGTGAGATTGGGTGAGCAAATGCAGACCCTTTAAAGCAATAATGCATGGCACACATTCCATGGGTCCCAACTCTCCAGGTTGAAGGGAATATTACTACAGATATAACATGTACAGGAATCCTAGAGAACGGACACACTGTGAATACGAAAGGTTTCTAAAACTCAACGAATAGTCCCTCTCCTGGTGCTCCGGTTTGACTTTCCATCTGCTTTATTATCAACCTCCCAACTTGGAGAGACAGCCCCTTTAACCTCCTGGTTCGCACAGGTTGCCAATTTGGCAGAGGATGAAAGGGAAGAGGGAGAACCAATGAGAGAGTAGCTGTTAGGCATTTGGACGGGCACATATCATTGTAATTTCCTGGCAGGAAGAAGAATTAACCAAAGTCTCAGCCACCCACCGGGAATCAGTATAGATCCTGAACCAAAATTTTGGACTTGCGGTCAGCTCACCAAAAACGAGTTGAAAAATGGAGCTCAGGGGCACAGCAATTCACAAACTGGCCGAGTAATAAAGGACAACTATCGTCCAAAAATCTGTTGAGGGAAGGCAACGAGGCGGACTTGAAAGCATGGCAGAATAGCAGGAAACAGATTTCAAGAGGTACGTTGGAATCGCCTTTAAAGCACAGGAAGAGGGGCACAACTTCGACAATGATGCACTTGGCCAAAAAGGGCGTATGCGTTTTCTCCTGAATATATTCAGGAGAAAACGCATACGCCCTTTTTGGCCAAGCAAGCAAGCGGGCAATGCAAATCTGCACTACAAAGAAGTATCACTTCCCACCGGTCAAAAGGGACATCCACAAAATGTGTAAAAACCAGAAAGGCAAGACAGGCCCTGGAGAACAGGGAGCCTTGTTATGCTGATGGGCGGGATGTAAATTGCCAACTGCCTCTCTGGAGGAGTGCATTGTGTTCCCTAAAACAAGTAAACAACAGAGCTACAGAGCCAAGGGCACTTCCAGTCTAGGGAATATACCTTGGGAAAACTGAAAATCAAAAAGACACAGCCACCCCAAAATTTAGGGCTGCACTGCTTACAAGGACCTCAACTTGGGTACACCTTAAATATCCCAGGAAATATAAAAATGGTTCAAAAAATTGTGGTACTTACGTACGATGGAATATCCCTCAGCCATGAAATCAATGTCATAAGACCAGTAGCAGCAAAATGGGTGGATTCAGGTACGATGATTCTAAGTGAAATAAGTCACACAGAAAAAGAAACTTATCATAAGATATCACTTATGAAGATCCTGTAAACATGGCTACACTTGAACTGAGTTAGGAAAGAGAACAGTGTCTCACATTTAGAAAACACTCTTATGCCTGCTTAAGGGGGAAGGAGAGGTGGGGTGATGCATAAAACCAGAGTTTGATATAAGCACAGGTACCGTTCCAAAAACCAACTATGGAATAGACAAGACCTACACCTTCCTCAGTGAAAGGGACTCAAAACCCCATATTTCCCGCAGAGGAATATATCTGACTAGTAAGAATCTTAAAACCTATGTATTGATATGTCTCCGTAAGGGAATCAAGTGTGTCTAGACTGGGATAAATATGGCAGCGAGAATCAGCTCAAACCCACTATAAAAAGGAATTTCAAAAATAAAACAAAAAAACTGGGAAATTCTTTACAATTCCTTCAGGGTCTCTGATGAAACCTGAAATGACCCTATCTACAATGACAGCTGGATGTGGCATAAGGCTGGACACTTGGGACTGAGAGGATTGGTGAGATTGGGTGAGTAAATGCAGACCCTTTAAAGCAATAATGCATGGCACACATTCCATGGGTCCCAACTCTCCAGGTTGAAGGGAATATTACTACAGATATAACATGTACGGGAATCCTAGAGAACGGACACACTGTGAATACGAAAGGTTTCTAAAACTCAACGAATAGTCCCTCTCCTGGTGCTCCAGTTTGACTTTCCATCTGCTTTATTATCAACCTCCCAACTTGGAGAGACAGCCCCTTTAACCTCCTGGTTCGCACAGGTTGCCAATTTGGCAGAGGATGAAAGGGAAGAGGGAGAACCAATGAGAGAGTAGCTGTTAGGCATTTGGACGGGCACATATCACTGTAATTTCCCGGCAGGAAGAAGAATTAACCAAAGTCTCAGCCACCCACTGGGAATCAGTATAGATCCTGAACCAAAATTTTGGACTTGCGGTCAGCTCACCAAAAATGAGTTGAAAAATGGAGCTCAGGGGCACAGCAATTCACAAACTGGCCGAGTAATAAAGGACAACTATCGTCCAAAAATCTGTTGAGGGAAGGCAACGAGGCGGACTTGAAAGCGAGGCAGAATAGCAGGAAACAGATTTCAAGAGGTACGTTGGAATCGCCTTTAAAGCACAGGAAGAGGGGCACAACTTCGACAATGATGCACTTGGCCAAAAAGGGCGTATGCGTTTTCTCCTGAATATATTCAGGAGAAAACGCATACGCCCTTTTTGGCCAAGCAAGCAAGCGGGCAATGCAAATCTGCACTACAAAGAAGTATCACTTCCCACCGGTCAAAAGGGACATCCACAAAATGTGTAAAAACCAGAAAGGCAAGACAGGCCCTGGAGAACAGGGAGCCTTGTTATGCTGATGCGCGGGATGTAAATTGCCAACTGCCTCTCTGGAGGAGTGCATTGTGTTCCCTAAAACAAGTAAACAACAGAGCTACAGAGCCAAGGGCACTTCCAGTCTAGGGAATATACCTTGGGAAAACTGAAAATCAAAAAGACACAGCCACCCCAAAATTTAGGGCTGCACTGCTTACAAGGACCTCAACTTGGGTACACCTTAAATATCCCAGGAAATATAAAAATGGTTCAAAAAATTGTGGTACTTACGTACGATGGAATATCCCTCAGCCATGAAATCAATGTCATAAGACCAGTAGCAGCAAAATGGGTGGATTCAGGTACGATGATTCTAAGTGAAATAAGTCACACAGAAAAAGAAACTTATCATAAGATATCACTTATGAAGATCCTGTAAACATGGCTACACTTGAACTGAGTTAGGAAAGAGAACAGTGTCTCACATTTAGAAAACACTCTTATGCCTGCTTAAGGGGGAAGGAGAGGTGGGGTGATGCATAAAACCAGAGTTTGATATAAGCACAGGTACCGTTCCAAAAACCAACTATGGAATAGACAAGACCTACACCTTCCTCAGTGAAAGGGACTCAAAACCCCATATTTCCCGCAGAGGAATATATCTGACTAGTAAGAATCTTAAAACCTATGTATTGATATGTCTCCGTAAGGGAATCAAGTGTGTCTAGACTGGGATAAATATGGCAGCGAGAATCAGCTCAAACCCACTATAAAAAGGAATTTCAAAAATAAAACAAAAAAACTGGGAAATTCTTTACAATTCCTTCAGGGTCTCTGATGAAACCTGAAATGACCCTATCTACAATGACAGCTGGATGTGGCATAAGGCTGGACACTTGGGACTGAGAGGATTGGTGAGATTGGGTGAGCAAATGCAGACCCTTTAAAGCAATAATGCATGGCACACATTCCATGGGTCCCAACTCTCCAGGTTGAAGGGAATATTACTACAGATATAACATGTACGGGAATCCTAGAGAACGGACACACTGTGAATACGAAAGGTTTCTAAAACTCAACGAATAGTCCCTCTCCTGGTGCTCCGGTTTGACTTTCCATCTGCTTTATTATCAACCTCCCAACTTGGAGAGACAGCCCCTTTAACCTCCTGGTTCGCACAGGTTGCCAATTTGGCAGAGGATGAAAGGGAAGAGGGAGATCCAATGAGAGAGTAGCTGTTAGGCATTTGGACGGGCACATATCACTGTAATTTCCCGGCAGGAAGAAGAATTAACCAAAGTCTCAGCCACCCACCGGGAATCAGTATAGATCCTGAACCAAAATTTTGGACTTGCGGTCAGCTCACCAAAAACGAGTTGAAAAATGGAGCTCAGGGGCACAGCAATTCACAAACTGGCCGAGTAATAAAGGACAACTATCGTCCAAAAATCTGTTGAGGGAAGGCAACGAGGCGGACTTGAAAGCGAGGCAGAATAGCAGGAAACAGATTTCAAGAGGTACGTTGGAATCGCCTTTAAAGCACAGGAAGAGGGGCACAACTTCGACAATGACGCACTTGGCCAAAAAGGGCGTATGCGTTTTCTCCTGAATATATTCAGGAGAAAACGCATACGCCCTTTTTGGCCAAGCAAGCAAGCGGGCAATGCAAATCTGCACTACAAAGAAGTATCACTTCCCACCGGTCAAAAGGGACATCCACAAAATGTGTAAAAACCAGAAAGGCAAGACAGGCCCTGGAGAACAGGGAGCCTTGTTATGCTGATGGGCGGGATGTAAATTGCCAACTGCCTCTCTGGAGGAGTGCATTGTGTTCCCTAAAACAAGTAAACAACAGAGCTACAGAGCCAAGGGCACTTCCAGTCTAGGGAATATACCTTGGGAAAACTGAAAATCAAAAAGACACAGCCACCCCAAAATTTAGGGCTGCACTGCTTACAAGGACCTCAACTTGGGTACACCTTAAATATCCCAGGAAATATAAAAATGGTTCAAAAAATTGTGGTACTTACGTACGATGGAATATCCCTCAGCCATGAAATCAATGTCATAAGACCAGTAGCAGCAAAATGGGTGGATTCAGGTACGATGATTCTAAGTGAAATAAGTCACACAGAAAAAGAAACTTATCATAAGATATCACTTATGAAGATCCTGTAAACATGGCTACACTTGAACTGAGTTAGGAAAGAGAACAGTGTCTCACATTTAGAAAACACTCTTATGCCTGCTTAAGGGGGAAGGAGAGGTGGGGTGATGCATAAAACCAGAGTTTGATATAAGCACAGGTACCGTTCCAAAAACCAACTATGGAATAGACAAGACCTACACCTTCCTCAGTGAAAGGGACTCAAAACCCCATATTTCCCGCAGAGGAATATATCTGACTAGTAAGAATCTTAAAACCTATGTATTGATATGTCTCCGTAAGGGAATCAAGTGTGTCTAGACTGGGATAAATATGGCAGCGAGAATCAGCTCAAACCCACTATAAAAAGGAATTTCAGAAATAAAATAAAAAAACTGGGAAATTCTTTACAATTCCTTCAGGGTCTCTGATGAAACCTGAAATGACCCTATCTACAATGACAGCTGGATGTGGCATAAGGCTGGACACTTGGGACTGAGAGGATTGGTGAGATTGGGTGAGCAAATGCAGACCCTTTAAAGCAATAATGCATGGCACACATTCCATGGGTCCCAACTCTCCAGGTTGAAGGGAATATTACTACAGATATAACATGTACAGGAATCCTAGAGAACGGACACACTGTGAATACGAAAGGTTTCTAAAACTCAACGAATAGTCCCTCTCCTGGTGCTCCGGTTTGACTTTCCATCTGCTTTATTATCAACCTCCCAACTTGGAGAGACAGCCCCTTTAACCTCCTGGTTCGCACAGGTTGCCAATTTGGCAGAGGATGAAAGGGAAGAGGGAGAACCAATGAGAGAGTAGCTGTTAGGCATTTGGACGGGCACATATCACTGTAATTTCCCGGCAGGAAGAAGAATTAACCAAAGTCTCAGCCACCCACCGGGAATCAGTATAGATCCTGAACCAAAATTTTGGACTTGCGGTCAGCTCACCAAAAACGAGTTGAAAAATGGAGCTCAGGGGCACAGCAATTCACAAACTGGCCGAGTAATAAAGGACAACTATCGTCCAAAAATCTGTTGAGGGAAGGCAAAGAGGCGGACTTGAAAGCGAGGCAGAATAGCAGGAAACAGATTTCAAGAGGTACGTTGGAATCGCCTTTAAAGCACAGGAAGAGGGGCACAACTTCGACAATGATGCACTTGGCCAAAAAGGGCGTATGCGTTTTCTCCTGAATATATTCAGGAGAAAACGCATACGCCCTTTTTGGCCAAGCAAGCAAGCGGGCAATGCAAATCTGCACTACAAAGAAGTATCACTTCCCACCGGTCAAAAGGGACATCCACAAAATGTGTAAAAACCAGAAAGGCAAGACAGGCCCTGGAGAACAGGGAGCCTTGTTATGCTGATGGGCGGGATGTAAATTGCCAACTGCCTCTCTGGAGGAGTGCATTGTGTTCCCTAAAACAAGTAAACAACAGAGCTACAGAGCCAAGGGCACTTCCAGTCTAGGGAATATACCTTGGGAAAACTGAAAATCAAAAAGACACAGCCACCCCAAAATTTAGGGCTGCACTGCTTACAAGGACCTCAACTTGGGTACACCTTAAATATCCCAGGAAATATAAAAATGGTTCAAAAAATTGTGGTACTTACGTACGATGGAATATCCCTCAGCCATGAAATCAATGTCATAAGACCAGTAGCAGCAAAATGGGTGGATTCAGGTACGATGATTCTAAGTGAAATAAGTCACACATAAAAAGAAACTTATCATAAGATATCACTTATGAAGATCCTGTAAACATGGCTACACTTGAACTGAGTTAGGAAAGAGAACAGTGTCTCACATTTAGAAAACACTCTTATGCCTGCTTAAGGGGGAAGGAGAGGTGGGGTGATGCATAAAACCAGAGTTTGATATAAGCACAGGTACCGTTCCAAAAACCAACTATGGAATAGACAAGACCTACGCCTTCCTCAGTGAAAGGGACTCAAAACCCCATATTTCCCGCAGAGGAATATATCTGACTAGTAAGAATCTTAAAACCTATGTATTGATATGTCTCCGTAAGGGAATCAAGTGTGTCTAGACTGGGATAAATATGGCAGCGAGAATCAGCTCAAACCCACTATAAAAAGGAATTTCAAAAATAAAACAAAAAAACTGGGAAATTCTTTACAATTCCTTCAGGGTCTCTGATGAAACCTGAAATGACCCTATCTACAATGACAGCTGGATGTGGCATAAGGCTGGACACTTGGGACTGAGAGGATTGGTGAGATTGGGTGAGCAAATGCAGACCCTTTAAAGCAATAATGCATGGCACACATTCCATGGGTCCCAACTCTCCAGGTTGAAGGGAATATTACTACAGATATAACATGTACGGGAATCCTAGAGAACGGACACACTGTGAATACGAAAGGTTTCTAAAACTCAACGAATAGTCCCTCTCCTGGTGCTCCGGTTTGACTTTCCATCTGCTTTATTATCAACCTCCCAACTTGGAGAGACAGCCCCTTTAACCTCCTGGTTCGCACAGGTTGCCAATTTGGCAGAGGATGAAAGGGAAGAGGGAGAACCAATGAGAGAGTAGCTGTTAGGCATTTGGACGGGCACATATCACTGTAATTTCCCGGCAGGAAGAAGAATTAACCAAAGTCTCAGCCACCCACCGGGAATCAGTATAGATCCTGAACCAAAATTTTGGACTTGCGGTCAGCTCACCAAAAACGAGTTGAAAAATGGAGCTCAGGGGCACAGCAATTCACAAACTGGCCGAGTAATAAAGGACAACTATCGTCCAAAAATCTGTTGAGGGAAGGCAACGAGGCGGACTTGAAAGCGAGGCAGAATAGCAGGAAACAGATTTCAAGAGGTACGTTGGAATCGCCTTTAAAGCACAGGAAGAGGGGCAAAACTTCGACAATGATGCACTTGGCCCAAAAGGGCGTATGTGTTTTCTCCTGAATATATTCAGGAGAAAACGCATACGCCCTTTTTGGCCAAGCAAGCAAGCGGGCAATGCAAATCTGCACTACAAAGAAGTATCACTTCCCACCGGTCAAAAGGGACATCCACAAAATGTGTAAAAACCAGAAAGGCAAGACAGGCCCTGGAGAACAGGGAGCCTTGTTATGCTGATGGGCGGGATGTAAATTGCCAACTGCCTCTCTGGAGGAGTGCATTGTGTTCCCTAAAACAAGTAAACAACAGAGCTACAGAGCCAAGGGCACTTCCAGTCTAGGGAATATACCTTGGGAAAACTGAAAATCAAAAAGACACAGCCACCCCAAAATTTAGGGCTGCACTGCTTACAAGGACCTCAACTTGGGTACACCTTAAATATCCCAGGAAATATAAAAATGGTTCAAAAAATTGTGGTACTTACGTACGATGGAATATCCCTCAGCCATGAAATCAATGTCATAAGACCAGTAGCAGCAAAATGGGTGGATTCAGGTACGATGATTCTAAGTGAAATAAGTCACACATAAAAAGAAACTTATCATAAGATATCACTTATGAAGATCCTGTAAACATGGCTACACTTGAACTGAGTTAGGAAAGAGAACAGTGTCTCACATTTAGAAAACACTCTTATGCCTGCTTAAGGGGGAAGGAGAGGTGGGGTGATGCATAAAACCAGAGTTTGATATAAGCACAGGTACCGTTCCAAAAACCAACTATGGAATAGACAAGACCTACGCCTTCCTCAGTGAAAGGGACTCAAAACCCCATATTTCCCGCAGAGGAATATATCTGACTAGTAAGAATCTTAAAACCTATGTATTGATATGTCTCCGTAAGGGAATCAAGTGTGTCTAGACTGGGATAAATATGGCAGCGAGAATCAGCTCAAACCCACTATAAAAAGGAATTTCAGAAATAAAACAAAAAAACTGGGAAATTCTTTACAATTCCTTCAGGGTCTCTGATGAAACCTGAAATGACCCTATCTACAATGACAGCTGGATGTGGCATAAGGCTGGACACTTGGGACTGAGAGGATTGGTGAGATTGGGTGAGCAAATGCAGACCCTTTAAAGCAATAATGCATGGCACACATTCCATGGGTCCCAACTCTCCAGGTTGAAGGGAATATTACTACAGATATAACATGTACGGGAATCCTAGAGAACGGACACACTGTGAATACGAAAGGTTTCTAAAACTCAACGAATAGTCCCTCTCCTGGTGCTCCGGTTTGACTTTCCATCTGCTTTATTATCAACCTCCCAACTTGGAGAGACAGCCCCTTTAACCTCCTGGTTCGCACAGGTTGCCAATTTGGCAGAGGATGAAAGGGAAGAGGGAGAACCAATGAGAGAGTAGCTGTTAGGCATTTGGACGGGCACATATCACTGTAATTTCCCGGCAGGAAGAAGAATTAACCAAAGTCTCAGCCACCCACCGGGAATCAGTATAGATCCTGAACCAAAATTTTGGACTTGCGGTCAGCTCACCAAAAACGAGTTGAAAAATGGAGCTCAGGGGCACAGCAATTCACAAACTGGCCGAGTAATAAAGGACAACTATCGTCCAAAAATCTGTTGAGGGAAGGCAACGAGGCGGACTTGAAAGCGAGGCAGAATAGCAGGAAACAGATTTCAAGAGGTACGTTGGAATCGCCTTTAAAGCACAGGAAGAGGGGCAAAACTTCGACAATGATGCACTTGGCCCAAAAGGGCGTATGTGTTTTCTCCTGAATATATTCAGGAGAAAACGCATACGCCCTTTTTGGCCAAGCAAGCAAGCGGGCAATGCAAATCTGCACTACAAAGAAGTATCACTTCCCACCGGTCAAAAGGGACATCCACAAAATGTGTAAAAACCAGAAAGGCAAGACAGGCCCTGGAGAACAGGGAGCCTTGTTATGCTGATGGGCGGGATGTAAATTGCCAACTGCCTCTCTGGAGGAGTGCATTGTGTTCCCTAAAACAAGTAAACAACAGAGCTACAGAGCCAAGGGCACTTCCAGTCTAGGGAATATACCTTGGGAAAACTGAAAATCAAAAAGACACAGCCACCCCAAAATTTAGGGCTGCACTGCTTACAAGGACCTCAACTTGGGTACACCTTAAATATCCCAGGAAATATAAAAATGGTTCAAAAAATTGTGGTACTTACGTACGATGGAATATCCCTCAGCCATGAAATCAATGTCATAAGACCAGTAGCAGCAAAATGGGTGGATTCAGGTACGATGATTCTAAGTGAAATAAGTCACACAGAAAAAGAAACTTATCATAAGATATCACTTATGAAGATCCTGTAAACATGGCTACACTTGAACTGAGTTAGGAAAGAGAACAGTGTCTCACATTTAGAAAACACTCTTATGCCTGCTTAAGGGGGAAGGAGAGGTGGGGTGATGCATAAAACCAGAGTTTGATATAAGCACAGGTACCGTTCCAAAAACCAACTATGGAATAGACAAGACCTACGCCTTCCTCAGTGAAAGGGACTCAAAACCCCATATTTCCCGCAGAGGAATATATCTGACTAGTAAGAATCTTAAAACCTATGTATTGATATGTCTCCGTAAGGGAATCAAGTGTGTCTAGACTGGGATAAATATGGCAGCGAGAATCAGCTCAAACCCACTATAAAAAGGAATTTCAGAAATAAAACAAAAAAACTGGGAAATTCTTTACAATTCCTTCAGGGTCTCTGATGAAACCTGAAATGACCCTATCTACAATGACAGCTGGATGTGGCATAAGGCTGGACACTTGGGACTGAGAGGATTGGTGAGATTGGGTGAGCAAATGCAGACCCTTTAAAGCAATAATGCATGGCACACATTCCATGGGTCCCAACTCTCCAGGTTGAAGGGAATATTACTACAGATATAACATGTACAGGAATCCTAGAGAACGGACACACTGTGAATACGAAAGGTTTCTAAAACTCAACGAATAGTCCCTCTCCTGGTGCTCCGGTTTGACTTTCCATCTGCTTTATTATCAACCTCCCAACTTGGAGAGACAGCCCCTTTAACCTCCTGGTTCGCACAGGTTGCCAATTTGGCAGAGGATGAAAGGGAAGAGGGAGAACCAATGAGAGAGTAGCTGTTAGGCATTTGGACGGGCACATATCACTGTAATTTCCCGGCAGGAAGAAGAATTAACCAAAGTCTCAGCCACCCACCGGGAATCAGTATAGATCCTGAACCAAAATTTTGGACTTGCAGTCAGCTCACCAAAAACGAGTTGAAAAATGGAGCTCAGGGGCACAGCAATTCACAAACTGGCCGAGTAATAAAGGACAACTATCGTCCAAAAATCTGTTGAGGGAAGGCAAAGAGGCGGACTTGAAAGCGAGGCAGAATAGCAGGAAACAGATTTCAAGAGGTACGTTGGAATCGCCTTTAAAGCACAGGAAGAGGGGCACAACTTCGACAATGATGCACTTGGCCAAAAAGGGCGTATGCGTTTTCTCCTGAATATATTCAGGAGAAAACGCATACGCCCTTTTTGGCCAAGCAAGCAAGCGGGCAATGCAAATCTGCACTACAAAGAAGTATCACTTCCCACCGGTCAAAAGGGACATCCACAAAATGTGTAAAAACCAGAAAGGCAAGACAGGCCCTGGAGAACAGGGAGCCTTGTTATGCTGATGGGCGGGATGTAAATTGCCAACTGCCTCTCTGGAGGAGTGCATTGTGTTCCCTAAAACAAGTAAACAACAGAGCTACAGAGCCAAGGGCACTTCCAGTCTAGGGAATATACCTTGGGAAAACTGAAAATCAAAAAGACACAGCCACCCCAAAATTTAGGGCTGCACTGCTTACAAGGACCTCAACTTGGGTACACCTTAAATATCCCAGGAAATATAAAAATGGTTCAAAAAATTGTGGTACTTACGTACGATGGAATATCCCTCAGCCATGAAATTAATGTCATAAGACCAGTAGCAGCAAAATGGGTGGATTCAGGTACGATGATTCTAAGTGAAATAAGTCACACAGAAAAAGAAACTTATCATAAGATATCACTTATGAAGATCCTGTAAACATGGCTACACTTGAACTGAGTTAGGAAAGAGAACAGTGTCTCACATTTAGAAAACACTCTTATGCCTGCTTAAGGGGGAAGGAGAGGTGGGGTGATGCATAAAACCAGAGTTTGATATAAGCACAGGTACCGTTCCAAAAACCAACTATGGAATAGACAAGACCTACGCCTTCCTCAGTGAAAGGGACTCAAAACCCCATATTTCCCGCAGAGGAATATATCTGACTAGTAAGAATCTTAAAACCTATGTATTGATATGTCTCCGTAAGGGAATCAAGTGTGTCTAGACTGGGATAAATATGGCAGCGAGAATCAGCTCAAACCCACTATAAAAAGGAATTTCAGAAATAAAACAAAAAAACTGGGAAATTCTTTACAATTCCTTCAGGGTCTCTGATGAAACCTGAAATGACCCTATCTACAATGACAGCTGGATGTGGCATAAGGCTGGACACTTGGGACTGAGAGGATTGGTGAGATTGGGTGAGCAAATGCAGACCCTTTAAAGCAATAATGCATGGCACACATTCCATGGGTCCCAACTCTCCAGGTTGAAGGGAATATTACTACAGATATAACATGTACGGGAATCCTAGAGAACGGACACACTGTGAATACGAAAGGTTTCTAAAACTCAACGAATAGTCCCTCTCCTGGTGCTCCGGTTTGACTTTCCATCTGCTTTATTATCAACCTCCCAACTTGGAGAGACAGCCCCTTTAACCTCCTGGTTCGCACAGGTTGCCAATTTGGCAGAGGATGAAAGGGAAGAGGGAGAACCAATGAGAGAGTAGCTGTTAGGCATTTGGACGGGCACATATCACTGTAATTTCCCGGCAGGAAGAAGAATTAACCAAAGTCTCAGCCACCCACCGGGAATCAGTATAGATCCTGAACCAAAATTTTGGACTTGCGGTCAGCTCACCAAAAACGAGTTGAAAAATGGAGCTCAGGGGCACAGCAATTCACAAACTGGCCGAGTAATAAAGGACAACTATCGTCCAAAAATCTGTTGAGGGAAGGCAACGAGGCGGACTTGAAAGCGAGGCAGAATAGCAGGAAACAGATTTCAAGAGGTATGTTGGAATCGCCTTTAAAGCACAGGAAGAGGGGCACAACTTCGACAATGATGCACTTGGCCAAAAAGGGCGTATGCGTTTTCTCCTGAATATATTCAGGAGAAAACGCATACGCCCTTTTTGGCCAAGCAAGCAAGCGGGCAATGCAAATCTGCACTACAAAGAAGTATCACTTCCCACCGGTCAAAAGGGACATCCACAAAATGTGTAAAAACCAGAAAGGCAAGACAGGCCCTGGAGAACAGGGAGCCTTGTTATGCTGATGGGCGGGATGTAAATTGCCAACTGCCTCTCTGGAGGAGTGCATTGTGTTCCCTAAAACAAGTAAACAACAGAGCTACAGAGCCAAGGGCACTTCCAGTCTAGGGAATATACCTTGGGAAAACTGAAAATCAAAAAGACACAGCCACCCCAAAATTTAGGGCTGCACTGCTTACAAGGACCTCAACTTGGGTACACCTTAAATATCCCAGGAAATATAAAAATGGTTCAAAAAATTGTGGTACTTACGTACGATGGAATATCCCTCAGCCTTGAAAGCAATGTCATAAGACCAGTAGCAGCAAAATGGGTGGATTCAGGTACGATGATTCTAAGTGAAATAAGTCACACAGAAAAAGAAACTTATCATAAGATATCACTTATGAAGATCCTGTAAACATGGCTACACTTGAACTGAGTTAGGAAAGAGAACAGTGTCTCACATTTAGAAAACACTCTTATGCCTGCTTAAGGGGGAAGGAGAGGTGGGGTGATGCATAAAACCAGAGTTTGATATAAGCACAGGTACCGTTCCAAAAACCAACTATGGAATAGACAAGACCTACGCCTTCCTCAGTGAAAGGGACTCAAAACCCCATATTTCCCGCAGAGGAATATATCTGACTAGTAAGAATCTTAAAACCTATGTATTGATATGTCTCCGTAAGGGAATCAAGTGTGTCTAGACTGGGATAAATATGGCAGCGAGAATCAGCTCAAACCCACTATAAAAAGGAATTTCAGAAATAAAACAAAAAAACTGGGAAATTCTTTACAATTCCTTCAGGGTCTCTGATGAAACCTGAAATGACCCTATCTACAATGACAGCTGGATGTGGCATAAGGCTGGACACTTGGGACTGAGAGGATTGGTGAGATTGGGTGAGCAAATGCAGACCCTTTAAAGCAATAATGCATGGCACACATTCCATGGGTCCCAACTCTCCAGGTTGAAGGGAATATTACTACAGATATAACATGTACGGGAATCCTAGAGAACGGACACACTGTGAATACGAAAGGTTTCTAAAACTCAACGAATAGTCCCTCTCCTGGTGCTCCGGTTTGACTTTCCATCTGCTTTATTATCAACCTCCCAACTTGGAGAGACAGCCCCTTTAACCTCCTGGTTCGCACAGGTTGCCAATTTGGCAGAGGATGAAAGGGAAGAGGGAGAACCAATGAGAGAGTAGCTGTTAGGCATTTGGACGGGCACATATCACTGTAATTTCCCGGCAGGAAGAAGAATTAACCAAAGTCTCAGCCACCCACCGGGAATCAGTATAGATCCTGAACCAAAATTTTGGACTTGCGGTCAGCTCACCAAAAACGAGTTGAAAAATGGAGCTCAGGGGCACAGCAATTCACAAACTGGCCGAGTAATAAAGGACAACTATCGTCCAAAAATCTGTTGAGGGAAGGCAACGAGGCGGACTTGAAAGCGAGGCAGAATAGCAGGAAACAGATTTCAAGAGGTACGTTGGAATCGCCTTTAAAGCACAGGAAGAGGGGCACAACTTCGACAATGATGCACTTGGCCAAAAAGGGCGTATGCGTTTTCTCCTGAATATATTCAGGAGAAAACGCATACGCCCTTTTTGGCCAAGCAAGCAAGCGGGCAATGCAAATCTGCACTACAAAGAAGTATCACTTCCCACCGGTCAAAAGGGACATCCACAAAATGTGTAAAAACCAGAAAGGCAAGACAGGCCCTGGAGAACAGGGAGCCTTGTTATGCTGATGGGCGGGATGTAAATTGCCAACTGCCTCTCTGGAGGAGTGCATTGTGTTCCCTAAAACAAGTAAACAACAGAGCTACAGAGCCAAGGGCACTTCCAGTCTAGGGAATATACCTTGGGAAAACTGAAAATCAAAAAGACACAGCCACCCCAAAATTTAGGGCTGCACTGCTTACAAGGACCTCAACTTGGGTACACCTTAAATATCCCAGGAAATATAAAAATGGTTCAAAAAATTGTGGTACTTACGTACGATGGAATATCCCTCAGCCATGAAATTAATGTCATAAGACCAGTAGCAGCAAAATGGGTGGATTCAGGTACGATGATTCTAAGTGAAATAAGTCACACAGAAAAAGAAACTTATCATAAGATATCACTTATGAAGATCCTGTAAACATGGCTACACTTGAACTGAGTTAGGAAAGAGAACAGTGTCTCACATTTAGAAAACACTCTTATGCCTGCTTAAGGGGGAAGGAGAGGTGGGGTGATGCATAAAACCAGAGTTTGATATAAGCACAGGTACCGTTCCAAAAACCAACTATGGAATAGACAAGACCTACGCCTTCCTCAGTGAAAGGGACTCAAAACCCCATATTTCCCGCAGAGGAATATATCTGACTAGTAAGAATCTTAAAACCTATGTATTGATATGTCTCCGTAAGGGAATCAAGTGTGTCTAGACTGGGATAAATATGGCAGCGAGAATCAGCTCAAACCCACTATAAAAAGGAATTTCAGAAATAAAACAAAAAAACTGGGAAATTCTTTACAATTCCTTCAGGGTCTCTGATGAAACCTGAAATGACCCTATCTACAATGACAGCTGGATGTGGCATAAGGCTGGACACTTGGGACTGAGAGGATTGGTGAGATTGGGTGAGCAAATGCAGACCCTTTAAAGCAATAATGCATGGCACACATTCCATGGGTCCCAACTCTCCAGGTTGAAGGGAATATTACTACAGATATAACATGTACGGGAATCCTAGAGAACGGACACACTGTGAATACGAAAGGTTTCTAAAACTCAACGAATAGTCCCTCTCCTGGTGCTCCGGTTTGACTTTCCATCTGCTTTATTATCAACCTCCCAACTTGGAGAGACAGCCCCTTTAACCTCCTGGTTCGCACAGGTTGCCAATTTGGCAGAGGATGAAAGGGAAGAGGGAGAACCAATGAGAGAGTAGCTGTTAGGCATTTGGACGGGCACATATCACTGTAATTTCCCGGCAGGAAGAAGAATTAACCAAAGTCTCAGCCACCCACCGGGAATCAGTATAGATCCTGAACCAAAATTTTGGACTTGCGGTCAGCTCACCAAAAACGAGTTGAAAAATGGAGCTCAGGGGCACAGCAATTCACAAACTGGCCGAGTAATAAAGGACAACTATCGTCCAAAAATCTGTTGAGGGAAGGCAACGAGGCGGACTTGAAAGCGAGGCAGAATAGCAGGAAACAGATTTCAAGAGGTACGTTGGAATCGCCTTTAAAGCACAGGAAGAGGGGCACAACTTCGACAATGATGCACTTGGCCAAAAAGGGCGTATGCGTTTTCTCCTGAATATATTCAGGAGAAAACGCATACGCCCTTTTTGGCCAAGCAAGCAAGCGGGCAATGCAAATCTGCACTACAAAGAAGTATCACTTCCCACCGGTCAAAAGGGACATCCACAAAATGTGTAAAAACCAGAAAGGCAAGACAGGCCCTGGAGAACAGGGAGCCTTGTTATGCTGATGGGCGGGATGTAAATGGCCAACTGCCTCTCTGGAGGAGTGCATTGTGTTCCCTAAAACAAGTAAACAACAGAGCTACAGAGCCAAGGGCACTTCCAGTCTAGGGAATATACCTAGGGAAAACTGAAAATCAAAAAGACACAGCCACCCCAAAATTTAGGGCTGCACTGCTTACAAGGACCTCAACTTGGGTACACCTTAAATATCCCAGGAAATATAAAAATGGTTCAAAAAATTGTGGTACTTACGTACGATGGAATATCCCTCAGCCATGAAATCAATGTCATAAGACCAGTAGCAGCAAAATGGGTGGATTCAGGTACGATGATTCTAAGTGAAATAAGCCACAGGGAAAAAGAAACTTATCATAAGATATCACTTATGAAGATCCTGTAAACATGGCTACACTTGAACTGAGTTAGGAAAGAGAACAGTGTCTCACATTTAGAAAACACTCTTATGCCTGCTTAAGGGGGAAGGAGAGGTGGGGTGATGCATAAAACCAGAGTTTGATATAAGCACAGGTACCGTTCCAAAAACCAACTATGGAATAGACAAGACCTACACCTTCCTCAGTGAAAGGGACTCAAAACCCCATATTTCCCGCAGAGGAATATATCTGACTAGTAAGAATCTTAAAACCTATGTATTGATATGTCTCCGTAAGGGAATCAAGTGTGTCTAGACTGGGATAAATATGGCAGCGAGAATCAGCTCAAACCCACTATAAAAAGGAATTTCAAAAATAAAACAAAAAAACTGGGAAATTCTTTACAATTCCTTCAGGGTCTCTGATGAAACCTGAAATGACCCTATCTACAATGACAGCTGGATGTGGCATAAGGCTGGACACTTGGGACTGAGAGGATTGGTGAGATTGGGTGAGCAAATGCAGACCCTTTAAAGCAATAATGCATGGCACACATTCCATGGGTCCCAACTCTCCAGGTTGAAGGGAATATTACTACAGATATAACATGTACGGGAATCCTAGAGAACGGACACACTGTGAATACGAAAGGTTTCTAAAACTCAACGAATAGTCCCTCTCCTGGTGCTCCGGTTTGACTTTCCATCTGCTTTATTATCAACCTCCCAACTTGGAGAGACAGCCCCTTTAACCTCCTGGTTCGCACAGGTTGCCAATTTGGCAGAGGATGAAAGGGAAGAGGGAGAACCAATGAGAGAGTAGCTGTTAGGCATTTGGACGGGCACATATCACTGTAATTTCCCGGCAGGAAGAAGAATTAACCAAAGTCTCAGCCACCCACTGGGAATCAGTATAGATCCTGAACCAAAATTTTGGACTTGCGGTCAGCTCACCAAAAACGAGTTGAAAAATGGAGCTCAGGGGCACAGCAATTCACAAACTGGCCGAGTAATAAAGGACAACTATCGTCCAAAAATCTGTTGAGGGAAGGCAACGAGGCAGACTTGAAAGCGAGGCAGAATAGCAGGAAACAGATTTCAAGAGGTACGTTGGAATCGCCTTTAAAGCACAGGAAGAGGGGCACAACTTCGACAATGATGAACTTGGCCCAAAAGGGCGTATGCGTTTTCTCCTGAATATATTCAGGAGAAAACGCATACGCCCTTTTTGGCCAAGCAAGCAAGCGGGCAATGCAAATCTGCACTACAAAGAAGTATCACTTCCCACCGGTCAAAAGGGACATCCACAAAATGTGTAAAAACCAGAAAGGCAAGACAGGCCCTGGAGAACAGGGAGCCTTGTTATGCTGATGCGCGGGATGTAAATTGCCAACTGCCTCTCTGGAGGAGTGCATTGTGTTCCCTAAAACAAGTAAACAACAGAGCTACAGAGCCAAGGGCACTTCCAGTCTAGGGAATATACCTTGGGAAAACTGAAAATCAAAAAGACACAGCCACCCCAAAATTTAGGGCTGCACTGCTTACAAGGACCTCAACTTGGGTACACCTTAAATATCCCAGGAAATATAAAAATGGTTCAAAAAATTGTGGTACTTACGTACGATGGAATATCCCTCAGCCATGAAATCAATGTCATAAGACCAGTAGCAGCAAAATGGGTGGATTCAGGTACGATGATTCTAAGTGAAATAAGTCACACAGAAAAAGAAACTTATCATAAGATATCACTTATGAAGATCCTGTAAACATGGCTACACTTGAACTGAGTTAGGAAAGAGAACAGTGTCTCACATTTAGAAAACACTCTTATGCCTGCTTAAGGGGGAAGGAGAGGTGGGGTGATGCATAAAACCAGAGTTTGATATAAGCACAGGTACCGTTCCAAAAACCAACTATGGAATAGACAAGACCTACACCTTCCTCAGTGAAAGGGACTCAAAACCCCATATTTCCCGCAGAGGAATATATCTGACTAGTAAGAATCTTAAAACCTATGTATTGATATGTCTCCGTAAGGGAATCAAGTGTGTCTAGACTGGGATAAATATGGCAGCGAGAATCAGCTCAAACCCACTATAAAAAGGAATTTCAGAAATAAAACAAAAAAACTGGGAAATTCTTTACAATTCCTTCAGGGTCTCTGATGAAACCTGAAATGACCCTATCTACAATGACAGCTGGATGTGGCATAAGGCTGGACACTTGGGACTGAGAGGATTGGTGAGATTGGGTGAGCAAATGCAGACCCTTTAAAGCAATAATGCATGGCACACATTCCATGGGTCCCAACTCTCCAGGTTGAAGGGAATATTACTACAGATATAACATGTACGGGAATCCTAGAGAACGGACACACTGTGAATACGAAAGGTTTCTAAAACTCAACGAATAGTCCCTCTCCTGGTGCTCCGGTTTGACTTTCCATCTGCTTTATTATCAACCTCCCAACTTGGAGAGACAGCCCCTTTAACCTCCTGGTTCGCACAGGTTGCCAATTTGGCAGAGGATGAAAGGGAAGAGGGAGAACCAATGAGAGAGTAGCTGTTAGGCATTTGGACGGGCACATATCACTGTAATTTCCCGGCAGGAAGAAGAATTAACCAAAGTCTCAGCCACCCACCGGGAATCAGTATAGATCCTGAACCAAAATTTTGGACTTGCGGTTAGCTCACCAAAAACGAGTTGAAAAATGGAGCTCAGGGGCACAGCAATTCACAAACTGGCCGAGTAATAAAGGACAACTATCGTCCAAAAATCTGTTGAGGGAAGGCAACGAGGCGGACTTGAAAGTGAGGCAGAATAGCAGGAAACAGATTTCCAGAGGTACGTTGGAATCACCTTTAAAGCACAGGAAGAGGGGCACAACTTCGACAATGATGCACTTGGCCAAAAAGGGCGTATGCGTTTTCTCCTGAATATATTCAGGAGAAAACGCATACGCCCTTTTTGGCCAAGCAAGCAAGCGGGCAATGCAAATCTGCACTACAAAGAAGTATCACTTCCCACCGGTCAAAAGGGACATCCACAAAATGTGTAAAAACCAGAAAGGCAAGACAGGCCCTGGAGAACAGGGAGCCTTGTTATGCTGATGGGCGGGATGTAAATTGCCAACTGCCTCTCTGGAGGAGTGCATTGTGTTCCCTAAAACAAGTAAACAACAGAGCTACAGAGCCAAGGGCACTTCCAGTCTAGGGAATATACCTTGGGAAAACTGAAAATCAAAAAGACACAGCCACCCCAAAATTTAGGGCTGCACTGCTTACAAGGACCTCAACTTGGGTACACCTTAAATATCCCAGGAAATATAAAAATGGTTCAAAAAATTGTGGTACTTACGTACGATGGAATATCCCTCAGCCTTGAAAGCAATGTCATAAGACCAGTAGCAGCAAAATGGGTGGATTCAGGTACGATGATTCTAAGTGAAATAAGTCACACAGAAAAAGAAACTTATCATAAGATATCACTTATGAAGATCCTGTAAACATGGCTACACTTGAACTGATTTAGGAAAGAGAACAGTGTCTCACATTTAGAAAACACTCTTATGCCTGCTTAAGGGGGAAGGAGAGGTGGGGTGATGCATAAAACCAGAGTTTGATATAAGCACAGGTACCGTTCCAAAAACCAACTATGGAATAGACAAGACCTACACCTTCCTCAGTGAAAGGGACTCAAAACCCCATATTTCCCGCAGAGGAATATATCTGACTAGTAAGAATCTTAAAACCTATGTATTGATATGTCTCCGTAAGGGAATCAAGTGTGTCTAGACTGGGATAAATATGGCAGCGAGAATCAGCTCAAACCCACTATAAAAAGGAATTTCAAAAATAAAACAAAAAAACTGGGAAATTCTTTACAATTCCTTCAGGGTCTCTGATGAAACCTGAAATGACCCTATCTACAATGACAGCTGGATGTGGCATAAGGCTGGACACTTGGGACTGAGAGGATTGGTGAGATTGGGTGAGTAAATGCAGACCCTTTAAAGCAATAATGCATGGCACACATTCCATGGGTCCCAACTCTCCAGGTTGAAGGGAATATTACTACAGATATAACATGTACGGGAATCCTAGAGAACGGACACACTGTGAATACAAAAGGTTTCTAAAACTCAACGAATAGTCCCTCTCCTGGTGCTCCGGTTTGACTTTCCATCTGCTTTATTATCAACCTCCCAACTTGGAGAGACAGCCCCTTTAACCTCCTGGTTCGCACAGGTTGCCAATTTGGCAGAGGATGAAAGGGAAGAGGGAGAACCAATGAGAGAGTAGCTGTTAGGCATTTGGACGGGCACATATCACTGTAATTTCCCGGCAGGAAGAAGAATTAACCAAAGTCTCAGCCACCCACCGGGAATCAGTATAGATCCTGAACCAAAATTTTGGACTTGCGGTCAGCTCACCAAAAACGAGTGGAAAAATGGAGCTCAGGGGCACAGCAATTCACAAACTGGCCGAGTAATAAAGGACAACTATCGTCCAAAAATCTGTTGAGGGAAGGCAAAGAGGCGGACTTGAAAGCGAGGCAGAATAGCAGGAAACAGATTTCAAGAGGTACGTTGGAATCGCCTTTAAAGCACAGGAAGAGGGGCACAACTTCGACAATGATGAACTTGGCCCAAAAGGGCGTATGCGTTTTCTCCTGAATATATTCAGGAGAAAACGCATACGCCCTTTTTGGCCAAGCAAGCAAGCGGGCAATGCAAATCTGCACTACAAAGAAGTATCACTTCCCACCGGTCAAAAGGGACATCCACAAAATGTGTAAAAACCAGAAAGGCAAGACAGGCCCTGGAGAACAGGGAGCCTTGTTATGCTGATGCGCGGGATGTAAATTGCCAACTGCCTCTCTGGAGGAGTGCATTGTGTTCCCTAAAACAAGTAAACAACAGAGCTACAGAGCCAAGGGCACTTCCAGTCTAGGGAATATACCTTGGGAAAACTGAAAATCAAAAAGACACAGCCACCCCAAAATTTAGGGCTGCACTGCTTACAAGGACCTCAACTTGGGTACACCTTAAATATCCCAGGAAATATAAAAATGGTTCAAAAAATTGTGGTACTTACGTACGATGGAATATCCCTCAGCCATGAAATCAATGTCATAAGACCAGTAGCAGCAAAATGGGTGGATTCAGGTACGATGATTCTAAGTGAAATAAGTCACACAGAAAAAGAAACTTATCATAAGATATCACTTATGAAGATCCTGTAAACATGGCTACACTTGAACTGAGTTAGGAAAGAGAACAGTGTCTCACATTTAGAAAACACTCTTATGCCTGCTTAAGGGGGAAGGAGAGGTGGGGTGATGCATAAAACCAGAGTTTGATATAAGCACAGGTACCGTTCCAAAAACCAACTATGGAATAGACAAGACCTACACCTTCCTCAGTGAAAGGGACTCAAAACCCCATATTTCCCGCAGAGGAATATATCTGACTAGTAAGAATCTTAAAACCTATGTATTGATATGTCTCCGTAAGGGAATCAAGTGTGTCTAGACTGGGATAAATATGGCAGCGAGAATCAGCTCAAACCCACTATAAAAAGGAATTTCAGAAATAAAACAAAAAAACTGGGAAATTCTTTACAATTCCTTCAGGGTCTCTGATGAAACCTGAAATGACCCTATCTACAATGACAGCTGGATGTGGCATAAGGCTGGACACTTGGGACTGAGAGGATTGGTGAGATTGGGTGAGCAAATGCAGACCCTTTAAAGCAATAATGCATGGCACACATTCCATGGGTCCCAACTCTCCAGGTTGAAGGGAATATTACTACAGATATAACATGTACGGGAATCCTAGAGAACGGACACACTGTGAATACGAAAGGTTTCTAAAACTCAACGAATAGTCCCTCTCCTGGTGCTCCGGTTTGACTTTCCATCTGCTTTATTATCAACCTCCCAACTTGGAGAGACAGCCCCTTTAACCTCCTGGTTCGCACAGGTTGCCAATTTGGCAGAGGATGAAAGGGAAGAGGGAGAACCAATGAGAGAGTAGCTGTTAGGCATTTGGACGGGCACATATCACTGTAATTTCCCAGCAGGAAGAAGAATTAACCAAAGTCTCAGCCACCCACCGGGAATCAGTATAGATCCTGAACCAAAATTTTGGACTTGCGGTCAGCTCACCAAAAACGAGTTGAAAAATGGAGCTCAGGGGCACAGCAATTCACAAACTGGCCAAGTAATAAAGGACAACTATCGTCCAAAAATCTGTTGAGGGAAGGCAACGAGGCGGACTTGAAAGCGAGGCAGAATAGCAGGAAACAGATTTCAAGAGGTACGTTGGAATCGCCTTTAAAGCACAGGAAGAGGGGCACAACTTCGACAATGATGCACTTGGCCCAAAAGGGCGTATGCGTTTTCTCCTGAATATATTCAGGAGAAAACGCATACGCCCTTTTTGGCCAAGCAAGCAAGCGGGCAATGCAAATCTGCACTACAAAGAAGTATCACTTCCCACCGGTCAAAAGGGACATCCACAAAATGTGTAAAAACCAGAAAGGCAAGACAGGCCCTGGAGAACAGGGAGCCTTGTTATGCTGATGGGCGGGATGTAAATTGCCAACTGCCTCTCTGGAGGAGTGCATTGTGTTCCCTAAAACAAGTAAACAACAGAGCTACAGAGCCAAGGGCACTTCCAGTCTAGGGAATATACCTTGGGAAAACTGAAAATCAAAAAGACACAGCCACCCCAAAATTTAGGGCTGCACTGCTTACAAGGACCTCAACTTGGGTACACCTTAAATATCCCAGGAAATATAAAAATGGTTCAAAAAATTGTGGTACTTACGTACGATGGAATATCCCTCAGCCATGAAATCAATGTCATAAGACCAGTAGCAGCAAAATGGGTGGATTCAGGTACGATGATTCTAAGTGAAATAAGTCACAGAGAAAAAGAAACTTATCATAAGATATCACTTATGAAGATCCTGTAAACATGGCTACACTTGAACTGAGTTAGGAAAGAGAACAGTGTCTCACATTTAGAAAACACTCTTATGCCTGCTTAAGGGGGAAGGAGAGGTGGGGTGATGCATAAAACCAGAGTTTGATATAAGCACAGGTACCGTTCCAAAAACCAACTATGGAATAGACAAGACCTACACCTTCCTCAGTGAAAGGGACTCAAAACCCCATATTTCCCGCAGAGGAATATATCTGACTAGTAAGAATCTTAAAACCTATGTATTGATATGTCTCCATAAGGGAATCAAGTGTGTCTAGACTGGGATAAATATGGCAGCGAGAATCAGCTCAAACCCACTATAAAAAGGAATTTCAAAAATAAAACAAAAAAACTGGGAAATTCTTTACAATTCCTTCAGGGTCTCTGATGAAACTTGAAATGACCCTATCTACAATGACAGCTGGATGTGGCATAAGGCTGGACACTTGGGACTGAGAGGATTGGTGAGATTGGGTGAGCAAATGCAGACCCTTTAAAGCAATAACGCATGGCACACATTCCATGGGTCCCAACTCTCCAGGTTGAAGGGAATATTACTACAGATATAACATGTACGGGAATCCTAGAGAACGGACACACTGTGAATACGAAAGGTTTCTAAAACTCAACGAATAGTCCCTCTCCTGGTGCTCCGGTTTGACTTTCCATCTGCTTTATTATCAACCTCCCAACTTGGAGAGACAGCCCCTTTAACCTCCTGGTTCGCACAGGTTGCCAATTTGGCAGAGGATGAAAGGGAAGAGGGAGAACCAATGAGAGAGTAGCTGTTAGGCATTTGGACGGGCACATATCACTGTAATTTCCCGGCAGGAAGAAGAATTAACCAAAGTCTCAGCCACCCACCGGGAATCAGTATAGATCCTGAACCAAAATTTTGGACTTGCGGTCAGCTCACCAAAAACGAGTTGAAAAATGGAGCTCAGGGGCACAGCAATTCACAAACTGGCCGAGTAATAAAGGACAACTATCGTCCAAAAATCTGTTGAGGGAAGGCAACGAGGCGGACTTGAAAGCGAGGCAGAATAGCAGGAAACAGATTTCCAGAGGTACGTTGGAATCGCCTTTAAAGCACAGGAAGAGGGGCACAACTTCGACAATGATGCACTTGGCCCAAAAGGGCGTATGCGTTTTCTCCCGAATATATTCAGGAGAAAACGCATACGCCCTTTTTGGCCAAGCAAGCAAGCGGGCAATGCAAATCTGCACTACAAAGAAGTATCACTTCCCACCGGTCAAAAGGGACATCCACAAAATGTGTAAAAACCAGAAAGGCAAGACAGGCCCTGGAGAACAGGGAGCCTTGTTATGCTGATGGGCGGGATGTAAATTGCCAACTGCCTCTCTGGAGGAGTGCATTGTGTTCCCTAAAACAAGTAAACAACAGAGCTACAGAGCCAAGGGCACTTCCAGTCTAGGGAATATACCTTGGGAAAACTGAAAATCAAAAAGACACAGCCACCCCAAAATTTAGGGCTGCACTGCTTACAAGGACCTCAACTTGGGTACACCTTAAATATCCCAGGAAATATAAAAATGGTTCAAAAAATTGTGGTACTTACGTACGATGGAATATCCCTCAGCCATGAAATCAATATCATAAGACCAGTAGCAGCAAAATGGGTGGATTCAGGTACGATGATTCTAAGTGAAATAAGTCACAGAGAAAAAGAAACGTATCATAAGATATCACTTATGAAGATCCTGTAAACATGGCTACACTTGAACTGAGTTAGGAAAGAGAACAGTGTCTCACATTTAGAAAACACTCTTATGCCTGCTTAAGGGGGAAGGAGAGGTGGGGTGATGCATAAAACCAGAGTTTGATATAAGCACAGGTACCGTTCCAAAAACCAACTATGGAATAGACAAGACCTACACCTTCCTCAGTGAAAGGGACTCAAAACCCCATATTTCCCGCAGAGGAATATATCTGACTAGTAAGAATCTTAAAACCTATGTATTGATATGTCTCCATAAGGGAATCAAGTGTGTCTAGACTGGGATAAATATGGCAGCGAGAATCAGCTCAAACCCACTATAAAAAGGAGTTTCAAAAATAAAACAAAAAAACTGGGAAATTCTTTACAATTCCTTCAGGGTCTCTGATGAAACCTGAAATGACCCTATCTACAATGACAGCTGGATGTGGCATAAGGCTGGACACTTGGGACTGAGAGGATTGGTGAGATTGGGTGAGCAAATGCAGACCCTTTAAAGCAATAATGCATGGCACACATTCCATGGGTCCCAACTCTCCAGGTTGAAGGGAATATTACTACAGATATAACATGTACGGGAATCCTAGAGAACGGACACACTGTGAATACGAAAGGTTTCTAAAACTCAACGAATAGTCCCTCTCCTGGTGCTCCGGTTTGACTTTCCATCTGCTTTATTATCAACCTCCCAACTTGGAGAGACAGCCCCTTTAACCTCCTGGTTCGCACAGGTTGCCAATTTGGCAGAGGATGAAAGGGAAGAGGGAGAACCAATGAGAGAGTAGCTGTTAGGCATTTGGACGGGCACATATCACTGTAATTTCCCGGCAGGAAGAAGAATTAACCAAAGTCTCAGCCACCCACTGGGAATCAGTATAGATCCTGAACCAAAATTTTGGACTTGCGGTCAGCTCACCAAAAACGAGTTGAAAAATGGAGCTCAGGGGCACAGCAATTCACAAACTGGCCGAGTAAAAAAGGACAACTATCGTCCCAAAATCTGTTGAGGGAAGGCAACGAGGCGGACTTGAAAGCGAGGCAGAATAGCAGGAAACAGATTTCAAGAGGTACGTTGGAATCGCCTTTAAAGCACAGGAAGAGGGGCACAACTCCGACAATGATGAACTTGGCCCAAAAGGGCGTATGCGTTTTCTCCTGAATATATTCAGGAGAAAACGCATACGCCCTTTTTGGCCAAGCAAGCAAGCGGGCAATGCAAATCTGCACTACAAAGAAGTATCACTTCCCACCGGTCAAAAGGAACATCCACAAAATGTGTAAAAACCAGAAAGGCAAGACAGGCCCTGGAGAACAGGGAGCCTTGTTATGCTGATGGGCGGGATGTAAATGGCCAACTGCCTCTCTGGAGGAGTGCATTGTGTTCCCTAAAACAAGTAAACAACAGAGCTACAGAGCCAAGGGCACTTCCAGTCTAGGGAATATACCTTGGGAAAACTGAAAATCAAAAAGACACAGCCACCCCAAAATTTAGGGCTGCACTGCTTACAAGGACCTCAACTTGGGTACACCTTAAATATCCCAGGAAATATAAAAATGGTTCAAAAAATTGTGGTACTTACGTACGATGGAATATCCCTCAGCCATGAAATCAATGTCATAAGACCAGTAGCAGCAAAATGGGTGGATTCAGGTACGATGATTCTAAGTGAAATAAGTCACAGAGAAAAAGAAACTTATCATAAGATATCACTTATGAAGATCCTGTAAACATGGCTACACTTGAACTGAGTTAGGAAAGAGAACAGTGTCTCACATTTAGAAAACACTCTTATGCCTGCTTAAGGGGGAAGGAGAGGTGGGGTGATGCATAAAACCAGAGTTTGATATAAGCACAGGTACCGTTCCAAAAACCAACTATGGAATAGACAAGACCTACACCTTCCTCAGTGAAAGGGACTCAAAACCCCATATTTCCCGCAGAGGAATATATCTGACTAGTAAGAATCTTAAAACCTATGTATTGATATGTCTCCGTAAGGGAATCAAGTGTGTCTAGACTGGGATAAATATGGGAGCGAGAATCAGCTCAAACCCACTATAAAAAGGAATTTCAAAAATAAAACAAAAAAACTGGGAAATTCTTTACAATTCCTTCAGGGTCTCTGATGAAACCTGAAATGACCCTATCTACAATGACAGCTGGATGTGGCATAAGGCTGGACACTTGGGACTGAGAGGATTGGTGAGATTGGGTGAGCAAATGCAGACCCTTTAAAGCAATAATGCATGGCACACATTCCATGGGTCCCAACTCTCCAGGTTGAAGGGAATATTACTACAGATATAACATGTACGGGAATCCTAGAGAACGGACACACTGTGAATACGAAAGGTTTCTAAAACTCAACGAATAGTCCCTCTCCTGGTGCTCCGGTTTGACTTTCCATCTGCTTTATTATCAACCTCCCAACTTGGAGAGACAGCCCCTTTAACCTCCTGGTTCGCACAGGTTGCCAATTTGGCAGAGGATGAAAGGGAAGAGGGAGAACCAATGAGAGAGTAGCTGTTAGGCATTTGGACGGGCACATATCACTGTAATTTCCCGGCAGGAAGAAGAATTAACCAAAGTCTCAGCCACCCACCGGGAATCAGTATAGATCCTGAACCAAAATTTTGGACTTGCGGTCAGCTCACCAAAAACGAGTTGAAAAATGGAGCTCAGGGGCACAGCAATTCACAAACTGGCCGAGTAATAAAGGACAACTATCGTCCAAAAATCTGTTGAGGGAAGGCAACGAGGCGGACTTGAAAGCGAGGCAGAATAGCAGGAAACAGATTTCAAGAGGTACGTTGGAATCGCCTTTAAAGCACAGGAAGAGGGGCACAACTTCGACAATGATGCACTTGGCCAAAAAGGGCGTATGCGTTTTCTCCTGAATATATTCAGGAGAAAACGCATACGCCCTTTTTGGCCAAGCAAGCAAGCGGGCAATGCAAATCTGCACTACAAAGAAGTATCACTTCCCACCGGTCAAAAGGGACATCCACAAAATGTGTAAAAACCAGAAAGGCAAGACAGGCCCTGGAGAACAGGGAGCCTTGTTATGCTGATGGGCGGGATGTAAATTGCCAACTGCCTCTCTGGAGGAGTGCATTGTGTTCCCTAAAACAAGTAAACAACAGAGCTACAGAGCCAAGGGCACTTCCAGTCTAGGGAATATACCTTGGGAAAACTGAAAATCAAAAAGACACAGCCACCCCAAAATTTAGGGCTGCACTGCTTACAAGGACCTCAACTTGGGTACACCTTAAATATCCCAGGAAATATAAAAATGGTTCAAAAAATTGTGGTACTTACGTACGATGGAATATCCCTCAGCCATGAAATTAATGTCATAAGACCAGTAGCAGCAAAATGGGTGGATTCAGGTACGATGATTCTAAGTGAAATAAGTCACACAGAAAAAGAAACTTATCATAAGATATCACTTATGAAGATCCTGTAAACATGGCTACACTTGAACTGAGTTAGGAAAGAGAACAGTGTCTCACATTTAGAAAACACTCTTATGCCTGCTTAAGGGGGAAGGAGAGGTGGGGTGATGCATAAAACCAGAGTTTGATATAAGCACAGGTACCGTTCCAAAAACCAACTATGGAATAGACAAGACCTACGCCTTCCTCAGTGAAAGGGACTCAAAACCCCATATTTCCCGCAGAGGAATATATCTGACTAGTAAGAATCTTAAAACCTATGTATTGATATGTCTCCGTAAGGGAATCAAGTGTGTCTAGACTGGGATAAATATGGCAGCGAGAATCAGCTCAAACCCACTATAAAAAGGAATTTCAGAAATAAAACAAAAAAACTGGGAAATTCTTTACAATTCCTTCAGGGTCTCTGATGAAACCTGAAATGACCCTATCTACAATGACAGCTGGATGTGGCATAAGGCTGGACACTTGGGACTGAGAGGATTGGTGAGATTGGGTGAGCAAATGCAGACCCTTTAAAGCAATAATGCATGGCACACATTCCATGGGTCCCAACTCTCCAGGTTGAAGGGAATATTACTACAGATATAACATGTACGGGAATCCTAGAGAACGGACACACTGTGAATACGAAAGGTTTCTAAAACTCAACGAATAGTCCCTCTCCTGGTGCTCCGGTTTGACTTTCCATCTGCTTTATTATCAACCTCCCAACTTGGAGAGACAGCCCCTTTAACCTCCTGGTTCGCACAGGTTGCCAATTTGGCAGAGGATGAAAGGGAAGAGGGAGAACCAATGAGAGAGTAGCTGTTAGGCATTTGGACGGGCACATATCACTGTAATTTCCCGGCAGGAAGAAGAATTAACCAAAGTCTCAGCCACCCACCGGGAATCAGTATAGATCCTGAACCAAAATTTTGGACTTGCGGTCAGCTCACCAAAAACGAGTTGAAAAATGGAGCTCAGGGGCACAGCAATTCACAAACTGGCCGAGTAATAAAGGACAACTATCGTCCAAAAATCTGTTGAGGGAAGGCAACGAGGCGGACTTGAAAGCGAGGCAGAATAGCAGGAAACAGATTTCAAGAGGTACGTTGGAATCGCCTTTAAAGCACAGGAAGAGGGGCACAACTTCGACAATGATGCACTTGGCCAAAAAGGGCGTATGCGTTTTCTCCTGAATATATTCAGGAGAAAACGCATACGCCCTTTTTGGCCAAGCAAGCAAGCGGGCAATGCAAATCTGCACTACAAAGAAGTATCACTTCCCACCGGTCAAAAGGGACATCCACAAAATGTGTAAAAACCAGAAAGGCAAGACAGGCCCTGGAGAACAGGGAGCCTTGTTATGCTGATGGGCGGGATGTAAATTGCCAACTGCCTCTCTGGAGGAGTGCATTGTGTTCCCTAAAACAAGTAAACAACAGAGCTACAGAGCCAAGGGCACTTCCAGTCTAGGGAATATACCTAGGGAAAACTGAAAATCAAAAAGACACAGCCACCCCAAAATTTAGGGCTGCACTGCTTACAAGGACCTCAACTTGGGTACACCTTAAATATCCCAGGAAATATAAAAATGGTTCAAAAAATTGTGGTACTTACGTACGATGGAATATCCCTCAGCCATGAAATCAATGTCATAAGACCAGTAGCAGCAAAATGGGTGGATTCAGGTACGATGATTCTAAGTGAAATAAGCCACAGGGAAAAAGAAACTTATCATAAGATATCACTTATGAAGATCCTGTAAACATGGCTACACTTGAACTGAGTTAGGAAAGAGAACAGTGTCTCACATTTAGAAAACACTCTTATGCCTGCTTAAGGGGGAAGGAGAGGTGGGGTGATGCATAAAACCAGAGTTTGATATAAGCACAGGTACCGTTCCAAAAACCAACTATGGAATAGACAAGACCTACACCTTCCTCAGTGAAAGGGACTCAAAACCCCATATTTCCCGCAGAGGAATATATCTGACTAGTAAGAATCTTAAAACCTATGTATTGATATGTCTCCGTAAGGGAATCAAGTGTGTCTAGACTGGGATAAATATGGCAGCGAGAATCAGCTCAAACCCACTATAAAAAGGAATTTCAAAAATAAAACAAAAAAACTGGGAAATTCTTTACAATTCCTTCAGGGTCTCTGATGAAACCTGAAATGACCCTATCTACAATGACAGCTGGATGTGGCATAAGGCTGGACACTTGGGACTGAGAGGATTGGTGAGATTGGGTGAGCAAATGCAGACCCTTTAAAGCAATAATGCATGGCACACATTCCATGGGTCCCAACTCTCCAGGTTGAAGGGAATATTACTACAGATATAACATGTACGGGAATCCTAGAGAACGGACACACTGTGAATACGAAAGGTTTCTAAAACTCAACGAATAGTCCCTCTCCTGGTGCTCCGGTTTGACTTTCCATCTGCTTTATTATCAACCTCCCAACTTGGAGAGACAGCCCCTTTAACCTCCTGGTTCGCACAGGTTGCCAATTTGGCAGAGGATGAAAGGGAAGAGGGAGAACCAATGAGAGAGTAGCTGTTAGGCATTTGGACGGGCACATATCACTGTAATTTCCCGGCAGGAAGAAGAATTAACCAAAGTCTCAGCCACCCACTGGGAATCAGTATAGATCCTGAACCAAAATTTTGGACTTGCGGTCAGCTCACCAAAAACGAGTTGAAAAATGGAGCTCAGGGGCACAGCAATTCACAAACTGGCCGAGTAATAAAGGACAACTATCGTCCAAAAATCTGTTGAGGGAAGGCAACGAGGCAGACTTGAAAGCGAGGCAGAATAGCAGGAAACAGATTTCAAGAGGTACGTTGGAATCGCCTTTAAAGCACAGGAAGAGGGGCACAACTTCGACAATGATGAACTTGGCCCAAAAGGGCGTATGCGTTTTCTCCTGAATATATTCAGGAGAAAACGCATACGCCCTTTTTGGCCAAGCAAGCAAGCGGGCAATGCAAATCTGCACT
Organism: Hyperoodon ampullatus; assembly: GCF_949752795.1. Lineage (NCBI taxonomy): Eukaryota > Metazoa > Chordata > Mammalia > Artiodactyla > Ziphiidae > Hyperoodon > Hyperoodon ampullatus. The sequence continues at coordinate 1,037,264 of NC_136922.1, forward strand.
ACAAAGAAGTATCACTTCCCACCGGTCAAAAGGGACATCCACAAAATGTGTAAAAACCAGAAAGGCAAGACAGGCCCTGGAGAACAGGGAGCCTTGTTATGCTGATGCGCGGGATGTAAATTGCCAACTGCCTCTCTGGAGGAGTGCATTGTGTTCCCTAAAACAAGTAAACAACAGAGCTACAGAGCCAAGGGCACTTCCAGTCTAGGGAATATACCTTGGGAAAACTGAAAATCAAAAAGACACAGCCACCCCAAAATTTAGGGCTGCACTGCTTACAAGGACCTCAACTTGGGTACACCTTAAATATCCCAGGAAATATAAAAATGGTTCAAAAAATTGTGGTACTTACGTACGATGGAATATCCCTCAGCCATGAAATCAATGTCATAAGACCAGTAGCAGCAAAATGGGTGGATTCAGGTACGATGATTCTAAGTGAAATAAGTCACACAGAAAAAGAAACTTATCATAAGATATCACTTATGAAGATCCTGTAAACATGGCTACACTTGAACTGAGTTAGGAAAGAGAACAGTGTCTCACATTTAGAAAACACTCTTATGCCTGCTTAAGGGGGAAGGAGAGGTGGGGTGATGCATAAAACCAGAGTTTGATATAAGCACAGGTACCGTTCCAAAAACCAACTATGGAATAGACAAGACCTACACCTTCCTCAGTGAAAGGGACTCAAAACCCCATATTTCCCGCAGAGGAATATATCTGACTAGTAAGAATCTTAAAACCTATGTATTGATATGTCTCCGTAAGGGAATCAAGTGTGTCTAGACTGGGATAAATATGGCAGCGAGAATCAGCTCAAACCCACTATAAAAAGGAATTTCAGAAATAAAACAAAAAAACTGGGAAATTCTTTACAATTCCTTCAGGGTCTCTGATGAAACCTGAAATGACCCTATCTACAATGACAGCTGGATGTGGCATAAGGCTGGACACTTGGGACTGAGAGGATTGGTGAGATTGGGTGAGCAAATGCAGACCCTTTAAAGCAATAATGCATGGCACACATTCCATGGGTCCCAACTCTCCAGGTTGAAGGGAATATTACTACAGATATAACATGTACGGGAATCCTAGAGAACGGACACACTGTGAATACGAAAGGTTTCTAAAACTCAATGAATAGTCCCTCTCCTGGTGCTCCGGTTTGACTTTCCATCTGCTTTATTATCAACCTCCCAACTTGGAGAGACAGCCCCTTTAACCTCCTGGTTCGCACAGGTTGCCAATTTGGCAGAGGATGAAAGGGAAGAGGGAGAACCAATGAGAGAGTAGCTGTTAGGCATTTGGACGGGCACATATCACTGTAATTTCCCGGCAGGAAGAAGAATTAACCAAAGTCTCAGCCACCCACCGGGAATCAGTATAGATCCTGAACCAAAATTTTGGACTTGCGGTTAGCTCACCAAAAACGAGTTGAAAAATGGAGCTCAGGGGCACAGCAATTCACAAACTGGCCGAGTAATAAAGGACAACTATCGTCCAAAAATCTGTTGAGGGAAGGCAACGAGGCGGACTTGAAAGTGAGGCAGAATAGCAGGAAACAGATTTCCAGAGGTACGTTGGAATCACCTTTAAAGCACAGGAAGAGGGGCACAACTTCGACAATGATGCACTTGGCCAAAAAGGGCGTATGCGTTTTCTCCTGAATATATTCAGGAGAAAACGCATACGCCCTTTTTGGCCAAGCAAGCAAGCGGGCAATGCAAATCTGCACTACAAAGAAGTATCACTTCCCACCGGTCAAAAGGGACATCCACAAAATGTGTAAAAACCAGAAAGGCAAGACAGGCCCTGGAGAACAGGGAGCCTTGTTATGCTGATGGGCGGGATGTAAATTGCCAACTGCCTCTCTGGAGGAGTGCATTGTGTTCCCTAAAACAAGTAAACAACAGAGCTACAGAGCCAAGGGCACTTCCAGTCTAGGGAATATACCTTGGGAAAACTGAAAATCAAAAAGACACAGCCACCCCAAAATTTAGGGCTGCACTGCTTACAAGGACCTCAACTTGGGTACACCTTAAATATCCCAGGAAATATAAAAATGGTTCAAAAAATTGTGGTACTTACGTACGATGGAATATCCCTCAGCCTTGAAAGCAATGTCATAAGACCAGTAGCAGCAAAATGGGTGGATTCAGGTACGATGATTCTAAGTGAAATAAGTCACACAGAAAAAGAAACTTATCATAAGATATCACTTATGAAGATCCTGTAAACATGGCTACACTTGAACTGATTTAGGAAAGAGAACAGTGTCTCACATTTAGAAAACACTCTTATGCCTGCTTAAGGGGGAAGGAGAGGTGGGGTGATGCATAAAACCAGAGTTTGATATAAGCACAGGTACCGTTCCAAAAACCAACTATGGAATAGACAAGACCTACACCTTCCTCAGTGAAAGGGACTCAAAACCCCATATTTCCCGCAGAGGAATATATCTGACTAGTAAGAATCTTAAAACCTATGTATTGATATGTCTCCGTAAGGGAATCAAGTGTGTCTAGACTGGGATAAATATGGCAGCGAGAATCAGCTCAAACCCACTATAAAAAGGAATTTCAAAAATAAAACAAAAAAACTGGGAAATTCTTTACAATTCCTTCAGGGTCTCTGATGAAACCTGAAATGACCCTATCTACAATGACAGCTGGATGTGGCATAAGGCTGGACACTTGGGACTGAGAGGATTGGTGAGATTGGGTGAGTAAATGCAGACCCTTTAAAGCAATAATGCATGGCACACATTCCATGGGTCCCAACTCTCCAGGTTGAAGGGAATATTACTACAGATATAACATGTACGGGAATCCTAGAGAACGGACACACTGTGAATACAAAAGGTTTCTAAAACTCAACGAATAGTCCCTCTCCTGGTGCTCCGGTTTGACTTTCCATCTGCTTTATTATCAACCTCCCAACTTGGAGAGACAGCCCCTTTAACCTCCTGGTTCGCACAGGTTGCCAATTTGGCAGAGGATGAAAGGGAAGAGGGAGAACCAATGAGAGAGTAGCTGTTAGGCATTTGGACGGGCACATATCACTGTAATTTCCCGGCAGGAAGAAGAATTAACCAAAGTCTCAGCCACCCACCGGGAATCAGTATAGATCCTGAACCAAAATTTTGGACTTGCGGTCAGCTCACCAAAAACGAGTGGAAAAATGGAGCTCAGGGGCACAGCAATTCACAAACTGGCCGAGTAATAAAGGACAACTATCGTCCAAAAATCTGTTGAGGGAAGGCAAAGAGGCGGACTTGAAAGCGAGGCAGAATAGCAGGAAACAGATTTCAAGAGGTACGTTGGAATCGCCTTTAAAGCACAGGAAGAGGGGCACAACTTCGACAATGATGAACTTGGCCCAAAAGGGCGTATGCGTTTTCTCCTGAATATATTCAGGAGAAAACGCATACGCCCTTTTTGGCCAAGCAAGCAAGCGGGCAATGCAAATCTGCACTACAAAGAAGTATCACTTCCCACCGGTCAAAAGGGACATCCACAAAATGTGTAAAAACCAGAAAGGCAAGACAGGCCCTGGAGAACAGGGAGCCTTGTTATGCTGATGCGCGGGATGTAAATTGCCAACTGCCTCTCTGGAGGAGTGCATTGTGTTCCCTAAAACAAGTAAACAACAGAGCTACAGAGCCAAGGGCACTTCCAGTCTAGGGAATATACCTTGGGAAAACTGAAAATCAAAAAGACACAGCCACCCCAAAATTTAGGGCTGCACTGCTTACAAGGACCTCAACTTGGGTACACCTTAAATATCCCAGGAAATATAAAAATGGTTCAAAAAATTGTGGTACTTACGTACGATGGAATATCCCTCAGCCATGAAATCAATGTCATAAGACCAGTAGCAGCAAAATGGGTGGATTCAGGTACGATGATTCTAAGTGAAATAAGTCACACAGAAAAAGAAACTTATCATAAGATATCACTTATGAAGATCCTGTAAACATGGCTACACTTGAACTGAGTTAGGAAAGAGAACAGTGTCTCACATTTAGAAAACACTCTTATGCCTGCTTAAGGGGGAAGGAGAGGTGGGGTGATGCATAAAACCAGAGTTTGATATAAGCACAGGTACCGTTCCAAAAACCAACTATGGAATAGACAAGACCTACACCTTCCTCAGTGAAAGGGACTCAAAACCCCATATTTCCCGCAGAGGAATATATCTGACTAGTAAGAATCTTAAAACCTATGTATTGATATGTCTCCGTAAGGGAATCAAGTGTGTCTAGACTGGGATAAATATGGCAGCGAGAATCAGCTCAAACCCACTATAAAAAGGAATTTCAGAAATAAAACAAAAAAACTGGGAAATTCTTTACAATTCCTTCAGGGTCTCTGATGAAACCTGAAATGACCCTATCTACAATGACAGCTGGATGTGGCATAAGGCTGGACACTTGGGACTGAGAGGATTGGTGAGATTGGGTGAGCAAATGCAGACCCTTTAAAGCAATAATGCATGGCACACATTCCATGGGTCCCAACTCTCCAGGTTGAAGGGAATATTACTACAGATATAACATGTACGGGAATCCTAGAGAACGGACACACTGTGAATACGAAAGGTTTCTAAAACTCAACGAATAGTCCCTCTCCTGGTGCTCCGGTTTGACTTTCCATCTGCTTTATTATCAACCTCCCAACTTGGAGAGACAGCCCCTTTAACCTCCTGGTTCGCACAGGTTGCCAATTTGGCAGAGGATGAAAGGGAAGAGGGAGAACCAATGAGAGAGTAGCTGTTAGGCATTTGGACGGGCACATATCACTGTAATTTCCCAGCAGGAAGAAGAATTAACCAAAGTCTCAGCCACCCACCGGGAATCAGTATAGATCCTGAACCAAAATTTTGGACTTGCGGTCAGCTCACCAAAAACGAGTTGAAAAATGGAGCTCAGGGGCACAGCAATTCACAAACTGGCCAAGTAATAAAGGACAACTATCGTCCAAAAATCTGTTGAGGGAAGGCAACGAGGCGGACTTGAAAGCGAGGCAGAATAGCAGGAAACAGATTTCAAGAGGTACGTTGGAATCGCCTTTAAAGCACAGGAAGAGGGGCACAACTTCGACAATGATGCACTTGGCCCAAAAGGGCGTATGCGTTTTCTCCTGAATATATTCAGGAGAAAACGCATACGCCCTTTTTGGCCAAGCAAGCAAGCGGGCAATGCAAATCTGCACTACAAAGAAGTATCACTTCCCACCGGTCAAAAGGGACATCCACAAAATGTGTAAAAACCAGAAAGGCAAGACAGGCCCTGGAGAACAGGGAGCCTTGTTATGCTGATGGGCGGGATGTAAATTGCCAACTGCCTCTCTGGAGGAGTGCATTGTGTTCCCTAAAACAAGTAAACAACAGAGCTACAGAGCCAAGGGCACTTCCAGTCTAGGGAATATACCTTGGGAAAACTGAAAATCAAAAAGACACAGCCACCCCAAAATTTAGGGCTGCACTGCTTACAAGGACCTCAACTTGGGTACACCTTAAATATCCCAGGAAATATAAAAATGGTTCAAAAAATTGTGGTACTTACGTACGATGGAATATCCCTCAGCCATGAAATCAATGTCATAAGACCAGTAGCAGCAAAATGGGTGGATTCAGGTACGATGATTCTAAGTGAAATAAGTCACAGAGAAAAAGAAACTTATCATAAGATATCACTTATGAAGATCCTGTAAACATGGCTACACTTGAACTGAGTTAGGAAAGAGAACAGTGTCTCACATTTAGAAAACACTCTTATGCCTGCTTAAGGGGGAAGGAGAGGTGGGGTGATGCATAAAACCAGAGTTTGATATAAGCACAGGTACCGTTCCAAAAACCAACTATGGAATAGACAAGACCTACACCTTCCTCAGTGAAAGGGACTCAAAACCCCATATTTCCCGCAGAGGAATATATCTGACTAGTAAGAATCTTAAAACCTATGTATTGATATGTCTCCATAAGGGAATCAAGTGTGTCTAGACTGGGATAAATATGGCAGCGAGAATCAGCTCAAACCCACTATAAAAAGGAATTTCAAAAATAAAACAAAAAAACTGGGAAATTCTTTACAATTCCTTCAGGGTCTCTGATGAAACTTGAAATGACCCTATCTACAATGACAGCTGGATGTGGCATAAGGCTGGACACTTGGGACTGAGAGGATTGGTGAGATTGGGTGAGCAAATGCAGACCCTTTAAAGCAATAACGCATGGCACACATTCCATGGGTCCCAACTCTCCAGGTTGAAGGGAATATTACTACAGATATAACATGTACGGGAATCCTAGAGAACGGACACACTGTGAATACGAAAGGTTTCTAAAACTCAACGAATAGTCCCTCTCCTGGTGCTCCGGTTTGACTTTCCATCTGCTTTATTATCAACCTCCCAACTTGGAGAGACAGCCCCTTTAACCTCCTGGTTCGCACAGGTTGCCAATTTGGCAGAGGATGAAAGGGAAGAGGGAGAACCAATGAGAGAGTAGCTGTTAGGCATTTGGACGGGCACATATCACTGTAATTTCCCGGCAGGAAGAAGAATTAACCAAAGTCTCAGCCACCCACCGGGAATCAGTATAGATCCTGAACCAAAATTTTGGACTTGCGGTCAGCTCACCAAAAACGAGTTGAAAAATGGAGCTCAGGGGCACAGCAATTCACAAACTGGCCGAGTAATAAAGGACAACTATCGTCCAAAAATCTGTTGAGGGAAGGCAACGAGGCGGACTTGAAAGCGAGGCAGAATAGCAGGAAACAGATTTCCAGAGGTACGTTGGAATCGCCTTTAAAGCACAGGAAGAGGGGCACAACTTCGACAATGATGCACTTGGCCCAAAAGGGCGTATGCGTTTTCTCCCGAATATATTCAGGAGAAAACGCATACGCCCTTTTTGGCCAAGCAAGCAAGCGGGCAATGCAAATCTGCACTACAAAGAAGTATCACTTCCCACCGGTCAAAAGGGACATCCACAAAATGTGTAAAAACCAGAAAGGCAAGACAGGCCCTGGAGAACAGGGAGCCTTGTTATGCTGATGGGCGGGATGTAAATTGCCAACTGCCTCTCTGGAGGAGTGCATTGTGTTCCCTAAAACAAGTAAACAACAGAGCTACAGAGCCAAGGGCACTTCCAGTCTAGGGAATATACCTTGGGAAAACTGAAAATCAAAAAGACACAGCCACCCCAAAATTTAGGGCTGCACTGCTTACAAGGACCTCAACTTGGGTACACCTTAAATATCCCAGGAAATATAAAAATGGTTCAAAAAATTGTGGTACTTACGTACGATGGAATATCCCTCAGCCATGAAATCAATATCATAAGACCAGTAGCAGCAAAATGGGTGGATTCAGGTACGATGATTCTAAGTGAAATAAGTCACAGAGAAAAAGAAACGTATCATAAGATATCACTTATGAAGATCCTGTAAACATGGCTACACTTGAACTGAGTTAGGAAAGAGAACAGTGTCTCACATTTAGAAAACACTCTTATGCCTGCTTAAGGGGGAAGGAGAGGTGGGGTGATGCATAAAACCAGAGTTTGATATAAGCACAGGTACCGTTCCAAAAACCAACTATGGAATAGACAAGACCTACACCTTCCTCAGTGAAAGGGACTCAAAACCCCATATTTCCCGCAGAGGAATATATCTGACTAGTAAGAATCTTAAAACCTATGTATTGATATGTCTCCATAAGGGAATCAAGTGTGTCTAGACTGGGATAAATATGGCAGCGAGAATCAGCTCAAACCCACTATAAAAAGGAGTTTCAAAAATAAAACAAAAAAACTGGGAAATTCTTTACAATTCCTTCAGGGTCTCTGATGAAACCTGAAATGACCCTATCTACAATGACAGCTGGATGTGGCATAAGGCTGGACACTTGGGACTGAGAGGATTGGTGAGATTGGGTGAGCAAATGCAGACCCTTTAAAGCAATAATGCATGGCACACATTCCATGGGTCCCAACTCTCCAGGTTGAAGGGAATATTACTACAGATATAACATGTACGGGAATCCTAGAGAACGGACACACTGTGAATACGAAAGGTTTCTAAAACTCAACGAATAGTCCCTCTCCTGGTGCTCCGGTTTGACTTTCCATCTGCTTTATTATCAACCTCCCAACTTGGAGAGACAGCCCCTTTAACCTCCTGGTTCGCACAGGTTGCCAATTTGGCAGAGGATGAAAGGGAAGAGGGAGAACCAATGAGAGAGTAGCTGTTAGGCATTTGGACGGGCACATATCACTGTAATTTCCCGGCAGGAAGAAGAATTAACCAAAGTCTCAGCCACCCACTGGGAATCAGTATAGATCCTGAACCAAAATTTTGGACTTGCGGTCAGCTCACCAAAAACGAGTTGAAAAATGGAGCTCAGGGGCACAGCAATTCACAAACTGGCCGAGTAAAAAAGGACAACTATCGTCCCAAAATCTGTTGAGGGAAGGCAACGAGGCGGACTTGAAAGCGAGGCAGAATAGCAGGAAACAGATTTCAAGAGGTACGTTGGAATCGCCTTTAAAGCACAGGAAGAGGGGCACAACTCCGACAATGATGAACTTGGCCCAAAAGGGCGTATGCGTTTTCTCCTGAATATATTCAGGAGAAAACGCATACGCCCTTTTTGGCCAAGCAAGCAAGCGGGCAATGCAAATCTGCACTACAAAGAAGTATCACTTCCCACCGGTCAAAAGGAACATCCACAAAATGTGTAAAAACCAGAAAGGCAAGACAGGCCCTGGAGAACAGGGAGCCTTGTTATGCTGATGGGCGGGATGTAAATGGCCAACTGCCTCTCTGGAGGAGTGCATTGTGTTCCCTAAAACAAGTAAACAACAGAGCTACAGAGCCAAGGGCACTTCCAGTCTAGGGAATATACCTTGGGAAAACTGAAAATCAAAAAGACACAGCCACCCCAAAATTTAGGGCTGCACTGCTTACAAGGACCTCAACTTGGGTACACCTTAAATATCCCAGGAAATATAAAAATGGTTCAAAAAATTGTGGTACTTACGTACGATGGAATATCCCTCAGCCATGAAATCAATGTCATAAGACCAGTAGCAGCAAAATGGGTGGATTCAGGTACGATGATTCTAAGTGAAATAAGTCACAGAGAAAAAGAAACTTATCATAAGATATCACTTATGAAGATCCTGTAAACATGGCTACACTTGAACTGAGTTAGGAAAGAGAACAGTGTCTCACATTTAGAAAACACTCTTATGCCTGCTTAAGGGGGAAGGAGAGGTGGGGTGATGCATAAAACCAGAGTTTGATATAAGCACAGGTACCGTTCCAAAAACCAACTATGGAATAGACAAGACCTACACCTTCCTCAGTGAAAGGGACTCAAAACCCCATATTTCCCGCAGAGGAATATATCTGACTAGTAAGAATCTTAAAACCTATGTATTGATATGTCTCCGTAAGGGAATCAAGTGTGTCTAGACTGGGATAAATATGGCAGCGAGAATCAGCTCAAACCCACTATAAAAAGGAATTTCAAAAATAAAACAAAAAAACTGGGAAATTCTTTACAATTCCTTCAGGGTCTCTGATGAAACCTGAAATGACCCTATCTACAATGACAGCTGGATGTGGCATAAGGCTGGACACTTGGGACTGAGAGGATTGGTGAGATTGGGTGAGCAAATGCAGACCCTTTAAAGCAATAATGCATGGCACACATTCCATGGGTCCCAACTCTCCAGGTTGAAGGGAATATTACTACAGATATAACATGTACGGGAATCCTAGAGAACGGACACACTGTGAATACGAAAGGTTTCTAAAACTCAACGAATAGTCCCTCTCCTGGTGCTCCGGTTTGACTTTCCATCTGCTTTATTATCAACCTCCCAACTTGGAGAGACAGCCCCTTTAACCTCCTGGTTCGCACAGGTTGCCAATTTGGCAGAGGATGAAAGGGAAGAGGGAGAACCAATGAGACAGTAGCTGTTAGGCATTTGGACGGGCACATATCACTGTAATTTCCCGGCAGGAAGAAGAATTAACCAAAGTCTCAGCCACCCACCGGGAATCAGTATAGATCCTGAACCAAAATTTTGGACTTGCGGTCAGCTCACCAAAAACGAGTTGAAAAATGGAGCTCAGGGGCACAGCAATTCACAAACTGGCTGAGTAATAAAGGACAACTATCGTCCAAAAATCTGTTGAGGGAAGGCAACGAGGCGGACTTGAAAGCGAGGCAGAATAGCAGGAAACAGATTTCCAGAGGTACGTTGGAATCGCCTTTAAAGCACAGGAAGAGGGGCACAACTTCGACAATGATGCACTTGGCCCAAAAGGGCGTATGCGTTTTCTCCTGAATATATTCAGGAGAAAACGCATACGCCCTTTTTGGCCAAGCAAGCAAGCGGGCAATGCAAATCTGCACTACAAAGAAGTATCACTTCCCACCGGTCAAAAGGGACATCCACAAAATGTGTAAAAACCAGAAAGGCAAGACAGGCCCTGGAGAACAGGGAGCCTTGTTATGCTGATGGGCGGGATGTAAATTGCCAACTGCCTCTCTGGAGGAGTGCATTGTGTTCCCTAAAACAAGTAAACAACAGAGCTACAGAGCCAAGGGCACTTCCAGTCTAGGGAATATACCTTGGGAAAACTGAAAATCAAAAAGACACAGCCACCCCAAAATTTAGGGCTGCACTGCTTACAAGGACCTCAACTTGGGTACACCTTAAATATCCCAGGAAATATAAAAATTGTTCAAAAAATTGTGGTACTTACGTACGATGGAATATCCCTCAGCCATGAAATCAATGTTATAAGACCAGTAGCAGCAAAATGGGTGGATTCAGGTACGATGATTCTAAGTGAAATAAGTCACACAGAAAAAGAAACTTATCATAAGATATCACTTATGAAGATCTTGTAAACATGGCTACACTTGAACTGAGTTAGGAAAGAGAACAGTGTCTCACATTTAGAAAACACTCTTATGCCTGCTTAAGGGGGAAGGAGAGGTGGGGTGATGCATAAAACCAGAGTTTGATATAAGCACAGGTACCGTTCCAAAAACCAACTATGGAATAGACAAGACCTACACCTTCCTCAGTGAAAGGGACTCAAAACCCCATATTTCCCGCAGAGGAATATATCTGACTAGTAAGAATCTTAAAACCTATGTATTGATATGTCTCCATAAGGGAATCAAGTGTGTCTAGACTGGGATAAATATGGCAGCGAGAATCAGCTCAAACCCACTATAAAAAGGAATTTCAAAAATAAAACAAAAAAACTGGGAAATTCTTTACAATTCCTTCAGGGTCTCTGATGAAACCTGAAATGACCCTATCTACAATGACAGCTGGATGTGGCATAAGGCTGGACACTTGGGACTGAGAGGATTGGTGAGATTGGGTGAGTAAATGCAGACCCTTTAAAGCAATAATGCATGGCACACATTCCATGGGTCCCAACTCTCCAGGTTGAAGGGAATATTACTACAGATATAACATGTACGGGAATCCTAGAGAACGGACACACTGTGAATACGAAAGGTTTCTAAAACTCAACGAATAGTCCCTCTCCTGGTGCTCCGGTTTGACTTTCCATCTGCTTTATTATCAACCTCCCAACTTGGAGAGACAGCCCCTTTAACCTCCTGGTTCGCACAGGTTGCCAATTTGGCAGAGGAGGAAAGGGAAGAGGGAGAACCAATGAGAGAGTAGCTGTTAGGCATTTGGACGGGCACATATCACTGTAATTTCCCGGCAGGAAGAAGAATTAACCAAAGTCTCAGCCACCCACCGGGAATCAGTATAGATCCTGAACCAAAATTTTGGACTTGTGGTCAGCTCACCAAAAACGAGTTGAAAAATGGAGCTCAGGGGCACAGCAATTCACAAACTGGCCGAGTAATAAAGGACAACTATCGTCCAAAAATCTGTTGAGGGAAGGCAACGAGGCGGACTTGAAAGCGAGGCAGAATAGCAGGAAACAGATTTCCAGAGGTACGTTGGAATCGCCTTTAAAGCACAGGAAGAGGGGCACAACTTCGACAATGATGCACTTGGCCAAAAAGGGCGTATGCGTTTTCTCCTGAATATATTCAGGAGAAAACGCATATGCCCTTTTTGGCCAAGCAAGCAAGCGGGCAATGCAAATCTGCACTACAAAGAAGTATCACTTCCCACCGGTCAAAAGGGACATCCACAAAATGTGTAAAAACCAGAAAGGCAAGACAGGCCCTGGAGAACAGGGAGCCTTGTTATGCTGATGGACGGGATGTAAATTGCCAACTGCCTCTCTGGAGGAGTGCATTGTGTTCCCTAAAACAAGTAAACAACAGAGCTACAGAGCCAAGGGCATTTCCAGTCTAGGGAATATACCTTGGGAAAACTGAAAATCAAAAAGACACAGCCACCCCAAAATTTAGGGCGGCACTGCTTACAAGGACCTCAACTTGGGTACACCTTAAATATCCCAGGAAATATAAAAATGGTTCAAAAAATTGTGGTACTTACGTACGATGGAATATCCCTCAGCCATGAAATCAATGTCATAAGACCAGTAGCAGCAAAATGGGTGGATTCAGGTACGATGATTCTAAGTGAAATAAGTCACAGAGAAAAAGAAACTTATCATAAGATATCACTTATGAAGATCCTGTAAACATGGCTACACTTGAACTGAGTTAGGAAAGAGAACAGTGTCTCACATTTAGAAAACACTCTTATGCCTGCTTAAGGGGGAAGGAGAGGTGGGGTGATGCATAAAACCAGAGTTTGATATAAGCACAGGTACCGTTCCAAAAACCAACTATGGAATAGACAAGACCTCCACCTTCCTCAGTGAAAGGGACTCAAAACCCCATATTTCCCGCAGAGGAATATATCTGACTAGTAAGAATCTTAAAACCTATGTATTGATATGTCTCCGTAAGGGAATCAAGTGTGTCTAGACTGGGATAAATATGGCAGCGAGAATCAGCTCAAACCCACTATAAAAAGGAATTTCAAAAATAAAACAAAAAAACTGGGAAATTCTTTACAATTCCTTCAGGGTCTCTGATGAAACCTGAAATGACCCTATCTACAATGACAGCTGGATGTGGCATAAGGCTGGACACTTGGGACTGAGAGGATTGGTGAGATTGGGTGAGCAAATGCAGACCCTTTAAAGCAATAATGCATGGCACACATTCCATGGGTCCCAACTCTCCAGGTTGAAGGGAATATTACTACAGATATAACATGTACGGGAATCCTAGAGAACGGACACACTGTGAATACGAAAGGTTTCTAAAACTCAACGAATAGTCCCTCTCCTGGTGCTCCGGTTTGACTTTCCATCTGCTTTATTATCAACCTCCCAACTTGGAGAGACAGCCCCTTTAACCTCCTGGTTCGCACAGGTTGCCAATTTGGCAGAGGATGAAAGGGAAGAGGGAGAACCAATGAGAGAGTAGCTGTTAGGCATTTGGACGGGCACATATCACTGTAATTTCCCGGCAGGAAGAAGAATTAACCAAAGTCTCAGCCACCCACCGGGAATCAGTATAGATCCTGAACCAAAATTTTGGACTTGCGGTCAGCTCACCAAAAACGAGTTGAAAAATGGAGCTCAGGGGCACAGCAATTCACAAACTGGCCGAGTAATAAAGGACAACTATCGTCCAAAAATCTGTTGAGGGAAGGCAACGAGGCGGACTTGAAAGCGAGGCAGAATAGCAGGAAACAGATTTCCAGAGGTACGTTGGAATCGCCTTTAAAGCACAGGAAGAGGGGCACAACTTCGACAATGATGCACTTGGCCCAAAAGGGCGTATGCGTTTTCTCCTGAATATATTCAGGAGAAAACGCATACGCCCTTTTTGGCCAAGCAAGCAAGCGGGCAATGCAAATCTGCACTACAAAGAAGTATCACTTCCCACCGGTCAAAAGGGACATCCACAAAATGTGTAAAAACCAGAAAGGCAAGACAGGCCCTGGAGAACAGGGAGCCTTGTTATGCTGATGGGCGGGATGTAAATTGCCAACTGCCTCTCTGGAGGAGTGCATTGTGTTCCCTAAAACAAGTAAACAACAGAGCTACAGAGCCAAGGGCATTTCCAGTCTAGGGAATATACCTTGGGAAAACTGAAAATCAAAAAGACACAGCCACCCCAAAATTTAGGGCTGCACTGCTTACAAGGACCTCAACTTGGGTACACCTTAAATATCCCAGGAAATATAAAAATGGTTCAAAAAATTGTGGTACTTACGTACGATGGAATATCCCTCAGCCATGAAATCAATGTCATAAGACCAGTAGCAGCAAAATGGGTGGATTCAGGTACGATGATTCTAAGTGAAATAAGTCACAGAGAAAAAGAAACGTATCATAAGATATCACTTATGAAGATCCTGTAAACATGGCTACACTTGAACTGAGTTAGGAAAGAGAACAGTGTCTCACATTTAGAAAACACTCTTATGCCTGCTTAAGGGGGAAGGAGAGGTGGGGTGATGCATAAAACCAGAGTTTGATATAAGCACAGGTACCGTTCCAAAAACCAACTATGGAATAGACAAGACCTACACCTTCCTCAGTGAAAGGGACTCAAAACCCCATATTTCCCGCAGAGGAATATATCTGACTAGTAAGAATCTTAAAACCTATGTATTGATATGTCTCCATAAGGGAATCAAGTGTGTCTAGACTGGGATAAATATGGCAGCGAGAATCAGCTCAAACCCACTATAAAAAGGAATTTCAAAAATAAAACAAAAAAACTGGGAAATTCTTTACAATTCCTTCAGGGTCTCTGATGAAACCTGAAATGACCCTATCTACAATGACAGCTGGATGTGGCATAAGGCTGGACACTTGGGACTGAGAGGATTGGTGAGATTGGGTGAGCAAATGCAGACCCTTTAAAGCAATAATGCATGGCACACATTCCATGGGTCCCAACTCTCCAGGTTGAAGGGAATATTACTACAGATATAACATGTACGGGAATCCTAGAGAACGGACACACTGTGAATACGAAAGGTTTCTAAAACTCAACGAATAGTCCCTCTCCTGGTGCTCCGGTTTGACTTTCCATCTGCTTTATTATCAACCTCCCAACTTGGAGAGACAGCCCCTTTAACCTCCTGGTTCGCACAGGTTGCCAATTTGGCAGAGGATGAAAGGGAAGAGGGAGAACCAATGAGAGAGTAGCTGTTAGGCATTTGGACGGGCACATATCACTGTAATTTCCCGGCAGGAAGAAGAATTAACCAAAGTCTCAGCCACCCACCGGGAATCAGTATAGATCCTGAACCAAAATTTTGGACTTGCGGTCAGCTCACCAAAAACGAGTTGAAAAATGGAGCTCAGGGGCACAGCAATTCACAAACTGGCCGAGTAATAAAGGACAACTATCGTCCAAAAATCTGTTGAGGGAAGGCAACGAGGCGGACTTGAAAGCGAGGCAGAATAGCAGGAAACAGATTTCCAGAGGTACGTTGGAATCGCCTTTAAAGCACAGGAAGAGGGGCACAACTTCGACAATGATGCACTTGGCCCAAAAGGGCGTATGCGTTTTCTCCTGAATATATTCAGGAGAAAACGCATACGCCCTTTTTGGCCAAGCAAGCAAGCGGGCAATGCAAATCTGCACTACAAAGAAGTATCACTTCCCACCGGTCAAAAGGGACATCCACAAAATGTGTAAAAACCAGAAAGGCAAGACAGGCCCTGGAGAACAGGGAGCCTTGTTATGCTGATGGGCGGGATGTAAATTGCCAACTGCCTCTCTGGAGGAGTGCATTGTGTTCCCTAAAACAAGTAAACAACAGAGCTACAGAGCCAAGGGCACTTCCAGTCTAGGGAATATACCTTGGGAAAACTGAAAATCAAAAAGACACAGCCACCCCAAAATTTAGGGCTGCACTGCTTACAAGGACCTCAACTTGGGTACACCTTAAATATCCCAGGAAATATAAAAATTGTTCAAAAAATTGTGGTACTTACGTACGATGGAATATCCCTCAGCCATGAAATCAGTGTCATAAGACCAGTAGCAGCAAAATGGGTGGATTCAGGTACGATGATTCTAAGAGAAATAAGTCACACAGAAAAAGAAACTTATCATAAGATATCACTTATGAAGATCTTGTAAACATGGCTACACTTGAACTGAGTTAGGAAAGAGAACAGTGTCTCACATTTAGAAAACACTCTTATGCCTGCTTAAGGGGGAAGGAGAGGTGGGGTGATGCATAAAACCAGAGTTTGATATAAGCACAGGTACCGTTCCAAAAACCAACTATGGAATAGACAAGACCTACACCTTCCTCAGTGAAAGGGACTCAAAACCCCATATTTCCCGCAGAGGAATATATCTGACTAGTAAGAATCTTAAAACCTATGTATTGATATGTCTCCGTAAGGGAATCAAGTGTGTCTAGACTGGGATAAATATGGCAGCGAGAATCAGCTCAAACCCACTATAAAAAGGAATTTCAAAAATAAAACAAAAAAACTGGGAAATTCTTTACAATTCCTTCAGGGTCTCTGATGAAACCTGAAATGACCCTATCTACAATGACAGCTGGATGTGGCATAAGGCTGGACACTTGGGACTGAGAGGATTGGTGAGATTGGGTGAGTAAATGCAGACCCTTTAAAGCAATAATGCATGGCACACATTCCATGGGTCCCAACTCTCCAGGTTGAAGGGAATATTACTACAGATATAACATGTACGGGAATCCTAGAGAACGGACACACTGTGAATACGAAAGGTTTCTAAAACTCAACGAATAGTCCCTCTCCTGGTGCTCCGGTTTGACTTTCCATCTGCTTTATTATCAACCTCCCAACTTGGAGAGACAGCCCCTTTAACCTCCTGGTTCGCACAGGTTGCCAATTTGGCAGAGGAGGAAAGGGAAGAGGGAGAACCAATGAGAGAGTAGCTGTTAGGCATTTGGACGGGCACATATCACTGTAATTTCCCGGCAGGAAGAAGAATTAACCAAAGTCTCAGCCACCCACCGGGAATCAGTATAGATCCTGAACCAAAATTTTGGACTTGTGGTCAGCTCACCAAAAACGAGTTGAAAAATGGAGCTCAGGGGCACAGCAATTCACAAACTGGCCGAGTAATAAAGGACAACTATCGTCCAAAAATCTGTTGAGGGAAGGCAACGAGGCGGACTTGAAAGCGAGGCAGAATAGCAGGAAACAGATTTCCAGAGGTACGTTGGAATCGCCTTTAAAGCACAGGAAGAGGGGCACAACTTCGACAATGATGCACTTGGCCAAAAAGGGCGTATGCGTTTTCTCCTGAATATATTCAGGAGAAAACGCATATGCCCTTTTTGGCCAAGCAAGCAAGCGGGCAATGCAAATCTGCACTACAAAGAAGTATCACTTCCCACCGGTCAAAAGGGACATCCACAAAATGTGTAAAAACCAGAAAGGCAAGACAGGCCCTGGAGAACAGGGAGCCTTGTTATGCTGATGGACGGGATGTAAATTGCCAACTGCCTCTCTGGAGGAGTGCATTGTGTTCCCTAAAACAAGTAAACAACAGAGCTACAGAGCCAAGGGCATTTCCAGTCTAGGGAATATACCTTGGGAAAACTGAAAATCAAAAAGACACAGCCACCCCAAAATTTAGGGCTGCACTGCTTACAAGGACCTCAACTTGGGTACACCTTAAATATCCCAGGAAATATAAAAATGGTTCAAAAAATTGTGGTACTTACGTACGATGGAATATCCCTCAGCCATGAAATCAATGTCATAAGACCAGTAGCAGCAAAATGGGTGGATTCAGGTACGATGATTCTAAGTGAAATAAGTCACAGAGAAAAAGAAACTTATCATAAGATATCACTTATGAAGATCCTGTAAACATGGCTACACTTGAACTGAGTTAGGAAAGAGAACAGTGTCTCACATTTAGAAAACACTCTTATGCCTGCTTAAGGGGGAAGGAGAGGTGGGGTGATGCATAAAACCAGAGTTTGATATAAGCACAGGTACCGTTCCAAAAACCAACTATGGAATAGACAAGACCTACACCTTCCTCAGTGAAAGGGACTCAAAACCCCATATTTCCCGCAGAGGAATATATCTGACTAGTAAGAATCTTAAAACCTATGTATTGATATGTCTCCGTAAGGGAATCAAGTGTGTCTAGACTGGGATAAATATGGCAGCGAGAATCAGCTCAAACCCACTATAAAAAGGAATTTCAAAAATAAAACAAAAAAACTGGGAAATTCTTTACAATTCCTTCAGGGTCTCTGATGAAACCTGAAATGACCCTATCTACAATGACAGCTGGATGTGGCATAAGGCTGGACACTTGGGACTGAGAGGATTGGTGAGATTGGGTGAGCAAATGCAGACCCTTTAAAGCAATAATGCATGGCACACATTCCATGGGTCCCAACTCTCCAGGTTGAAGGGAATATTACTACAGATATAACATGTACGGGAATCCTAGAGAACGGACACACTGTGAATACGAAAGGTTTCTAAAACTCAACGAATAGTCCCTCTCCTGGTGCTCCGGTTTGACTTTCCATCTGCTTTATTATCAACCTCCCAACTTGGAGAGACAGCCCCTTTAACCTCCTGGTTCGCACAGGTTGCCAATTTGGCAGAGGATGAAAGGGAAGAGGGAGAACCAATGAGAGAGTAGCTGTTAGGCATTTGGACGGGCACATATCACTGTAATTTCCCGGCAGGAAGAAGAATTAACCAAAGTCTCAGCCACCCACCGGGAATCAGTATAGATCCTGAACCAAAATTTTGGACTTGCGGTCAGCTCACCAAAAACGAGTTGAAAAATGGAGCTCAGGGGCACAGCAATTCACAAACTGGCCGAGTAATAAAGGACAACTATCGTCCAAAAATCTGTTGAGGGAAGGCAACGAGGCGGACTTGAAAGCGAGGCAGAATAGCAGGAAACAGATTTCCAGAGGTACGTTGGAATCGCCTTTAAAGCACAGGAAGAGGGGCACAACTTCGACAATGATGCACTTGGCCCAAAAGGGCGTATGCGTTTTCTCCTGAATATATTCAGGAGAAAACGCATACGCCCTTTTTGGCCAAGCAAGCAAGCGGGCAATGCAAATCTGCACTACAAAGAAGTATCACTTCCCACCGGTCAAAAGGGACATCCACAAAATGTGTAAAAACCAGAAAGGCAAGACAGGCCCTGGAGAACAGGGAGCCTTGTTATGCTGATGGGCGGGATGTAAATTGCCAACTGCCTCTCTGGAGGAGTGCATTGTGTTCCCTAAAACAAGTAAACAACAGAGCTACAGAGCCAAGGGCACTTCCAGTCTAGGGAATATACCTTGGGAAAACTGAAAATCAAAAAGACACAGCCACCGTTCGTGCCCCGGTCTGGGAGGATCCCATGTGCCGCGGGGCGGCTGGGCCCGTGGGCCGTGGCCGCTGGGCCTGCGCGTCCGGAGCCTGTGCTCCGCAACGGGAGAGGCCACGGCAGTGGGAGGCCCGCGTACCGCAAAAAAAAAAAAAAAAAAAAAAAAAAAAAAAAAAAAAAAAAAAAGACACAGCCACCCCAAAATTTAGGGCTGCACTGCTTACAAGGACCTCAACTTGGGTACACCTTAAATATCCCAGGAAATATAAAAATGGTTCAAAAAATTGTGGTACTTACGTACGATGGAATATCCCTCAGCCATGAAATCAATGTCATAAGACCAGTAGCAGCAAAATGGGTGGATTCAGGTACGATGATTCTAAGTGAAATAAGTCACACAGAAAAAGAAACTTATCATAAGATATCACTTATGAAGATCCTGTAAACATGGCTACACTTGAACTGAGTTAGGAAAGAGAACAGTGTCTCACATTTAGAAAACACTCTTATGCCTGCTTAAGGGGGAAGGAGAGGTGGGGTGATGCATAAAACCAGAGTTTGATATAAGCACAGGTACCGTTCCAAAAACCAACTATGGAATAGACAAGACCTACACCTTCCTCAGTGAAAGGGACTCAAAACCCCATATTTCCCGCAGAGGAATATATCTGACTAGTAAGAATCTTAAAACCTATGTATTGATATGTCTCCGTAAGGGAATCAAGTGTGTCTAGACTGGGATAAATATGGCAGCGAGAATCAGCTCAAACCCACTATAAAAAGGAATTTCAAAAATAAAACAAAAAAACTGGGAAATTCT
This sequence comes from Hyperoodon ampullatus, assembly GCF_949752795.1. Taxonomy (NCBI): domain Eukaryota; kingdom Metazoa; phylum Chordata; class Mammalia; order Artiodactyla; family Ziphiidae; genus Hyperoodon; species Hyperoodon ampullatus. Next base: position 1,057,460 of record NC_136922.1, read on the forward strand.
TTACAATTCCTTCAGGGTCTCTGATGAAACCTGAAATGACCCTATCTACAATGACAGCTGGATGTGGCATAAGGCTGGACACTTGGGACTGAGAGGATTGGTGAGATTGGGTGAGCAAATGCAGACCCTTTAAAGCAATAATGCATGGCACACATTCCATGGGTCCCAACTCTCCAGGTTGAAGGGAATATTACTACAGATATAACATGTACGGGAATCCTAGAGAACGGACACACTGTGAATACGAAAGGTTTCTAAAACTCAACGAATAGTCCCTCTCCTGGTGCTCCGGTTTGACTTTCCATCTGCTTTATTATCAACCTCCCAACTTGGAGAGACAGCCCCTTTAACCTCCTGGTTCGCACAGGTTGCCAATTTGGCAGAGGATGAAAGGGAAGAGGGAGAACCAATGAGAGAGTAGCTGTTAGGCATTTGGACGGGCACATATCACTGTAATTTCCCGGCAGGAAGAAGAATTAACCAAAGTCTCAGCCACCCACCGGGAATCAGTATAGATCCTGAACCAAAATTTTGGACTTGCGGTCAGCTCACCAAAAACGAGTTGAAAAATGGAGCTCAGGGGCACAGCAATTCACAAACTGGCCGAGTAATAAAGGACAACTATCGTCCAAAAATCTGTTGAGGGAAGGCAACGAGGCGGACTTGAAAGCGAGGCAGAATAGCAGGAAACAGATTTCAAGAGGTACGTTGGAATCGCCTTTAAAGCACAGGAAGAGGGGCACAACTTCGACAATGATGAACTTGGCCCAAAAGGGCGTATGCGTTTTCTCCTGAATATATTCAGGAGAAAACGCATATGCCCTTTTTGGCGAAGCAAGCAAGCGGGCAATGCAAATCTGCACTACAAAGAAGTATCACTTCCCACCGGTCAAAAGGGACATCCACAAAATGTGTAAAAACCAGAAAGGCAAGACAGGCCCTGGAGAACAGGGAGCCTTGTTATGCTGATGCGCGGGATTTAAATTGCCAACTGCCTCTCTGGAGGAGTGCATTGTGTTCCCTAAAACAAGTAAACAACAGAGCTACAGCGCCAAGGGCACTTCCAGTCTAGGGAATATACCTTGGGAAAACTGAAAATCAAAAAGACACAGCCACCCCAAAATTTAGGGCTGCACTGCTTACAAGGACCTCAACTTGGGTACACCTTAAATATCCCAGGAAATATAAAAATGGTTCAAAAAATTGTGGTACTTACGTACGATGGAATATCCCTCAGCCATGAAATCAATGTCATAAGACCAGTAGCAGCAAAATGGGTGGATTCAGGTACGATGATTCTAAGTGAAATAAGTCACACAGAAAAAGAAACTTATCATAAGATATCACTTATGAAGATCCTGTAAACATGGCTACACTTGAACTGAGTTAGGAAAGAGAACAGTGTCTCACATTTAGAAAACACTCTTATGCCTGCTTAAGGGGGAAGGAGAGGTGGGGTGATGCATAAAACCAGAGTTTGATATAAGCACAGGTACCGTTCCAAAAACCAACTATGGAATAGACAAGACCTACACCTTCCTCAGTGAAAGGGACTCAAAACCCCATATTTCCCGCAGAGGAATATATCTGACTAGTAAGAATCTTAAAACCTATGTATTGATATGTCTCCGTAAGGGAATCAAGTGTGTCTAGACTGGGATAAATATGGCAGCGAGAATCAGCTCAAACCCACTATAAAAAGGAATTTCAAAAATAAAACAAAAAAACTGGGAAATTCTTTACAATTCCTTCAGGGTCTCTGATGAAACCTGAAATGACCCTATCTACAATGACAGCTGGATGTGGCATAAGGCTGGACACTTGGGACTGAGAGGATTGGTGAGATTGGGTGAGCAAATGCAGACCCTTTAAAGCAATAATGCATGGCACACATTCCATGGGTCCCAACTCTCCAGGTTGAAGGGAATATTACTACAGATATAACATGTACGGGAATCCTAGAGAACGGACACACTGTGAATACGAAAGGTTTCTAAAACTCAACGAATAGTCCCTCTCCTGGTGCTCCGGTTTGACTTTCCATCTGCTTTATTATCAACCTTCCAACTTGGAGAGACAGCCCCTTTAACCTCCTGGTTCGCACAGGTTGCCAATTTGGCAGAGGATGAAAGGGAAGAGGGAGAACCAATGAGAGAGTAGCTGTTAGGCATTTGGACGGGCACATATCACTGTAATTTCCCGGCAGGAAGAAGAATTAACCAAAGTCTCAGCCACCCACCGGGAATCAGTATAGATCCTGAACCAAAATTTTGGACTTGCGGTCAGCTCACCAAAAACGAGTTGAAAAATGGAGCTCAGGGGCACAGCAATTCACAAACTGGCCGAGTAATAAAGGACAACTATCGTCCAAAAATCTGTTGAGGGAAGGCAACGAGGCGGACTTGAAAGCGAGGCAGAATAGCAGGAAACAGATTTCAAGAGGTACGTTGGAATCGCCTTTAAAGCACAGGAAGAGGGGCACAACTTCGACAATGATGCACTTGGCCCAAAAGGGCGTATGCGTTTTCTCCTGAATATATTCAGGAGAAAACGCATACGCCCTTTTTGGCCAAGCAAGCAAGCGGGCAATGCAAATCTGCACTACAAAGAAGTATCACTTCCCACCGGTCAAAAGGGACATCCACAAAATGTGTAAAAACCAGAAAGGCAAGACAGGCCCTGGAGAACAGGGAGCCTTGTTATGCTGATGGGCGGGATGTAAATTGCCAACTGCCTCTCTGGAGGAGTGCATTGTGTTCCCTAAAACAAGTAAACAACAGAGCTACAGAGCCAAGGGCACTTCCAGTCTAGGGAATATACCTTGGGAAAACTGAAAATCAAAAAGACACAGCCACCCCAAAATTTAGGGCTGCACTGCTTACAAGGACCTCAACTTGGGTACACCTTAAATATCCCAGGAAATATAAAAATGGTTCAAAAAATTGTGGTACTTACGTACGATGGAATATCCCTCAGCCATGAAATCAATGTCATAAGACCAGTAGCAGCAAAATGGGTGGATTCAGGTACGATGATTCTAAGTGAAATAAGTCACAGAGAAAAAGAAACTTATCATAAGATATCACTTATGAAGATCCTGTAAACATGGCTACACTTGAACTGAGTTAGGAAAGAGAACAGTGTCTCACATTTAGAAAACACTCTTATGCCTGCTTAAGGGGGAAGGAGAGGTGGGGTGATGCATAAAACCAGAGTTTGATATAAGCACAGGTACCGTTCCAAAAACCAACTATGGAATAGACAAGACCTACACCTTCCTCAGTGAAAGGGACTCAAAACCCCATATTTCCCGCAGAGGAATATATCTGACTAGTAAGAATCTTAAAACCTATGTATTGATATGTCTCCGTAAGGGAATCAAGTGTGTCTAGACTGGGATAAATATGGCAGCGAGAATCAGCTCAAACCCACTATAAAAAGGAATTTCAAAAATAAAACAAAAAAACTGGGAAATTCTTTACAATTCCTTCAGGGTCTCTGATGAAACCTGAAATGACCCTATCTACAATGACAGCTGGATGTGGCATAAGGCTGGACACTTGGGACTGAGAGGATTGGTGAGATTGGGTGAGCAAATGCAGACCCTTTAAAGCAATAATGCATGGCACACATTCCATGGGTCCCAACTCTCCAGGTTGAAGGGAATATTACTACAGATATAACATGTACGGGAATCCTAGAGAACGGACACACTGTGAATACGAAAGGTTTCTAAAACTCAACGAATAGTCCCTCTCCTGGTGCTCCGGTTTGACTTTCCATCTGCTTTATTATCAACCTCCCAACTTGGAGAGACAGCCCCTTTAACCTCCTGGTTCGCACAGGTTGCCAATTTGGCAGAGGATGAAAGGGAAGAGGGAGAACCAATGAGAGAGTAGCTGTTAGGCATTTGGACGGGCACATATCACTGTAATTTCCCGGCAGGAAGAAGAATTAACCAAAGTCTCAGCCACCCACCGGGAATCAGTATAGATCCTGAACCAAAATTTTGGACTTGCGGTCAGCTCACCAAAAACGAGTTGAAAAATGGAGCTCAGGGGCACAGCAATTCACAAACTGGCCGAGTAATAAAGGACAACTATCGTCCAAAAATCTGTTGAGGGAAGGCAACGAGGCGGACTTGAAAGCGAGGCAGAATAGCAGGAAACAGATTTCCAGAGGTACGTTGGAATCGCCTTTAAAGCACAGGAAGAGGGGCACAACTTCGACAATGATGCACTTGGCCCAAAAGGGCGTATGCGTTTTCTCCTGAATATATTCAGGAGAAAACGCATACGCCCTTTTTGGCCAAGCAAGCAAGCGGGCAATGCAAATCTGCACTACAAAGAAGTATCACTTCCCACCGGTCAAAAGGGACATCCACAAAATGTGTAAAAACCAGAAAGGCAAGACAGGCCCTGGAGAACAGGGAGCCTTGTTATGCTGATGGGCGGGATGTAAATTGCCAACTGCCTCTCTGGAGGAGTGCATTGTGTTCCCTAAAACAAGTAAACAACAGAGCTACAGAGCCAAGGGCACTTCCAGTCTAGGGAATATACCTTGGGAAAACTGAAAATCAAAAAGACACAGCCACCCCAAAATTTAGGGCTGCACTGCTTACAAGGACCTCAACTTGGGTACACCTTAAATATCCCAGGAAATATAAAAATTGTTCAAAAAATTGTGCTACTTACGTACGATGGAATATCCCTCAGCCATGAAATCAGTGTCATAAGACCAGTAGCAGCAAAATGGGTGGATTCAGGTACGATGATTCTAAGTGAAATAAGTCACACAGAAAAAGAAACTTATCATAAGATATCACTTATGAAGATCTTGTAAACATGGCTACACTTGAACTGAGTTAGGAAAGAGAACAGTGTCTCACATTTAGAAAACACTCTTATGCCTGCTTAAGGGGGAAGGAGAGGTGGGGTGATGCATAAAACCAGAGTTTGATATAAGCACAGGTACCGTTCCAAAAACCAACTATGGAATAGACAAGACCTACACCTTCCTCAGTGAAAGGGACTCAAAACCCCATATTTCCCGCAGAGGAATATATCTGACTAGTAAGAATCTTAAAACCTATGTATTGATATGTCTCCATAAGGGAATCAAGTGTGTCTAGACTGGGATAAATATGGCAGCGAGAATCAGCTCAAACCCACTATAAAAAGGAATTTCAAAAATAAAACAAAAAAACTGGGAAATTCTTTACAATTCCTTCAGGGTCTCTGATGAAACCTGAAATGACCCTATCTACAATGACAGCTGGATGTGGCATAAGGCTGGACACTTGGGACTGAGAGGATTGGTGAGATTGGGTGAGTAAATGCAGACCCTTTAAAGCAATAATGCATGGCACACATTCCATGGGTCCCAACTCTCCAGGTTGAAGGGAATATTACTACAGATATAACATGTACGGGAATCCTAGAGAACGGACACACTGTGAATACGAAAGGTTTCTAAAACTCAACGAATAGTCCCTCTCCTGGTGCTCCGGTTTGACTTTCCATCTGCTTTATTATCAACCTCCCAACTTGGAGAGACAGCCCCTTTAACCTCCTGGTTCGCACAGGTTGCCAATTTGGCAGAGGAGGAAAGGGAAGAGGGAGAACCAATGAGAGAGTAGCTGTTAGGCATTTGGACGGGCACATATCACTGTAATTTCCCGGCAGGAAGAAGAATTAACCAAAGTCTCAGCCACCCACCGGGAATCAGTATAGATCCTGAACCAAAATTTTGGACTTGTGGTCAGCTCACCAAAAACGAGTTGAAAAATGGAGCTCAGGGGCACAGCAATTCACAAACTGGCCGAGTAATAAAGGACAACTATCGTCCAAAAATCTGTTGAGGGAAGGCAACGAGGCGGACTTGAAAGCGAGGCAGAATAGCAGGAAACAGATTTCCAGAGGTACGTTGGAATCGCCTTTAAAGCACAGGAAGAGGGGCACAACTTCGACAATGATGCACTTGGCCAAAAAGGGCGTATGCGTTTTCTCCTGAATATATTCAGGAGAAAACGCATATGCCCTTTTTGGCCAAGCAAGCAAGCGGGCAATGCAAATCTGCACTACAAAGAAGTATCACTTCCCACCGGTCAAAAGGGACATCCACAAAATGTGTAAAAACCAGAAAGGCAAGACAGGCCCTGGAGAACAGGGAGCCTTGTTATGCTGATGGACGGGATGTAAATTGCCAACTGCCTCTCTGGAGGAGTGCATTGTGTTCCCTAAAACAAGTAAACAACAGAGCTACAGAGCCAAGGGCATTTCCAGTCTAGGGAATATACCTTGGGAAAACTGAAAATCAAAAAGACACAGCCACCCCAAAATTTAGGGCTGCACTGCTTACAAGGACCTCAACTTGGGTACACCTTAAATATCCCAGGAAATATAAAAATGGTTCAAAAAATTGTGGTACTTACGTACGATGGAATATCCCTCAGCCATGAAATCAATGTCATAAGACCAGTAGCAGCAAAATGGGTGGATTCAGGTACGATGATTCTAAGTGAAATAAGTCACAGAGAAAAAGAAACTTATCATAAGATATCACTTATGAAGATCCTGTAAACATGGCTACACTTGAACTGAGTTAGGAAAGAGAACAGTGTCTCACATTTAGAAAACACTCTTATGCCTGCTTAAGGGGGAAGGAGAGGTGGGGTGATGCATAAAACCAGAGTTTGATATAAGCACAGGTACCGTTCCAAAAACCAACTATGGAATAGACAAGACCTACACCTTCCTCAGTGAAAGGGACTCAAAACCCCATATTTCCCGCAGAGGAATATATCTGACTAGTAAGAATCTTAAAACCTATGTATTGATATGTCTCCGTAAGGGAATCAAGTGTGTCTAGACTGGGATAAATATGGCAGCGAGAATCAGCTCAAACCCACTATAAAAAGGAATTTCAAAAATAAAACAAAAAAACTGGGAAATTCTTTACAATTCCTTCAGGGTCTCTGATGAAACCTGAAATGACCCTATCTACAATGACAGCTGGATGTGGCATAAGGCTGGACACTTGGGACTGAGAGGATTGGTGAGATTGGGTGAGCAAATGCAGACCCTTTAAAGCAATAATGCATGGCACACATTCCATGGGTCCCAACTCTCCAGGTTGAAGGGAATATTACTACAGATATAACATGTACGGGAATCCTAGAGAACGGACACACTGTGAATACGAAAGGTTTCTAAAACTCAACGAATAGTCCCTCTCCTGGTGCTCCGGTTTGACTTTCCATCTGCTTTATTATCAACCTCCCAACTTGGAGAGACAGCCCCTTTAACCTCCTGGTTCGCACAGGTTGCCAATTTGGCAGAGGATGAAAGGGAAGAGGGAGAACCAATGAGAGAGTAGCTGTTAGGCATTTGGACGGGCACATATCACTGTAATTTCCCGGCAGGAAGAAGAATTAACCAAAGTCTCAGCCACCCACCGGGAATCAGTATAGATCCTGAACCAAAATTTTGGACTTGCGGTCAGCTCACCAAAAACGAGTTGAAAAATGGAGCTCAGGGGCACAGCAATTCACAAACTGGCCGAGTAATAAAGGACAACTATCGTCCAAAAATCTGTTGAGGGAAGGCAACGAGGCGGACTTGAAAGCGAGGCAGAATAGCAGGAAACAGATTTCCAGAGGTACGTTGGAATCGCCTTTAAAGCACAGGAAGAGGGGCACAACTTCGACAATGATGCACTTGGCCCAAAAGGGCGTATGCGTTTTCTCCTGAATATATTCAGGAGAAAACGCATACGCCCTTTTTGGCCAAGCAAGCAAGCGGGCAATGCAAATCTGCACTACAAAGAAGTATCACTTCCCACCGGTCAAAAGGGACATCCACAAAATGTGTAAAAACCAGAAAGGCAAGACAGGCCCTGGAGAACAGGGAGCCTTGTTATGCTGATGGGCGGGATGTAAATTGCCAACTGCCTCTCTGGAGGAGTGCATTGTGTTCCCTAAAACAAGTAAACAACAGAGCTACAGAGCCAAGGGCACTTCCAGTCTAGGGAATATACCTTGGGAAAACTGAAAATCAAAAAGACACAGCCACCCCAAAATTTAGGGCTGCACTGCTTACAAGGACCTCAACTTGGGTACACCTTAAATATCCCAGGAAATATAAAAATGGTTCAAAAAATTGTGGTACTTACGTACGATGGAATATCCCTCAGCCATGAAATCAATGTCATAAGACCAGTAGCAGCAAAATGGGTGGATTCAGGTACGATGATTCTAAGTGAAATAAGTCACACAGAAAAAGAAACTTATCATAAGATATCACTTATGAAGATCCTGTAAACATGGCTACACTTGAACTGAGTTAGGAAAGAGAACAGTGTCTCACATTTAGAAAACACTCTTATGCCTGCTTAAGGGGGAAGGAGAGGTGGGGTGATGCATAAAACCAGAGTTTGATATAAGCACAGGTACCGTTCCAAAAACCAACTATGGAATAGACAAGACCTACACCTTCCTCAGTGAAAGGGACTCAAAACCCCATATTTCCCGCAGAGGAATATATCTGACTAGTAAGAATCTTAAAACCTATGTATTGATATGTCTCCGTAAGGGAATCAAGTGTGTCTAGACTGGGATAAATATGGCAGCGAGAATCAGCTCAAACCCACTATAAAAAGGAATTTCAAAAATAAAACAAAAAAACTGGGAAATTCTTTACAATTCCTTCAGGGTCTCTGATGAAACCTGAAATGACCCTATCTACAATGACAGCTGGATGTGGCATAAGGCTGGACACTTGGGACTGAGAGGATTGGTGAGATTGGGTGAGCAAATGCAGACCCTTTAAAGCAATAATGCATGGCACACATTCCATGGGTCCCAACTCTCCAGGTTGAAGGGAATATTACTACAGATATAACATGTACGGGAATCCTAGAGAACGGACACACTGTGAATACGAAAGGTTTCTAAAACTCAACGAATAGTCCCTCTCCTGGTGCTCCGGTTTGACTTTCCATCTGCTTTATTATCAACCTCCCAACTTGGAGAGACAGCCCCTTTAACCTCCTGGTTCGCACAGGTTGCCAATTTGGCAGAGGATGAAAGGGAAGAGGGAGAACCAATGAGAGAGTAGCTGTTAGGCATTTGGACGGGCACATATCACTGTAATTTCCCGGCAGGAAGAAGAATTAACCAAAGTCTCAGCCACCCACCGGGAATCAGTATAGATCCTGAACCAAAATTTTGGACTTGCGGTCAGCTCACCAAAAACGAGTTGAAAAATGGAGCTCAGGGGCACAGCAATTCACAAACTGGCCGAGTAATAAAGGACAACTATCGTCCAAAAATCTGTTGAGGGAAGGCAACGAGGCGGACTTGAAAGCGAGGCAGAATAGCAGGAAACAGATTTCAAGAGGTACGTTGGAATCGCCTTTAAAGCACAGGAAGAGGGGCACAACTTCGACAATGATGCACTTGGCCCAAAAGGGCGTATGCGTTTTCTCCTGAATATATTCAGGAGAAAACGCATACGCCCTTTTTGGCCAAGCAAGCAAGCGGGCAATGCAAATCTGCACTACAAAGAAGTATCACTTCCCACCGGTCAAAAGGGACATCCACAAAATGTGTAAAAACCAGAAAGGCAAGACAGGCCCTGGAGAACAGGGAGCCTTGTTATGCTGATGGGCGGGATGTAAATTGCCAACTGCCTCTCTGGAGGAGTGCATTGTGTTCCCTAAAACAAGTAAACAACAGAGCTACAGAGCCAAGGGCACTTCCAGTCTAGGGAATATACCTTGGGAAAACTGAAAATCAAAAAGACACAGCCACCCCAAAATTTAGGGCTGCACTGCTTACAAGGACCTCAACTTGGGTACACCTTAAATATCCCAGGAAATATAAAAATGGTTCAAAAAATTGTGGTACTTACGTACGATGGAATATCCCTCAGCCATGAAATCAATGTCATAAGACCAGTAGCAGCAAAATGGGTGGATTCAGGTACGATGATTCTAAGTGAAATAAGTCACACAGAAAAAGAAACTTATCATAAGATATCACTTATGAAGATCCTGTAAACATGGCTACACTTGAACTGAGTTAGGAAAGAGAACAGTGTCTCACATTTAGAAAACACTCTTATGCCTGCTTAAGGGGGAAGGAGAGGTGGGGTGATGCATAAAACCAGAGTTTGATATAAGCACAGGTACCGTTCCAAAAACCAACTATGGAATAGACAAGACCTACACCTTCCTCAGTGAAAGGGACTCAAAACCCCATATTTCCCGCAGAGGAATATATCTGACTAGTAAGAATCTTAAAACCTATGTATTGATATGTCTCCATAAGGGAATCAAGTGTGTCTAGACTGGGATAAATATGGCAGCGAGAATCAGCTCAAACCCACTATAAAAAGGAATTTCAAAAATAAAACAAAAAAACTGGGAAATTCTTGACAATTCCTTCAGGGTCTCTGATGAAACCTGAAATGACCCTATCTACAATGACAGCTGGATGTGGCATAAGGCTGGACACTTGGGACTGAGAGGATTGGTGAGATTGGGTGAGCAAATGCAGACCTTTTAAAGCAATAATGCATGGCACACATTCCATGGGTCCCAACTCTCCAGGTTGAAGGGAATATTACTACAGATATAACATGTACGGGAATCCTAGAGAACGGACACACTGTGAATACGAAAGGTTTCTAAAACTCAACGAATAGTCCCTCTCCTGGTGCTCCGGTTTGACTTTCCATCTGCTTTATTATCAACCTCCCAACTTGGAGAGACAGCCCCTTTAACCTCCTGGTTCGCACAGGTTGCCAATTTGGCAGAGGATGAAAGGGAAGAGGGAGAACCAATGAGAGAGTAGCTGTTAGGCATTTGGACGGGCACATATCACTGTAATTTCCCGGCAGGAAGAAGAATTAACCAAAGTCTCAGCCACCCACCGGGAATCATTATAGATCCTGAACCAAAATTTTGGACTTGCGGTCAGCTCACCAAAAACGAGTTGAAAAATGGAGCTCAGGGGCACAGCAATTCACAAACTGGCTGAGTAAAAAAGGACAACTATCGTCCAAAAATCTGTTGAGGGAAGGCAACGAGGCGGACTTGAAAGCGAGGCAGAATAGCAGGAAACAGATTTCAAGAGGTACGTTGGAATCGCCTTTAAAGCACAGGAAGAGGGGCACAACTTCGACAATGATGAACTTGGCCCAAAAGGGCGTATGCGTTTTCTCCTGAATATATTCAGGAGAAAACGCATACGCCCTTTTTGGCCAAGCAAGCAAGCGGGCAATGCAAATCTGCAATACAAAGAACTATCACTTCCCACCGGTCAAAAGGGACATCCACAAAATGTGTAAAAACCAGAAAGGCAAGACAGGCCCTGGAGAACAGGGAGCCTTGTTATGCTGATGGGCGGGATGTAAATTGCCAACTGCCTCTCTGGAGGAGTGCATTGTGTTCCCTAAAACAAGTAAACAACAGAGCTACAGAGCCAAGGGCACTTCCAGTCTAGGGAATATACCTTGGGAAAACTGAAAATCAAAAAGACACAGCCACCCCAAAATTTAGGGCTGCACTGCTTACAAGGACCTCAACTTGGGTACACCTTAAATATCCCAGGAAATATAAAAATGGTTCAAAAAATTGTGGTACTTACGTACGATGGAATATCCCTCAGCCATGAAATCAATGTCATAAGACCAGTAGCAGCAAAATGGGTGGATTCAGGTACGATGATTCTAAGTGAAATAAGTCACACAGAAAAAGAAACTTATCATAAGATATCACTTATGAAGATCCTGTAAACATGGCTACACTTGAACTGAGTTAGGAAAGAGAACAGTGTCTCACATTTAGAAAACACTCTTATGCCTGCTTAAGGGGGAAGGAGAGGTGGGGTGATGCATAAAACCAGAGTTTGATATAAGCACAGGTACCGTTCCAAAAACCAACTATGGAATAGACAAGACCTACACCTTCCTCAGTGAAAGGGACTCAAAACCCCATATTTCCCGCAGAGGAATATATCTGACTAGTAAGAATCTTAAAACCTATGTATTGATATGTCTCCGTAAGGGAATCAAGTGTGTCTAGACTGGGATAAATATGGCAGCGAGAATCAGCTCAAACCCACTATAAAAAGGAATTTCAAAAATAAAACAAAAAAACTGGGAAATTCTTTACAATTCCTTCAGGGTCTCTGATGAAACCTGAAATGACCCTATCTACAATGACAGCTGGATGTGGCATAAGGCTGGACACTTGGGACTGAGAGGATTGGTGAGATTGGGTGAGCAAATGCAGACCCTTTAAAGCAATAATGCATGGCACACATTCCATGGGTCCCAACTCTCCAGGTTGAAGGGAATATTACTACAGATATAACATGTACGGGAATCCTAGAGAACGGACACACTGTGAATACGAAAGGTTTCTAAAACTCAACGAATAGTCCCTCTCCTGGTGCTCCGGTTTGACTTTCCATCTGCTTTATTATCAACCTTCCAACTTGGAGAGACAGCCCCTTTAACCTCCTGGTTCGCACAGGTTGCCAATTTGGCAGAGGATGAAAGGGAAGAGGGAGAACCAATGAGAGAGTAGCTGTTAGGCATTTGGACGGGCACATATCACTGTAATTTCCCGGCAGGAAGAAGAATTAACCAAAGTCTCAGCCACCCACCGGGAATCAGTATAGATCCTGAACCAAAATTTTGGACTTGCGGTCAGCTCACCAAAAACGAGTTGAAAAATGGAGCTCAGGGGCACAGCAATTCACAAACTGGCCGAGTAATAAAGGACAACTATCGTCCAAAAATCTGTTGAGGGAAGGCAACGAGGCGGACTTGAAAGCGAGGCAGAATAGCAGGAAACAGATTTCAAGAGGTACGTTGGAATCGCCTTTAAAGCACAGGAAGAGGGGCACAACTTCGACAATGATGCACTTGGCCCAAAAGGGCGTATGCGTTTTCTCCTGAATATATTCAGGAGAAAACGCATACGCCCTTTTTGGCCAAGCAAGCAAGCGGGCAATGCAAATCTGCACTACAAAGAAGTATCACTTCCCACCGGTCAAAAGGGACATCCACAAAATGTGTAAAAACCAGAAAGGCAAGACAGGCCCTGGAGAACAGGGAGCCTTGTTATGCTGATGGGCGGGATGTAAATTGCCAACTGCCTCTCTGGAGGAGTGCATTGTGTTCCCTAAAACAAGTAAACAACAGAGCTACAGAGCCAAGGGCACTTCCAGTCTAGGGAATATACCTTGGGAAAACTGAAAATCAAAAAGACACAGCCACCCCAAAATTTAGGGCTGCACTGCTTACAAGGACCTCAACTTGGGTACACCTTAAATATCCCAGGAAATATAAAAATGGTTCAAAAAATTGTGGTACTTACGTACGACGGAATATCCCTCAGCCATGAAATCAATGTCATAAGACCAGTAGCAGCAAAATGGGTGGATTCAGGTACGATGATTCTAAGTGAAATAAGTCACACAGAAAAAGAAACTTATCATAAGATATCACTTATGAAGATCCTGTAAACATGGCTACACTTGAACTGAGTTAGGAAAGAGAACAGTGTCTCACATTTAGAAAACACTCTTATGCCTGCTTAAGGGGGAAGGAGAGGTGGGGTGATGCATAAAACCAGAGTTTGATATAAGCACAGGTACCGTTCCAAAAACCAACTATGGAATAGACAAGACCTACACCTTCCTCAGTGAAAGGGACTCAAAACCCCATATTTCCCGCAGAGGAATATATCTGACTAGTAAGAATCTTAAAACCTATGTATTGATATGTCTCCATAAGGGAATCAACTGTGTCTAGACTGGGATAAATATGGCAGCGAGAATCAGCTCAAACCCACTATAAAAAGGAATTTCAAAAATAAAACAAAAAAACTGGGAAATTCTTGACAATTCCTTCAGGGTCTCTGATGAAACCTGAAATGACCCTATCTACAATGACAGCTGGATGTGGCATAAGGCTGGACACTTGGGACTGAGAGGATTGGTGAGATTGGGTGAGCAAATGCAGACCTTTTAAAGCAATAATGCATGGCACACATTCCATGGGTCCCAACTCTCCAGGTTGAAGGGAATATTACTCCAGATATAACATGTACGGGAATCCTAGAGAACGGACACACTGTGAATACGAAAGGTTTCTAAAACTCAACGAATAGTCCCTCTCCTGGTGCTCCGGTTTGACTTTCCATCTGCTTTATTATCAACCTCCCAACTTGGAGAGACAGCCCCTTTAACCTCCTGGTTCGCACAGGTTGCCAATTTGGCAGAGGATGAAAGGGAAGAGGGAGAACCAATGAGAGAGTAGCTGTTAGGCATTTGGACGGGCACATATCACTGTAATTTCCCGGCAGGAAGAAGAATTAACCAAAGTCTCAGCCACCCACCGGGAATCATTATAGATCCTGAACCAAAATTTTGGACTTGCAGTCAGCTCACCAAAAACGAGTTGAAAAATGGAGCTCAGGGGCACAGCAATTCACAAACTGGCTGAGTAAAAAAGGACAACTATCGTCCAAAAATCTGTTGAGGGAAGGCAACGAGGCGGACTTGAAAGCGAGGCAGAATAGCAGGAAACAGATTTCAAGAGGTACGTTGGAATCGCCTTTAAAGCACAGGAAGAGGGGCACAACTTCGACAATGATGAACTTGGCCCAAAAGGGCGTATGCGTTTTCTCCTGAATATATTCAGGAGAAAACGCATACGCCCTTTTTGGCCAAGCAAGCAAGCGGGCAATGCAAATCTGCAATACAAAGAACTATCACTTCCCACCGGTCAAAAGGGACATCCACAAAATGTGTAAAAACCAGAAAGGCAAGACAGGCCCTGGAGAACAGGGAGCCTTGTTATGCTGATGGGCGGGATGTAAATTGCCAACTGCCTCTCTGGAGGAGTGCATTGTGTTCCCTAAAACAAGTAAACAACAGAGCTACAGAGCCAAGGGCACTTCCAGTCTAGGGAATATACCTTGGGAAAACTGAAAATCAAAAAGACACAGCCACCCCAAAATTTAGGGCTGCACTGCTTACAAGGACCTCAACTTGGGTACACCTTAAATATCCCAGGAAATATAAAAATGGTTCAAAAAATTGTGGTACTTACGTACGATGGAATATCCCTCAGCCATGAAATCAATGTCATAAGACCAGTAGCAGCAAAATGGGTGGATTCAGGTACGATGATTCTAAGTGAAATAAGTCACACAGAAAAAGAAACTTATCATAAGATATCACTTATGAAGATCCTGTAAACATGGCTACACTTGAACTGAGTTAGGAAAGAGAACAGTGTCTCACATTTAGAAAACACTCTTATGCCTGCTTAAGGGGGAAGGAGAGGTGGGGTGATGCATAAAACCAGAGTTTGATATAAGCACAGGTACCGTTCCAAAAACCAACTATGGAATAGACAAGACCTACACCTTCCTCAGTGAAAGGGACTCAAAACCCCATATTTCCCGCAGAGGAATATATCTGACTAGTAAGAATCTTAAAACCTATGTATTGATATGTCTCCGTAAGGGAATCAAGTGTGTCTAGACTGGGATAAATATGGCAGCGAGAATCAGCTCAAACCCACTATAAAAAGGAATTTCAAAAATAAAACAAAAAAACTGGGAAATTCTTTACAATTCCTTCAGGGTCTCTGATGAAACCTGAAATGACCCTATCTACAATGACAGCTGGATGTGGCATAAGGCTGGACACTTGGGACTGAGAGGATTGGTGAGATTGGGTGAGCAAATGCAGACCCTTTAAAGCAATAATGCATGGCACACATTCCATGGGTCCCAACTCTCCAGGTTGAAGGGAATATTACTACAGATATAACATGTACGGGAATCCTAGAGAACGGACACACTGTGAATACGAAAGGTTTCTAAAACTCAACGAATAGTCCCTCTCCTGGTGCTCCGGTTTGACTTTCCATCTGCTTTATTATCAACCTCCCAACTTGGAGAGACAGCCCCTTTAACCTCCTGGTTCGCACAGGTTGCCAATTTGGCAGAGGATGAAAGGGAAGAGGGAGAACCAATGAGAGAGTAGCTGTTAGGCATTTGGACGGGCACATATCACTGTAATTTCCCGGCAGGAAGAAGAATTAACCAAAGTCTCAGCCACCCACCGGGAATCAGTATAGATCCTGAACCAAAATTTTGGACTTGCGGTCAGCTCACCAAAAACGAGTTGAAAAATGGAGCTCAGGGGCACAGCAATTCACAAACTGGCCGAGTAATAAAGGACAACTATCGTCCAAAAATCTGTTGAGGGAAGGCAACGAGGCGGACTTGAAAGCGAGGCAGAATAGCAGGAAACAGATTTCAAGAGGTACGTTGGAATCGCCTTTAAAGCACAGGAAGAGGGGCACAACTTCGACAATGATGCACTTGGCCCAAAAGGGCGTATGCGTTTTCTCCTGAATATATTCAGGAGAAAACGCATACGCCCTTTTTGGCCAAGCAAGCAAGCGGGCAATGCAAATCTGCACTACAAAGAAGTATCACTTCCCACCGGTCAAAAGGGACATCCACAAAATGTGTAAAAACCAGAAAGGCAAGACAGGCCCTGGAGAACAGGGAGCCTTGTTATGCTGATGGGCGGGATGTAAATTGCCAACTGCCTCTCTGGAGGAGTGCATTGTGTTCCCTAAAACAAGTAAACAACAGAGCTACAGAGCCAAGGGCACTTCCAGTCTAGGGAATATACCTTGGGAAAACTGAAAATCAAAAAGACACAGCCACCCCAAAATTTAGGGCTGCACTGCTTACAAGGACCTCAACTTGGGTACACCTTAAATATCCCAGGAAATATAAAAATGGTTCAAAAAATTGTGGTACTTACGTACGATGGAATATCCCTCAGCCATGAAATCAATGTCATAAGACCAGTAGCAGCAAAATGGGTGGATTCAGGTACGATGATTCTAAGTGAAATAAGTCACACAGAAAAAGAAACTTATCATAAGATATCACTTATGAAGATCCTGTAAACATGGCTACACTTGAACTGAGTTAGGAAAGAGAACAGTGTCTCACATTTAGAAAACGCTCTTATGCCTGCTTAAGGGGGAAGGAGAGGTGGGGTGATGCATAAAACCAGAGTTTGATATAAGCACAGGTACCGTTCCAAAAACCAACTATGGAATAGACAAGACCTACACCTTCCTCAGTGAAAGGGACTCAAAACCCCATATTTCCCGCAGAGGAATATATCTGACTAGTAAGAATCTTAAAACCTATGTATTGATATGTCTCCGTAAGGGAATCAAGTGTGTCTAGACTGGGATAAATATGGCAGCGAGAATCAGCTCAAACCCACTATAAAAAGGAATTTCAAAAATAAAACAAAAAAACTGGGAAATTCTTTACAATTCCTTCAGGGTCTCTGATGAAACCTGAAATGACCCTATCTACAATGACAGCTGGATGTGGCATAAGGCTGGACACTTGGGACTGAGAGGATTGGTGAGATTGGGTGAGCAAATGCAGACCCTTTAAAGCAATAATGCATGGCACACATTCCATGGGTCCCAACTCTCCAGGTTTAAGGGAATATTACTACAGATATAACATGTACGGGAATCCTAGAGAACGGACACACTGTGAATACGAAAGGTTTCTAAAACTCAACGAATAGTCCCTCTCCTGGTGCTCCGGTTTGACTTTCCATCTGCTTTATTATCAACCTCCCAACTTGGAGAGACAGCCCCTTTAACCTCCTGGTTCGCACAGGTTGCCAATTTGGCAGAGGATGAAAGGGAAGAGGGAGAACCAATGAGAGAGTAGCTGTTAGGCATTTGGACGGGCACATATCACTGTAATTTCCCGGCAGGAAGAAGAATTAACCAAAGTCTCAGCCACCCACCGGGAATCAGTATAGATCCTGAACCAAAATTTTGGACTTGCAGTCAGCGCACCAAAAACGAGTTGAAAAATGGAGCTCAGGGGCACAGCAATTCACAAACTGGCCGAGTAATAAAGGACAACTATCGTCCAAAAATCTGTTGAGGGAAGGCAACGAGGCGGACTTGAAAGCGAGGCAGAATAGCAGGAAACAGATTTCAAGAGGTACGTTGGAATCGCCTTTAAAGCACAGGAAGAGGGGCACAACTTCGACAATGATGCACTTGGCCAAAAAGGGCGTATGCGTTTTCTCCTGAATATATTCAGGAGAAAACGCATACGCCCTTTTTGGCCAAGCAAGCAAGCGGGCAATGCAAATCTGCACTACAAAGAAGTATCACTTCCCACCGGTCAAAAGGGACATCCACAAAATGTGTAAAAACCAGAAAGGCAAGACAGGCCCTGGAGAACAGGGAGCCTTGTTATGCTGATGGGCGGGATGTAAATTGCCAACTGCCTCTCTGGAGGAGTGCATTGTGTTCCCTAAAACAAGTAAACAACAGAGCTACAGAGCCAAGGGCACTTCCAGTCTAGGGAATATACCTTGGGAAAACTGAAAATCAAAAAGACACAGCCACCCCAAAATTTAGGGCTGCACTGCTTACAAGGACCTCAACTTGGGTACACCTTAAATATCCCAGGAAATATAAAAATGGTTCAAAAAATTGTGGTACTTACGTACGATGGAATATCCCTCAGCCATGAAATCAATGTCATAAGACCAGTAGCAGCAAAATGGGTGGATTCAGGTACGATGATTCTAAGTGAAATAAGTCACACAGAAAAAGAAACTTATCATAAGATATCACTTATGAAGATCCTGTAAACATGGCTACACTTGAACTGAGTTAGGAAAGAGAACAGTGTCTCACATTTAGAAAACACTCTTATGCCTGCTTAAGGGGGAAGGAGAGGTGGGGTGATGCATAAAACCAGAGTTTGATATAAGCACAGGTACCGTTCCAAAAACCAACTATGGAATAGACAAGACCTACACCTTCCTCAGTGAAAGGGACTCAAAACCCCATATTTCCCGCAGAGGAATATATCTGACTAGTAAGAATCTTAAAACCTATGTATTGATATGTCTCCATAAGGGAATCAAGTGTGTCTAGACTGGGATAAATATGGCAGCGAGAATCAGCTCAAACCCACTATAAAAAGGAATTTCAAAAATAAAACAAAAAAACTGGGAAATTCTTGACAATTCCTTCAGGGTCTCTGATGAAACCTGAAATGACCCTATCTACAATGACAGCTGGATGTGGCATAAGGCTGGACACTTGGGACTGAGAGGATTGGTGAGATTGGGTGAGCAAATGCAGACCTTTTAAAGCAATAATGCATGGCACACATTCCATGGGTCCCAACTCTCCAGGTTGAAGGGAATATTACTACAGATATAACATGTACGGGAATCCTAGAGAACGGACACACTGTGAATACGAAAGGTTTCTAAAACTCAACGAATAGTCCCTCTCCTGGTGCTCCGGTTTGACTTTCCATCTGCTTTATTATCAACCTCCCAACTTGGAGAGACAGCCCCTTTAACCTCCTGGTTCGCACAGGTTGCCAATTTGGCAGAGGATGAAAGGGAAGAGGGAGAACCAATGAGAGAGTAGCTATTAGGCATTTGGACGGGCACATATCACTGTAATTTCCCGGCAGGAAGAAGAATTAACCAAAGTCTCAGCCACCCACCGGGAATCAGTATAGATCCTGAACCAAAATTTTGGACTTGCGGTCAGCTCACCAAAAACGAGTTGAAAAATGGAGCTCAGGGGCACAGCAATTCACAAACTGGCCGAGTAATAAAGGACAACTATCGTCCAAAAATCTGTTGAGGGAAGGCAACGAGGCGGACTTGAAAGCGAGGCAGAATAGCAGGAAACAGATTTCAAGAGGTACGTTGGAATCGCCTTTAAAGCACAGGAAGAGGGGCACAACTTCGACAATGATGCACTTGGCCAAAAAGGGCGTATGCGTTTTCTCCTGAATATATTCAGGAGAAAACGCATACGCCCTTTTTGGCCAAGCAAGCAAGCGGGCAATGCAAATCTGCACTACAAAGAAGTATCACTTCCCACCGGTCAAAAGGGACATCCACAAAATGTGTAAAAACCAGAAAGGCAAGACAGGCCCTGGAGAACAGGGAGCCTTGTTATGCTGATGGGCGGGATGTAAATTGCCAACTGCCTCTCTGGAGGAGTGCATTGTGTTCCCTAAAACAAGTAAACAACAGAGCTACAGAGCCAAGGGCACTTCCAGTCTAGGGAATATACCTTGGGAAAACTGAAAATCAAAAAGACACAGCCACCCCAAAATTTAGGGCTGCACTGCTTACAAGGACCTCAACTTGGGTACACCTTAAATATCCCAGGAAATATAAAAATGGTTCAAAAAATTGTGGTACTTACGTACGATGGAATATCCCTCAGCCATGAAATCAATGTCATAAGACCAGTAGCAGCAAAATGGGTGGATTCAGGTACGATGATTCTAAGTGAAATAAGTCACACAGAAAAAGAAACTTATCATAAGATATCACTTATGAAGATCCTGTAAACATGGCTACACTTGAACTGAGTTAGGAAAGAGAACAGTGTCTCACATTTAGAAAACACTCTTATGCCTGCTTAAGGGGGAAGGAGAGGTGGGGTGATGCATAAAACCAGAGTTTGATATAAGCACAGGTACCGTTCCAAAAACCAACTATGGAATAGACAAGACCTACACCTTCCTCAGTGAAAGGGACTCAAAACCCCATATTTCCCGCAGAGGAATATATCTGACTAGTAAGAATCTTAAAACCTATGTATTGATATGTCTCCGTAAGGGAATCAAGTGTGTCTAGACTGGGATAAATATGGCAGCGAGAATCAGCTCAAACCCACTATAAAAAGGAATTTCAAAAATAAAACAAAAAAACTGGGAAATTCTTTACAATTCCTTCAGGGTCTCTGATGAAACCTGAAATGACCCTATCTACAATGACAGCTGGATGTGGCATAAGGCTGGACACTTGGGACTGAGAGGATTGGTGAGATTGGGTGAGCAAATGCAGACCCTTTAAAGCAATAATGCATGGCACACATTCCATGGGTCCCAACTCTCCAGGTTTAAGGGAATATTACTACAGATATAACATGTACGGGAATCCTAGAGAACGGACACACTGTGAATACGAAAGGTTTCTAAAACTCAACGAATAGTCCCTCTCCTGGTGCTCCGGTTTGACTTTCCATCTGCTTTATTATCAACCTCCCAACTTGGAGAGACAGCCCCTTTAACCTCCTGGTTCGCACAGGTTGCCAATTTGGCAGAGGATGAAAGGGAAGAGGGAGAACCAATGAGAGAGTAGCTGTTAGGCATTTGGACGGGCACATATCACTGTAATTTCCCGGCAGGAAGAAGAATTAACCAAAGTCTCAGCCACCCACCGGGAATCAGTATAGATCCTGAACCAAAATTTTGGACTTGCAGTCAGCTCACCAAAAACGAGTTGAAAAATGGAGCTCAGGGGCACAGCAATTCACAAACTGGCCGAGTAATAAAGGACAACTATCGTCCAAAAATCTGTTGAGGGAAGGCAACGAGGCGGACTTGAAAGCGAGGCAGAATAGCAGGAAACAGATTTCAAGAGGTACGTTGGAATCGCCTTTAAAGCACAGGAAGAGGGGCACAACTTCGACAATGATGCACTTGGCCAAAAAGGGCGTATGCGTTTTCTCCTGAATATATTCAGGAGAAAACGCATACGCCCTTTTTGGCCAAGCAAGCAAGCGGGCAATGCAAATCTGCACTACAAAGAAGTATCACTTCCCACCGGTCAAAAGGGACATCCACAAAATGTGTAAAAACCAGAAAGGCAAGACAGGCCCTGGAGAACAGGGAGCCTTGTTATGCTGATGGGCGGGATGTAAATTGCCAACTGCCTCTCTGGAGGAGTGCATTGTGTTCCCTAAAACAAGTAAACAACAGAGCTACAGAGCCAAGGGCACTTCCAGTCTAGGGAATATACCTTGGGAAAACTGAAAATCAAAAAGACACAGCCACCCCAAAATTTAGGGCTGCACTGCTTACAAGGACCTCAACTTGGGTACACCTTAAATATCCCAGGAAATATAAAAATGGTTCAAAAAATTGTGGTACTTACGTACGATGGAATATCCCTCAGCCATGAAATCAATGTCATAAGACCAGTAGCAGCAAAATGGGTGGATTCAGGTACGATGATTCTAAGTGAAATAAGTCACACAGAAAAAGAAACTTATCATAAGATATCACTTATGAAGATCCTGTAAACATGGCTACACTTGAACTGAGTTAGGAAAGAGAACAGTGTCTCACATTTAGAAAACACTCTTATGCCTGCTTAAGGGGGAAGGAGAGGTGGGGTGATGCATAAAACCAGAGTTTGATATAAGCACAGGTACCGTTCCAAAAACCAACTATGGAATAGACAAGACCTACACCTTCCTCAGTGAAAGGGACTCAAAACCCCATATTTCCCGCAGAGGAATATATCTGACTAGTAAGAATCTTAAAACCTATGTATTGATATGTCTCCATAAGGGAATCAAGTGTGTCTAGACTGGGATAAATATGGCAGCGAGAATCAGCTCAAACCCACTATAAAAAGGAATTTCAAAAATAAAACAAAAAAACTGGGAAATTCTTTACAATTCCTTCAGGGTCTCTGATGAAACCTGAAATGACCCTATCTACAATGACAGCTGGATGTGGCATAAGGCTGGACACTTGGGACTGAGAGGATTGGTGAGATTGGGTGAGCAAATGCAGACCCTTTAAAGCAATAATGCATGGCACACATTCCATGGGTCCCAACTCTCCAGGTTGAAGGGAATATTACTACAGATATAACATGTACGGGAATCCTAGAGAACGGACACACTGTGAATACGAAAGGTTTCTAAAACTCAACGAATAGTCCCTCTCCTGGTGCTCCGGTTTGACTTTCCATCTGCTTTATTATCAACCTCCCAACTTGGAGAGACAGCCCCTTTAACCTCCTGGTTCGCACAGGTTGCCAATTTGGCAGAGGATGAAAGGGAAGAGGGAGAACCAATGAGAGAGTAGCTGTTAGGCATTTGGACGGGCACATATCACTGTAATTTCCCGGCAGGAAGAAGAAATAACCAAAGTCTCAGCCACCCACCGGGAATCAGTATAGATCCTGAACCAAAATTTTGGACTTGCGGTCAGCTCACCAAAAACGAGTTGAAAAATGGAGCTCAGGGGCACAGCAATTCACAAACTGGCCGAGTAATAAAGGACAACTATCGTCCAAAAATCTGTTGAGGGAAGGCAACGAGGCGGACTTGAAAGCGAGGCAGAATAGCAGGAAACAGATTTCAAGAGGTACGTTGGAATCGCCTTTAAAGCACAGGAAGAGGGGCACAACTTCGACAATGATGCACTTGGCCAAAAAGGGCGTATGCGTTTTCTCCTGAATATATTCAGGAGAAAACGCATACGCCCTTTTTGGCCAAGCAAGCAAGCGGGCAATGCAAATCTGCACTACAAAGAAGTATCACTTCCCACCGGTCAAAAGGGACATCCACAAAATGTGTAAAAACCAGAAAGGCAAGACAGGCCCTGGAGAACAGGGAGCCTTGTTATGCTGATGGGCGGGATGTAAATTGCCAACTGCCTCTCTGGAGGAGTGCATTGTGTTCCCTAAAACAAGTAAACAACAGAGCTACAGAGCCAAGGGCACTTCCAGTCTAGGGAATATACCTTGGGAAAACTGAAAATCAAAAAGACACAGCCACCCCAAAATTTAGGGCTGCACTGCTTACAAGGACCTCAACTTGGGTACACCTTAAATATCCCAGGAAATATAAAAATGGTTCAAAAAATTGTGGTACTTACGTACGATGGAATATCCCTCAGCCATGAAATCAATGTCATAAGACCAGTAGCAGCAAAATGGGTGGATTCAGGTACGATGATTCTAAGTGAAATAAGTCACACAGAAAAAGAAACTTATCATAAGATATCACTTATGAAGATCCTGTAAACATGGCTACACTTGAACTGAGTTAGGAAAGAGAACAGTGTCTCACATTTAGAAAACACTCTTATGCCTGCTTAAGGGGGAAGGAGAGGTGGGGTGATGCATAAAACCAGAGTTTGATATAAGCACAGGTACCGTTCCAAAAACCAACTATGGAATAGACAAGACCTACACCTTCCTCAGTGAAAGGGACTCAAAACCCCATATTTCCCGCAGAGGAATATATCTGACTAGTAAGAATCTTAAAACCTATGTATTGATATGTCTCCGTAAGGGAATCAAGTGTGTCTAGACTGGGATAAATATGGCAGCGAGAATCAGCTCAAACCCACTATAAAAAGGAATTTCAAAAATAAAACAAAAAAACTGGGAAATTCTTTACAATTCCTTCAGGGTCTCTGATGAAACCTGAAATGACCCTATCTACAATGACAGCTGGATGTGGCATAAGGCTGGACACTTGGGACTGAGAGGATTGGTGAGATTGGGTGAGCAAATGCAGACCCTTTAAAGCAATAATGCATGGCACACATTCCATGGGTCCCAACTCTCCAGGTTGAAGGGAATATTACTACAGATATAACATGTACGGGAATCCTAGAGAACGGACACACTGTGAATACGAAAGGTTTCTAAAACTCAACGAATAGTCCCTCTCCTGGTGCTCCGGTTTGACTTTCCATCTGCTTTATTATCAACCTCCCAACTTGGAGAGACAGCCCCTTTAACCTCCTGGTTCGCACACGTTGCCAATTTGGCAGAGGATGAAAGGGAAGAGGGAGAACCAATGAGAGAGTAGCTGTTAGGCATTTGGACGGGCACATATCACTGTAATTTCCCGGCAGGAAGAAGAATTAACCAAAGTCTCAGCCACCCACCGGGAATCAGTATAGATCCTGAACCAAAATTTTGGACTTGCGGTCAGCTCACCAAAAACGAGTTGAAAAATGGAGCTCAGGGGCACAGCAATTCACAAACTGGCCGAGTAATAAAGGACAACTATCGTCCAAAAATCTGTTGAGGGAAGGCAACGAGGCGGACTTGAAGCGAGGCAGAATAGCAGGAAACAGATTTCCAGAGGTACGTTGGAATCGCCTTTAAAGCACAGGAAGAGGGGCACAACTTCGACAATGATGCACTTGGCCAAAAAGGGCGTATGCGTTTTCTCCTGAATATATTCAGGAGAAAACGCATACGCCCTTTTTGGCCAAGCAAGCAAGCGGGCAATGCAAATCTGCACTACAAAGAAGTATCACTCCCACCGGTCAAAAGGGACATCCACAAAATGTGTAAAAACCAGAAAGGCAAGACAGGCCCTGGAGAACAGGGAGCCTTGTTATGCTGATGGGCGGGATGTAAATTGCCAACTGCCTCTCTGGAGGAGTGCATTGTGTTCCCTAAAACAAGTAAACAACAGAGCTACAGAGCCAAGGGCACTTCCAGTCTAGGGAATATACCTTGGGAAAACTGAAAATCAAAAAGACACAGCCACCCCAAAATTTAGGGCTGCACTGCTTACAAGGACCTCAACTTGGGTACACCTTAAATATCCCAGGAAATATAAAAATGGTTCAAAAAATTGTGGTACTTACGTACGATGGAATATCCCTCAGCCATGAAATCAATGTCATAAGACCAGTAGCAGCAAAATGGGTGGATTCAGGTACGATGATTCTAAGTGAAATAAGTCACACAGAAAAAGAAACTTATCATAAGATATCACTTATGAAGATCCTGTAAACATGGCTACACTTGAACTGAGTTAGGAAAGAGAACAGTGTCTCACATTTAGAAAAACACTCTTATGCCTGCTTAAGGGGGAAGGAGAGTGGGGTGATGCATAAAACCAGAGTTTGATATAAGCACAGGTACCGTTCCAAAAACCAACTATGGAATAGACAAGACCTACACCTTCTCAGTGAAAGGGACTCAAAACCCCATATTTCCCGCAGAGGAATATATCTGACTAGTAAGAATCTTAAAACCTATGTATTGATATGTATCCGTAAGGGAATCAAGTGTGTCTAGACTGGGATAAATATGGCAGCGAGAATCAGCTCAAACCCACTATAAAAAGGAATTTCAAAAATAAAACAAAAAAACTGGGAAATTCTTTACAATTCCTTCAGGGTCTCTGATGAAACCTGAAATGACCCTATCTACAATGACAGCTGGATGTGGCATAAGGCTGGACACTTGGGACTGAGAGGATTGGTGAGATTGGGTGAGCAAATGCAGACCCTTTAAAGCAATAATGCATGGCACACATTCCATGGGTCCCAACTCTCCAGGTTGAAGGGAATATTACTACAGATATAACATGTACGGGAATCCTAGAGAACGGACACACTGTGAATACGAAAGGTTTCTAAAACTCAACGAATAGTCCCTCTCCTGGTGCTCCGGTTTGACTTTCCATCTGCTTTATTATCAACCTCCCAACTTGGAGAGACAGCCCCTTTAACCTCCTGGTTCGCACAGGTTGCCAATTTGGCAGAGGATGAAAGGGAAGAGGGAGAACCAATGAGAGAGTAGCTGTTAGGCATTTGGACGGGCACATATCACTGTAATTTCCCGGCAGGAAGAAGAATTAACCAAAGTCTCAGCCACCCACCGGGAATCAGTATAGATCCTGAACCAAAATTTTGGACTTGCGGTCAGCTCACCAAAAACGAGTTGAAAAATGGAGCTCAGGGGCACAGCAATTCACAAACTGGCCGAGTAATAAAGGACAACTATCGTCCAAAAATCTGTTGAGGGAAGGCAACGAGGCGGACTTGAAAGCGAGGCAGAATAGCAGGAAACAGATTTCCAGAGGTACGTTGGAATCGCCTTTAAAGCACAGGAAGAGGGGCACAACTTCGACAATGATGCACTTGGCCAAAAAGGGCGTATGCGTTTTCTCCTGAATATATTCAGGAGAAAACGCATACGCCCTTTTTGGCCAAGCAAGCAAGCGGGCAATGCAAATCTGCACTACAAAGAAGTATCACTTCCCACCGGTCAAAAGGGACATCCACAAAATGTGTAAAAACCAGAAAGGCAAGACAGGCCCTGGAGAACAGGGAGCCTTGTTATGCTGATGGGCGGGATGTAAATTGCCAACTGCCTCTCTGGAGGAGTGCATTGTGTTCCCTAAAACAAGTAAAGAACAGAGCTACAGAGCCAAGGGCACTTCCAGTCTAGGGAATATACCTTGGGAAAACTGAAAATCAAAAAGACACAGCCACCCCAAAATTTAGGGCTGCACTGCTTACAAGGACCTCAACTTGGGTACACCTTAAATATCCCAGGAAATATAAAAATGGTTCAAAAAATTGTGGTACTTACGTACGATGGAATATCCCTCAGCCATGAAATCAATGTCATAAGACCAGTAGCAGCAAAATGGGTGGATTCAGGTACGATGATTCTAAGTGAAATAAGTCACAGAGAAAAAGAAACTTATCATAAGATATCACTTATGAAGATCCTGTAAACATGGCTACACTTGAACTGAGTTAGGAAAGAGAACAGTGTCTCACATTTAGAAAACACTCTTATGCCTGCTTAAGGGGGAAGGAGAGGTGGGGTGATGCATAAAACCAGAGTTTGATATAAGCACAGGTACCGTTCCAAAAACCAACTATGGAATAGACAAGACCTACACCTTCCTCAGTGAAAGGGACTCAAAACCCCATATTTCCCGCAGAGGAATATATCTGACTAGTAAGAATCTTAAAACCTATGTATTGATATGTCTCCGTAAGGGAATCAAGTGTGTCTAGACTGGGATAAATATGGCAGCGAGAATCAGCTCAAACCCACTATAAAAAGGAATTTCAAAAATAAAACAAAAAAACTGGGAAATTCTTTACAATTCCTTCAGGGTCTCTGATGAAACCTGAAATGACCCTATCTACAATGACAGCTGGATGTGGCATAAGGCTGGACACTTGGGACTGAGAGGATTGGTGAGATTGGGTGAGCAAATGCAGACCCTTTAAAGCAATAATGCATGGCACACATTCCATGGGTCCCAACTCTCCAGGTTGAAGGGAATATTACTACAGATATAACATGTACGGGAATCCTAGAGAACGGACACACTGTGAATACGAAAGGTTTCTAAAACTCAACGAATAGTCCCTCTCCTGGTGCTCCGGTTTGACTTTCCATCTGCTTTATTATCAACCTCCCAACTTGGAGAGACAGCCCCTTTAACCTCCTGGTTCGCACACGTTGCCAATTTGGCAGAGGATGAAAGGGAAGAGGGAGAACCAATGAGAGAGTAGCTGTTAGGCATTTGGACGGGCACATATCACTGTAATTTCCCGGCAGGAAGAAGAATTAACCAAAGTCTCAGCCACCCACCGGGAATCAGTATAGATCCTGAACCAAAATTTTGGACTTGCGGTCAGCTCACCAAAAACGAGTTGAAAAATGGAGCTCAGGGGCACAGCAATTCACAAACTGGCCGAGTAATAAAGGACAACTATCGTCCAAAAATCTGTTGAGGGAAGGCAACGAGGCGGACTTGAAAGCGAGGCAGAATAGCAGGAAACAGATTTCAAGAGGTACGTTGGAATCGCCTTTAAAGCACAGGAAGAGGGGCACAACTTCGACAATGATGCACTTGGCCAAAAAGGGCGTATGCGTTTTCTCCTGAATATATTCAGGAGAAAACGCATACGCCCTTTTTGGCCAAGCAAGCAAGCGGGCAATGCAAATCTGCACTACAAAGAAGTATCACTTCCCACCGGTCAAAAGGGACATCCACAAAATGTGTAAAAACCAGAAAGGCAAGACAGGCCCTGGAGAACAGGGAGCCTTGTTATGCTGATGGGCGGGATGTAAATTGCCAACTGCCTCTCTGGAGGAGTGCATTGTGTTCCCTAAAACAAGTAAACAACAGAGCTACAGAGCCAAGGGCACTTCCAGTCTAGGGAATATACCTTGGGAAAACTGAAAATCAAAAAGACACAGCCACCCCAAAATTTAGGGCTGCACTGCTTACAAGGACCTCAACTTGGGTACACCTTAAATATCCCAGGAAATATAAAAATGGTTCAAAAAATTGTGGTACTTACGTACGATGGAATATCCCTCAGCCATGAAATCAATGTCATAAGACCAGTAGCAGCAAAATGGGTGGATTCAGGTACGATGATTCTAAGTGAAATAAGTCACACAGAAAAAGAAACTTATCATAAGATATCACTTATGAAGATCCTGTAAACATGGCTACACTTGAACTGAGTTAGGAAAGAGAACAGTGTCTCACATTTAGAAAACACTCTTATGCCTGCTTAAGGGGGAAGGAGAGGTGGGGTGATGCATAAAACCAGAGTTTGATATAAGCACAGGTACCGTTCCAAAAACCAACTATGGAATAGACAAGACCTACACCTTCCTCAGTGAAAGGGACTCAAAACCCCATATTTCCCGCAGAGGAATATATCTGACTAGTAAGAATCTTAAAACCTATGTATTGATATGTCTCCGTAAGGGAATCAAGTGTGTCTAGACTGGGATAAATATGGCAGCGAGAATCAGCTCAAACCCACTATAAAAAGGAATTTCAAAAATAAAACAAAAAAACTGGGAAATTCTTTACAATTCCTTCAGGGTCTCTGATGAAACCTGAAATGACCCTATCTACAATGACAGCTGGATGTGGCATAAGGCTGGACACTTGGGACTGAGAGGATTGGTGAGATTGGGTGAGCAAATGCAGACCCTTTAAAGCAATAATGCATGGCACACATTCCATGGGTCCCAACTCTCCAGGTTGAAGGGAATATTACTACAGATATAACATGTACGGGAATCCTAGAGAACGGACACACTGTGAATACGAAAGGTTTCTAAAACTCAACGAATAGTCCCTCTCCTGGTGCTCCGGTTTGACTTTCCATCTGCTTTATTATCAACCTCCCAACTTGGAGAGACAGCCCCTTTAACCTCCTGGTTCGCACAGGTTGCCAATTTGGCAGAGGATGAAAGGGAAGAGGGAGAACCAATGAGAGAGTAGCTGTTAGGCATTTGGACGGGCACATATCACTGTAATTTCCCGGCAGGAAGAAGAATTAACCAAAGTCTCAGCCACCCACCGGGAATCAGTATAGATCCTGAACCAAAATTTTGGACTTGCGGTCAGCTCACCAAAAACGAGTTGAAAAATGGAGCTCAGGGGCACAGCAATTCACAAACTGGCCGAGTAATAAAGGACAACTATCGTCCAAAAATCTGTTGAGGGAAGGCAACGAGGCGGACTTGAAAGCGAGGCAGAATAGCAGGAAACAGATTTCCAGAGGTACGTTGGAATCGCCTTTAAAGCACAGGAAGAGGGGCACAACTTCGACAATGATGCACTTGGCCAAAAAGGGCGTATGCGTTTTCTCCTGAATATATTCAGGAGAAAACGCATACGCCCTTTTTGGCCAAGCAAGCAAGCGGGCAATGCAAATCTGCACTACAAAGAAGTATCACTTCCCACCGGTCAAAAGGGACATCCACAAAATGTGTAAAAACCAGAAAGGCAAGACAGGCCCTGGAGAACAGGGAGCCTTGTTATGCTGATGGGC
Source organism: Hyperoodon ampullatus (assembly GCF_949752795.1). Taxonomy (NCBI): domain Eukaryota; kingdom Metazoa; phylum Chordata; class Mammalia; order Artiodactyla; family Ziphiidae; genus Hyperoodon; species Hyperoodon ampullatus. The sequence goes on from NC_136922.1 coordinate 1,087,994, forward strand.
GGGATGTAAATTGCCAACTGCCTCTCTGGAGGAGTGCATTGTGTTCCCTAAAACAAGTAAAGAACAGAGCTACAGAGCCAAGGGCACTTCCAGTCTAGGGAATATACCTTGGGAAAACTGAAAATCAAAAAGACACAGCCACCCCAAAATTTAGGGCTGCACTGCATACAAGGACCTCAACTTGGGTACACCTTAAATATCCCAGGAAATATAAAAATGGTTCAAAAAATTGTGGTACTTACGTACGATGGAATATCCCTCAGCCATGAAATCAATGTCATAAGACCAGTAGCAGCAAAATGGGTGGATTCAGGTACGATGATTCTAAGTGAAATAAGTCACAGAGAAAAAGAAACTTATCATAAGATATCACTTATGAAGATCCTGTAAACATGGCTACACTTGAACTGAGTTAGGAAAGAGAACAGTGTCTCACATTTAGAAAACACTCTTATGCCTGCTTAAGGGGGAAGGAGAGGTGGGGTGATGCATAAAACCAGAGTTTGATATAAGCACAGGTACCGTTCCAAAAACCAACTATGGAATAGACAAGACCTACACCTTCCTCAGTGAAAGGGACTCAAAACCCCATATTTCCCGCAGAGGAATATATCTGACTAGTAAGAATCTTAAAACCTATGTATTGATATGTCTCCATAAGGGAATCAAGTGTGTCTAGACTGGGATAAATATGGCAGCGAGAATCAGCTCAAACCCACTATAAAAAGGAATTTCAAAAATAAAACAAAAAAACTGGGAAATTCTTTACAATTCCTTCAGGGTCTCTGATGAAACCTGAAATGACCCTATCTACAATGACAGCTGGATGTGGCATAAGGCTGGACACTTGGGACTGAGAGGATTGGTGAGATTGGGTGAGCAAATGCAGACCCTTTAAAGCAATAATGCATGGCACACATTCCATGGGTCCCAACTCTCCAGGTTGAAGGGAATATTACTACAGATATAACATGTACGGGAATCCTAGAGAATGGACACACTGTGAATACGAAAGGTTTCTAAAACTCAACGAATAGTCCCTCTCCTGGTGCTCCGGTTTGACTTTCCATCTGCTTTATTATCAACCTCCCAACTTGGAGAGACAGCCCCTTTAACCTCCTGGTTCGCACAGGTTGCCAATTTGGCAGAGGATGAAAGGGAAGAGGGAGAACCAATGAGAGAGTAGCTGTTAGGCATTTGGACGGGCACATATCACTGTAATTTCCCGGCAGGAAGAAGAATTAACCAAAGTCTCAGCCACCCACCGGGAATCAGTATAGATCCTGAACCAAAATTTTGGACTTGCGGTCAGCTCACCAAAAACGAGTTGAAAAATGGAGCTCAGGGGCACAGCAATTCACAAACTGGCCGAGTAATAAAGGACAACTATCGTCCAAAAATCTGTTGAGGGAAGGCAACGAGGCGGACTTGAAAGCGAGGCAGAATAGCAGGAAACAGATTTCCAGAGGTACGTTGGAATCGCCTTTAAAGCACAGGAAGAGGGGCACAACTTCGACAATGATGCACTTGGCCAAAAAGGGCGTATGCGTTTTCTCCTGAATATATTCAGGAGAAAACGCATACGCCCTTTTTGGCCAAGCAAGCAAGCGGGCAATGCAAATCTGCACTACAAAGAAGTATCACTTCCCACCGGTCAAAAGGGACATCCACAAAATGTGTAAAAACCAGAAAGGCAAGACAGGCCCTGGAGAACAGGGAGCCTTGTTATGCTGATGGGCGGGATGTAAATTGCCAACTGCCTCTCTGGAGGAGTGCATTGTGTTCCCTAAAACAAGTAAACAACAGAGCTACAGAGCCAAGGGCACTTCCAGTCTAGGGAATATACCTTGGGAAAACTGAAAATCAAAAAGACACAGCCACCCCAAAATTTAGGGCTGCACTGCTTACAAGGACCTCAACTTGGGTACACCTTAAATATCCCAGGAAATATAAAAATGGTTCAAAAAATTGTGGTACTTACGTACGACGGAATATCCCTCAGCCATGAAATCAATGTCATAAGACCAGTAGCAGCAAAATGGGTGGATTCAGGTACGATGATTCTAAGTGAAATAAGTCACAGAGAAAAAGAAACTTATCATAAGATATCACTTATGAAGATCCTGTAAACATGGCTACACTTGAACTGAGTTAGGAAAGAGAACAGTGTCTCACATTTAGAAAACACTCTTATGCCTGCTTAAGGGGGAAGGAGAGGTGGGGTGATGCATAAAACCAGAGTTTGATATAAGCACAGGTACCGTTCCAAAAACCAACTATGGAATAGACAAGACCTACACCTTCCTCAGTGAAAGGGACTCAAAACCCCATATTTCCCGCAGAGGAATATATCTGACTAGTAAGAATCTTAAAACCTATGTATTGATATGTCTCCGTAAGGGAATCAAGTGTGTCTAGACTGGGATAAATATGGCAGCGAGAATCAGCTCAAACCCACTATAAAAAGGAATTTCAAAAATAAAACAAAAAAACTGGGAAATTCTTTACAATTCCTTCAGGGTCTCTGATGAAACCTGAAATGACCCTATCTACAATGACAGCTGGATGTGGCATAAGGCTGGACACTTGGGACTGAGAGGATTGGTGAGATTGGGTGAGCAAATGCAGACCCTTTAAAGCAATAATGCATGGCACACATTCCATGGGTCCCAACTCTCCAGGTTGAAGGGAATATTACTACAGATATAACATGTACGGGAATCCTAGAGAACGGACACACTGTGAATACGAAAGGTTTCTAAAACTCAACGAATAGTCCCTCTCCTGGTGCTCCGGCTTGACTTACCACCTGCTTTACTAGCAACCTCCCAACTTGGAGAGACTGCCCCTTTAACCTCCTGGTTCACACAGGTTGCCAATTTGGCAGAGGATGAAAGGGAAGAGGGAGAACCAATGAGAGAGTAGCTGTTAGGCATTTGGACGGGCACATATCACTGTAATTTCCCGGCAGGAAGAAGAATTAATGAAAGTCTCAGCCACCCACCGGGAATCAGTATAGATCCTGAACCAAAATTTTGGACTTGCGGTCAGCTCACCAAAAACGAGTTGAAAAATGGAGCTCAGGGGCACAGCAATTCACAAACTGGCCGAGTAATAAAGGACAACTATCGTCCAAAAATCTGTTGAGGGAAGGCAACGAGGCGGACTTGAAAGCGAGGCAGAATAGCAGGAAACAGATTTCAAGAGGTACGTTGGAATCGCCTTTAAAGCACAGGAAGAGGGGCACAACTTCGACAATGATGCACTTGGCCAAAAAGGGCGTATGCGTTTTCTCCTGAATATATTCAGGAGAAAACGCATACGCACTTTTTGGCCAAGCAAGCAAGCGGGCAATGCAAATCTGCACTACAAAGAAGTATCACTTCCCACCGGTCAAAAGGGACATCCACAAAATGTGTAAAAACCAGAAAGGCAAGACAGGCCCTGGAGAACAGGGAGCCTTGTTATGCTGATGGGCGGGATGTAAATTGCCAACTGCCTCTCTGGAGGAGTGCATTGTGTTCCCTAAAACAAGTAAACAACAGAGCTACAGAGCCAAGGGCACTTCCAGTCTAGGGAATATACCTTGGGAAAACTGAAAATCAAAAAGACACAGCCACCCCAAAATTTAGGGCTGCACTGCTTACAAGGACCTCAACTTGGGTACACCTTATATATCCCAGGAAATATAAAAATGGTTCAAAAAATTGTGGTACTTACGTACGATGGAATATCCCTCAGCCATGAAATCAATGTCATAAGACCAGTAGCAGCAAAATGGGTGGATTCAGGTACGATGATTCTAAGTGAAATAAGTCACACAGAAAAAGAAACTTATCATAAGATATCACTTATGAAGATCCTGTAAACATGGCTACACTTGAACTGAGTTAGGAAAGAGAACAGTGTCTCACATTTAGAAAACACTCTTATGCCTGCTTAAGGGGGAAGGAGAGGTGGGGTGATGCATAAAACCAGAGCTTGATATAAGCACAGGTACCGTTCCAAAAACCAACTATGGAATAGACAAGACCTACACCTTCCTCAGTGAAAGGGACTCAAAACCCCATATTTCCCGCAGAGGAATATATCTGACTAGTAAGAATCTTAAAACCTATGTATTGATATGTCACCGTAAGGGAATCAAGTGTGTCTAGACTGGGATAAATATGGCAGCGAGAATCAGCTCAAACCCACTATACAAAGGAATTTCAAAAATAAAACAAAAAAACTGGGAAATTCTTTACAATTCCTTCAGGGTCTCTGATGAAACCTGAAATGACCCTATCTACAATGACAGCTGGATGTGGCATAAGGCTGGACACTTGGGACTGAGAGGATTGGTGAGATTGGGTGAGCAAATGCAGACCCTTTAAAGAAATAATGCATGGCACATTTTCCATGGGTCCCAACTCTCCAGGTTGAAGGGAATATTACTACAGATATAACATGTACGGGAATCCTAGAGAACGGACACACTGTGAATACGAAAGGTTTCTAAAACTCAACGAATAGTCCCTCTCCTGGTGCTCCGGTTTGACTTTCCATCTGCTTTATTATCAACCTCCCAACTTGGAGAGACAGCCCCTTTAACCTCCTGGTTCGCACAGGTTGCCAATTTGGCAGAGGATGAAAGGGAAGAGGGAGATCCAATGAGAGAGTAGCTGTTAGGCATTTGGACGGGCACATATCACTGTAATTTCCCGGCAGGAAGAAGAATTAACCAAAGTCTCAGCCACCCACCGGGAATCAGTATAGATCCTGAACCAAAATTTTGGACTTGCGGTCAGCTCACCAAAAACGAGTTGAAAAATGGAGCTCAGGGGCACAGCAATTCAGAAACTGGCCGAGTAATAAAGGACAACTATCGTCCAAAAATCTGTTGAGGGAAGGCAACGAGGAGGACTTGAAAGCGAGGCAGAATAGCAGGAAACAGATTTCAAGAGGTACGTTGGAATTGCCTTTAAAGCACAGGAAGAGGGGCACAACTTCGACAATGATGCACTTGGCCAAAAAGGGCGTATGCGTTTTCTCCTGAATATATTCAGGAGAAAACGCATACGCCCTTTTTGGCCAAGCAAGCAAGCGGGCAATGCAAATCTGCACTACAAAGAAGTATCACTTCCCACCGGTCAAAAGGGACATCCACAAAATGTGTAAAAACCAGAAAGGCAAGACAGGCCCTGGAGAACAGGGAGCGTTGTTATGCTGATGGGCGGGATGTAAATTGCCAACTGCCTCTCTGGAGGAGTGCATTGTGTTCCCTAAAACAAGTAAACAACAGAGCTACAGAGCCAAGGGAACTTCCAGTCTAGGGAATATACCTTGGGGAAACTGAAAATCAAAAAGACACAGCCACCCCAAAATTTAGGGCTGCACTGCTTACAAGGACCTCAACTTGGGTACACCTTAAATATCCCAGGAAATATAAAAATGGTTCAAAAAATTGTGGTACTTACGTACGATGGAATATCCCTCAGCCATGAAATCAATGTCATAAGACCAGTAGCAGCAAAATGGGTGGATTCAGGTACGATGATTCTAAGTGAAATAAGTCACAGGGAAAAAGAAACTTATCATAAGATATCACTTATGAAGATCCTGTAAACATGGCTACACTTGAACTGAGTTAGGAAAGAGAACAGTGTCTCACATTTAGAAAACACTCTTATGCCTGCTTAAGGGGGAAGGAGAGGTGGGGTGATGCATAAAACCAGAGTTTGATATAAGCACAGGTACCGTTCCAAAAACCAACTATGGAATAGACAAGACCTACACCTTCCTCAGTGAAAGGGACTCAAAACCCCATATTTCCCGCAGAGGAATATATCTGACTAGTAAGAATCTTAAAACCTATGTATTGATATGTCTCCGTAAGGGAATCAAGTGTGTCTAGACTGGGATAAATATGGCAGCGAGAATCAGCTCAAACCCACTATAAAAAGGAATTTCAAAAATAAAACAAAAAAACTGGGAAATTCTTTACAATTCCTTCAGGGTCTCTGATGAAACCTGAAATGACCCTATCTACAATGACAGCTGGATGTGGCATAAGGCTGGACACTTGGGACTGAGAGGATTGGTGAGATTGGGTGAGCAAATGCAGACCCTTTAAAGCAATAATGCATGGCACACATTCCATGGGTCCCAACTCTCCAGGTTGAAGGGAATATTACTACAGATATAACATGTACGGGAATCCTAGAGAACGGACACACTGTGAATACGAAAGGTTTCTAAAACTCAACGAATAGTCCCTCTCCTGGTGCTCCGGTTTGACTTTCCATCTGCTTTATTATCAACCTCCCAACTTGGAGAGACAGCCCCTTTAACCTCCTGGTTCGCACAGGTTGCCAATTTGGCAGAGGATGAAAGGGAAGAGGGAGAACCAATGAGAGAGTAGCTGTTAGGCATTTGGACGGGCACATATCACTGTAATTTCCCGGCAGGAAGAAGAATTAACCAAAGTCTCAGCCACCCACCGGGAATCAGTATAGATCCTGAACCAAAATTTTGGACTTGCGGTCAGCTCACCAAAAACGAGTTGAAAAATGGAGCTCAGGGGCACAGCAATTCACAAACTGGCCGAGTAATAAAGGACAACTATCGTCCAAAAATCTGTTGAGGGAAGGCAACGAGGCGGACTTGAAAGCGAGGCAGAATAGCAGGAAACAGATTTCAAGAGGTACGTTGGAATCGCCTTTAAAGCACAGGAAGAGGGGCACAACTTCGACAATGATGCACTTGGCCAAAAAGGGCGTATGCGTTTTCTCCTGAATATATTCAGGAGAAAACGCATACGCCCTTTTTGGCCAAGCAAGCAAGCGGGCAATGCAAATCTGCACTACAAAGAAGTATCACTTCCCACCGGTCAAAAGGGACATCCACAAAATGTGTAAAAACCAGAAAGGCAAGACAGGCCCTGGAGAACAGGGAGCCTTGTTATGCTGATGGGCGGGATGTAAATTGCCAACTGCCTCTCTGGAGGAGTGCATTGTGTTCCCTAAAACAAGTAAACAACAGAGCTACAGAGCCAAGGGCACTTCCAGTCTAGGGAATATACCTTGGGAAAACTGAAAATCAAAAAGACACAGCCACCCCAAAATTTAGGGCTGCACTGCTTACAAGGACCTCAACTTGGGTACACCTTAAATATCCCAGGAAATATAAAAATGGTTCAAAAAATTGTGGTACTTACGTACGATGGAATATCCCTCAGCCATGAAATCAATGTCATAAGACCAGTAGCAGCAAAATGGGTGGATTCAGGTACGATGATTCTAAGTGAAATAAGTCACACAGAAAAAGAAACTTATCATAAGATATCACTTATGAAGATCCTGTAAACATGGCTACACTTGAACTGAGTTAGGAAAGAGAACAGTGTCTCACATTTAGAAAACACTCTTATGCCTGCTTAAGGGGGAAGGAGAGGTGGGGTGATGCATAAAACCAGAGTTTGATATAAGCACAGGTACCATTCCAAAAACCAACTATGGAATAGACAAGACCTACACCTTCCTCAGTGAAAGGGACTCAAAACCCCATATTTCCCGCAGAGGAATATATCTGACTAGTAAGAATCTTAAAACCTATGTATTGATATGTCTCCGTAAGGGAATCAAGTGTGTCTAGACTGGGATAAATATGGCAGCGAGAATCAGCTCAAACCCACTATAAAAAGGAATTTCAAAAATAAAACAAAAAAACTGGGAAATTCTTTACAATTCCTTCAGGGTCTCTGATGAAACCTGAAATGACCCTATCTACAATGACAGCTGGATGTGGCATAAGGCTGGACACTTGGGACTGAGAGGATTGGTGAGATTGGGTGAGCAAATGCAGACCCTTTAAAGCAATAATGCATGGCACACATTCCATGGGTCCCAACTCTCCAGGTTGAAGGGAATATTACTACAGATATAACATGTACGGGAATCCTAGAGAACGGACACACTGTGAATACGAAAGGTTTCTAAAACTCAACGAATAGTCCCTCTCCTGGTGCTCCGGTTTGACTTTCCATCTGCTTTATTATCAACCTCCCAACTTGGAGAGACAGCCCCTTTAACCTCCTGGTTCGCACAGGTTGCCAATTTGGCAGAGGATGAAAGGGAAGAGGGAGAACCAATGAGAGAGTAGCTGTTAGGCATTTGGACGGGCACATATCACTGTAATTTCCCGGCAGGAAGAAGAATTAACCAAAGTCTCAGCCACCCACCGGGAATCAGTATAGATCCTGAACCAAAATTTTGGACTTGCGGTCAGCTCACCAAAAACGAGTTGAAAAATGGAGCTCAGGGGCACAGCAATTCACAAACTGGCCGAGTAATAAAGGACAACTATCGTCCAAAAATCTGTTGAGGGAAGGCAACGAGGCGGACTTGAAAGCGAGGCAGAATAGCAGGAAACAGATTTCCAGAGGTACGTTGGAATCGCCTTTAAAGCACAGGAAGAGGGGCACAACTTCGACAATGATGCACTTGGCCAAAAAGGGCGTATGCGTTTTCTCCTGAATATATTCAGGAGAAAACGCATACGCCCTTTTTGGCCAAGCAAGCAAGCGGGCAATGCAAATCTGCACTACAAAGAAGTATCACTTCCCACCGGTCAAAAGGGACATCCACAAAATGTGTAAAAACCAGAAAGGCAAGACAGGCCCTGGAGAACAGGGAGCCTTGTTATGCTGATGGGCGGGATGTAAATTGCCAACTGCCTCTCTGGAGGAGTGCATTGTGTTCCCTAAAACAAGTAAACAACAGAGCTACAGAGCCAAGGGCACTTCCAGTCTAGGGAATATACCTTGGGAAAACTGAAAATCAAAAAGACACAGCCACCCCAAAATTTAGGGCTGCACTGCTTACAAGGACCTCAACTTGGGTACACCTTAAATATCCCAGGAAATATAAAAATGGTTTAAAAAATTGTGGTACTTACGTACGACGGAATATCCCTCAGCCATGAAATCAATGTCATAAGACCAGTAGCAGCAAAATGGGTGGATTCAGGTACGATGATTCTAAGTGAAATAAGTCACAGAGAAAAAGAAACTTATCATAAGATATCACTTATGAAGATCCTGTAAACATGGCTACACTTGAACTGAGTTAGGAAAGAGAACAGTGTCTCACATTTAGAAAACACTCTTATGCCTGCTTAAGGGGGAAGGAGAGGTGGGGTGATGCATAAAACCAGAGTTTGATATAAGCACAGGTACCGTTCCAAAAACCAACTATGGAATAGACAAGACCTACACCTTCCTCAGTGAAAGGGACTCAAAACCCCATATTTCCCGCAGAGGAATATATCTGACTAGTAAGAATCTTAAAACCTATGTATTGATATGTCTCCGTAAGGGAATCAAGTGTGTCTAGACTGGGATAAATATGGCAGCGAGAATCAGCTCAAACCCACTATAAAAAGGAATTTCAAAAATAAAACAAAAAAACTGGGAAATTCTTTACAATTCCTTCAGGGTCTCTGATGAAACCTGAAATGACCCTATCTACAATGACAGCTGGATGTGGCATAAGGCTGGACACTTGGGACTGAGAGGATTGGTGAGATTGGGTGAGCAAATGCAGACCCTTTAAAGCAATAATGCATGGCACACATTCCATGGGTCCCAACTCTCCAGGTTGAAGGGAATATTACTACAGATATAACATGTACGGGAATCCTAGAGAACGGACACACTGTGAATACGAAAGGTTTCTAAAACTCAACAAATAGTCCCTCTCCTGGTGCTCCGGTTTGACTTTCCATCTGCTTTATTATCAACCTCCCAACTTGGAGAGACAGCCCCTTTAACCTCCTGGTTCGCACAGGTTGCCAATTTGGCAGAGGATGAAAGGGAAGAGGGAGAACCAATGAGAGAGTAGCTGTTAGGCATTTGGACGGGCACATATCACTGTAATTTCCCGGCAGGAAGAAGAATTAACCAAAGTCTCAGCCACCCACCGGGAATCAGTATAGATCCTGAACCAAAATTTTGGACTTGCGGTCAGCTCACCAAAAACGAGTTGAAAAATGGAGCTCAGGGGCACAGCAATTCACAAACTGGCCGAGTAATAAAGGACAACTATCGTCCAAAAATCTGTTGAGGGAAGGCAATGAGGCGGACTTGAAAGCGAGGCAGAATAGCAGGAAACAGATTTCCAGAGGTACGTTGGAATCGCCTTTAAAGCACAGGAAGAGGGGCACAACTTCGACAGTGATGCACTTGGCCAAAAAGGGCGTATGCGTTTTCTCCTGAATATATTCAGGAGAAAACGCATACGCCCTTTTTGGCCAAGCAAGCAAGCGGGCAATGCAAATCTGCACTACAAAGAAGTATCACTTCCCACCGGTCAAAAGGGACATCCACAAAATGTGTAAAAACCAGAAAGGCAAGACAGGCCCTGGAGAACAGGGAGCCTTGTTATGCTGATGGGCGGGATGTAAATTGCCAACTGCCTCTCTGGAGGAGTGCATTGTGTTCCCTAAAACAAGTAAACAACAGAGCTACAGAGCCAAGGGCACTTCCAGTCTAGGGAATATACCTTGGGAAAACTGAAAATCAAAAAGACACAGCCACCCCAAAATTTAGGGCTGCACTGCTTACAAGGACCTCAACTTGGGTACACCTTAAATATCCCAGGAAATATAAAAATGGTTCAAAAAATTGTGGTACTTACGTACGATGGAATATCCCTCAGCCATGAAATCAATGTCATAAGACCAGTAGCAGCAAAATGGGTGGATTCAGGTACGATGATTCTAAGTGAAATAAGTCACAGAGAAAAAGAAACTTATCATAAGATATCACTTATGAAGATCCTGTAAACATGGCTACACTTGAACTGAGTTAGGAAAGAGAACAGTGTCTCACATTTAGAAAACACTCTTATGCCTGCTTAAGGGGGAAGGAGAGGTGGGGTGATGCATAAAACCAGAGTTTGATATAAGCACAGGTACCGTTCCAAAAACCAACTATGGAATAGACAAGACCTACACCTTCCTCAGTGAAAGGGACTCAAAACCCCATATTTCCTGCAGAGGAATATATCTGACTAGTAAGAATCTTAAAACCTATGTATTGATATGTCTCCGTAAGGGAATCAAGTGTGTCTAGACTGGGATAAATATGGCAGCGAGAATCAGCTCAAACCCACTATAAAAAGGAATTTCAAAAATAAAACAAAAAAACTGGGAAATTCTTTACAATTCCTTCAGGGTCTCTGATGAAACCTGAAATGACCCTATCTACAATGACAGCTGGATGTGGCATAAGGCTGGACACTTGGGACTGAGAGGATTGGTGAGATTGGGTGAGCAAATGCAGACCCTTTAAAGCAATAATGCATGGCACACATTCCATGGGTCCCAACTCTCCAGGTTGAAGGGAATATTACTACAGATATAACATGTACGGGAATCCTAGAGAACGGACACACTGTGAATACGAAAGGTTTCTAAAACTCAACGAATAGTCCCTCTCCTGGTGCTCCGGTTTGACTTTCCATCTGCTTTATTATCAACCTCCCAACTTGGAGAGACAGCCCCTTTAACCTCCTGGTTCGCACAGGTTGCCAATTTGGCAGAGGATGAAAGGGAAGAGGGAGAACCAATGAGAGAGTAGCTGTTAGGCATTTGGACGGGCACATATCACTGTAATTTCCCGGCAGGAAGAAGAATTAACCAAAGTCTCAGCCACCCACCGGGAATCAGTATAGATCCTGAACCAAAATTTTGGACTTGCGGTCAGCTCACCAAAAACGAGTTGAAAAATGGAGCTCAGGGGCACAGCAATTCACAAACTGGCCGAGTAATAAAGGACAACTATCGTCCAAAAATCTGTTGAGGGAAGGCAACGAGGCGGACTTGAAAGCGAGGCAGAATAGCAGGAAACAGATTTCCAGAGGTACGTTGGAATCGCCTTTAAAGCACAGGAAGAGGGGCACAACTTCGACAGTGATGCACTTGGCCAAAAAGGGCGTATGCGTTTTCTCCTGAATATATTCAGGAGAAAACGCATACGCCCTTTTTGGCCAAGCAAGCAAGCGGGCAATGCAAATCTGCACTACAAAGAAGTATCACTTCCCACCGGTCAAAAGGGACATCCACAAAATGTGTAAAAACCAGAAAGGCAAGACAGGCCCTGGAGAACAGGGAGCCTTGTTATGCTGATGGGCGGGATGTAAATTGCCAACTGCCTCTCTGGAGGAGTGCATTGTGTTCCCTAAAACAAGTAAACAACAGAGCTACAGAGCCAAGGGCACTTCCAGTCTAGGGAATATACCTTGGGAAAACTGAAAATCAAAAAGACACAGCCACCCCAAAATTTAGGGCTGCACTGCTTACAAGGACCTCAACTTGGGTACACCTTAAATATCCCAGGAAATATAAAAATGGTTCAAAAAATTGTGGTACTTACGTACGATGGAATATCCCTCAGCCATGAAATCAATGTCATAAGACCAGTAGCAGCAAAATGGGTGGATTCAGGTACGATGATTCTAAGTGAAATAAGTCACAGAGAAAAAGAAACTTATCATAAGATATCACTTATGAAGATCCTGTAAACATGGCTACACTTGAACTGAGTTAGGAAAGAGAACAGTGTCTCACATTTAGAAAACACTCTTATGCCTGCTTAAGGGGGAAGGAGAGGTGGGATGATGCATAAAACCAGAGCTTGATATAAGCACAGGTACCGTTCCAAAAACCAACTATGGAATAGACAAGACCTACACCTTCCTCAGTGAAAGGGACTCAAAACCCCATATTTCCCGCAGAGGAATATATCTGACTAGTAAGAATCTTAAAACCTATGTATTGATATGTCTCCGTAAGGGAATCAAGTGTGTCTAGACTGGGATAAATATGGCAGCGAGAATCAGCTCAAACCCACTATACAAAGGAATTTCAAAAATAAAACAAAAAAACTGGGAAATTCTTTACAATTCCTTCAGGGTCTCTGATGAAACCTGAAATGACCCTATCTACAATGACAGCTGGATGTGGCATAAGGCTGGACACTTGGGACTGAGAGGATTGGTGAGATTGGGTGAGCAAATGCAGACCCTTTAAAGAAATAATGCATGGCACATTTTCCATGGGTCCCAACTCTCCAGGTTGAAGGGAATATTACTACAGATATAACATGTACGGGAATCCTAGAGAACGGACACACTGTGAATACGAAAGGTTTCTAAAACTCAACGAATAGTCCCTCTCCTGGTGCTCCAGTTTGACTTTCCATCTGCTTTATTATCAACCTCCCAACTTGGAGAGACAGCCCCTTTAACCTCCTGGTTTGCACAGGTTGCCAATTTGGCAGAGGATGAAAGGGAAGAGGGAGAACCAATGAGAGAGTAGCTGTTAGGCATTTGGACGGGCACATATCACTGTAATTTCCCGGCAGGAAGAAGAATTAACCAAAGTCTCAGCCACCCACCGGGAATCAGTATAGATCCTGAACCAAAATTTTGGACTTGCGGTCAGCTCACCAAAAACGAGTTGAAAAATGGAGCTCAGGGGCACAGCAATTCACAAACTGGCCGAGTAATAAAGGACAACTATCGTCCAAAAATCTGTTGAGGGAAGGCAATGAGGCGGACTTGAAAGCGAGGCAGAATAGCAGGAAACAGATTTCCAGAGGTACGTTGGAATCTCCTTTAAAGCACAGGAAGAGGGGCACAACTTCGACAATGATGCACTTGGCCAAAAAGGGCGTATGCGTTTTCTCCTGAATATATTCAGGAGAAAACGCATACGCCCTTTTTGGCCAAGCAAGCAAGCGGGCAATGCAAATCTGCACTACAAAGAAGTATCACTTCCCACCGGTCAAAAGGGACATCCACAAAATGTGTAAAAACCAGAAAGGCAAGACAGGCCCTGGAGAACAGGGAGCCTTGTTATGCTGATGGGCGGGATGTAAATTGCCAACTGCCTCTCTGGAGGAGTGCATTGTGTTCCCTAAAACAAGTAAACAACAGAGCTACAGAGCCAAGGGCACTTCCAGTCTAGGGAATATACCTTGGGAAAACTGAAAATCAAAAAGACACAGCCACCCCAAAATTTAGGGCTGCACTGCTTACAAGGACCTCAACTTGGGTACACCTTAAATATCCCAGGAAATATAAAAATGGTTCAAAAAATTGTGGTACTTACGTACGATGGAATATCCCTCAGCCATGAAATCAATGTCATAAGACCAGTAGCAGCAAAATGGGTGGATTCAGGTACGATGATTCTAAGTGAAATAAGTCACACAGAAAAAGAAACTTATCATAAGATATCACTTATGAAGATCCTGTAAACATGGCTACACTTGAACTGAGTTAGGAAAGAGAACAGTGTCTCACATTTAGAAAACACTCTTATGCCTGCTTAAGGGGGAAGGAGAGGTGGGGTGATGCATAAAACCAGAGTTTGATATAAGCACAGGTACCGTTCCAAAAACCAACTATGGAATAGACAAGACCTACACCTTCCTCAGTGAAAGGGACTCAAAACCCCATATTTCCCACAGAGGAATATATCTGACTAGTAAGAATCTTAAAACCTATGTATTGATATGTCTCCGTAAGGGAATCAAGTGTGTCTAGACTGGGATAAATATGGCAGCGAGAATCAGCTCAAACCCACTATAAAAAGGAATTTCAAAAATAAAACAAAAAAACTGGGAAATTCTTTACAATTCCTTCAGGGTCTCTGATGAAACCTGAAATGACCCTATCTACAATGACAGCTGGATGTGGCATAAGGCTGGACACTTGGGACTGAGAGGATTGGTGAGATTGGGTGAGCAAATGCAGACCCTTTAAAGCAATAATGCATGGCACACATTCCATGGGTCCCAACTCTCCAGGTTGAAGGGAATATTACTACAGATATAACATGTACGGGAATCCTAGAGAACGGACACACTGTGAATACGAAAGGTTTCTAAAACTCAACGAATAGTCCCTCTCCTGGTTCTCCGGCTTGACTTTCCACCTGCTTTACTAGCAACCTCCCAACTTGGAGAGACTGCCCCTTTAACCTCCTGGTTCACACAGGTTGCCAATTTGGCAGAGGATGAAAGGGAAGAGGGAGAACCAATGAGAGAGTAGCTGTTAGGCATTTGGACGGGCACATATCACTGTAATTTCCCGGCAGGAAGAAGAATTAACGAAAGTCTCAGCCACCCACCGGGAATCAGTATAGATCCTGAACCAAAATTTTGGACTTGCGGTCAGCTCACCAAAAACGAGTTGAAAAATGGAGCTCAGGGGCACAGCAATTCACAAACTGGCCGAGTAATAAAGGACAACTATCGTCCAAAAATCTGTTGAGGGAAGGCAACGAGGCGGACTTGAAAGCGAGGCAGAATAGCAGGAAACAGATTTCAAGAGGTACGTTGGAATCGCCTTTAAAGCACAGGAAGAGGGGCACAACTTCGACAATGATGCACTTGGCCAAAAAGGGTGTATTCGTTTTCTCCTGAATATATTCAGGAGAAAACGCATACACCCTTTTTGGCCAAGCAAGCAAGCGGGCAATGCAAATCTGCACTACAAAGAAGTATCACTTCCCACCGGTCAAAAGGGACATCCACAAAATGTGTAAAAACCAGAAAGGCAAGACAGGCCCTGGAGAACAGGGAGCCTTGTTATGCTGATGGGCGGGATGTAAATTGCCAACTGCCTCTCTGGAGGAGTGCATTGTGTTCCCTAAAACAAGTAAACAACAGAGCTACAGAGCCAAGGGCACTTCCAGTCTAGGGAATATACCTTGGGAAAACTGAAAATCAAAAAGACACAGCCACCCCAAAATTTAGGGCTGCACTGCTTACAAGGACCTCAACTTGGGTACACCTTAAATATCCCAGGAAATATAAAAATGGTTCAAAAAATTGTGGTACTTACGTACGATGGAATATCCCTCAGCCATGAAATCAATGTCATAAGACCAGTAGCAGCAAAATGGGTGGATTCAGGTACGATGATTCTAAGTGAAATAAGTCACACAGAAAAAGAAACTTATCATAAGATATCACTTATGAAGATCCTGTAAACATGGCTACACTTGAACTGAGTTAGGAAAGAGAACAGTGTCTCACATTTAGAAAACACTCTTATGCCTGCTTAAGGGGGAAGGAGAGGTGGGATGATGCATAAAACCAGAGCTTGATATAAGCACAGGTACCGTTCCAAAAACCAACTATGGAATAGACAAGACCTACACCTTCCTCAGTGAAAGGGACTCAAAACCCCATATTTCCCGCAGAGGAATATATCTGACTAGTAAGAATCTTAAAACCTATGTATTGATATGTCTCCGTAAGGGAATCAAGTGTGTCTAGACTGGGATAAATATGGCAGCGAGAATCAGCTCAAACCCACTATACAAAGGAATTTCAAAAATAAAACAAAAAAACTGGGAAATTCTTTACAATTCCTTCAGGGTCTCTGATGAAACCTGAAATGACCCTATCTACAATGACAGCTGGATGTGGCATAAGGCTGGACACTTGGGACTGAGAGGATTGGTGAGATTGGGTGAGCAAATGCAGACCCTTTAAAGAAATAATGCATGGCACATTTTCCATGGGTCCCAACTCTCCAGGTTGAAGGGAATATTACTACAGATATAACATGTACGGGAATCCTAGAGAACGGACACACTGTGAATACGAAAGGTTTCTAAAACTCAACGAATAGTCCCTCTCCTGGTGCTCCAGTTTGACTTTCCATCTGCTTTATTATCAACCTCCCAACTTGGAGAGACAGCCCCTTTAACCTCCTGGTTTGCACAGGTTGCCAATTTGGCAGAGGATGAAAGGGAAGAGGGAGAACCAATGAGAGAGTAGCTGTTAGGCATTTGGACGGGCACATATCACTGTAATTTCCCGGCAGGAAGAAGAATTAACCAAAGTCTCAGCCACCCACCGGGAATCAGTATAGATCCTGAACCAAAATTTTGGACTTGCGGTCAGCTCACCAAAAACGAGTTGAAAAATGGAGCTCAGGGGCACAGCAATTCACAAACTGGCCGAGTAATAAAGGACAACTATCGTCCAAAAATCTGTTGAGGGAAGGCAACGAGGCGGACTTGAAAGCGAGGCAGAATAGCAGGAAACAGATTTCAAGAGGTACGTTGGAATCGCCTTTAAAGCACAGGAAGAGGGGCACAACTTCGACAATGATGCACTTGGCCAAAAAGGGCGTATGCGTTTTCTCCTGAATATATTCAGGAGAAAATGCATACGCCCTTTTTGGCCAAGCAAGCAAGCGGGCAATGCAAATCTGCACTACAAAGAAGTATCACTTCCCACCGGTCAAAAGGGACATCCACAAAATGTGTAAAAACCAGAAAGGCAAGACAGGCCCTGGAGAACAGGGAGCCTTGTTATGCTGATGGGCGGGATGTAAATTGCCAACTGCCTCTCTGGAGGAGTGCATTGTGATCCCTAAAACAAGTAAACAACAGAGCTACAGAGCCAAGGGCACTTCCAGTCTATGGAATATACCTTTGGAAAACTGAAAATCAAAAAGACACAGCCACCCCAAAATTTAGGGCTGCACTGCTTACAAGGACCTCAACTTGGGTACACCTTAAATATCCCAGGAAATATAAAAATGGTTCAAAAAATTGTGGTACTTACGTACGATGGAATATCCCTCAGCCATGAAATCAATGTCATAAGACCAGTAGCAGCAAAATGGGTGGATTCAGGTACGATGATTCTAAGTGAAATAAGTCACAGAGAAAAAGAAACTTATCATAAGATATCACTTATGAAGATCCTGTAAACATGGCTACACTTGAACTGAGTTAGGAAAGAGAACAGTGTCTCACATTTAGAAAACACTCTTATGCCTGCTTAAGGGGGAAGGAGAGGTGGGGTGATGCATAAAACCAGAGTTTGATATAAGCACAGGTACCGTTCCAAAAACCAACTATGGAATAGACAAGACCTACACCTTCCTCAGTGAAAGGGACTCAAAACCCCATATTTCCCGCAGAGGAATATATCTGACTAGTAAGAATCTTAAAACCTATGTATTGATATGTCTCCGTAAGGGAATCAAGTGTGTCTAGACTGGGATAAATATGGCAGCGAGAATCAGCTCAAACCCACTATAAAAAGGAATTTCAAAAATAAAACAAAAAAACTGGGAAATTCTTTACAATTCCTTCAGGGTCTCTGATGAAACCTGAAATGACCCTATCTACAATGACAGCTGGATGTGGCATAAGGCTGGACACTTGGGACTGAGAGGATTGGTGAGATTGGGTGAGCAAATGCAGACCCTTTAAAGCAATAATGCATGGCACACATTCCATGGGTCCCAACTCTCCAGGTTGAAGGGAATATTACTACAGATATAACATGTACGGGAATCCTAGAGAACGGACACACTGTGAATACGAAAGGTTTCTAAAACTCAACGAATAGTCCCTCTCCTGGTTCTCCGGCTTGACTTTCCACCTGCTTTACTAGCAACCTCCCAACTTGGAGAGACTGCCCCTTTAACCTCCTGGTTCACACAGGTTGCCAATTTGGCAGAGGATGAAAGGGAAGAGGGAGAACCAATGAGAGAGTAGCTGTTAGGCATTTGGACGGGCACATATCACTGTAATTTCCCGGCAGGAAGAAGAATTAACGAAAGTCTCAGCCACCCACCGGGAATCAGTATAGATCCTGAACCAAAATTTTGGACTTGCGGTCAGCTCACCAAAAACGAGTTGAAAAATGGAGCTCAGGGGCACAGCAATTCACAAACTGGCCGAGTAATAAAGGACAACTATCGTCCAAAAATCTGTTGAGGGAAGGCAACGAGGCGGACTTGAAAGCGAGGCAGAATAGCAGGAAACAGATTTCAAGAGGTACGTTGGAATCGCCTTTAAAGCACAGGAAGAGGGGCACAACTTCGACAATGATGCACTTGGCCAAAAAGGGTGTATTCGTTTTCTCCTGAATATATTCAGGAGAAAACGCATACACCCTTTTTGGCCAAGCAAGCAAGCGGGCAATGCAAATCTGCACTACAAAGAAGTATCACTTCCCACCGGTCAAAAGGGACATCCACAAAATGTGTAAAAACCAGAAAGGCAAGACAGGCCCTGGAGAACAGGGAGCCTTGTTATGCTGATGGGCGGGATGTAAATTGCCAACTGCCTCTCTGGAGGAGTGCATTGTGTTCCCTAAAACAAGTAAACAACAGAGCTACAGAGCCAAGGGCACTTCCAGTCTAGGGAATATACCTTGGGAAAACTGAAAATCAAAAAGACACAGCCACCCCAAAATTTAGGGCTGCACTGCTTACAAGGACCTCAACTTGGGTACACCTTAAATATCCCAGGAAATATAAAAATGGTTCAAAAAATTGTGGTACTTACGTACGATGGAATATCCCTCAGCCATGAAATCAATGTCATAAGACCAGTAGCAGCAAAATGGGTGGATTCAGGTACGATGATTCTAAGTGAAATAAGTCACACAGAAAAAGAAACTTATCATAAGATATCACTTATGAAGATCCTGTAAACATGGCTACACTTGAACTGAGTTAGGAAAGAGAACAGTGTCTCACATTTAGAAAACACTCTTATGCCTGCTTAAGGGGGAAGGAGAGGTGGGATGATGCATAAAACCAGAGCTTGATATAAGCACAGGTACCGTTCCAAAAACCAACTATGGAATAGACAAGACCTACACCTTCCTCAGTGAAAGGGACTCAAAACCCCATATTTCCCGCAGAGGAATATATCTGACTAGTAAGAATCTTAAAACCTATGTATTGATATGTCTCCGTAAGGGAATCAAGTGTGTCTAGACTGGGATAAATATGGCAGCGAGAATCAGCTCAAACCCACTATACAAAGGAATTTCAAAAATAAAACAAAAAAACTGGGAAATTCTTTACAATTCCTTCAGGGTCTCTGATGAAACCTGAAATGACCCTATCTACAATGACAGCTGGATGTGGCATAAGGCTGGACACTTGGGACTGAGAGGATTGGTGAGATTGGGTGAGCAAATGCAGACCCTTTAAAGAAATAATGCATGGCACATTTTCCATGGGTCCCAACTCTCCAGGTTGAAGGGAATATTACTACAGATATAACATGTACGGGAATCCTAGAGAACGGACACACTGTGAATACGAAAGGTTTCTAAAACTCAACGAATAGTCCCTCTCCTGGTGCTCCAGTTTGACTTTCCATCTGCTTTATTATCAACCTCCCAACTTGGAGAGACAGCCCCTTTAACCTCCTGGTTTGCACAGGTTGCCAATTTGGCAGAGGATGAAAGGGAAGAGGGAGAACCAATGAGAGAGTAGCTGTTAGGCATTTGGACGGGCACATATCACTGTAATTTCCCGGCAGGAAGAAGAATTAACCAAAGTCTCAGCCACCCACCGGGAATCAGTATAGATCCTGAACCAAAATTTTGGACTTGCGGTCAGCTCACCAAAAACGAGTTGAAAAATGGAGCTCAGGGGCACAGCAATTCACAAACTGGCCGAGTAATAAAGGACAACTATCGTCCAAAAATCTGTTGAGGGAAGGCAACGAGGCGGACTTGAAAGCGAGGCAGAATAGCAGGAAACAGATTTCAAGAGGTACGTTGGAATCGCCTTTAAAGCACAGGAAGAGGGGCACAACTTCGACAATGATGCACTTGGCCAAAAAGGGCGTATGCGTTTTCTCCTGAATATATTCAGGAGAAAATGCATACGCCCTTTTTGGCCAAGCAAGCAAGCGGGCAATGCAAATCTGCACTACAAAGAAGTATCACTTCCCACCGGTCAAAAGGGACATCCACAAAATGTGTAAAAACCAGAAAGGCAAGACAGGCCCTGGAGAACAGGGAGCCTTGTTATGCTGATGGGCGGGATGTAAATTGCCAACTGCCTCTCTGGAGGAGTGCATTGTGATCCCTAAAACAAGTAAACAACAGAGCTACAGAGCCAAGGGCACTTCCAGTCTATGGAATATACCTTTGGAAAACTGAAAATCAAAAAGACACAGCCACCCCAAAATTTAGGGCTGCACTGCTTACAAGGACCTCAACTTGGGTACACCTTAAATATCCCAGGAAATATAAAAATGGTTCAAAAAATTGTGGTACTTACGTACGATGGAATATCCCTCAGCCATGAAATCAATGTCATAAGACCAGTAGCAGCAAAATGGGTGGATTCAGGTACGATGATTCTAAGTGAAATAAGTCACAGAGAAAAAGAAACTTATCATAAGATATCACTTATGAAGATCCTGTAAACATGGCTACACTTGAACTGAGTTAGGAAAGAGAACAGTGTCTCACATTTAGAAAACACTCTTATGCCTGCTTAAGGGGGAAGGAGAGGTGGGGTGATGCATAAAACCAGAGTTTGATATAAGCACAGGTACCGTTCCAAAAACCAACTATGGAATAGACAAGACCTACACCTTCCTCAGTGAAAGGGACTCAAAACCCCATATTTCCCGCAGAGGAATATATCTGACTAGTAAGAATCTTAAAACCTATGTATTGATATGTCTCCGTAAGGGAATCAAGTGTGTCTAGACTGGGATAAATATGGCAGCGAGAATCAGCTCAAACCCACTATAAAAAGGAATTTCAAAAATAAAACAAAAAAACTGGGAAATTCTTTACAATTCCTTCAGGGTCTCTGATGAAACCTGAAATGACCCTATCTACAATGACAGCTGGATGTGGCATAAGGCTGGACACTTGGGACTGAGAGGATTGGTGAGATTGGGTGAGCAAATGCAGACCCTTTAAAGCAATAATGCATGGCACACATTCCATGGGTCCCAACTCTCCAGGTTGAAGGGAATATTACTACAGATATAACATGTACGGGAATCCTAGAGAACGGACACACTGTGAATACGAAAGGTTTCTAAAACTCAACGAATAGTCCCTCTCCTGGTGCTCCGGTTTGACTTTCCATCTGCTTTATTATCAACCTCCCAACTTGGAGAGACAGCCCCTTTAACCTCCTGGTTCGCACAGGTTGCCAATTTGGCAGAGGATGAAAGGGAAGAGGGAGAACCAATGAGAGAGTAGCTATTAGGCATTTGGACGGGCACATATCACTGTAATTTCCCGGCAGGAAGAAGAATTAACCAAAGTCTCAGCCACCCACCGGGAATCAGTATAGATCCTGAACCAAAATTTTGGACTTGCGGTCAGCTCACCAAAAACGAGTTGAAAAATGGAGCTCAGGGGCACAGCAATTCACAAACTGGCCGAGTAATAAAGGACAACTATCGTCCAAAAATCTGTTGAGGGAAGGCAACGAGGCGGACTTGAAAGCGAGGCAGAATAGCAGGAAACAGATTTCCAGAGGTACGTTGGAATCGCCTTTAAAGCACAGGAAGAGGGGCACAACTTCGACAATGATGCACTTGGCCAAAAAGGGCGTATGCGTTTTCTCCTGAATATATTCAGGAGAAAACGCATACGCCCTTTTTGGCCAAGCAAGCAAGCGGGCAATGCAAATCTGCACTACAAAGAAGTATCACTTCCCACCGGTCAAAAGGGACATCCACAAAATGTGTAAAAACCAGAAAGGCAAGACAGGCCCTGGAGAACAGGGAGCCTTGTTATGCTGATGGGCGGGATGTAAATTGCCAACTGCCTCTCTGGAGGAGTGCATTGTGTTCCCTAAAACAAGTAAACAACAGAGCTACAGAGCCAAGGGCACTTCCAGTCTAGGGAATATACCTTGGGAAAACTGAAAATCAAAAAGACACAGCCACCCCAAAATTTAGGGCTGCACTGCTTACAAGGACCTCAACTTGGGTACACCTTAAATATCCCAGGAAATATAAAAATGGTTCAAAAAATTGTGGTACTTACGTACGATGGAATATCCCTCAGCCATGAAATCAATGTCATAAGACCAGTAGCAGCAAAATGGGTGGATTCAGGTACGATGATTCTAAGTGAAATAAGTCACAGAGAAAAAGAAACTTATCATAAGATATCACTTATGAAGATCCTGTAAACATGGCTACACTTGAACTGAGTTAGGAAAGAGAACAGTGTCTCACATTTAGAAAACACTCTTATGCCTGCTTAAGGGGGAAGGAGAGGTGGGGTGATGCATAAAACCAGAGTTTGATATAAGCACAGGTACCGTTCCAAAAACCAACTATGGAATAGACAAGACCTACACCTTCCTCAGTGAAAGGGACTCAAAACCCCATATTTCCCGCAGAGGAATATATCTGACTAGTAAGAATCTTAAAACCTATGTATTGATATGTCTCCGTAAGGGAATCAAGTGTGTCTAGACTGGGATAAATATGGCAGCGAGAATCAGCTCAAACCCACTATAAAAAGGAATTTCAAAAATAAAACAAAAAAACTGGGAAATTCTTTACAATTCCTTCAGGGTCTCTGATGAAACCTGAAATGACCCTATCTACAATGACAGCTGGATGTGGCATAAGGCTGGACACTTGGGACTGAGAGGATTGGTGAGATTGGGTGAGCAAATGCAGACCCTTTAAAGCAATAATGCATGGCACACATTCCATGGGTCCCAACTCTCCAGGTTGAAGGGAATATTACTACAGATATAACATGTACGGGAATCCTAGAGAACGGACACACTGTGAATACGAAAGGTTTCTAAAACTCAACGAATAGTCCCTCTCCTGGTGCTCCGGTTTGACTTTCCATCTGCTTTATTATCAACCTCCCAACTTGGAGAGACAGCCCCTTTAACCTCCTGGTTCGCACAGGTTGCCAATTTGGCAGAGGATGAAAGGGAAGAGGGAGAACCAATGAGAGAGTAGCTGTTAGGCATTTGGACGGGCACATATCACTGTAATTTCCCGGCAGGAAGAAGAATTAACCAAAGTCTCAGCCACCCACCGGGAATCAGTATAGATCCTGAACCAAAATTTTGGACTTGCGGTCAGCTCACCAAAAACGAGTTGAAAAATGGAGCTCAGGGGCACAGCAATTCACAAACTGGCCGAGTAATAAAGGACAACTATCGTCCAAAAATCTGTTGAGGGAAGGCAACGAGGCGGACTTGAAAGCGAGGCAGAATAGCAGGAAACAGATTTCCAGAGGTACGTTGGAATCGCCTTTAAAGCACAGGAAGAGGGGCACAACTTCGACAATGATGCACTTGGCCAAAAAGGGCGTATGCGTTTTCTCCTGAATATATTCAGGAGAAAACGCATACGCCCTTTTTGGCCAAGCAAGCAAGCGGGCAATGCAAATCTGCACTACAAAGAAGTATCACTTCCCACCGGTCAAAAGGGACATCCACAAAATGTGTAAAAACCAGAAAGGCAAGACAGGCCCTGGAGAACAGGGAGCCTTGTTATGCTGATGGGCGGGATGTAAATTGCCAACTGCCTCTCTGGAGGAGTGCATTGTGTTCCCTAAAACAAGTAAACAACAGAGCTACAGAGCCAAGGGCACTTCCAGTCTAGGGAATATACCTTGGGAAAACTGAAAATCAAAAAGACACAGCCACCCCAAAATTTAGGGCTGCACTGCTTACAAGGACCTCAACTTGGGTACACCTTAAATATCCCAGGAAATATAAAAATGGTTCAAAAAATTGTGGTACTTACGTACGATGGAATATCCCTCAGCCATGAAATCAATGTCATAAGACCAGTAGCAGCAAAATGGGTGGATTCAGGTACGATGATTCTAAGTGAAATAAGTCACAGAGAAAAAGAAACTTATCATAAGATATCACTTATGAAGATCCTGTAAACATGGCTACACTTGAACTGAGTTAGGAAAGAGAACAGTGTCTCACATTTAGAAAACACTCTTATGCCTGCTTAAGGGGGAAGGAGAGGTGGGGTGATGCATAAAACCAGAGTTTGATATAAGCACAGGTACCGTTCCAAAAACCAACTATGGAATAGACAAGACCTACACCTTCCTCAGTGAAAGGGACTCAAAACCCCATATTTCCCGCAGAGGAATATATCTGACTAGTAAGAATCTTAAAACCTATGTATTGATATGTCTCCGTAAGGGAATCAAGTGTGTCTAGACTGGGATAAATATGGCAGCGAGAATCAGCTCAAACCCACTATAAAAAGGAATTTCAAAAATAAAACAAAAAAACTGGGAAATTATTTACAATTCCTTCAGGGTCTCTGATGAAACCTGAAATGACCCTATCTACAATGACAGCTGGATGTGGCATAAGGCTGGACACTTGGGACTGAGAGGATTGGTGAGATTGGGTGAGCAAATGCAGACCCTTTAAAGCAATAATGCATGGCACACATTCCATGGGTCCCAACTCTCCAGGTTGAAGGGAATATTACTACAGATATAACATGTACGGGAATCCTAGAGAACGGACACACTGTGAATACGAAAGGTTTCTAAAACTCAACGAATAGTCCCTCTCCTGGTGCTCCGGTTTGACTTTCCATCTGCTTTATTATCAACCTCCCAACTTGGAGAGACAGCCCCTTTAACCTCCTGGTTCGCACAGGTTGCCAATTTGGCAGAGGATGAAAGGGAAGAGGGAGAACCAATGAGAGAGTAGCTGTTAGGCATTTGGACGGGCACATATCACTGTAATTTCCCGGCAGGAAGAAGAATTAACCAAAGTCTCAGCCACCCACCGGGAATCAGTATAGATCCTGAACCAAAATTTTGGACTTGCGGTCAGCTCACCAAAAACGAGTTGAAAAATGGAGCTCAGGGGCACAGCAATTCACAAACTGGCCGAGTAATAAAGGACAACTATCGTCCAAAAATCTGTTGAGGGAAGGCAACGAGGCGGACTTGAAAGCGAGGCAGAATAGCAGGAAACAGATTTCCAGAGGTACGTTGGAATCGCCTTTAAAGCACAGGAAGAGGGGCACAACTTCGACAATGATGCACTTGGCCAAAAAGGGCGTATGCGTTTTCTCCTGAATATATTCAGGAGAAAACGCATACGCCCTTTTTGGCCAAGCAAGCAAGCGGGCAATGCAAATCTGCACTACAAAGAAGTATCACTTCCCACCGGTCAAAAGGGACATCCACAAAATGTGTAAAAACCAGAAAGGCAAGACAGGCCCTGGAGAACAGGGAGCCTTGTTATGCTGATGGGCGGGATGTAAATTGCCAACTGCCTCTCTGGAGGAGTGCATTGTGTTCCCTAAAACAAGTAAACAACAGAGCTACAGAGCCAAGGGCACTTCCAGTCTAGGGAATATACCTTGGGAAAACTGAAAATCAAAAAGACACAGCCACCCCAAAATTTAGGGCTGCACTGCTTACAAGGACCTCAACTTGGGTACACCTTAAATATCCCAGGAAATATAAAAATGGTTCAAAAAATTGTGGTACTTACGTACGATGGAATATCCCTCAGCCATGAAATCAATGTCATAAGACCAGTAGCAGCAAAATGGGTGGATTCAGGTACGATGATTCTAAGTGAAATAAGTCACAGAGAAAAAGAAACTTATCATAAGATATCACTTATGAAGATCCTGTAAACATGGCTACACTTGAACTGAGTTAGGAAAGAGAACAGTGTCTCACATTTAGAAAACACTCTTATGCCTGCTTAAGGGGGAAGGAGAGGTGGGGTGATGCATAAAACCAGAGTTTGATATAAGCACAGGTACCGTTCCAAAAACCAACTATGGAATAGACAAGACCTACACCTTCCTCAGTGAAAGGGACTCAAAACCCCATATTTCCCGCAGAGGAATATATCTGACTAGTAAGAATCTTAAAACCTATGTATTGATATGTCTCCGTAAGGGAATCAAGTGTGTCTAGACTGGGATAAATATGGCAGCGAGAATCAGCTCAAACCCACTATAAAAAGGAATTTCAAAAATAAAACAAAAAAACTGGGAAATTCTTTACAATTCCTTCAGGGTCTCTGATGAAACCTGAAATGACCCTATCTACAATGACAGCTGGATGTGGCATAAGGCTGGACACTTGGGACTGAGAGGATTGGTGAGATTGGGTGAGCAAATGCAGACCCTTTAAAGCAATAATGCATGGCACACATTCCATGGGTCCCAACTCTCCAGGTTGAAGGGAATATTACTACAGATATAACATGTACGGGAATCCTAGAGAACGGACACACTGTGAATACGAAAGGTTTCTAAAACTCAACGAATAGTCCCTCTCCTGGTGCTCCGGTTTGACTTTCCATCTGCTTTATTATCAACCTCCCAACTTGGAGAGACAGCCCCTTTAACCTCCTGGTTCGCACAGGTTGCCAATTTGGCAGAGGATGAAAGGGAAGAGGGAGAACCAATGAGAGAGTAGCTGTTAGGCATTTGGACGGGCACATATCACTGTAATTTCCCGGCAGGAAGAAGAATTAACCAAAGTCTCAGCCACCCACCGGGAATCAGTATAGATCCTGAACCAAAATTTTGGACTTGCGGTCAGCTCACCAAAAACGAGTTGAAAAATGGAGCTCAGGGGCACAGCAATTCACAAACTGGCCGAGTAATAAAGGACAACTATCGTCCAAAAATCTGTTGAGGGAAGGCAACGAGGCGGACTTGAAAGCGAGGCAGAATAGCAGGAAACAGATTTCCAGAGGTACGTTGGAATCGCCTTTAAAGCACAGGAAGAGGGGCACAACTTCGACAATGATGCACTTGGCCAAAAAGGGCGTATGCGTTTTCTCCTGAATATATTCAGGAGAAAACGCATACGCCCTTTTTGGCCAAGCAAGCAAGCGGGCAATGCAAATCTGCACTACAAAGAAGTATCACTTCCCACCGGTCAAAAGGGACATCCACAAAATGTGTAAAAACCAGAAAGGCAAGACAGGCCCTGGAGAACAGGGAGCCTTGTTATGCTGATGGGCGGGATGTAAATTGCCAACTGCCTCTCTGGAGGAGTGCATTGTGTTCCCTAAAACAAGTAAACAACAGAGCTACAGAGCCAAGGGCACTTCCAGTCTAGGGAATATACCTTGGGAAAACTGAAAATCAAAAAGACACAGCCACCCCAAAATTTAGGGCTGCACTGCTTACAAGGACCTCAACTTGGGTACACCTTAAATATCCCAGGAAATATAAAAATGGTTCAAAAAATTGTGGTACTTACGTACGATGGAATATCCCTCAGCCATGAAATCAATGTCATAAGACCAGTAGCAGCAAAATGGGTGGATTCAGGTACGATGATTCTAAGTGAAATAAGTCACAGAGAAAAAGAAACTTATCATAAGATATCACTTATGAAGATCCTGTAAACATGGCTACACTTGAACTGAGTTAGGAAAGAGAACAGTGTCTCACATTTAGAAAACACTCTTATGCCTGCTTAAGGGGGAAGGAGAGGTGGGGTGATGCATAAAACCAGAGTTTGATATAAGCACAGGTACCATTCCAAAAACCAACTATGGAATAGACAAGACCTACACCTTCCTCAGTGAAAGGGACTCAAAACCCCATATTTCCCGCAGAGGAATATATCTGACTAGTAAGAATCTTAAAACCTATGTATTGATATGTCTCCGTAAGGGAATCAAGTGTGTCTAGACTGGGATAAATATGGCAGCGAGAATCAGCTCAAACCCACTATAAAAAGGAATTTCAAAAATAAAACAAAAAAACTGGGAAATTCTTTACAATTCCTTCAGGGTCTCTGATGAAACCTGAAATGACCCTATCTACAATGACAGCTGGATGTGGCATAAGGCTGGACACTTGGGACTGAGAGGATTGGTGAGATTGGGTGAGCAAATGCAGACCCTTTAAAGCAATAATGCATGGCACACATTCCATGGGTCCCAACTCTCCAGGTTGAAGGGAATATTACTACAGATATAACATGTACGGGAATCCTAGAGAACGGACACACTGTGAATACGAAAGGTTTCTAAAACTCAACGAATAGTCCCTCTCCTGGTGCTCCGGTTTGACTTTCCATCTGCTTTATTATCAACCTCCCAACTTGGAGAGACAGCCCCTTTAACCTCCTGGTTCGCACAGGTTGCCAATTTGGCAGAGGATGAAAGGGAAGAGGGAGAACCAATGAGAGAGTAGCTGTTAGGCATTTGGACGGGCACATATCACTGTAATTTCCCGGCAGGAAGAAGAATTAACCAAAGTCTCAGCCACCCACCGGGAATCAGTATAGATCCTGAACCAAAATTTTGGACTTGCGGTCAGCTCACCAAAAACGAGTTGAAAAATGGAGCTCAGGGGCACAGCAATTCACAAACTGGCCGAGTAATAAAGGACAACTATCGTCCAAAAATCTGTTGAGGGAAGGCAACGAGGCGGACTTGAAAGCGAGGCAGAATAGCAGGAAACAGATTTCCAGAGGTACGTTGGAATCGCCTTTAAAGCACAGGAAGAGGGGCACAACTTCGACAATGATGCACTTGGCCAAAAAGGGCGTATGCGTTTTCTCCTGAATATATTCAGGAGAAAACGCATACGCCCTTTTTGGCCAAGCAAGCAAGCGGGCAATGCAAATCTGCACTACAAAGAAGTATCACTTCCCACCGGTCAAAAGGGACATCCACAAAATGTGTAAAAACCAGAAAGGCAAGACAGGCCCTGGAGAACAGGGAGCCTTGTTATGCTGATGGGCGGGATGTAAATTGCCAACTGCCTCTCTGGAGGAGTGCATTGTGTTCCCTAAAACAAGTAAACAACAGAGCTACAGAGCCAAGGGCACTTCCAGTCTAGGGAATATACCTTGGGAAAACTGAAAATCAAAAAGACACAGCCACCCCAAAATTTAGGGCTGCACTGCTTACAAGGACCTCAACTTGGGTACACCTTAAATATCCCAGGAAATATAAAAATGGTTTAAAAAATTGTGGTACTTACGTACGACGGAATATCCCTCAGCCATGAAATCAATGTCATAAGACCAGTAGCAGCAAAATGGGTGGATTCAGGTACGATGATTCTAAGTGAAATAAGTCACAGAGAAAAAGAAACTTATCATAAGATATCACTTATGAAGATCCTGTAAACATGGCTACACTTGAACTGAGTTAGGAAAGAGAACAGTGTCTCACATTTAGAAAACACTCTTATGCCTGCTTAAGGGGGAAGGAGAGGTGGGGTGATGCATAAAACCAGAGTTTGATATAAGCACAGGTACCGTTCCAAAAACCAACTATGGAATAGACAAGACCTACACCTTCCTCAGTGAAAGGGACTCAAAACCCCATATTTCCCGCAGAGGAATATATCTGACTAGTAAGAATCTTAAAACCTATGTATTGATATGTCTCCGTAAGGGAATCAAGTGTGTCTAGACTGGGATAAATATGGCAGCGAGAATCAGCTCAAACCCACTATAAAAAGGAATTTCAAAAATAAAACAAAAAAACTGGGAAATTCTTTACAATTCCTTCAGGGTCTCTGATGAAACCTGAAATGACCCTATCTACAATGACAGCTGGATGTGGCATAAGGCTGGACACTTGGGACTGAGAGGATTGGTGAGATTGGGTGAGCAAATGCAGACCCTTTAAAGCAATAATGCATGGCACACATTCCATGGGTCCCAACTCTCCAGGTTGAAGGGAATATTACTACAGATATAACATGTACGGGAATCCTAGAGAACGGACACACTGTGAATACGAAAGGTTTCTAAAACTCAACGAATAGTCCCTCTCCTGGTGCTCCGGTTTGACTTTCCATCTGCTTTATTATCAACCTCCCAACTTGGAGAGACAGCCCCTTTAACCTCCTGGTTCGCACAGGTTGCCAATTTGGCAGAGGATGAAAGGGAAGAGGGAGAACCAATGAGAGAGTAGCTGTTAGGCATTTGGACGGGCACATATCACTGTAATTTCCCGGCAGGAAGAAGAATTAACCAAAGTCTCAGCCACCCACCGGGAATCAGTATAGATCCTGAACCAAAATTTTGGACTTGCGGTCAGCTCACCAAAAACGAGTTGAAAAATGGAGCTCAGGGGCACAGCAATTCACAAACTGGCCGAGTAATAAAGGACAACTATCGTCCAAAAATCTGTTGAGGGAAGGCAACGAGGCGGACTTGAAAGCGAGGCAGAATAGCAGGAAACAGATTTCCAGAGGTACGTTGGAATCGCCTTTAAAGCACAGGAAGAGGGGCACAACTTCGACAATGATGCACTTGGCCAAAAAGGGCGTATGCGTTTTCTCCTGAATATATTCAGGAGAAAACGCATACGCCCTTTTTGGCCAAGCAAGCAAGCGGGCAATGCAAATCTGCACTACAAAGAAGTATCACTTCCCACCGGTCAAAAGGGACATCCACAAAATGTGTAAAAACCAGAAAGGCAAGACAGGCCCTGGAGAACAGGGAGCCTTGTTATGCTGATGGGCGGGATGTAAATTGCCAACTGCCTCTCTGGAGGAGTGCATTGTGTTCCCTAAAACAAGTAAACAACAGAGCTACAGAGCCAAGGGCACTTCCAGTCTAGGGAATATACCTTGGGAAAACTGAAAATCAAAAAGACACAGCCACCCCAAAATTTAGGGCTGCACTGCTTACAAGGACCTCAACTTGGGTACACCTTAAATATCCCAGGAAATATAAAAATGGTTCAAAAAATTGTGGTACTTACGTACGATGGAATATCCCTCAGCCATGAAATCAATGTCATAAGACCAGTAGCAGCAAAATGGGTGGATTCAGGTACGATGATTCTAAGTGAAATAAGTCACAGAGAAAAAGAAACTTATCATAAGATATCACTTATGAAGATCCTGTAAACATGGCTACACTTGAACTGAGTTAGGAAAGAGAACAGTGTCTCACATTTAGAAAACACTCTTATGCCTGCTTAAGGGGGAAGGAGAGGTGGGGTGATGCATAAAACCAGAGTTTGATATAAGCACAGGTACCATTCCAAAAACCAACTATGGAATAGACAAGACCTACACCTTCCTCAGTGAAAGGGACTCAAAACCCCATATTTCCCGCAGAGGAATATATCTGACTAGTAAGAATCTTAAAACCTATGTATTGATATGTCTCCGTAAGGGAATCAAGTGTGTCTAGACTGGGATAAATATGGCAGCGAGAATCAGCTCAAACCCACTATAAAAAGGAATTTCAAAAATAAAACAAAAAAACTGGGAAATTCTTTACAATTCCTTCAGGGTCTCTGATGAAACCTGAAATGACCCTATCTACAATGACAGCTGGATGTGGCATAAGGCTGGACACTTGGGACTGAGAGGATTGGTGAGATTGGGTGAGCAAATGCAGACCCTTTAAAGCAATAATGCATGGCACACATTCCATGGGTCCCAACTCTCCAGGTTGAAGGGAATATTACTACAGATATAACATGTACGGGAATCCTAGAGAATGGACACACTGTGAATACGAAAGGTTTCTAAAACTCAACGAATAGTCCCTCTCCTGGTGCTCCGGTTTGACTTTCCATCTGCTTTATTATCAACCTCCCAACTTGGAGAGACAGCCCCTTTAACCTCCTGGTTCGCACAGGTTGCCAATTTGGCAGAGGATGAAAGGGAAGAGGGAGAACCAATGAGAGAGTAGCTGTTAGGCATTTGGACGGGCACATATCACTGTAATTTCCCGGCAGGAAGAAGAATTAACCAAAGTCTCAGCCACCCACCGGGAATCAGTATAGATCCTGAACCAAAATTTTGGACTTGCGGTCAGCTCACCAAAAACGAGTTGAAAAATGGAGCTCAGGGGCACAGCAATTCACAAACTGGCCGAGTAATAAAGGACAACTATCGTCCAAAAATCTGTTGAGGGAAGGCAACGAGGCGGACTTGAAAGCGAGGCAGAATAGCAGGAAACAGATTTCCAGAGGTACGTTGGAATCGCCTTTAAAGCACAGGAAGAGGGGCACAACTTCGACAATGATGCACTTGGCCAAAAAGGGCGTATGCGTTTTCTCCTGAATATATTCAGGAGAAAACGCATACGCCCTTTTTGGCCAAGCAAGCAAGCGGGCAATGCAAATCTGCACTACAAAGAAGTATCACTTCCCACCGGTCAAAAGGGACATCCACAAAATGTGTAAAAACCAGAAAGGCAAGACAGGCCCTGGAGAACAGGGAGCCTTGTTATGCTGATGGGCGGGATGTAAATTGCCAACTGCCTCTCTGGAGGAGTGCATTGTGTTCCCTAAAACAAGTAAAGAACAGAGCTACAGAGCCAAGGGCACTTCCAGTCTAGGGAATATACCTTGGGAAAACTGAAAATCAAAAAGACACAGCCACCCCAAAATTTAGGGCTGCACTGCTTACAAGGACCTCAACTTGGGTACACCTTAAATATCCCAGGAAATATAAAAATGGTTCAAAAAATTGTGGTACTTACGTACGATGGAATATCCCTCAGCCATGAAATCAATGTCATAAGACCAGTAGCAGCAAAATGGGTGGATTTAGGTACGATGATTCTAAGTGAAATAAGTCACACAGAAAAAGAAACTTATCATAAGATATCACTTATGAAGATCCTGTAAACATGGCTACACTTGAACTGAGTTAGGAAAGAGAACAGTGTCTCACATTTAGAAAACACTCTTATGCCTGCTTAAGGGGGAAGGAGAGGTGGGGTGATGCATAAAACCAGAGTTTGATATAAGCACAGGTACCGTTCCAAAAACCAACTATGGAATAGACAAGACCTACACCTTCCTCAGTGAAAGGGACTCAAAACCCCATATTTCCCGCAGAGGAATATATCTGACTAGTAAGAATCTTAAAACCTATGTATTGATATGTCTCCGTAAGGGAATCAAGTGTGTCTAGACTGGGATAAATATGGCAGCGAGAATCAGCTCAAACCCACTATAAAAAGGAATTTCAAAAATAAAACAAAAAAACTGGGAAATTCTTTACAATTCCTTCAGGGTCTCTGATGAAACCTGAAATGACCCTATCTACAATGACAGCTGGATGTGGCATAAGGCTGGACACTTGGGACTGAGAGGATTGGTGAGATTGGGTGAGCAAATGCAGACCCTTTAAAGCAATAATGCATGGCACACATTCCATGGGTCCCAACTCTCCAGGTTGAAGGGAATATTACTACAGATATAACATGTACGGGAATCCTAGAGAACGGACACACTGTGAATACGAAAGGTTTCTAAAACTCAACGAATAGTCCCTCTCCTGGTGCTCCAGTTTGACTTTCCATCTGCTTTATTATCAACCTCCCAACTTGGAGAGACAGCCCCTTTAACCTCCTGGTTCGCACAGGTTGCCAATTTGGCAGAGGATGAAAGGGAAGAGGGAGAACCAATGAGAGAGTAGCTGTTAGGCATTTGGACGGGCACATATCACTGTAATTTCCCGGCAGGAAGAAGAATTAACTAAAGTCTCAGCCACCCACCGGGAATCAGTATAGATCCTGAACCAAAATTTTAGACTTGCGGTCAGCTCACCAAAAACGAGTTGAAAAATGGAGCTCAGGGGCACAGCAATTCACAAACTGGCCGAGTAATAAAGGACAACTATCGTCCAAAAATCTGTTGAGGGAAGGCAACGAGGCGGACTTGAAAGCGAGGCAGAATAGCAGGAAACAGATTTCCAGAGGTACGTTGGAATCGCCTTTAAAGCACAGGAAGAGGGGCACAACTTCGACAATGATGCACTTGGCCCAAAAGGGCGTATGCGTTTTCTCCTGAATATATTCAGGAGAAAACGCATACGCCCTTTTTGGCCAAGCAAGCAAGCGGGCAATGCAAATCTGCACTACAAAGAAGTATCACTTCCCACCGGTCAAAAGGGACATCCACAAAATGTGTAAAAACCAGAAAGGCAAGACAGGCCCTGGAGAACAGGGAGCCTTGTTATGCTGATGGGCGGGATGTAAATTGCCAACTGCCTCTCTGGAGGAGTGCATTGTGTTCCCTAAAACAAGTAAAGAACAGAGCTACAGAGCCAAGGGCACTTCCAGTCTAGGGAATATACCTTGGGAAAACTGAAAATCAAAAAGACACAGCCACCCCAAAATTTAGGGCTGCACTGCTT
The DNA here is from genome assembly GCF_949752795.1 of Hyperoodon ampullatus. Taxonomy (NCBI): domain Eukaryota; kingdom Metazoa; phylum Chordata; class Mammalia; order Artiodactyla; family Ziphiidae; genus Hyperoodon; species Hyperoodon ampullatus. The sequence goes on from NC_136922.1 coordinate 1,122,941, forward strand.
ACAAGGACCTCAACTTGGGTACACCTTAAATATCCCAGGAAATATAAAAATGGTTCAAAAAATTGTGGTACTTACGTACGATGGAATATCCCTCAGCCATGAAATCAATGTCATAAGACCAGTAGCAGCAAAATGGGTGGATTCAGGTACGATGATTCTAAGTGAAATAAGTCACAGAGAAAAAGAAACTTATCATAAGATATCACTTATGAAGATCCTGTAAACATGGCTACACTTGAACTGAGTTAGGAAAGAGAACAGTGTCTCACATTTAGAAAACACTCTTATGCCTGCTTAAGGGGGAAGGAGAGGTGGGGTGATGCATAAAACCAGAGTTTGATATAAGCACAGGTACCGTTCCAAAAACCAACTATGGAATAGACAAGACCTACACCTTCCTCAGTGAAAGGGACTCAAAACCCCATATTTCCCGCAGAGGAATATATCTGACTAGTAAGAATCTTAAAACCTATGTATTGATATGTCTCCGTAAGGGAATCAAGTGTGTCTAGACTGGGATAAATATGGCAGCGAGAATCAGCTCAAACCCACTATAAAAAGGAATTTCAAAAATAAAACAAAAAAACTGGGAAATTCTTTACAATTCCTTCAGGGTCTCTGATGAAACCTGAAATGACCCTATCTACAATGACAGCTGGATGTGGCATAAGGCTGGACACTTGGGACTGAGAGGATTGGTGAGATTGGGTGAGCAAATGCAGACCCTTTAAAGCAATAATGCATGGCACACATTCCATGGGTCCCAACTCTCCAGGTTGAAGGGAATATTACTACAGATATAACATGTACGGGAATCCTAGAGAACGGACACACTGTGAATACGAAAGGTTTCTAAAACTCAACGAATAGTCCCTCTCCTGGTGCTCCGGTTTGACTTTCCATCTGCTTTATTATCAACCTCCCAACTTGGAGAGACAGCCCCTTTAACCTCCTGGTTCGCACAGGTTGCCAATTTGGCAGAGGATGAAAGGGAAGAGGGAGAACCAATGAGAGAGTAGCTGTTAGGCATTTGGACGGGCACATATCACTGTAATTTCCCGGCAGGAAGAAGAATTAACCAAAGTCTCAGCCACCCACCGGGAATCAGTATAGATCCTGAACCAAAATTTTGGACTTGCGGTCAGCTCACCAAAAACGAGTTGAAAAATGGAGCTCAGGGGCACAGCAATTCACAAACTGGCCGAGTAATAAAGGACAACTATCGTCCAAAAATCTGTTGAGGGAAGGCAACGAGGCGGACTTGAAAGCGAGGCAGAATAGCAGGAAACAGATTTCCAGAGGTACGTTGGAATCGCCTTTAAAGCACAGGAAGAGGGGCACAACTTCGACAGTGATGCACTTGGCCAAAAAGGGCGTATGCGTTTTCTCCTGAATATATTCAGGAGAAAACGCATACGCCCTTTTTGGCCAAGCAAGCAAGCGGGCAATGCAAATCTGCACTACAAAGAAGTATCACTTCCCACCGGTCAAAAGGGACATCCACAAAATGTGTAAAAACCAGAAAGGCAAGACAGGCCCTGGAGAACAGGGAGCCTTGTTATGCTGATGGGCGGGATGTAAATTGCCAACTGCCTCTCTGGAGGAGTGCATTGTGTTCCCTAAAACAAGTAAACAACAGAGCTACAGAGCCAAGGGCACTTCCAGTCTAGGGAATATACCTTGGGAAAACTGAAAATCAAAAAGACACAGCCACCCCAAAATTTAGGGCTGCACTGCTTACAAGGACCTCAACTTGGGTACACCTTAAATATCCCAGGAAATATAAAAATGGTTCAAAAAATTGTGGTACTTACGTACGATGGAATATCCCTCAGCCATGAAATCAATGTCATAAGACCAGTAGCAGCAAAATGGGTGGATTCAGGTACGATGATTCTAAGTGAAATAAGTCACAGAGAAAAAGAAACTTATCATAAGATATCACTTATGAAGATCCTGTAAACATGGCTACACTTGAACTGAGTTAGGAAAGAGAACAGTGTCTCACATTTAGAAAACACTCTTATGCCTGCTTAAGGGGGAAGGAGAGGTGGGGTGATGCATAAAACCAGAGTTTGATATAAGCACAGGTACCGTTCCAAAAACCAACTATGGAATAGACAAGACCTACACCTTCCTCAGTGAAAGGGACTCAAAACCCCATATTTCCCGCAGAGGAATATATCTGACTAGTAAGAATCTTAAAACCTATGTATTGATATGTCTCCGTAAGGGAATCAAGTGTGTCTAGACTGGGATAAATATGGCAGCGAGAATCAGCTCAAACCCACTATAAAAAGGAATTTCAAAAATAAAACAAAAAAACTGGGAAATTCTTTACAATTCCTTCAGGGTCTCTGATGAAACCTGAAATGACCCTATCTACAATGACAGCTGGATGTGGCATAAGGCTGGACACTTGGGACTGAGAGGATTGGTGAGATTGGGTGAGCAAATGCAGACCCTTTAAAGCAATAATGCATGGCACACATTCCATGGGTCCCAACTCTCCAGGTTGAAGGGAATATTACTACAGATATAACATGTACGGGAATCCTAGAGAACGGACACACTGTGAATACGAAAGGTTTCTAAAACTCAACGAATAGTCCCTCTCCTGGTGCTCCGGTTTGACTTTCCATCTGCTTTATTATCAACCTCCCAACTTGGAGAGACAGCCCCTTTAACCTCCTGGTTCGCACAGGTTGCCAATTTGGCAGAGGATGAAAGGGAAGAGGGAGAACCAATGAGAGAGTAGCTGTTAGGCATTTGGACGGGCACATATCACTGTAATTTCCCGGCAGGAAGAAGAATTAACCAAAGTCTCAGCCACCCACCGGGAATCAGTATAGATCCTGAACCAAAATTTTGGACTTGCGGTCAGCTCACCAAAAACGAGTTGAAAAATGGAGCTCAGGGGCACAGCAATTCACAAACTGGCCGAGTAATAAAGGACAACTATCGTCCAAAAATCTGTTGAGGGAAGGCAATGAGGCGGACTTGAAAGCGAGGCAGAATAGCAGGAAACAGATTTCCAGAGGTACGTTGGAATCGCCTTTAAAGCACAGGAAGAGGGGCACAACTTCGACAATGATGCACTTGGCCAAAAAGGGCGTATGCGTTTTCTCCTGAATATATTCAGGAGAAAACGCATACGCCCTTTTTGGCCAAGCAAGCAAGCGGGCAATGCAAATCTGCACTACAAAGAAGTATCACTTCCCACCGGTCAAAAGGGACATCCACAAAATGTGTAAAAACCAGAAAGGCAAGACAGGCCCTGGAGAACAGGGAGCCTTGTTATGCTGATGGGCGGGATGTAAATTGCCAACTGCCTCTCTGGAGGAGTGCATTGTGTTCCCTAAAACAAGTAAACAACAGAGCTACAGAGCCAAGGGCACTTCCAGTCTAGGGAATATACCTTGGGAAAACTGAAAATCAAAAAGACACAGCCACCCCAAAATTTAGGGCTGCACTGCTTACAAGGACCTCAACTTGGGTACACCTTAAATATCCCAGGAAATATAAAAATGGTTCAAAAAATTGTGGTACTTACGTACGATGGAATATCCCTCAGCCATGAAATCAATGTCATAAGACCAGTAGCAGCAAAATGGGTGGATTCAGGTACGATGATTCTAAGTGAAATAAGTCACACAGAAAAAGAAACTTATCATAAGATATCACTTATGAAGATCCTGTAAACATGGCTACACTTGAACTGAGTTAGGAAAGAGAACAGTGTCTCACATTTAGAAAACACTCTTATGCCTGCTTAAGGGGGAAGGAGAGGTGGGGTGATGCATAAAACCAGAGTTTGATATAAGCACAGGTACCGTTCCAAAAACCAACTATGGAATAGACAAGACCTACACCTTCCTCAGTGAAAGGGACTCAAAACCCCATATTTCCCGCAGAGGAATATATCTGACTAGTAAGAATCTTAAAACCTATGTATTGATATGTCTCCGTAAGGGAATCAAGTGTGTCTAGACTGGGATAAATATGGCAGCGAGAATCAGCTCAAACCCACTATAAAAAGGAATTTCAAAAATAAAACAAAAAAACTGGGAAATTCTTTACAATTCCTTCAGGGTCTCTGATGAAACCTGAAATGACCCTATCTACAATGACAGCTGGATGTGGCATAAGGCTGGACACTTGGGACTGAGAGGATTGGTGAGATTGGGTGAGCAAATGCAGACCCTTTAAAGCAATAATGCATGGCACACATTCCATGGGTCCCAACTCTCCAGGTTGAAGGGAATATTACTACAGATATAACATGTACGGGAATCCTAGAGAACGGACACACTGTGAATACGAAAGGTTTCTAAAACTCAACGAATAGTCCCTCTCCTGGTTCTCCGGCTTGACTTTCCACCTGCTTTACTAGCAACCTCCCAACTTGGAGAGACTGCCCCTTTAACCTCCTGGTTCACACAGGTTGCCAATTTGGCAGAGGATGAAAGGGAAGAGGGAGAACCAATGAGAGAGTAGCTGTTAGGCATTTGGACGGGCACATATCACTGTAATTTCCCAGCAGGAAGAAGAATTAACGAAAGTCTCAGCCACCCACCGGGAATCAGTATAGATCCTGAACCAAAATTTTGGACTTGCGGTCAGCTCACCAAAAACGAGTTGAAAAATGGAGCTCAGGGGCACAGCAATTCACAAACTGGCCGAGTAATAAAGGACAACTATCGTCCAAAAATCTGTTGAGGGAAGGCAACGAGGCGGACTTGAAAGCGAGGCAGAATAGCAGGAAACAGATTTCAAGAGGTACGTTGGAATCGCCTTTAAAGCACAGGAAGAGGGGCACAACTTCGACAATGATGCACTTGGCCAAAAAGGGTGTATTCGTTTTCTCCTGAATATATTCAGGAGAAAACGCATACGCCCTTTTTGGCCAAGCAAGCAAGCGGGCAATGCAAATCTGCACTACAAAGAAGTATCACTTCCCACCGGTCAAAAGGGACATCCACAAAATGTGTAAAAACCAGAAAGGCAAGACAGGCCCTGGAGAACAGGGAGCCTTGTTATGCTGATGGGCGGGATGTAAATTGCCAACTGCCTCTCTGGAGGAGTGCATTGTGTTCCCTAAAACAAGTAAACAACAGAGCTACAGAGCCAAGGGCACTTCCAGTCTAGGGAATATACCTTGGGAAAACTGAAAATCAAAAAGACACAGCCACCCCAAAATTTAGGGCTGCACTGCTTACAAGGACCTCAACTTGGGTACACCTTAAATATCCCAGGAAATATAAAAATGGTTCAAAAAATTGTGGTACTTACGTACGATGGAATATCCCTCAGCCATGAAATCAATGTCATAAGACCAGTAGCAGCAAAATGGGTGGATTCAGGTACGATGATTCTAAGTGAAATAAGTCACACAGAAAAAGAAACTTATCATAAGATATCACTTATGAAGATCCTGTAAACATGGCTACACTTGAACTGAGTTAGGAAAGAGAACAGTGTCTCACATTTAGAAAACACTCTTATGCCTGCTTAAGGGGGAAGGAGAGGTGGGATGATGCATAAAACCAGAGCTTGATATAAGCACAGGTACCGTTCCAAAAACCAACTATGGAATAGACAAGACCTACACCTTCCTCAGTGAAAGGGACTCAAAACCCCATATTTCCCGCAGAGGAATATATCTGACTAGTAAGAATCTTAAAACCTATGTATTGATATGTCTCCGTAAGGGAATCAAGTGTGTCTAGACTGGGATAAATATGGCAGCGAGAATCAGCTCAAACCCACTATACAAAGGAATTTCAATAATAAAACAAAAAAACTGGGAAATTCTTTACAATTCCTTCAGGGTCTCTGATGAAACCTGAAATGACCCTATCTACAATGACAGCTGGATGTGGCATAAGGCTGGACACTTGGGACTGAGAGGATTGGTGAGATTGGGTGAGCAAATGCAGACCCTTTAAAGAAATAATGCATGGCACATTTTCCATGGGTCCCAACTCTCCAGGTTGAAGGGAATATTACTACAGATATAACATGTACGGGAATCCTAGAGAACGGACACACTGTGAATACGAAAGGTTTCTAAAACTCAACGAATAGTCCCTCTCCTGGTGCTCCAGTTTGACTTTCCATCTGCTTTATTATCAACCTCCCAACTTGGAGAGACAGCCCCTTTAACCTCCTGGTTTGCACAGGTTGCCAATTTGGCAGAGGATGAAAGGGAAGAGGGAGAACCAATGAGAGAGTAGCTGTTAGGCATTTGGACGGGCACATATCACTGTAATTTCCCGGCAGGAAGAAGAATTAACCAAAGTCTCAGCCACCCACCGGGAATCAGTATAGATCCTGAACCAAAATTTTGGACTTGCGGTCAGCTCACCAAAAACGAGTTGAAAAATGGAGCTCAGGGGCACAGCAATTCACAAACTGGCCGAGTAATAAAGGACAACTATCGTCCAAAAATCTGTTGAGGGAAGGCAACGAGGCGGACTTGAAAGCGAGGCAGAATAGCAGGAAACAGATTTCAAGAGGTACGTTGGAATCGCCTTTAAAGCACAGGAAGAGGGGCACAACTTCGACAATGATGCACTTGGCCAAAAAGGGCGTATGCGTTTTCTCCTGAATATATTCAGGAGAAAATGCATACGCCCTTTTTGGCCAAGCAAGCAAGCGGGCAATGCAAATCTGCAATACAAAGAACTATCACTTCCCACCGGTCAAAAGGGACATCCACAAAATGTGTAAAAACCAGAAAGGCAAGACAGGCCCTGGAGAACAGGGAGCCTTGTTATGCTGATGGGCGGGATGTAAATTGCCAACTGCCTCTCTGGAGGAGTGCATTGTGTTCCCTAAAACAAGTAAACAACAGAGCTACAGAGCCAAGGGCACTTCCAGTCTAGGGAATATACCTTGGGAAAACTGAAAATCAAAAAGACACAGCCACCCCAAAATTTAGGGCTGCACTGCTTACAAGGACCTCAACTTGGGTACACCTTAAATATCCCAGGAAATATAAAAATGGTTCAAAAAATTGTGGTACTTACGTACGATGGAATATCCCTCAGCCATGAAATCAATGTCATAAGACCAGTAGCAGCAAAATGGGTGGATTCAGGTACGATGATTCTAAGTGAAATAAGTCACACAGAAAAAGAAACTTATCATAAGATATCACTTATGAAGATCCTGTAAACATGGCTACACTTGAACTGAGTTAGGAAAGAGAACAGTGTCTCACATTTAGAAAACACTCTTATGCCTGCTTAAGGGGGAAGGAGAGGTGGGGTGATGCATAAAACCAGAGTTTGATATAAGCACAGGTACCATTCCAAAAACCAACTATGGAATAGACAAGACCTACACCTTCCTCAGTGAAAGGGACTCAAAACCCCATATTTCCCGCAGAGGAATATATCTGACTAGTAAGAATCTTAAAACCTATGTATTGATATGTCTCCGTAAGGGAATCAAGTGTGTCTAGACTGGGATAAATATGGCAGCGAGAATCAGCTCAAACCCACTATAAAAAGGAATTTCAAAAATAAAACAAAAAAACTGGGAAATTCTTTACAATTCCTTCAGGGTCTCTGATGAAACCTGAAATGACCCTATCTACAATGACAGCTGGATGTGGCATAAGGCTGGACACTTGGGACTGAGAGGATTGGTGAGATTGGGTGAGCAAATGCAGACCCTTTAAAGCAATAATGCATGGCACACATTCCATGGGTCCCAACTCTCCAGGTTGAAGGGAATATTACTACAGATATAACATGTACGGGAATCCTAGAGAACGGACACACTGTGAATACGAAAGGTTTCTAAAACTCAACGAATAGTCCCTCTCCTGGTGCTCCGGTTTGACTTTCCATCTGCTTTATTATCAACCTCCCAACTTGGAGAGACAGCCCCTTTAACCTCCTGGTTCGCACAGGTTGCCAATTTGGCAGAGGATGAAAGGGAAGAGGGAGAACCAATGAGAGAGTAGCTGTTAGGCATTTGGACGGGCACATATCACTGTAATTTCCCGGCAGGAAGAAGAATTAACCAAAGTCTCAGCCACCCACCGGGAATCAGTATAGATCCTGAACCAAAATTTTGGACTTGCGGTCAGCTCACCAAAAACGAGTTGAAAAATGGGCTCAGGGGCACAGCAATTCACAAACTGGCCGAGTAATAAAGGACAACTATCGTCCAAAAATCTGTTGAGGGAAGGCAACGAGGCGGACTTGAAAGCGAGGCAGAATAGCAGGAAACAGATTTCCAGAGGTACGTTGGAATCGCCTTTAAAGCACAGGAAGAGGGGCACAACTTCGACAATGATGCACTTGGCCAAAAAGGGCGTATGCGTTTTCTCCTGAATATATTCAGGAGAAAACGCATACGCCCTTTTTGGCCAAGCAAGCAAGCGGGCAATGCAAATCTGCACTACAAAGAAGTATCACTTCCCACCGGTCAAAAGGGACATCCACAAAATGTGTAAAAACCAGAAAGGCAAGACAGGCCCTGGAGAACAGGGAGCCCTGTTATGCTGATGGGCGGGATGTAAATTGCCAACTGCCTCTCTGGAGGAGTGCATTGTGTTCCCTAAAACAAGTAAACAACAGAGCTACAGAGCCAAGGGCACTTCCAGTCTAGGGAATATACCTTGGGAAAACTGAAAATCAAAAAGACACAGCCACCCCAAAATTTAGGGCTGCACTGCTTACAAGGACCTCAACTTGGGTACACCTTAAATATCCCAGGAAATATAAAAATGGTTCAAAAAATTGTGGTACTTACGTACGATGGAATATCCCTCAGCCATGAAATCAATGTCATAAGACCAGTAGCAGCAAAATGGGTGGATTCAGGTACGATGATTCTAAGTGAAATAAGTCACAGAGAAAAAGAAACTTATCATAAGATATCACTTATGAAGATCCTGTAAACATGGCTACACTTGAACTGAGTTAGGAAAGAGAACAGTGTCTCACATTTAGAAAACACTCTTATGCCTGCTTAAGGGGGAAGGAGAGGTGGGGTGATGCATAAAACCAGAGTTTGATATAAGCACAGGTACCATTCCAAAAACCAACTATGGAATAGACAAGACCTACACCTTCCTCAGTGAAAGGGACTCAAAACCCCATATTTCCTGCAGAGGAATATATCTGACTAGTAAGAATCTTAAAACCTATGTATTGATATGTCTCCGTAAGGGAATCAAGTGTGTCTAGACTGGGATAAATATGGCAGCGAGAATCAGCTCAAACCCACTATAAAAAGGAATTTCAAAAATAAAACAAAAAAACTGGGAAATTCTTTACAATTCCTTCAGGGTCTCTGATGAAACCTGAAATGACCCTATCTACAATGACAGCTGGATGTGGCATAAGGCTGGACACTTGGGACTGAGAGGATTGGTGAGATTGGGTGAGCAAATGCAGACCCTTTAAAGCAATAATGCATGGCACACATTCCATGGGTCCCAACTCTCCAGGTTGAAGGGAATATTACTACAGATATAACATGTACGGGAATCCTAGAGAACGGACACACTGTGAATACGAAAGGTTTCTAAAACTCAACGAATAGTCCCTCTCCTGGTGCTCCGGTTTGACTTTCCATCTGCTTTATTATCAACCTCCCAACTTGGAGAGACAGCCCCTTTAACCTCCTGGGTCGCACAGGTTGCCAATTTGGCAGAGGATGAAAGGGAAGAGGGAGAACCAATGAGAGAGTAGCTGTTAGGCATTTGGACGGGCACATATCACTGTAATTTCCCGGCAGGAAGAAGAATTAACCAAAGTCTCAGCCACCCACCGGGAATCAGTATAGATCCTGAACCAAAATTTTGGACTTGCGGTCAGCTCACCAAAAACGAGTTGAAAAATGGAGCTCAGGGGCACAGCAATTCACAAACTGGCCGAGTAATAAAGGACAACTATCGTCCAAAAATCTGTTGAGGGAAGGCAACGAGGCGGACTTGAAAGCGAGGCAGAATAGCAGGAAACAGATTTCCAGAGGTACGTTGGAATCGCCTTTAAAGCACAGGAAGAGGGGCACAACTTCGACAATGATGCACTTGGCCAAAAAGGGCGTATGCGTTTTCTCCTGAATATATTCAGGAGAAAACGCATACGCCCTTTTTGGCCAAGCAAGCAAGCGGGCAATGCAAATCTGCACTACAAAGAAGTATCACTTCCCACCGGTCAAAAGGGACATCCACAAAATGTGTAAAAACCAGAAAGGCAAGACAGGCCCTGGAGAACAGGGAGCCTTGTTATGCTGATGGGCGGGATGTAAATTGCCAACTGCCTCTCTGGAGGAGTGCATTGTGTTCCCTAAAACAAGTAAACAACAGAGCTACAGAGCCAAGGGCACTTCCAGTCTAGGGAATATACCTTTGGAAAACTGAAAATCAAAAAGACACAGCCACCCCAAAATTTAGGGCTGCACTGCTTACAAGGACCTCAACTTGGGTACACCTTAAATATCCCAGGAAATATAAAAATGGTTCAAAAAATTGTGGTACTTACGTACGATGGAATATCCCTCAGCCATGAAATCAATGTCATAAGACCAGTAGCAGCAAAATGGGTGGATTCAGGTACGATGATTCTAAGTGAAATAAGTCACAGAGAAAAAGAAACTTATCATAAGATATCACTTATGAAGATCCTGTAAACATGGCTACACTTGAACTGAGTTAGGAAAGAGAACAGTGTCTCACATTTAGAAAACACTCTTATGCCTGCTTAAGGGGGAAGGAGAGGTGGGGTGATGCATAAAACCAGAGTTTGATATAAGCACAGGTACCGTTCCAAAAACCAACTATGGAATAGACAAGACCTACACCTTCCTCAGTGAAAGGGACTCAAAACCCCATATTTCCCGCAGAGGAATATATCTGACTAGTAAGAATCTTAAAACCTATGTATTGATATGTCTCCGTAAGGGAATCAAGTGTGTCTAGACTGGGATAAATATGGCAGCGAGAATCAGCTCAAACCCACTATAAAAAGGAATTTCAAAAATAAAACAAAAAAACTGGGAAATTCTTTACAATTCCTTCAGGGTCTCTGATGAAACCTGAAATGACCCTATCTACAATGACAGCTGGATGTGGCATAAGGCTGGACACTTGGGACTGAGAGGATTGGTGAGATTGGGTGAGCAAATGCAGACCCTTTAAAGCAATAATGCATGGCACACATTCCATGGGTCCCAACTCTCCAGGTTGAAGGGAATATTACTACAGATATAACATGTACGGGAATCCTAGAGAACGGACACACTGTGAATACGAAAGGTTTCTAAAACTCAACGAATAGTCCCTCTCCTGGTGCTCCGGTTTGACTTTCCATCTGCTTTATTATCAACCTCCCAACTTGGAGAGACAGCCCCTTTAACCTCCTGGTTCGCACAGGTTGCCAATTTGGCAGAGGATGAAAGGGAAGAGGGAGAACCAATGAGAGAGTAGCTATTAGGCATTTGGACGGGCACATATCACTGTAATTTCCCGGCAGGAAGAAGAATTAACCAAAGTCTCAGCCACCCACCGGGAATCAGTATAGATCCTGAACCAAAATTTTGGACTTGCGGTCAGCTCACCAAAAACGAGTTGAAAAATGGAGCTCAGGGGCACAGCAATTCACAAACTGGCCGAGTAATAAAGGACAACTATCGTCCAAAAATCTGTTGAGGGAAGGCAACGAGGCAGACTTGAAAGCGAGGCAGAATAGCAGGAAACAGATTTCCAGAGGTACGTTGGAATCGCCTTTAAAGCACAGGAAGAGGGGCACAACTTCGACAATGATGCACTTGGCCAAAAAGGGCGTATGCGTTTTCTCCTGAATATATTCAGGAGAAAACGCATACGCCCTTTTTGGCCAAGCAAGCAAGCGGGCAATGCAAATCTGCACTACAAAGAAGTATCACTTCCCACCGGTCAAAAGGGACATCCACAAAATGTGTAAAAACCAGAAAGGCAAGACAGGCCCTGGAGAACAGGGAGCCTTGTTATGCTGATGGGCGGGATGTAAATTGCCAACTGCCTCTCTGGAGGAGTGCATTGTGTTCCCTAAAACAAGTAAACAACAGAGCTACAGAGCCAAGGGCACTTCCAGTCTAGGGAATATACCTTGGGAAAACTGAAAATCAAAAAGACACAGCCACCCCAAAATTTAGGGCTGCACTGCTTACAAGGACCTCAACTTGGGTACACCTTAAATATCCCAGGAAATATAAAAATGGTTCAAAAAATTGTGGTACTTACGTACGATGGAATATCCCTCAGCCATGAAATCAATGTCATAAGACCAGTAGCAGCAAAATGGGTGGATTCAGGTACGATGATTCTAAGTGAAATAAGTCACAGAGAAAAAGAAACTTATCATAAGATATCACTTATGAAGATCCTGTAAACATGGCTACACTTGAACTGAGTTAGGAAAGAGAACAGTGTCTCACATTTAGAAAACACTCTTATGCCTGCTTAAGGGGGAAGGAGAGGTGGGGTGATGCATAAAACCAGAGTTTGATATAAGCACAGGTACCGTTCCAAAAACCAACTATGGAATAGACAAGACCTACACCTTCCTCAGTGAAAGGGACTCAAAACCCCATATTTCCCGCAGAGGAATATATCTGACTAGTAAGAATCTTAAAACCTATGTATTGATATGTCTCCGTAAGGGAATCAAGTGTGTCTAGACTGGGATAAATATGGCAGCGAGAATCAGCTCAAACCCACTATAAAAAGGAATTTCAAAAATAAAACAAAAAAACTGGGAAATTCTTTACAATTCCTTCAGGGTCTCTGATGAAACCTGAAATGACCCTATCTACAATGACAGCTGGATGTGGCATAAGGCTGGACACTTGGGACTGAGAGGATTGGTGAGATTGGGTGAGCAAATGCAGACCCTTTAAAGCAATAATGCATGGCACACATTCCATGGGTCCCAACTCTCCAGGTTGAAGGGAATATTACTACAGATATAACATGTACGGGAATCCTAGAGAACGGACACACTGTGAATACGAAAGGTTTCTAAAACTCAACGAATAGTCCCTCTCCTGGTGCTCCGGTTTGACTTTCCATCTGCTTTATTATCAACCTCCCAACTTGGAGAGACAGCCCCTTTAACCTCCTGGTTCGCACAGGTTGCCAATTTGGCAGAGGATGAAAGGGAAGAGGGAGAACCAATGAGAGAGTAGCTGTTAGGCATTTGGACGGGCACATATCACTGTAATTTCCCGGCAGGAAGAAGAATTAACCAAAGTCTCAGCCACCCACCGGGAATCAGTATAGATCCTGAACCAAAATTTTGGACTTGCGGTCAGCTCACCAAAAACGAGTTGAAAAATGGAGCTCAGGGGCACAGCAATTCACAAACTGGCCGAGTAATAAAGGACAACTATCGTCCAAAAATCTGTTGAGGGAAGGCAACGAGGCAGACTTGAAAGCGAGGCAGAATAGCAGGAAACAGATTTCCAGAGGTACGTTGGAATCGCCTTTAAAGCACAGGAAGAGGGGCACAACTTCGACAATGATGCACTTGGCCAAAAAGGGCGTATGCGTTTTCTCCTGAATATATTCAGGAGAAAACGCATACGCCCTTTTTGGCCAAGCAAGCAAGCGGGCAATGCAAATCTGCACTACAAAGAAGTATCACTTCCCACCGGTCAAAAGGGACATCCACAAAATGTGTAAAAACCAGAAAGGCAAGACAGGCCCTGGAGAACAGGGAGCCTTGTTATGCTGATGGGCGGGATGTAAATTGCCAACTGCCTCTCTGGAGGAGTGCATTGTGTTCCCTAAAACAAGTAAACAACAGAGCTACAGAGCCAAGGGCACTTCCAGTCTAGGGAATATACCTTGGGAAAACTGAAAATCAAAAAGACACAGCCACCCCAAAATTTAGGGCTGCACTGCTTACAAGGACCTCAACTTGGGTACACCTTAAATATCCCAGGAAATATAAAAATGGTTCAAAAAATTGTGGTACTTACGTACGATGGAATATCCCTCAGCCATGAAATCAATGTCATAAGACCAGTAGCAGCAAAATGGGTGGATTCAGGTACGATGATTCTAAGTGAAATAAGTCACAGAGAAAAAGAAACTTATCATAAGATATCACTTATGAAGATCCTGTAAACATGGCTACACTTGAACTGAGTTAGGAAAGAGAACAGTGTCTCACATTTAGAAAACACTCTTATGCCTGCTTAAGGGGGAAGGAGAGGTGGGGTGATGCATAAAACCAGAGTTTGATATAAGCACAGGTACCGTTCCAAAAACCAACTATGGAATAGACAAGACCTACACCTTCCTCAGTGAAAGGGACTCAAAACCCCATATTTCCCGCAGAGGAATATATCTGACTAGTAAGAATCTTAAAACCTATGTATTGATATGTCTCCGTAAGGGAATCAAGTGTGTCTAGACTGGGATAAATATGGCAGCGAGAATCAGCTCAAACCCACTATACAAAGGAATTTCAAAAATAAAACAAAAAAACTGGGAAATTCTTTACAATTCCTTCAGGGTCTCTGATGAAACCTGAAATGACCCTATCTACAATGACAGCTGGATGTGGCATAAGGCTGGACACTTGGGACTGAGAGGATTGGTGAGATTGGGTGAGCAAATGCAGACCCTTTAAAGAAATAATGCATGGCACATTTTCCATGGGTCCCAACTCTCCAGGTTGAAGGGAATATTACTACAGATATAACATGTACGGGAATCCTAGAGAACGGACACACTGTGAATACGAAAGGTTTCTAAAACTCAACGAATAGTCCCTCTCCTGGTGCTCCAGTTTGACTTTCCATCTGCTTTATTATCAACCTCCCAACTTGGAGAGACAGCCCCTTTAACCTCCTGGTTCGCACAGGTTGCCAATTTGGCAGAGGATGAAAGGGAAGAGGGAGAACCAATGAGAGAGTAGCTGTTAGGCATTTGGACGGGCACATATCACTGTAATTTCCCGGCAGGAAGAAGAATTAACCAAAGTCTCAGCCACCCACCGGGAATCAGTATAGATCCTGAACCAAAATTTTGGACTTGCGGTCAGCTCACCAAAAACGAGTTGAAAAATGGAGCTCAGGGGCACAGCAATTCACAAACTGGCCGAGTAATAAAGGACAACTATCGTCCAAAAATCTGTTGAGGGAAGGCAACGAGGCAGACTTGAAAGCGAGGCAGAATAGCAGGAAACAGATTTCCAGAGGTACGTTGGAATCGCCTTTAAAGCACAGGAAGAGGGGCACAACTTCGACAATGATGCACTTGGCCAAAAAGGGCGTATGCGTTTTCTCCTGAATATATTCAGGAGAAAACGCATACGCCCTTTTTGGCCAAGCAAGCAAGCGGGCAATGCAAATCTGCACTACAAAGAAGTATCACTTCCCACCGGTCAAAAGGGACATCCACAAAATGTGTAAAAACCAGAAAGGCAAGACAGGCCCTGGAGAACAGGGAGCCTTGTTATGCTGATGGGCGGGATGTAAATTGCCAACTGCCTCTCTGGAGGAGTGCATTGTGTTCCCTAAAACAAGTAAACAACAGAGCTACAGAGCCAAGGGCACTTCCAGTCTAGGGAATATACCTTGGGAAAACTGAAAATCAAAAAGACACAGCCACCCCAAAATTTAGGGCTGCACTGCTTACAAGGACCTCAACTTGGGTACACCTTAAATATCCCAGGAAATATAAAAATGGTTCAAAAAATTGTGGTACTTACGTACGATGGAATATCCCTCAGCCATGAAATCAATGTCATAAGACCAGTAGCAGCAAAATGGGTGGATTCAGGTACGATGATTCTAAGTGAAATAAGTCACAGAGAAAAAGAAACTTATCATAAGATATCACTTATGAAGATCCTGTAAACATGGCTACACTTGAACTGAGTTAGGAAAGAGAACAGTGTCTCACATTTAGAAAACACTCTTATGCCTGCTTAAGGGGGAAGGAGAGGTGGGGTGATGCATAAAACCAGAGTTTGATATAAGCACAGGTACCGTTCCAAAAACCAACTATGGAATAGACAAGACCTACACCTTCCTCAGTGAAAGGGACTCAAAACCCCATATTTCCCGCAGAGGAATATATCTGACTAGTAAGAATCTTAAAACCTATGTATTGATATGTCTCCGTAAGGGAATCAAGTGTGTCTAGACTGGGATAAATATGGCAGCGAGAATCAGCTCAAACCCACTATAAAAAGGAATTTCAAAAAGAAAACAAAAAAACTGGGAAATTCTTTACAATTCCTTCAGGGTCTCTGATGAAACCTGAAATGACCCTATCTACAATGACAGCTGGATGTGGCATAAGGCTGGACACTTGGGACTGAGAGGATTGGTGAGATTGGGTGAGCAAATGCAGACCCTTTAAAGCAATAATGCATGGCACCCATTCCATGGGTCCGAACTCTCCAGGTTGAAGGGAATATTACTACAGCTATAACATGTGCGGGAAACCTAGAGAACGGACACACTGTGAATATGAAAGGTTTCTAAAACTCAACGAATAGTCCCTCTCCTGGTGCTCCGGTTTGACTTTCCGTCTGCTTTACTATCAACCTCCCAACTTGGAGAGACAGCCCCTTTAACCTCTTGGTTCGCACAGGTTGCCAATTTGGCAGAGGATGAAAGGGAAGAGGGAGAACCAATGAGAGAGTAGCTGTTAAGCATTTGGACGGGCACATATCACTGTAATTTCCCGGCAGGAAGAAGAATTAACCAAATTCTCAGCCACCCCCCGGGAACCAGTATAGGTCCTGAACCAAAATTTTGGACTTTCGGTCAGCTCACCTAAAACGAGTTGAAAAATGGAGCTCGGGGGCACAGCAATTCACAAACTGGCCGAGTAATAAAGGACAACTATCGTCCAAAAATCTGTTGAGGGAAGGCAACGAGGCGGACTTGAAAGCGAGGCAGAATAGCAGGAAACAGATTTCAAGAGGTACGTTGGAATCGCCTTTAAAGCACAGGAAGAGGGGCACAACTTCGACAATGATGCACTTGGCCAAAAAGGGCGTATGCGTTTTCTCCTGAATATATTCAGGAGAAAACGCATACGCCCTTTTTGGCCAAGCAAGCAAGCGGGCAATGCAAATCTGCACTACAAAGAAGTATCACTTCCCACCGGTCAAAAGGGACATCCACAAAATGTGTAAGAACAAGAAAGGCAAGACAGGCCCTGGAGAACAGGGAGCCTTGTTATGCTGATGGGCGGGATGTAAATTGCCAACTGCCTCTCTGGAGGAGTGCATTCTGTTCCCTAAAACAAGTAAAGAACAGAGCTACAGAGCCAAGGGCACTACCAGTCTAGGGAATATACCTTGGGAAAACTGAAAATCAATAAGACAGAGCCACCCCAAAATTTAGGGCTGCACTGCATACAAGGACCTCAACTTGGATACACCTTAAGTATCCCAGAAAATATAAACATGGTTCAAAAAATTGTGGTACTTACGTACGATGGAATATCCCTCAGCCATGAAATCAATGTCATAAGACCAGTAGCAGCAAAATGGGTGGATTCAGGTACGATGATTCTAAGTGAAATAAGTCACACAGAAAAAGAAACTTATCATAAGATATCACTTATGAAGATCCTGTA
Source organism: Hyperoodon ampullatus (assembly GCF_949752795.1). Classification (NCBI taxonomy): domain Eukaryota; kingdom Metazoa; phylum Chordata; class Mammalia; order Artiodactyla; family Ziphiidae; genus Hyperoodon; species Hyperoodon ampullatus. The sequence goes on from NC_136922.1 coordinate 1,140,552, forward strand.
AACATGGCTACACTTGAACTGAGTTAGGAAAGAGAACAGTGTCTGACATTTAGAAAACAATCTTATGCCTGCTAAGGGGGAAGGAGAGGTGGGGTGATGCATAAAACCAGAGTTTGATATAAGTACAGGTACCGTTCCAAATACCAACTATGGATTAGACAAGACCTACACCGTCCTCAGCGAAAGGGACTCAAAACCCCATATTTCCCGCAGAGGAAAATATCTGACTAGTAAGAATCTTAAAACCTATGTATTGATATGTCTCCGTAAGGGAATCAAGTGTGTCTAGACTGGCATAAACATGGCAGCGAGAATCAGCTCAAACCCACTATAAAAAGGAATTTCAAAAACAAAACAGAAAAACTGGGAAATTCTTTACAATTCCTTCAGGGTCTCTGATGAAAGCTGGAATGACCCTATCTACAACGACAGCTGGATGTGGCATAAGGAGGGACACTTGGGACTGAGACGATTGGTGAGATTGGGTGAGCAAATGCAGACCCTTTAAAGCAATAATGCATGGCACCCATTCCATGGGTCCGAACTCTCCAGGTTGAAGGGAATATTACTACAGCTATAACATGTGCGGGAAACCTAGAGAACGGACACACTGTGAATATGAAAGGTTTCTAAAACTCAACGAATAGTCCCTCTCCTGGTGCTCCGGTTTGACTTTCCGTCTGCTTTACTATCAACCTCCCAACTTGGAGAGACAGCCCCTTTAACCTCTTGGTTCGCACAGGTTGCCAATTTGGCAGAGGATGAAAGGGAAGAGGGAGAACCAATGAGAGAGTAGCTGTTAGGCATTTGGACGGGCACATATCACTGTAATTTCCCGGCAGGAAGAAGAATTAACCAAATTCTCAGCCACCCACCGGGAACCAGTATAGGTCCTGAACCAAAATTTTGGACTTGCGGTCAGCTCACCAAAAACGAGTTGAAAAATGGAGCTCAGGGGCACAGCAATTCACAAACTGGCCGAGTAATAAAGGACAACTATCGTCCAAAAATCTGTTGAGGGAAGGCAACGAGGCGGACTTGAAAGCGAGGCAGAATAGCAGGAAACAGATTTCAAGAGGTATGTTGGAATCGCCTTTAAAGCACAGGAAGAGGGGCACAACTTCGACAATGATGCACTTGGCCAAAAAGGGCGTATGCGTTTTCTCCTGAATATATTCAGGAGAAAACACATACGCCCTTTTTGGCCAAGCAAGCAAGCGGGCAATGCAAATCTGCACTACAAAGAAGTATCACTTCCCACCGGTCAAAAGGGACATCCACAAAATGTGTAAGAACAAGAAAGGCAAGACAGGCCCTGGAGAACAGGGAGCCTTGTTATGCTGATGGGCGGGATGTAAATTGCCAACTGCCTCTCTGGAGGAGTGCATTCTGTTCCCTAAAACAAGTAAAGAACAGAGCTACAGAGCCAAGGGCACTACCAGTCTAGGGAATATACCTTGGGAAAACTGAAAATCAATAAGACAGAGCCACCCCAAAATTTAGGGCTGCACTGCATACAAGGACCTCAACTTGGATACACCTTAAGTATCCCAGAAAATATAAACATGGTTCAAAAAATTGTGGTACTTACGTACGATGGAATATCCCTCAGCCATGAAATCAATGTCATAAGACCAGTAGCAGCCAAATGGGTGGATTCAGGTACGATGATTCTAAGTGAAATAAGTCACACAGAAAAAGAAACTTATCATAAGATATCACTTATGAAGATCCTGTAAACATGGCTACACTTGAACTGAGTTAGGAAAGAGAACAGTGTCTGACATTTAGAAAACAATCTTATGCCTGCTTAAGGGGGAAGGAGAGGTGGGGTGATGCATAAAACCAGAGTTTGATATAAGTACAGGTACCGTTCCAAAAACCAACTATGGATTAGACAAGACCTACACCGTCCTCAGCGAAAGGGACTCAAAACCCCATATTTCCCGCAGAGGAAAATATCTGACTAGTAAGAATCTTAAAACCTATGTATTGATATGTCTCCGTAAGGGAATCAAGTGTGTCTAGACTGGCATAAACATGGCAGCGAGAATCAGCTCAAACCCACTATAAAAAGGAATTTCAAAAACAAAACAGAAAAACTGGGAAATTCTTTACAATTCCTTCAGGGTCTCTGATGAAAGCTGGAATGACCCTATCTACAACGACAGCTGGATGTGGCATAAGGAGGGACACTTGGGACTGAGACGATTGGTGAGATTGGGTGAGCAAATGCAGACCCTTTAAAGCAATAATGCATGGCACCCATTCCATGGGTCCGAACTCTCCAGGTTGAAGGGAATATTACTACAGCTATAACATGTGCGGGAAACCTAGAGAACGGACACACTGTGAATATGAAAGGTTTCTAAAACTCAACGAATAGTCCCTCTCCTGGTGCTCCGGTTTGACTTTCCGTCTGCTTTACTATCAACCTCCCAACTTGGAGAGACAGCCCCTTTAACCTCTTGGTTCGCACAGGTTGCCAATTTGGCAGAGGATGAAAGGGAAGAGGGAGAACCAATGAGAGAGTAGCTGTTAGGCATTTGGACGGGCACATATCACTGTAATTTCCCGGCAGGAAGAAGAATTAACCAAATTCTCAGCCACCCACCGGGAACCAGTATAGGTCCTGAACCAAAATTTTGGACTTGCGGTCAGCTCACCAAAAACGAGTTGAAAAATGGAGCTCAGGGGCACAGCAATTCACAAACTGGCCGAGTAATAAAGGACAACTATCGTCCAAAAATCTGTTGAGGGAAGGCAACGAGGCGGACTTGAAAGCGAGGCAGAATAGCAGGAAACAGATTTCAAGAGGTACGTTGGAATCGCCTTTAAAGCACAGGAAGAGGGGCACAACTTCGACAATGATGCACTTGGCCAAAAAGGGCGTATGCGTTTTCTCCTGAATATATTCAGGAGAAAACACATACGCCCTTTTTGGCCAAGCAAGCAAGCGGGCAATGCAAATCTGCACTACAAAGAAGTATCACTTCCCACCGGTCAAAAGGGACATCCACAAAATGTGTAAGAACAAGAAAGGCAAGACAGGCCCTGGAGAACAGGGAGCCTTGTTATGCTGATGGGCGGGATGTAAATTGCCAACTGCCTCTCTGGAGGAGTGCATTCTGTTCCCTAAAACAAGTAAAGAACAGAGCTACAGAGCCAAGGGCACTACCAGTCTAGGGAATATACCTTGGGAAAACTGAAAATCAATAAGACAGAGCCACCCCAAAATTTAGGGCTGCACTGCATACAAGGACCTCAACTTGGATACACCTTAAGTATCCCAGAAAATATAAACATGGTTCAAAAAATTGTGGTACTTACGTACGATGGAATATCCCTCAGCCATGAAATCAATGTCATAAGACCAGTAGCAGCAAAATGGGTGGATTCAGGTACGATGATTCTAAGTGAAATAAGTCACACAGAAAAAGAAACTTATCATAAGATATCACTTATGAAGATCCTGTAAACATGGCTACACTTGAACTGAGTTAGGAAAGAGAACAGTGTCTGACATTTAGAAAACAATCTTATGCCTGCTTAAGGGGGAAGGAGAGGTGGGGTGATGCATAAAACCAGAGTTTGATATAAGTACAGGTACCGTTCCAAATACCAACTATGGATTAGACAAGACCTACACCGTCCTCAGCGAAAGGGACTCAAAACCCCATATTTCCCGCAGAGGAAAATATCTGACTAGTAAGAATCTTAAAACCTATGTATTGATATGTCTCCGTAAGGGAATCAAGTGTGTCTAGACTGGCATAAACATGGCAGCGAGAATCAGCTCAAACCCACTATAAAAAGGAATTTCAAAAACAAAACAAAAAAACTGGGAAATTCTTTACAATTCCTTCAGGGTCTCTGATGAAAGTTGGAATGACCCTATCTACAACGACAGCTGGATGTGGCATAAGGAGGGACACTTGGGACTGAGACGATTGGTGAGATTGGGTGAGCAAATGCAGACCCTTTAAAGCAATAATGCATGGCACCCATTCCATGGGTCCGAACTCTCCAGGTTGAAGGGAATATTACTACAGCTATAACATGTGCGGGAAACCTAGAGAACGGACACACTGTGAATACGAAAGGTTTCTAAAACTCAACGAATAGTCCCTCTCCTGGTGCTCCGGTTTGACTTTCTGTCTGCTTTACTATCAACCTCCCAACTTGGAGAGACAGCCCCTTTAACCTCTTGGTTCGCACAGGTTGCCAATTTGGCAGAGGATGAAAGGGAAGAGGGAGAACCAATGAGAGAGTAGCTGTTAGGCATTTGGACGGGCACATATCACTGTAATTTCCCGGCAGGAAGAAGAATTAACCAAATTCTCAGCCACCCCCCGGGAACCAGTATAGGTCCTGAACCAAAATTTTGGACTTGCGGTCAGCTCACCAAAAACGAGTTGAAAAATGGAGCTCGGGGGCACAGCAATTCACAAACTGGCCGAGTAATAAAGGACAACTATCGTCCAAAAATCTGTTGAGGGAAGGCAACGAGGCGGACTTGAAAGCGAGGCAGAATAGCAGGAAACAGATTTCAAGAGGTACGTTGGAATCGCCTTTAAAGCACAGGAAGAGGGGCACAACTTCGACAATGATGCACTTGGCCAAAAAGGGCGTATGCGTTTTCTCCTGAATATATTCAGGAGAAAACGCATACGCCCTTTTTGGCCAAGCAAGCAAGCGGGCAATGCAAATCTGCACTACAAAGAAGTATCACTTCCCACCGGTCAAAAGGGACATCCACAAAATGTGTAAGAACAAGAAAGGCAAGACAGGCCCTGGAGAACAGGGAGCCTTGTTATGCTGATGGGCGGGATGTAAATTGCCAACTGCCTCTCTGGAGGAGTGCATTCTGTTCCCTAAAACAAGTAAAGAACAGAGCTACAGAGCCAAGGGCACTACCAGTCTAGGGAATATACCTTGGGAAAACTGAAAATCAATAAGACAGAGCCACCCCAAAATTTAGGGCTGCACTGCATACAAGGACCTCAACTTGGATACACCTTAAGTATCCCAGAAAATATAAACATGGTTCAAAAAATTGTGGTACTTACGTACGATGGAATATCCCTCAGCCATGAAATCAATGTCATAAGACCAGTAGCAGCAAAATGGGTGGATTCAGGTACGATGATTCTAAGTGAAATAAGTCACACAGAAAAAGAAACTTATCATAAGATATCACTTATGAAGATCCTGTAAACATGGCTACACTTGAACTGAGTTAGGAAAGAGAACAGTGTCTCACATTTAGAAAACACTCTTATACCTGCTTAAGGGGGAAGGAGAGGTGGGGTGATGCATAAAACCAGAGTTTGATATAAGCACAGGTACCGTTCCAAAAACCAACTATGGAATAGACAAGACCTACACCGTCCTCAGTGAAAGGGACTCAAAACCCCATATTTCCCGCAGAGGAAAATATCTGACTAGTAAGAATCTTAAAACCTATGTATTGATATGTCTCCGTAAGGGAATCAAGTGTGTCTAGACTGGCATAAACATGGCAGCGAGAATCAGCTCAAACCCACTATAAAAAGGAATTTCAAAAACAAAACAAAAAAACTGGGAAATTCTTTACAATTCCTTCAGGGTCTCTGATGAAAGCTGGAATGACCCTATCTACAACGACAGCTGGATGTGGCATAAGGAGGGACACTTGGGACTGAGACGATTGGTGAGATTGGGTGAGCAAATGCAGACCCTTTAAAGCAATAATGCATGGCACCCATTCCAAGGGTCCGAACTCTGCAGGTTGAAGGGAATATTACTACAGCTATAACATGTGCGGGAAACCTAGAGAACGGACACACTGTGAATACGAAAGGTTTCTAAAACTCAACGAATAGTCCCTCTCCTGGTGCTCCGGTTTGACTTTCCGTCTGCTTTACTATCAACCTCCCAACTTGGAGAGACAGCCCCTTTAACCTCTTGGTTCGCACAGGTTGCCAATTTGGCAGAGGATGAAAGGGAAGAGGGAGAACCAATGAGAGAGTAGCTGTTAGCCATTTGGACGGGCACATATCACTGTAATTTCCCGGCAGGAAGAAGAATTAACCAAATTCTCAGCCACCCACCGGGAACCAGTATAGGTCCTGAACCAAAATTTTGGACTTGCGGTCAGCTCACCTAAAACGAGTTGAAAAATGGAGCTCGGGGGCACAGCAATTCACAAACTGGCCGAGTAATAAAGGACAACTATCGTCCAAAAATCTGTTGAGGGAAGGCAACGAGGCGGACTTGAAAGCGAGGCAGAATAGCAGGAAACAGATTTCAAGAGGTACGTTGGAATCGCCTTTAAAGCACAGGAAGAGGGGCACAACTTCGACAATGATGCACTTGGCCAAAAAGGGCGTATGCGTTTTCTCCTGAATATATTCAGGAGAAAACGCATACGCCCTTTTTGGCCAAGCAAGCAAGCGGGCAATGCAAATCTGCACTACAAAGAAGTATCACTTCCCACCGGTCAAAAGGGACATCCACAAAATGTGTAAGAACAAGAAAGGCAAGACAGGCCCTGGAGAACAGGGAGCCTTGTTATGCTGATGGGCGGGATGTAAATTGCCAACTGCCTCTCTGGAGGAGTGCATTCTGTTCCCTAAAACAAGCAAAGAACAGAGCTACAGAGCCAAGGGCACTACCAGTCTAGGGAATATACCTTGGGAAAACTGAAAATCAATAAGACAGAGCCACCCCAAAATTTAGGGCTGCACTGCATACAAGGACCTCAACTTGGATACACCTTAAGTATCCCAGAAAATATAAACATGGTTCAAAAAATTGTGGTACTTACGTACGATGGAATATCCCTCAGCCATGAAATCAATGTCATAAGACCAGTAGCAGCAAAATGGGTGGATTCAGGTACGATGATTCTAAGTGAAATAAGTCACACAGAAAAAGAAACTTATCATAAGATATCACTTATGAAGATCCTGTAAACATGGCTACACTTGAACTGAGTTAGGAAAGAGAACAGTGTCTGACATTTAGAAAACAATCTTATGCCTGCTTAAGGGGGAAGGAGAGGTGGGGTGATGCATAAAACCAGAGTTTGATATAAGTACAGGTACCGTTCCAAAAACCAACTATGGATTAGACAAGACCTACACCGTCCTCAGCGAAAGGGACTCAAAACCCCATATTTCCCGCAGAGGAAAATATCTGACTAGTAAGAATCTTAAAACCTATGTATTGATATGTCTCCGTAAGGGAATCAAGTGTGTCTAGACTGGCATAAACATGGCAGCGAGAATCAGCTCAAACCCACTATAAAAAGGAATTTCAAAAACAAAACAAAAAAACTGGGAAATTCTATACAATTCCTTCAGGGTCTCTGATGAAAGTTGGAATGACCCTATCTACAACGACAGCTGGATGTGGCATAAGGAGGGACACTTGGACTGAGACGATTGGTGAGATTGGGTGAGCAAATGCAGACCCTTTAAAGCAATAATGCATGACACCCATTCCATGGGTCCGAACTCTCCAGGTTGAAGGGAATATTACTACAGCTATAACATGTGCGGGAAACCTAGAGAACGGACACACTGTGAATACGAAAGGTTTCTAAAACTCAACGAATAGTCCCTCTCCTGGTGCTCCGGTTTGACTTTCCGTCTGCTTTACTATCAACCTCCCAACTTGGAGAGACAGCCCCTTTAACCTCTTGGTTCGCACAGGTTTCCAATTTGGCAGAGGATGAAAGGGAAGAGGGAGAACCAATGAGAGAGTAGCTGTTAGGCATTTGGACGGGCACATATCACTGTAATTTCCCGGCAGGAAGAAGAATTAACCAAATTCTCAGCCACCCCCCGGGAACCAGTATAGGTCCTGAACCAAAATTTTGGACTTGCGGTCAGCTCACCAAAAACGAGTTGAAAAATGGAGCTCAGGGGCACAGCAATTCACAAACTGGCCGAGTAATAAAGGACAACTATCGTCCAAAAATCTGTTGAGGGAAGGCAACGAGGCGGACTTGAAAGCGAGGCAGAATAGCAGGAAACAGATTCAAGAGGTACGTTGGAATCGCCTTTAAAGCACAGGAAGAGGGGCACAACTTCGACAATGATGCACTTGGCCAAAAAGGGCGTATGCGTTTTCTCCTGAATATATTCAGGAGAAAACGCATACGCCCTTTTTGGCCAAGCAAGCAAGCGGGCATTGCAAATCTGCACTACAAAGAAGTATCACTTCCCACCGGTCAAAAGGGACATCCACAAAATGTGTAAGAACAAGAAAGGCAAGACAGGCCCTGGAGAACAGGGAGCCTTGTTATGCTGATGGGCAGGATGTAAATTGCCAACTGCCTCTCTGGAGGAGTGCATTCTGTTCCCTAAAACAAGTAAAGAACAGAGCTACAGAGCCAAGGGCACTACCAGTCTAGGGAATATACCTTGGGAAAACTGAAAATCAATAAGACAGAGCCACCCCAAAATTTAGGGCTGCACTGCATACAAGGACCTCAACTTGGATACACCTTAAGTATCCCAGAAAATATAAACATGGTTCAAAAAATTGTGGTACTTACGTACGATGGAATATCCCTCAGCCATGAAATCAATGTCATAAGACCAGTAGCAGCAAAATGGGTGGATTCAGGTACGATGATTCTAAGTGAAATAAGTCACACAGAAAAAGAAACTTATCATAAGATATCACTTATGAAGATCCTGTAAACATGGCTACACTTGAACTGAGTTAGGAAAGAGAACAGTGTCTCACATTTAGAAAACACACTTATACCTGCTTAAGGGGGAAGGAGAGGTGGGGTGATGCATAAAACCAGAGTTTGATATAAGCACAGGTACCGTTCCAAAAACCAACTATGGAATAGACAAGACCTACACCGTCCTCAGCGAAAGGGACTCAAAACCCCATATTTCCCGCAGAGGAAAATATCTGACTAGTAAGAATCTTAAAACCTATGTATTGATATGTCTCCGTAAGGGAATCAAGTGTGTCTAGACTGGCATAAACATGGCAGCGAGAATCAGCTCAAACCCACTATAAAAAGGAATTTCAAAAACAAAACAGAAAAACTGGGAAATTCTTTACAATTCCTTCAGGGTCTCTGATGAAAGCTGGAATGACCCTATCTACAACGACAGCTGGATGTGGCATAAGGAGGGACACTTGGGACTGAGACGATTGGTGAGATTGGGTGAGCAAATGCAGACCCTTTAAAGCAATAATGCATGGCACCCATTCCATGGGTCCGAACTCTCCAGGTTGAAGGGAATATTACTACAGCTATAACATGTGCGGGAAACCTAGAGAACGGACACACTGTGAATATGAAAGGTTTCTAAAACTCAACGAATAGTCCCTCTCCTGGTGCTCCGGTTTGACTTTCCGTCTGCTTTACTATCAACCTCCCAACTTGGAGAGACAGCCCCTTTAACCTCTTGGTTCGCACAGGTTGCCAATTTGGCAGAGGATGAAAGGGAAGAGGGAGAACCAATGAGAGAGTAGCTGTTAGGCATTTGGACGGGCACATATCACTGTAATTTCCCGGCAGGAAGAAGAATTAACCAAATTCTCAGCCACCCACCGGGAACCAGTATAGGTCCTGAACCAAAATTTTGGACTTGCGGTCAGCTCACCAAAAACGAGTTGAAAAATGGAGCTCGGGGGCACAGCAATTCACAAACTGGCCGAGTAATAAAGGACAACTATCGTCCAAAAATCTGTTGAGGGAAGGCAACGAGGCGGACTTGAAAGCGAGGCAGAATAGCAGGAAACAGATTTCAAGAGGTACGTTGGAATCGCCTTTAAAGCACAGGAAGAGGGGCACAACTTCGACAATGATGCACTTGGCCAAAAAGGGCGTATGCGTTTTCTCCTGAATATATTCAGGAGAAAACGCATACGCCCTTTTTGGCCAAGCAAGCAAGCGGGCAATGCAAATCTGCACTACAAAGAAGTATCACTTCCCACCGGTCAAAAGGGACATCCACAAAATGTGTAAGAACAAGAAAGGCAAGACAGGCCCTGGAGAACAGGGAGCCTTGTTATGCTGATGGGCGGGATGTAAATTGCCAACTGCCTCTCTGGAGGAGTGCATTCTGTTCCCTAAAACAAGTAAAGAACAGAGCTACAGAGCCAAGGGCACTACCAGTCTAGGGAATATACCTTGGGAAAACTGAAAATCAATAAGACAGAGCCACCCCAAAATTTAGGGCTGCACTGCATACAAGGACCTCAACTTGGATACACCTTAAGTATCCCAGAAAATATAAACATGGTTCAAAAAATTGTGGTACTTACGTACGATGGAATATCCCTCAGCCATGAAATCAATGTCATAAGACCAGTAGCAGCAAAATGGGTGGATTCAGGTACGATGATTCTAAGTGAAATAAGTCACACAGAAAAAGAAACTTATCATAAGATATCACTTATGAAGATCCTGTAAACATGGCTACACTTGAACTGAGTTAGGAAAGAGAACAGTGTCTCACATTTAGAAAACACTCTTATACCTGCTTAAGGGGGAAGGAGAGGTGGGGTGCTGCATAAAACCAGAGTTTGATATAAGCACAGGTACCGTTCCAAAAACCAACTATGGAATAGACAAGACCTACACCGTCCTCAGTGAAAGGGACTCAAAACCCCATATTTCCCGCAGAGGAAAATATCTGACTAGTAAGAATCTTAAAACCTATGTATTGATATGTCTCCGTAAGGGAATCAAGTGTGTCTAGACTGGCATAAACATGGCAGCGAGAATCAGCTCAAACCCACTATAAAAAGGAATTTCAAAAACAAAACAAAAAAACTGGGAAATTCTTTACAATTCCTTCAGGGTCTCTGATGAAAGCTGGAATGACCCTATCTACAACGACAGCTGGATGTGGCATAAGGAGGGACACTTGGGACTGAGACGATTGGTGAGATTGGGTGAGCAAATGCAGACCCTTTAAAGCAATAATGCATGGCACCCATTCCATGGGTCCGAACTCTCCAGGTTGAAGGGAATATTACTACAGCTATAACATGTGCGGGAAACCTAGAGAACGGACACACTGTGAATACGAAAGGTTTCTAAAACTCAACGAATAGTCCCTCTCCTGGTGCTCCGGTTTGACTTTCCGTCTGCTTTACTATCAACCTCCCAACTTGGAGAGACAGCCCCTTTAACCTCTTGGTTCGCACAGGTTGCCAATTTGGCAGAGGATGAAAGGGAAGAGGGAGAACCAATGAGAGAGTAGCTGTTAGCCATTTGGACGGGCACATATCACTGTAATTTCCCGGCAGGAAGAAGAATTAACCAAATTCTCAGCCACCCACCGGGAACCAGTATAGGTCCTGAACCAAAATTTTGGACTTGCGGTCAGCTCACCAAAAACGAGTTGAAAAATGGAGCTCGGGGGCACAGCAATTCACAAACTGGCCGAGTAATAAAGGACAACTATCGTCCAAAAATCTGTTGAGGGAAGGCAACGAGGCGGACTTGAAAGCGAGGCAGAATAGCAGAAAACAGATTTCAAGAGGTACGTTGGAATCGCCTTTAAAGCACAGGAAGAGGGGCACAACTTCGACAATGATGCACTTGGCCAAAAAGGGCGTATGCGTTTTCTCCTGAATATATTCAGGAGAAAACGCATACGCCCTTTTTGGCCAAGCAAGCAAGCGGGCAATGCAAATCTGCACTACAAAGAAGTATCACTTCCCACCGGTCAAAAGGGACATCCACAAAATGTGTAAGAACAAGAAAGGCAAGACAGGCCCTGGAGAACAGGGAGCCTTGTTATGCTGATGGGCGGGATGTAAATTGCCAACTGCCTCTCTGGAGGAGTGCATTCTGTTCCCTAAAACAAGTAAAGAACAGAGCTACAGAGCCAAGGGCACTACCAGTCTAGGGAATATACCTTGGGAAAACTGAAAATCAATAAGACAGAGCCACCCCAAAATTTAGGGCTGCACTGCATACAAGGACCTCAACTTGGATACACCTTAAGTATCCCAGAAAATATAAACATGGTTCAAAAAATTGTGGTACTTACGTACGATGGAATATCCCTCAGCCATGAAATCAATGTCATAAGACCAGTAGCAGCAAAATGGGTGGATTCAGGTACGATGATTCTAAGTGAAATAAGTCACACAGAAAAAGAAACTTATCATAAGATATCACTTATGAAGATCCTGTAAACATGGCTACACTTGAACTGAGTTAGGAAAGAGAACAGTGTCTCACATTTAGAAAACACTCTTATACCTGCTTAAGGGGGAAGGAGAGGTGGGGTGATGCATAAAACCAGAGTTTGATATAAGCACAGGTACCGTTCCAAAAACCAACTATGGAATAGACAAGACCTACACCGTCCTCAGTGAAAGGGACTCAAAACCCCATATTTCCCGCAGAGGAAAATATCTGACTAGTAAGAATCTTAAAACCTATGTATTGATATGTCTCCGTAAGGGAATCAAGTGTGTCTAGACTGGCATAAACATGGCAGCGAGAATCAGCTCAAACCCACTATAAAAAGGAATTTCAAAAACAAAACAAAAAAACTGGGAAATTCTTTACAATTCCTTCAGGGTCTCTGATGAAAGCTGGAATGACCCTATCTACAACGACAGCTGGATGTGGCATAAAGAGGGACACTTGGGACTGAGACGATTGGTGAGATTGGGTGAGCAAATGCAGACCCTTTAAAGCAATAATGCATGGCACCCATTCCATGGGTCCGAACTCTCCAGGTTGAAGGGAATATTACTACAGCTATAACATGTGCGGGAAACCTAGAGAACGGACACACTGTGAATACGAAAGGTTTCTAAAACTCAACGAATAGTCCCTCTCCTGGTGCTCCGGTTTGACTTTCCGTCTGCTTTACTATCAACCTCCCAACTTGGAGAGACAGCCCCTTTAACCTCTTGGTTCGCACAGGTTGCCAATTTGGCAGAGGCTGAAAGGGAAGAGGGAGAACCAATGAGAGAGTAGCTGTTAGGCATTTGGACGGGCACATATCACTGTAATTTCCCGGCAGGAAGAAGAATTAACCAAATTCTCAGCCACCCACCGGGAACCAGTATAGGTCCTGAACCAAAATTTTGGACTTGCGGTCAGCTCACCAAAAACGAGTTGAAAAATGGAGCTCGGGGGCACAGCAATTCACAAACTGGCCGAGTAATAAAGGACAACTATCGTCCAAAAATCTGTTGAGGGAAGGCAACGAGGCGGACTTGAAAGCGAGGCAGAATAGCAGGAAACAGATTTCAAGAGGTACGTTGGAATCACCTTTAAAGCACAGGAAGAGGGGCACAACTTCGACAATGATGCACTTGGCCAAAAAGGGCGTATGCGTTTTCTCCTGAATATATTCAGGAGAAAACGCATACGCCCTTTTTGGCCAAGCAAGCAAGCGGGCAATGCAAATCTGCACTACAAAGAAGTATCACTTCCCACCAGTCAAAAGGGACATCCACAAAATGTGTAAGAACAAGAAAGGCAAGACAGGCCCTGGAGAACAGGGAGCCTTGTTATGCTGATGGGCGGGATGTAAATTGCCAACTGCCTCTCTGGAGGAGTGCATTCTGTTCCCTAAAACAAGTAAAGAACAGAGCTACAGAGCCAAGGGCACTACCAGTCTAGGGAATATACCTTGGGAAAACTGAAAATCAATAAGACAGAGCCACCCCAAAATTTAGGGCTGCACTGCATACAAGGACCTCAACTTGGATACACCTTAAGTATCCCAGAAAATATAAACATGGTTCAAAAAATTGTGGTACTTACGTACGATGGAATATCCCTCAGCCATGAAATCAATGTCATAAGACCAGTAGCAGCAAAATGGGTGGATTCAGGTACGATGATTCTAAGTGAAATAAGTCACACAGAAAAAGAAACTTATCATAAGATATCACTTATGAAGATCCTGTAAACATGGCTACACTTGAACTGAGTTAGGAAAGAGAACAGTGTCTCACATTTAGAAAACACTCTTATACCTGCTTAAGGGGGAAGGAGAGGTGGGGTGATGCATAAAACCAGAGTTTGATATAAGCACAGGTACCGTTCCAAAAACCAACTATGGAATAGACAAGACCTACACCGTCCTCAGTGAAAGGGACTCAAAACCCCATATTTCCCGCAGAGGAAAATATCTGACTAGTAAGAATCTTAAAACCTATGTATTGATATGTCTCCGTAAGGGAATCAAGTGTGTCTAGACTGGCATAAACATGGCAGCGAGAATCAGCTCAAACCCACTATAAAAAGGAATTTCAAAAACAAAACAAAAAAACTGGGAAATTCTTTACAATTCCTTCAGGGTCTCTGATGAAAGCTGGAATGACCCTATCTACAACGACAGCTGGATGTGGCATAAAGAGGGACACTTGGGACTGAGACGATTGGTGAGATTGGGTGAGCAAATGCAGACCCTTTAAAGCAATAATGCATGGCACCCATTCCATGGGTCCGAACTCTCCAGGTTGAAGGGAATATTACTACAGCTATAACATGTGCGGGAAACCTAGAGAACGGAAACACTGTGAATACGAAAGGTTTCTAAAACTCAACGAATAGTCCCTCTCCTGGTGCTCCGGTTTGACTTTCCGTCTGCTTTACTATCAACCTCCCAACTTGGAGAGACAGCCCCTTTAACCTCTTGGTTCGCACAGGTTTCCAATTTGGCAGAGGATTGAAGGGAAGAGGGAGAACCAATGAGAGAGTAGCTGTTAGGCATTTGGACGGGCACATATAACTGTAATTTCCCGGCAGGAAGAAGAATTAACCAAATTCTCAGCCACCCACCGGGAACCAGTATAGGTCCTGAACCAAAATTTTGGACTTGCGGTCAGCTCACCAAAAACGAGTTGAAAAATGGAGCTCAGGGGCACAGCAATTCACAAACTGGCCGAGTAATAAAGGACAACTATCGTCCAAAAATTTGTTGAGGGAAGGCAACGAGGCGGACTTGAAAGCGAGGCAGAATAGCAGGAAACAGATTTCAAGAGGTACGTTGGAATCGCCTTTAAAGCACAGGAAGAGGGGCACAACTTCGACAATGATGCACTTGGCCAAAAAGGGCGTATGCGTTTTCTCCTGAATATATTCAGGAGAAAACGCATACGCCCTTTTTGGCCAAGCAAGCAAGCGGGCAATGCAAATCTGCACTACAAAGAAGTATCACTTCCCACCGGTCAAAAGGGACATCCACAAAATGTGTAAGAACAAGAAAGGCAAGACAGGCCCTGGAGAACAGGGAGCCTTGTTATGCTGATGGGCGGGATGTAAATTGCCAACTGCCTCTCTGGAGGAGTGCATTCTGTTCCCTAAAACAAGTAAAGAACAGAGCTACAGAGCCAAGGGCACTACCAGTC
Organism: Hyperoodon ampullatus; assembly: GCF_949752795.1. Classification (NCBI taxonomy): domain Eukaryota; kingdom Metazoa; phylum Chordata; class Mammalia; order Artiodactyla; family Ziphiidae; genus Hyperoodon; species Hyperoodon ampullatus. Next base: position 1,155,906 of record NC_136922.1, read on the forward strand.
TAGGGAATATACCTTGGGAAAACTGAAAATCAATAAGACAGAGCCACCCCAAAATTTAGGGCTGCACTGCATACAAAGACCTCAACTTGGATACACCTTAAGTATCCCAGAAAATATAAACATGGTTCAAAAAATTGTGGTACTTACGTACGATGGAATATCCTTCAGCCATGAAATCAATGTCATAAGACCAGTAGCAGCAAAATGGGTGGATTCAGGTACGATGATTCTAAGTGAAATGAGTCACACAGAAAAAGAAACTTATCATAAGATATCACTTATGAAGATCCTGTAAACATGGCTACACTTGAACTGAGTTAGGAAAGAGAACAGTGTCTCACATTTAGAAAACACTCTTATGCCTGCTTAAGGGGGAAGGAGAGGTGGGGTGATGCATAAAACCAGAGTTTGATATAAGCACAGGTACCGTTCCAAAAACCAACTATGGAATAGACAAGACCTACACCGTCCTCAGCGAAAGGGACTCAAAATCCCATATTTCCCGCAGAGGAAAATATCTGACTAGTAAGAATCTTAAAACCTATGTATTGATATGTCTCCGTAAGGGAATCAAGTGTGTCTAGACTGGCATAAACATGGCAGCGAGAATCAGCTCAAACCCACTATAAAAAGGAATTTCAAAAACAAAACAAAAAAACTGGGAAATTCTTTACAATTCCTTCAGAGTCTCTGATGAAAGCTGGAATGACCCTATCTACAATGACAGCTGGATGTGGCATAAAGAGGGACACTTGGGACTGAGACGATTGGTGAGATTGGGTGAGCAAATGCAGACCCTTTAAAGCAATAATGCATGGCACCCATTCCATGGGTCCGAACTCTCCAGGTTGAAGGGAATATTACTACAGCTATAACATGTGCGGGAAACCTAGAGAACGGACACACTGTGAATACGAAAGGTTTCTAAAACTCAACGAATAGTCCCTCTCCTGGTGCTCCGGTTTGACTTTCCGTCTGCTTTACTATCAACCTCCCAACTTGGAGAGACAGCCCCTTTAACCTCTTGGTTCGCACAGGTTGCCAATTTGGCAGAGGATGAAAGGGAAGAGGGAGAACCAATGAGAGAGTAGCTGTTAGGCATTTGGACGGGCACATATCACTGTAATTTCCCGGCAGGAAGAAGAATTAACCAAATTCTCAGCCACCCACCGGGGACCAGTATAGGTCCTGAACTGAAATTTTGGACTTGCGGTCAGCTCACCAAAAACGAGTTGAAAAATGGAGCTCGGGGGCACAGCAATTCACAAACTGGCCGAGTAATAAAGGACAACTATCGTCCAAAAATCTGTTGAGGGAAGGCAACGAGGCGGACTTGAAAGCGAGGCAGAATAGCAGGAAACAGATTTCAAGAGGTACGTTGGAATCGCCTTTAAAGCACAGGAAGAGGGGCACAACTTCGACAATGATGCACTTGGCCAAAAAGGGCGTATGCGTTTTCTCCTGAATATATTCAGGAGAAAACGCATACGCCCTTTTTGGCCAAGCAAGCAAGCGGGCAATGCAAATCTGCACTACAAAGAAGTATCACTTCCCACCGGTCAAAAGGGACATCCACAAAATGTGTAAGAACAAGAAAGGCAAGACAGGCCCTGGAGAACAGGGAGCCTTGTTATGCTGATGGGCGGGATGTAAATTGCCAACTGCCTCTCTGGAGGGGTGCATTCTGTTCCCTAAAACAAGTAAAGAACAGAGCTACAGAGCCAAGGGCACTACCAGTCTAGGGAATATACCTTGGGAAAACTGAAAATCAATAAGACAGAGCCACCCCAAAATTTAGGGCTGCACTGCATACAAGGACCTCAACTTGGATACACCTTAAGTATCCCAGAAAATATAAACATGGTTCAAAAAATTGTGGTACTTACGTACGATGGAATATCCCTCAGCCATGAAATCAATGTCATAAGTCCAGTAGCAGCAAAATGGGTGGATTCAGGTACGATGATTCTAAGTGAAATAAGTCACACAGAAAAAGAAACTTATCATAAGATATCACTTATGAAGATCCTGTAAACATGGCTACACTTGAACTGAGTTAGGAAAGAGAACAGTGTCTCACATTTAGAAAACACTCTTATACCTGCTTAAGGGGGAAGGAGAGGTGGGGTGATGCATAAAACCAGAGTTTGATATAAGCACAGGTACCGTTCCAAAAACCAACTATGGAATAGACAAGACCTACACCGTCCTCAGTGAAAGGGACTCAAAACCCCATATTTCCCGCAGAGGAAAATATCTGACTAGTAAGAATCTTAAAACCTATGTATTGATATGTCTCCGTAAGGGAATCAAGTGTGTCTAGACTGGCATAAACATGGCAGCGAGAATCAGCTCAAACCCACTATAAAAAGGAATTTCAAAAACAAAACAAAAAAACTGGGAAATTCTTTACAATTCCTTCAGGGTCTCTGATGAAAGCTGGAATGACCCTATCTACAACGACAGCTGGATGTGGCATAAAGAGGGACACTTGGGACTGAGACGATTGGTGAGATTGGGTGAGCAAATGCAGACCCTTTAAAGCAATAATGCATGGCACCCATTCCATGGGTCCGAACTCTCCAGGTTGAAGGGAATATTACTACAGCTATAACATGTGCGGGAAACCTAGAGAACGGACACACAGTGAATACGAAAGGTTTCTAAAACTCAACGAATAGTCCCTCTCCTGGTACTCCGGTTTGACTTTCCGTCTGCTTTACTATCAACCTCCCAACTTGGAGAGACAGCCCCTTTAACCTCTTGGTTCGCACAGGTTGCCAATTTGGCAGAGGATGAAAGGGAAGAGGGAGAACCAATGAGAGAGTAGCAGTTAGCCATTTGGACGGGCACATATCACTGTAATTTCCCGGCAGGAAGAAGAATTAACCAAATTCTCAGCCACCCACCGGGAACCAGTATAGGTCCTGAACCAAAATTTTGGACTTGCGGTCAGCTCACCAAAAACGAGTTGAAAAATGGAGCTCGGGGGCACAGCAATTCACAAACTGGCCAAGTAATAAAGGACAACTATCGTCCAAAAATCTGTTGAGGGAAGGCAACGAGGCGGACTTGAAAGCGAGGCAGAATAGCAGGAAACAGATTTCAAGAGGTACGTTGGAATCGCCTTTAAAGCACAGGAAGAGGGGCACAACTTCGACAATGATGCACTTGGCCAAAAAGGGCGTATGCGTTTTCTCCTGAATATATTCAGGAGAAAACGCATACGCCCTTTTTGGCCCAGCAAGCAAGCGGGCAATGCAAATCTGCACTACAAAGAAGTATCACTTCCCACCGGTCAAAAGGGACATCCACAAAATGTGTAAGAACAAGAAAGGCAAGACAGGCCCTGGAGAACAGGAAGCCTTGTTATGCTGATGGGCGGGATGTAAATTGCCAACTGCCTCTCTGGAGGAGTGCATTCTGTTCCCTAAAACAAGTAAAGAACAGAGCTACAGAGCCAAGGGCACTACCAGTCTAGGGAATATACCTTGGGAAAACTGAAAATCAATAAGACAGAGCCACCCCAAAATTTAGGGCTGCACTGCATACAAGGACCTCAACTTGGATACACCTTAAGTATCCCAGAAAATATAAACATGGTTCAAAAAATTGTGGTACTTACGTACGATGGAATATCCCTCAGCCATGAAATCAATGTCATAAGACCTGTAGCAGCAAAATGGGTGGATTCAGGTACGATGATTCTAAGTGAAATAAGTCACACAGAAAAAGAAACTTATCATAAGATATCACTTATGAAGATCCTGTAAACATGGCTACACTTGAACTGAGTTAGGAAAGAGAACAGTGTCTCACATTTAGAAAACACTCTTATACCTGCTTAAGGGGGAAGGAGAGGTGGGGTGATGCATAAAACCAGAGTTTGATATAAGCACAGGTACCGTTCCAAAAACCAACTATGGAATAGACAAGACCTACACCGTCCTCAGTGAAAGGGACACAAAACCCCATATTTCCCGCAGAGGAAAATATCTGACTAGTAAGAATCTTAAAACCTATGTATTGATATGTCTCCGTAAGGGAATCAAGTGTGTCTAGACTGGCATAAACATGGCAGCGAGAATCAGCTCAAACCCACTATAAAAAGGAATTTCAAAAACAAAACAAAAAAACTGGGAAATTCTTTACAATTCCTTCAGGGTCTCTGATGAAAGCTGGAATGACCCTATCTACAATGACAGCTGGATGTGGCATAAGGAGGGACACTTGGGACTGAGACGATTGGTGAGATTGGGTGAGCAAATGCAGACCCTTTAAAGCAATAATGCATGGCACCCATTCCATGGGTCCGAACTCTCCAGGTTGAAGGGAATATTACTACAGCTATAACATGTGCGGGAAACCTAGAGAACGGACACACAGTGAATATGAAAGGTGTCTAAAACTCAACGAATAGTCCCTCTCCTGGTGCTCCGGTTTGACTTTCCGTCTGCTTTACTATCAACCTCCCAACTTGGAGAGAGAGCTCCTTTAACCTCTTGGTTCGCACAGGTTGCCAATTTGGCAGAGGATGAAAGGGAAGAGGGAGAACCAATGAGAGAGTAGCTGTTAGGCATTTGGACGGGCACATATCACTGTAATTTCCCGGCAGGAAGAAGAATTAACCAAATTCTCAGCCACCCCCCGGGAACCAGTATAGGTCCTGAACCAAAATTTTGGACTTGCGGTCAGCTCACCTAAAACGAGTTGAAAAATGGAGCTCAGGGGCACAGCAATTCACAAACTGGCCGAGTAATAAAGGACAACTATCGTCCAAAAATCTGTTGAGGGAAGGCAACGAGGCGGACTTGAAAGCGAGGCAGAATAGCAGGAAACAGATTTCAAGAGGTACGTTGGAATCACCTTATAAGCACAGGAAGAGGGGCACAACTTCGACAATGATGCACTTGGCCAAAAAGGGCGTATGCGTTTTCTCCTGAATATATTCAGGAGAAAACGCATACGCCCTTTTTGGCCAAGCAAGCAAGCGGGCAATGCAAATCTGCACTACAAAGAAGTATCACTTCCCACCGGTCAAAAGGGACATCCACAAAATGTGTAAGAACAAGAAAGGCAAGACAGGCCCTGGAGAACAGGGAGCCTTGTTATGCTGATGGGCGGGATGTAAATTGCCAACTGCCTCTCTGGAGGAGTGCATTCTGTTCCCTAAAACAAGTAAAGAACAGAGCTACAGAGCCAAGGGCACTACCAGTCTAGGGAATATACCTTGGGAAAACTGAAAATCAATAAGACAGAGCCACCCCAAAATTTAGGGCTGCACTGCATACAAGGACCTCAACTTGGATACACCTTAAGTATCCCAGAAAATATAAACATGGTTCAAAAAATTGTGGTACTTACGTACGATGGAATATCCCTCAGCCATGAAATCAATGTCATAAGACCAGTAGCAGCAAAATGGGTGGATTCAGGTACGATGATTCTAAGTGAAATAAGTCACACAGAAAAAGAAACTTATCATAAGATATCACTTATGGAGATCCTGTAAACATGGCTACACTTGAACTGAGTTAGGAAAGAGAACAGTGTCTGACATTTAGAAAACACTCTTATGCCTGCTTAAGGGGGAAGGAGAGGTGGGGTGATGCATAAAACCAGAGTTTGATATAAGTACAGGTACCGTTCCAAAAATCAACTATGGAATAGACAAGACCTACACCGTCCTCAGCGAAAGGGACTCAAAATCCCATATTTCCCGCAGAGGAAAATATCTGACTAGTAAGAATCTTAAAACCTATGTATTGATATGTCTCCGTAAGGGAATCAAGTGTGTCTAGACTGGCATAAACATGGCAGCGAGAATCAGCTCAAACCCACTATAAAAAGGAATTTCAAAAACAAAACAAAAAAACTGGGAAATTCTTTACAATTCCTTCAGGGTGTCTGATGAAAGCTGGAATGACCCTATCTACAACGACAGCTGGATGTGGCATAAGGAGGGACACTTGGGACTGAGACGATTGGTGAGATTGGGCGAGCAAATGCAGACCATTTAAAGCAATAATGCATGGCACCCATTCCATGGGTCCGAACTCTCCAGGTTGAAGGGAATATTACTACAGCTATAACATGTGCGGGAAACCTAGAGAACGGACACACTGTGAATACGAAAGATTTCTAAAACTCAACGAATAGTCCCTCTCCTGGTGCTCCGGTTTGACTTTCCGTCTGCTTTACTATCAACCTCCCAACTTGGAGAGACAGCCCCTTTAACCTCTTGGTTCGCACAGGTTGCCAATTTGGCAGAGGATGAAAGGGAAGAGGGAGAACCAATGAGAGAGTAGCTGTTAGGCATTTGGACGGGCACATATCACTGTAATTTCCCGGCAGGAAGAAGAATTAACCAAATTCTCAGCCACCCACCGGGAACCAGTATAGGTCCTGAACCAAAATTTTGGACTTGCGGTCAGCTCACCAAAAACGAGTTGAAAAATGGAGCTCAGGGGCACAGCAATTCACAAACTGGCCGAGTAATAAAGGACAACTATCGTCCAAAAATCTGTTGAGGGAAGGCAACGAGGCGGACTTGAAAGCGAGGCAGAATAGCAGGAAACAGATTTCAAGAGGTACGTTGGAATCGCCTTTAAAGCACAGGAAGAGGGGCACAACTTCGACAATGATGCACTTGGCCAAAAAGGGCGTATGCGTTTTCTCCTGAATATATTCAGGAGAAAACGCATACGCCCTTTTTGGCCAAGCAAGCAAGCGGGCAATGCAAATCTGCACTACAAAGAAGTATCACTTCCCACCGGTCAAAAGGGACATCCACAAAATGTGTAAGAACAAGAAAGGCAAGACAGGCCCTGGAGAACAGGGAGCCTTGTTATGCTGATGGGCGGGATGTAAATTGCCAACTGCCTCTCTGGAGGAGTGCATTCTGTTCCCTAAAACAAGTAAAGAACAGAGCTACAGAGCCAAGGGCACTACCAGTCTAGGGAATATACCTTGGGAAAACTGAAAATCAATAAGACAGAGCCACCCCAAAATTTAGGGCTGCACTGCATACAAGGACCTCAACTTGGATACACCTTAAGTATCCCAGAAAATATAAACATGGTTCAAAAAATTGTGGTACTTACGTACGATGGAATATCCCTCAGCCATGAAATCAATGTCATAAGTCCAGTAGCAGCAAAATGGGTGGATTCAGGTACGATGATTCTAAGTGAAATAAGTCACACAGAAAAAGAAACTTATCATAAGATATCACTTATGAAGATCCTGTAAACATGGCTACACTTGAACTGAGTTAGGAAAGAGAACAGTGTCTCACATTTAGAAAACACTCTTATACCTGCTTAAGGGGGAAGGAGAGGTGGGGTGATGCATAAAACCAGAGTTTGATATAAGCACAGGTACCGTTCCAAAAACCAACTATGGAATAGACAAGACCTACACCGTCCTCAGTGAAAGGGACTCAAAACCCCATATTTCCCACAGAGGAAAATATCTGACTAGTAAGAATCTTAAAACCTATGTATTGATATGTCTCCGTAAGGGAATCAAGTGTGTCTAGACTGGCATAAACATGGCAGCGAGAATCAGCTCAAACCCTCTATAAAAAGGAATTTCAAAAACAAAACAAAAAAACTGGGAAATTCTTTACAATTCCTTCAGGGTCTCTGATGAAAGCTGGAATGACCCTATCTACAACGACAGCTGGATGTGGCATAAGGAGGGACACTTGGGACTGAGACGATTGGTGAGATTTGGCGAGCAAATGCAGACCCTTTAAAGCAATAATGCATGGCACCCATTCCATGGGTCCGAACTCTCCAGGTTGAAGGGAATATTACTACAGCTATAACATGTGTGGGAAACCTAGAGAACGGACACACTGTGAATACGGAAGGTTTCTAAAACTCAACGAATAGTCCCTCTCCTGGTGCTCCGGTTTGACTTTCCGTCTGCTTTACTATCAACCTCCTAACTTGGAGAGACAGCCCCTTTAACCTCTTGGTTCGCACAGGTTGCCAATTTGGCAGAGGATGAAAGGGAAGAGGGAGAACCAATGAGAGAGTAGCTGTTAGGCATTTGGACGGGCACATATCACTGTAATTTCCCGGCAGGAAGAAGAATTAACCAAATTCTCAGCCACCCACCGGGAACCAGTATAGGTCCTGAACCAAAATTTTGGACTTGCGGTCAGCTCACCAAAAACGAGTTGAAAAATGGAGCTCAGGGGCACAGCAATTCACAAACTGGCCGAGTAATAAAGGACAACTATCGTCCAAAAATCTGTTGAGGGAAGGCAACGAGGCGGACTTGAAAGCGAGGCAGAATAGCAGGAAACAGATTTCAAGAGGTACGTTGGAATCGCATTTAAAGCACAGGAAGAGGGGCACAACTTCGACAATGATGCACTTGGCCAAAAAGGGCGTATGCGTTTTCTCCTGAATATATTCAGGAGAAAACGCATACGCCCTTTTTGGCCAAGCAAGCAAGCGGGCAATGCAAATCTGCACTACAAAGAAGTATCACTTCCCACCGGTCAAAAGGGACATCCACAAAATGTGTAAGAACAAGAAAGGCAAGACAGGCCCTGGAGAACAGGGAGCCTTGTTATGCTGATGGGCGGGATGTAAATTGCCAACTGCCTCTCTGGAGGAGTGCATTCTGTTCCCTAAAACAAGTAAAGAACAGAGCTACAGAGCCAAGGGCACTACCAGTCTAGGGAATATACCTTGGGAAAACTGAAAATCAATAAGACAGAGCCACCCCAAAATTTAGGGCTGCACTGCATACAAGGACCTCAACTTGGATACACCTTAAGTATCCCAGAAAATATAAACATGGTTCAAAAAATTGTGGTACTTACGTACGATGGAATATCCCTCAGCCATGAAATCAATGTCATAAGACCAGTAGCAGCAAAATGGGTGGATTCAGGTACGATGATTCTAAGTGAAATAAGTCACACAGAAAAAGAAACTTATCATAAGATATCACTTATGAAGATCCTGTAAACATGGCTACACTTGAACTGAGTTAGGAAAGAGAACAGTGTCTCACATTTAGAAAACACTCTTATACCTGCTTAAGGGGGAAGGAGAGGTGGGGTGATGCATAAAACCAGAGTTTGATATAAGCACAGGTACCGTTCCAAAAACCAACTATGGAATAGACAAGACCTACACCGTCCTCAGTGAAAGGGACTCAAAACCCCATATTTCCCACAGAGGAAAATATCTGACTAGTAAGAATCTTAAAACCTATGTATTGATATGTCTCCGTAAGGGAATCAAGTGTGTCTAGACTGGCATAAACATGGCAGCGAGAATCAGCTCAAACCCACTATAAAAAGGAATTTCAAAAACAAAACAAAAAAACTGGGAAATTCTTTACAATTCCTTCAGGGTCTCTGATGAAAGCTGGAATGACCCTATCTACAACGACAGCTGGATGTGGCATAAGGAGGGACACTTGGGACTGAGACGTTTGGTGAGATTTGGCGAGCAAATGCAGACCCTTTAAAGCAATAATGCATGGCACCCATTCCATGGGTCCGAACTCTCCAGGTTGAAGGGAATATTACTACAGCTATAAGATGTGTGGGAAACCTAGAGAACGGACACACTGTGAATACGAAAGGTTTCTAAAACTCAACGAATAGTCCCTCTCCTGGTGCTCCGGTTTGACTTTCCATCTGCTTTACTATCAACCTCCCAACTTAGAGAGACAGCCCCTTTAACCTCTTGGTTCGCACAGGTTTCCAATTTGGCAGAGGATGAAAGGGAAGAGGGAGAACCAATGAGAGAGTAGCTGTTAGGCATTTGGACGGGCACATATCACTGTAATTTCCCGGCAGGAAGAAGAATTAACCAAATTCTCAGCCACCCACCGGGAACCAGTATAGGTCCTGAACCAAAATTTTGGACTTGCGGTCAGCTCACCAAAAACGAGTTGAAAAATGGAGCTCAGGGGCACAGCAATTCACAAACTGGCCGAGTAATAAAGGACAACTATCGTCCAAAAATCTGTTGAGGGAAGGCAACGAGGCGGACTTGAAAGCGAGGCAGAATAGCAGGAAACAGATTTCAAGAGGTACGTTGGAATCGCCTTTAAAGCACAGGAAGAGGGGCACAACTTCGACAATGATGCACTTGGCCAAAAAGGGCGTATGCGTTTTCTCCTGAATATATTCAGGAGAAAACGCATACGCCCTTTTTGGCCAAGCAAGCAAGCGGGCAATGCAAATCTGCACTACAAAGAAGTATCACTTCCCACCGGTCAAAAGGGACATCCACAAAATGTGTAAGAACAAGAAAGGCAAGACAGGCCCTGGAGAACAGGGAGCCTTGTTATGCTGATGGGCGGGATGTAAATTGCCAACTGCCTCTCTGGAGGAGTGCATTCTGTTCCCTAAAACAAGTAAAGAACAGAGCTACAGAGCCAAGGGCACTTCCAGTCTAGGGAATATACCTTGGGAAAACTGAAAATCAATAAGACAGGGCCACCCCAAAATTTAGGGCTGCACTGCTTACAAGGACCTCAACTTGGGTACACCTTAAATATCCCAGGAAATATAAAAATGGTTCAAAAAATTGTGGTACTTACGTACGATGGAATATCCCTCAGCCATGAAATCAATGTCATAAGACCAGTAGCAGCAAAATGGGTGGATTCAGGTACGATGATTATAAGTGAAATAAGTCAAACAGAAAAAGAAACTTATCATAAGATATCACTTATGAAGATCCTGTAAACATGGCTACACTTGAACTGAGTTAGGAAAGAGAACAGTGTCTCATATTTAGAAAACACTCTTATGCCTGCTTAACGGGGAAGGAGAGGTGGGGTGATGCATAAAACAAGAGCTTGATATAAGCACAGGTACCGTTCCAAAAACCAACTATTGAATAGACAAGACCTACACCTTCCTCAGTGAAAGGGACTCAAAACCCCATATTTCCCGCAGAGGAATATATCTGACTAGTAAGAATCTTAAAACCTATGTATTGATATGTCTCCGTAAGGGAATCAAGTGTGTCTAGACTGGCATAAACATGGCAGCGAGAATCAGCTCAAACCCACTATAAAAAGGATTTCAAAAACAAAACAAAAAAACTGGGAAATTCTTTAAAATTCCTTCAGGGTCTCTGATGAAACATGGAATTACCCTATCTTCGACGACAGCTGGATGTGGCATAAGGCTGGACACTTGTGACTGAGAGAATTGGTGAGATTGGGTGAGCAAATGCAGACCCTTTAAAGCAATAATACATGGCACCCATTCCATTGGTCCCAACTCTCCAGGTTGAAGGGAATATTACTACAGTTATAACATGTACGGGAAACCTAGAGAACAGACACACTGTGAATACGAAAGGTTTCCAAAACTCAATGAATAGTCCCTCTCCTGGTGCTTCGGTTTGACTTTCTATCTGCTTTACTATCAACCTCCCAACTTGGAGAGACAGCCCCTTTAACCTCCTGGTTCGCACAGGTTGCCAATTTGGCAGAGGATGAAAGGGAAGAGGGAGAACCAATGAGAGAGTAGCTGTTAGGCATTTGGACGGGCACATATAACTCTAATTTCCCGGCAGGAAGAAGAATTAACCAAAGTCTCAGCCACCCACCGGGAACCAGTATAGGTCCTGAACCAAAGTTTTGCACTTCCGGTCAGCTCACCAAAAAAGAGTTGAAAAATGGAGCTCAGGGGCACAGCACTTCACAAACTGGCCGAGTAATAAAGGACAACTATCGTCCAAAAATCTGTTGAGGGAAGGCAACGAGGCGGACTTGTAAGCGAGGCAGAATAGCAGGAAACAGATTTCAAGAGGTACGTTGGAATCGCCTTTAAAGCACAGGAAGAGGGGCCAAACTTCGACAATGATGCACTTGGCCAAAAAGGGCGTATGCGTTTTCTCCTGAATATACTCAGGAGAAAACCATACGCACTTTTTGGCCAAGCAAGCAAGCGGGCAATGCAAATCTGCACTACAAAGAAGTATCACTTCCCACCGGTCAAAAGGGACATCCACAAAATGTGTAAAAACCAGAAAGGTAAGACAGGCCCTGGAGAACAGGGAGCCTTGTTATGCTGATGGGTGGGATGTAAATTGCCAACTGCCTCTCTGGAGGAGTGCATTGTGTTACCTAAAACAATTAAACAACGGAGCTACAGAGACAAGGGCACTTCCAGTCTAGGGAATATACCTTGGGAAAACTGAAAATCAATAAGACAGAGCCACCCCAAAATTTAGGGCTGCACTGCTTACAAGGACCTCAACTTGGGTACACCTTAAATATCCCAGGAAATATAAAAATGGTTCAGAAAATTGTGGTACTTACGTACGATGGAATATCCCTCAGCCATGAAATCAATGTCATAAGACCAGTAGATGCAAAATGGGTGGATTCAGGTACGATGATCCTAAGTGAAATAAGTCACACAGAAAAAGAAACTTATCATAAGATATCACTTATGAAGATCCTGTAAACATGGCTACACTTGAACTGAGTTAGGAAAGAGAACAGTGTCTCACATTTAGAAAACACTCTTATGCCTGCTTAAGGGGGAAGGAGAGTTGGGGTGCTGCATAAAACCAGAGTTTAATATAAGCACAGGTACTGTTCCAAAAACCAACTATGGAATAGACAAGACCTACACCTTCCTCAGTGAAAGGGACTCAAAACCCCATATTTCCCGCAGAGGAATATATCTGACTAGTAAGAATCTTAAAACCTATGTATTGATATGTCTCCGTAAGGGAATCAAGTGTGTCTAGACTGGCATAAACATGGCAGCGAGAATCAGCTCAAACCCACTATAAAAAGGAATTTCAAAACCAAAACAAAAAAACTAGGAAATTCTTTACAATTCCTTCAGGGTCTCTGATGAAACCTGGAATGACCTTATCTACAATGACAGCTGGATGTGGCATAAGGAGGGACACTTGGGACTGAGACGATTGGTGAGATTGGGTGAGCAAATGCAGACCTTTTAAAGCACAAATGCCTGGCACCCATTCCACGGGTCCCAACTCTCCAGGTTGAAGGGAATATTACTACAGCTATAACATGTACGGGAAACCTAGAGAACGGACACACTGTGAATACGAAAGGTTTCTAAAACTCAACGAACTGTCCCTCTCCTGGTGCTCCGGTTTGACTTTCCATCTGCTTTACTATCAACCTCCCAACTTGGAGAGACAGCCCCTTTAACCTCCTGGTTCGCACAGGTTGCCAATTTGGCAGAGGATGAAAGGGAAGTGGGAGAACCAATGAGAGAGTAGCTGTTAGGCATTTGGACGGGCACATATCACTGTAATTTCCCGGCAGGAAGAAGAATTAACCAAAGTCTCAGCCACCCACCGGGAACCAGTATAGGTCCTGAACCAAAATTTTGGACTTGCGGTCAGCTCACCAAACACGAGTTGAATAATGGAGCTCAGGGGCACAGCAATTCACAAACTGGCCGAGTAATAAAGGACAACTATCGTCCAAAAATCTGTTGAGGGAAGGCAACGAGGTGGAACTGAAAGCGAGGCAGAATAGCAGGAAACAGATTTCAAGAGGTACGTTGGAATCGCCTTTAAAGCACAGGAAGAGGGGCACAACTTCGACAATGATGCACTTGGCCAAAAAGGGCGTATGCGTTTTCTCCTGAATATATTCAGGAGAAAACGCATACGCCCTTTTTGGCCAAGCAAGCAAGCGGGCAATGCAAATCTGCACTACAAAGAAGTATCACTTCCCACCGGTCAAAAGGGACATCCGCAAAATGTGTAAAAACCCGAAAGGCAAGACAGGCTCTGGATAACAGGGAGCCTTGTTATGCTGATGGGCGGGATGTAAACTGCCAACTGCCTCTCTGGAGGAGTGCATTGTGTTCCCTAAAACAAGTAAAGAACAGAGCTACAGAGCCAAGGGCACTTCCAGTCTAGGGAATATACCTTGGAAAAAATGAAAATCAATAAGACAGAGACACCCCAAAATTTAGGGCTGCACTGCTTACAAGGACCTCAACTTGGGTACACCTTAAATATCTCAGGAAATATAAAAATGGTTCAAAAAATTGTCATAATTACGTATGATGGAATATCTCTCAGCCATGAAATCAATGTCATAAGACCAGTAGCAGCAAAATGGGTGGATTCAGGTACGATGATTCTAAGTGAAATAAGTAACACAGAAGATGAAACTTATCATAAGATATCACTTATGAAGATCCTGTAAACATGGCTACACTTGAACTGAGTAAGGAAAGAAAACAGGGTCTCACATTTAGAAAACACAGTTATGCCTGCTTAAGGGGGAAGGAGAGGTGGGGTGATGCATAAAACCAGAGTTTGATATAAGCACAGGTACCGTTCCAAAAACCAACTATGGAATAGACAAGACCTACACCTTCCTCAGTGAAAGGGACTCAAAACCCCATATTTCCCACAGAGGAATATATCTGACTAGAAAGAATCTTAAAACCTATGTATTGATATGTCTCCGTAAGGGAATCAAGTGTGTCTAGACTGGCATAAACATGGCAGCGAGAATCAGCTCAAACCCACTATAAAAAGGAATTTCAAAACCAAAACAAAAAAACTAGGAAATTCTTTACAATTCCTTCAGGGTCTCTGATGAAACCTGGAATGACCTTATCTACAATGACAGCTGGATGTGGCATAAGGAGGGACACTTGGGACTGAGATGATTGGTGAGATTGGGTGAGCAAATGCAGACCTTTTAAAGCACAAATGCCTGGCACCCATTCCATGGGTCCCAACTCTCCAGGTTGAAGGGAATATTACTACAGCTATAACATGTACGGGAAACCTAGAGAACGGACACACTGTGAATACGAAAGGTTTCTAAAACTCAACGAACTGTCTCTCTCCTGGTGCTCCGGTTTGACTTTCCATCTGCTTTACTATCAACCTCCCAACTTGGAGAGACAGCCCCTTTAACCTCCTGGTTCGCACAGGTTGCCAATTTGGCAGAGGATGAAAGGGAAGTGGGAGAACCAATGAGAGAGTAGCTGTTAGGCATTTGGACGGGCACATATCACTGTAATTTCCCGGCAGGAAGAAGAATTAACCAAAGTCTCAGCCACCCACCGGGAACCAGTATAGGTCCTGAACCAAAATTTTGGACTTGCGGTCAGCTCACCAAACACGAGTTGAATAATGGAGCTCAGGGCCACAGCAATTCACAAACTGGCCGAGTAATAAAGGACAACTATCATCCAAAAATCTGTTGAGGGAAGGCAATGAGGTGGAACTGAAAGCGAGGCAGAATAGCAGGAAACAGATTTCAAGAGGTACGTTGGAATCGCCTTTAAAGCACAGGAAGAGGGGCACAACTTCGACAATGATGCACTTGGCCAAAAAGGGCGTATGCGTTTTCTGCTGAATATATTCAGGAGAAAACGCATACGCCCTTTTTGGCCAAGCAAGCAAGCGGGCAATGCAAATCTGCACTACAAAGAAGTATCACTTCCCACCGGTCAAAAGGGACATCCGCAAAATGTGTAAAAACCCGAAAGGCAAGACAGGCCCTGGAGAACAGGGAGCCTTGTTATGCTGATGGGCGGGATGTAAATTGCCAACTGTCTCTCTGGAGGAGTGCATTCTGTTCCCTAAAACAAGTAAACAACAGAGCTACAGAGCCAAGGGCACTTCCAGTCTAGGGAATATACCTTCGGAAAACAGAAAATCAAAAAGACACAGCCACCCCAAAATTTAGGGCTGCACTGCTTACAAGGACCTCAACTTGGGTACACCATAAATATCCCAGGAAATATAAAAATGGTTCAAAAAATTGTGGTACTTACGTACGATGGAATATCCCTCAGCCATGAAATCAATGTCATAAGACCAGTAGCAGCAAAATGGGTGGATTCAGGTACGATGATTCTAAGTGAAATAAGTCACACAGAAAAAGAAACTTATCATAAGATATCACTTATGAAGATCCTGTAAACATGGCTACACTTGAACTGAGTTAGGAAAGAGAACAGTGTCTCACATTTAGAAAACACTCTTATGCCTGCTTAAGGGGGAAGGAGAGGTGGGGTGATGCATAAAACCAGAGCTTGATATAAGCACAGGTACCGTTCCAAAAACCAACTATGGAATAGACAAGACCTACACCTTCCTCAGTGAAAGGGACTCAAAACCCCATATTTCCCGCAGAGGAATATATCTGACTAGTAAGAATCTTAAAACCTATTTATTGATATGTCTCCATAAGGGAATCAAGTGTGTCTAGACTGGCATAAATATGGCAGCGAGAATCAGCTCAAACCCACTATAAAAAGGAATTTCAAAAATAAAACAAAAAAACTGGGAAATTCTTTACAATTCCTTCAGGGTCTCTGATGAAACCTGGAATGACCCTATCTACAATGACAGCCTGATGTGGCATAAGGCTGGACACTTGGGACTGAGAGGATTGGTGAGATTGGGTGAGCAAATGCAGGCCCTTTAAAGCAATAATGCATGGCACACATTCCATGGGTCCCAACTCTCCAGGTTGAAGGGAATATTACTACAGTTATAACATGTACGGTAATCCTAGAGAACGGACACACTGTGAATACGAAAGGTTTCTAAAACTCAACGAATAGTCCCTCTCCTGGTGTTCCGGTTTGACTTTCCATCTGCTTTACTATCAACCTCCCAACTTGGAGAGACAGCCCCTTTAACCTCCTGGTTCGCACAGGTTGCCAATTTGGCAGAGGATGAAAGGGAAGAGGCAGAACCAATGAGAGAGTAGCTGATAGGCATTTGGACGGGCACATATTACTGTAATTTCCCGGCAGGAAGAAGAATTAACCAAAGTCTCAGCCCCCCACTGGGAACCAGTATAGTTCCTGAACCAAAATTTTGGACTTGCGGTCAGCTCACCAAAAACGAGTTGAAAAATGGAGCTCAGGGGCACAGCAATTCACAAACTGGCCGAGTAACAAAGGACAAATATCATCCAAAAATCTGTTGAGGGAAGGCAACGAGGCGGACTTGAAAGCGAGGCAGAATAGCAGGAAACAGATTTCAAGAGGTCCGTTGGAATTGCCTTTAAAGCACATGAAGAGGGGCACAACTTCGACAATGATGCACTTGGCCAAAAAGGGCGTATGCGTTTTCTCCTGAATATATTCAGGAGAAAACGCATACGCCCTTTTTGGCCATGCAAGCAAGCGGGCAATGCAAATCTGCACTACAAAGAAGTATCACTTCCCACCGGTCAAAAGGGACATCCACAAAATGTGTAAAAACCAGAAAGGCAAGACAGGCCCTGGAGAACAGGGAGCTTTCTAATGCTGATGGGCGGGATGAAAGTTGGCAAATGCCTCTCTGGAGGAGTGCATTGTGTTCCCTAAAAGAAGTAAACAACAGAGCTACATAGCCAAGGGCACTTCCAGTCTAGGGAATATACCTTGGGAAAACTGAAAATCAATAAGACAGAGCCACCCCAAAATTTAGGGCTGCACTGCTTACAAGGACCTCAACTTGGGTACACCTTAAATATCCCAGGAAATATAAAAATGGTTCAAAATATTGTGGTACTTATGTTCGATGGAATATCTCTCAGCCATGAAATCAATGTCATAAGACCAGTAGCAGCAAAATGGGTGGATTCAGGTACGATGATTCTAAGTGAAATAAGTCACAGAGAAAAAGAATCTTATCATAAGATATCACTTATGAAGATCCTGTAAACATGGCTACACTTGAACTGAGTTAGGAAAGAGAACAGTGTCTCACATTTAGAAAACACTCTTATGCCTCCTTAAGGGGGAAGGAGAGGTGGTGTGATGCATAAAACCAGAGTTTGATATAAGCACAGGTACCGTTCCAAACACCAGCTATGGAATAGACAAGACCTACACCTTCCTCAGTGAAAGGGACTCAAAACCCCATATTTCCCGCAGAGGAATATATCTGACTAGTAAGAATCTTAAAACCTATGTATTGATATGTCTCCGTAAGGGAATCAAGTGTGTCTAGACTGGCATAAACATGGCAGCAAGAATCAGCTCAAACCCACTATAAAAAGAAATTTCAAAAACAAAACAAAAAAGCCTGGAAATTCTTTACAATTCCTTAAGGGTCTCTGATGAAACCTGGAATGACCCTATCTACAACGACAGCTGGATATGGCATAAGGCTGGACACTTGGGACTGAGACGATTGGTGAGATTGGGTGAGCAAACGCAGACCCTTTAAAGCAATAATGCATGGCACCCATTCCATGGGTCCCAACTCTCCAGGTTGAAGGGAATATTACTACAGTTATAAAATGTACGGGAAACCTAGAGAACGGACACAATGTGAATACGAAAGGTTTCTAAAACTCAACAAATAGTCCCTCTCCTGGTGCTCCGGTTCGACTTTCCATCTGCTTTACTATTATTTTCCCAACTTGGAGAGACAGCCCCTTTAACCTCCTGGTTCACACAGGTTTCCAATTTGGCAGAGATGAAAGGGAAGAGGGAGAACCAATGAGGGAGTAGCTGTCAGGCATTTGTGCGGGCACATATCAATCTAACTTCCCAGCAGGAAGAAGAATTAACCAAAGTCTCAGCCCCCCACCGGGAACCAGCATAGGTCCTGA
Organism: Hyperoodon ampullatus; assembly: GCF_949752795.1. Lineage (NCBI taxonomy): Eukaryota > Metazoa > Chordata > Mammalia > Artiodactyla > Ziphiidae > Hyperoodon > Hyperoodon ampullatus. The sequence goes on from NC_136922.1 coordinate 1,174,485, forward strand.
ACCAAAATTTTGGACTTGCGGTCAGCTCACAAAAAACGAGTTGAAAAATGGACCTCAAGGGCACAGCAATTCACAAACTGGCCGAGTAATAAAGGACAACTATCGTCCAAAAATCTGTTCAGGGAAGGCAACGTGGCGGACTTGAAAGTGAGGCAGAATAGCAGGAAACAGATTTCAGGAGGTACGTTGGAATCGCCTTTAAAGCCCAGGAAGAGGGGCACAACTTCGACAATGATGCACTTGGCGAAAAAGGGCGTATGCGTTTTCTCCTGAATATATTCAGGAGAAAACGCATACGCCCTTTTTGGCCAAGCAAGCAAGCGGGCAATGCAAATCTGCACTACAAAGAAGTATCACCTCCCACCGGTCAAAAGTGACATCCACAAAATGTGTAAAAACCAGAAAGGCAAGACAGGCCCTGGAGAACAGGGAGCCTTGATATGCTTATGGGCGGGATGTAAATTGCCAACTGCTTCTCTGGAGGAGTACATTGTGTTCCCTAAAACAAGTAAAGAATAGAGCTACAGAGCCAAGGGCACTTCCAGTCTAGGGAATATACCTTGGGAAAACTGAAAATCAATAAGACAGAGCCACCCCAAAATTTAGGGCCGCACTGCTTACGAGGACCTCAACTTGGGTACACCTTAAATATCCCAGGAAATATAAAAATGGTTCAAAAAATTGTGGTACTTACGTACGATGGAATATCCCTCAGCCATGGAATCAATGTCATAAGACCAGTAGCAGCAAAATGGGTGGATTCAGGTACGATGATTCTAAGTGAAATAAGTCACACAGAAAAAGAAACTTATCATAAGATATCACTTATGAAGATCCTGTAAACATGGCTACTCTTGAACTGAGTTAGGAAAGAGAACAGTGTCTCACATTTAGAAAACACTCTTATGCCTGCTTAAGGGGGAAGGAGAGGTGGGGTGATGCATAAAACCAGAGCTTGATATAAGCACAGGTACCGTTCCAAAAACCAACTATTGAATAGACAAGACCTACACCTTCCTCAGTGAAAGGGACTCAAAACCCCATATTTCCCGCAGAGGAATATATCTGACTAGTAAGAATCTTAAAACCTATGTATTGATATGTCTCCGTAAGGGAATCAAGTGTGTCTAGACTGGCATAAACATGGCAGCGAGAATCAGCTCAAACCCACTATAAAAAGGATTTCAAAAACAAAACAAAAAAACTGGGAAATTCTTTTAAATTCCTTCAGGGTCTCTGATGAAACATGGAATTACCCTATCTTCGACGACAGCTGGATGTGGCATAAGGCTGGACACTTGTGACTGAGAGAATTGGTGAGATTGGGTGAGCAAATGCAGACCCTTTAAAGCAATAATACATGGCACCCATTCCATTGGTCCCAACTCTCCAGGTTGAAGGGAATATTACTACAGTTATAACATGTACGGGAAACCTAGAGAACAGACACACTGTGAATACGAAAGGTTTCCAAAACTCAATGAATAGTCCCTCTCCTGGTGCTTCGGTTTGACTTTCTATCTGCTTTACTATCAACCTCCCAACTTGGAGAGACAGCCCCTTTAACCTCCTGGTTCGCACAGGTTGCCAATTTGGCAGAGGATGAAAGGGAAGAGGGAGAACCAATGAGAGAGTAGCTGTTAGGCATTTGGACGGGCACATATAACTCTAATTTCCCGGCAGGAAGAAGAATTAACCAAAGTCTCAGCCACCCACCGGGAACCAGTATAGGTCCTGAACCAAAGTTTTGCACTTGCGGTCAGCTCACCAAAAAAGAGTTGAAAAATGGAGCTCAGGGGCACAGCACTTCACAAACTGGCCGAGTAATAAAGGACAACTATCGTCCAAAAATCTGTTGAGGGAAGGCAACGAGGCGGACTTGTAAGCGAGGCAGAATAGCAGGAAACAGATTTCAAGAGGTACGTTGGAATCGCCTTTAAAGCACAGGAAGAGGGGCCAAACTTCGACAATGATGCACTTGGCCAAAAAGGGCGTATGCGTTTTCTCCTGAATATACTCAGGAGAAAACCATACGCACTTTTTGGCCAAGCAAGCAAGCGGGCAATGCAAATCTGCACTACAAAGAAGTATCACTTCCCACCGGTCAAAAGGGACATCCACAAAATGTGTAAAAACCAGAAAGGTAAGACAGGCCCTGGAGAACAGGGAGCCTTGTTATGCTGATGGGTGGGATGTAAATTGCCAACTGCCTCTCTGGAGGAGTGCATTGTGTTACCTAAAACAAGTAAACAACGGAGCTACAGAGACAAGGGCACTTCCAGTCTAGGGAATATACCTTGGGAAAACTGAAAATCAATAAGACAGAGCCACCCCAAAATTTAGGGCTGCACTGCTTACAAGGACCTCAACTTGGGTACACCTTAAATATCCCAGGAAATATAAAAATGGTTCAGAAAATTGTGGTACTTACGTACGATGGAATATCCCTCAGCCATGAAATCAATGTCATAAGACCAGTAGCTGCAAAATGGGTGGATTCAGGTACGATGATCCTAAGTGAAATAAGTCACACAGAAAAAGAAACTTATCATAAGATATCACTTATGAAGATCCTGTAAACATGGCTACACTTGAACTGAGTTAGGAAAGAGAACAGTGTCTCACATTTAGAAAACACTCTTATGCCTGCTTAAGGGGGAAGGAGAGTTGGGGTGCTGCATAAAACCAGAGTTTAATATAAGCACAGGTACTGTTCCAAAAACCAACTATGGAATAGACAAGACCTACACCTTCCTCAGTGAAAGGGACTCAAAACCCCATATTTCCCGCAGAGGAATATATCTGACTAGTAAGAATCTTAAAACCTATGTATTGATATGTCTCCGTAAGGGAATCAAGTGTGTCTAGACTGGCATAAACATGGCAGCGAGAATCAGCTCAAACCCACTATAAAAAGGAATTTCAAAACCAAAACAAAAAAACTAGGAAATTCTTTACAATTCCTTCAGGGTCTCTGATGAAACCTGGAATGACCTTATCTACAATGACAGCTGGATGTGGCATAAGGAGGGACACTTGGGACTGAGACGATTGGTGAGATTGGGTGAGCAAATGCAGACCTTTTAAAGCACAAATGCCTGGCACCCATTCCACGGGTCCCAACTCTCCAGGTTGAAGGGAATATTACTACAGCTATAACATGTACGGGAAACCTAGAGAACGGACACACTGTGAATACGAAAGGTTTCTAAAACTCAACGAACTGTCCCTCTCCTGGTGCTCCGGTTTGACTTTCCATCTGCTTTACTATCAACCTCCCAACTTGGAGAGACAGCCCCTTTAACCTCCTGGTTCGCACAGGTTGCCAATTTGGCAGAGGATGAAAGGGAAGTGGGAGAACCAATGAGAGAGTAGCTGTTAGGCATTTGGACGGGCACATATCACTGTAATTTCCCGGCAGGAAGAAGAATTAACCAAAGTCTCAGCCACCCACCGGGAACCAGTATAGGTCCTGAACCAAAATTTTGGACTTGCGGTCAGCTCACCAAACACGAGTTGAATAATGGAGCTCAGGGGCACAGCAATTCACAAACTGGCCGAGTAATAAAGGACAACTATCGTCCAAAAATCTGTTGAGGGAAGGCAACGAGGTGGAACTGAAAGCGAGGCAGAATAGCAGGAAACAGATTTCAAGAGGTACGTTGGAATCGCCTTTAAAGCACAGGAAGAGGGGCACAACTTCGACAATGATGCACTTGGCCAAAAAGGGCGTATGCGTTTTCTGCTGAATATATTCAGGAGAAAACGCATACGCCCTTTTTGGCCAAGCAAGCAAGCGGGCAATGCAAATCTGCACTACAAAGAAGTATCACTTCCCACCGGTCAAAAGGGACATCCGCAAAATGTGTAAAAACCCGAAAGGCAAGACAGGCCCTGGAGAACAGGGAGCCTTGTTATGCTGATGGGCGGGATGTAAATTGCCAACTGTCTCTCTGGAGGAGTGCATTCTGTTCCCTAAAACAAGTAAACAACAGAGCTACAGAGCCAAGGGCACTTCCAGTCTAGGGAATATACCTTCGGAAAACAGAAAATCAAAAAGACACAGCCACCCCAAAATTTAGGGCTGCACTGCTTACAAGGACCTCAACTTGGGTACACCATAAATATCCCAGGAAATATAAAAATGGTTCAAAAAATTGTGGTACTTACGTACGATGGAATATCCCTCAGCCATGAAATCAATGTCATAAGACCAGTAGCAGCAAAATGGGTGGATTCAGGTACGATGATTCTAAGTGAAATAAGTCACACAGAAAAAGAAACTTATCATAAGATATCACTTATAAAGATCCTGTAAACATGGCTACACTTGAACTGAGTTAGGAAAGAGAACAGTGTCTCACATTTAGAAAACACTCTTATGCCTGCTTAAGGGGGAAGGAGAGGTGGGGTGATGCATAAAACCAGAGCTTGATATAAGCACAGGTACCGTTCCAAAAACCAACTATGGAATAGACAAGACCTACACCTTCCTCAGTGAAAGGGACTCAAAACCCCATATTTCCCGCAGAGGAATATATCTGACTAGTAAGAATCTTAAAACCTATTTATTGATATGTCTCCATAAGGGAATCAAGTGTGTCTAGACTGGCATAAATATGGCAGCGAGAATCAGCTCAAACCCACTATAAAAAGGAATTTCAAAAATAAAACAAAAAAACTGGGAAATTCTTTACAATTCCTTCAGGGTCTCTGATGAAACCTGGAATGACCCTATCTACAATGACAGCCTGATGTGGCATAAGGCTGGACACTTGGGACTGAGAGGATTGGTGAGATTGGGTGAGCAAATGCAGGCCCTTTAAAGCAATAATGCATGGCACACATTCCATGGGTCCCAACTCTCCAGGTTGAAGGGAATATTACTACAGTTATAACATGTACGGTAATCCTAGAGAACGGACACACTGTGAATACGAAAGGTTTCTAAAACTCAACGAATAGTCCCTCTCCTGGTGTTCCGGTTTGACTTTCCATCTGCTTTACTATCAACCTCCCAACTTGGAGAGACAGCCCCTTTAACCTCCTGGTTCGCACAGGTTGCCAATTTGGCAGAGGATGAAAGGGAAGAGGCAGAACCAATGAGAGAGTAGCTGATAGGCATTTGGACGGGCACATATTACTGTAATTTCCCGGCAGGAAGAAGAATTAACCAAAGTCTCAGCCCCCCACTGGGAACCAGTATAGTTCCTGAACCAAAATTTTGGACTTGCGGTCAGCTCACCAAAAACGAGTTGAAAAATGGAGCTCAGGGGCACAGCAATTCACAAACTGGCCGAGTAACAAAGGACAAATATCATCCAAAAATCTGTTGAGGGAAGGCAACGAGGCGGACTTGAAAGCGAGGCAGAATAGCAGGAAACAGATTTCAAGAGGTCCGTTGGAATTGCCTTTAAAGCACAGGAAGAGGGGCACAACTTCGACAATGATGCACTTGGCCAAAAAGGGCGTATGCGTTTTCTCCTGAATATATTCAGGAGAAAACGCATACGCCCTTTTTGGCCATGCAAGCAAGCGGGCAATGCAAATCTGCACTACAAAGAAGTATCACTTCCCACCGGTCAAAAGGGACATCCACAAAATGTGTAAAAACCAGAAAGGCAAGACAGGCCCTGGAGAACAGGGAGCTTTCTAATGCTGATGGGCGGGATGAAAGTTGGCAAATGCCTCTCTGGAGGAGTGCATTGTGTTCCCTAAAAGAAGTAAACAACAGAGCTACATAGCCAAGGGCACTTCCAGTCTAGGGAATATACCTTGGGAAAACTGAAAATCAATAAGACAGAGCCACCCCAAAATTTAGGGCTGCACTGCTTACAAGGACCTCAACTTGGGTACACCTTAAATATCCCAGGAAATATAAAAATGGTTCAAAATATTGTGGTACTTATGTTCGATGGAATATCTCTCAGCCATGAAATCAATGTCATAAGACCAGTAGCAGCAAAATGGGTGGATTCAGGTACGATGATTCTAAGTGAAATAAGTCACAGAGAAAAAGAATCTTATCATAAGATATCACTTATGAAGATCCTGTAAACATGGCTACACTTGAACTGAGTTAGGAAAGAGAACAGTGTCTGACATTTAGAAAACACTCTTATGCCTCCTTAAGGGGGAAGGAGAGGTGGTGTGATGCATAAAACCAGAGTTTGATATAAGCACAGGTACCGTTCCAAACACCAGCTATGGAATAGACAAGACCTACACCTTCCTCAGTGAAAGGGACTCAAAACCCCATATTTCCCGCAGAGGAATATATCTGACTAGTAAGAATCTTAAAACCTATGTATTGATATGTCTCCGTAAGGGAATCAAGTGTGTCTAGACTGGCATAAACATGGCAGCAAGAATCAGCTCAAACCCACTATAAAAAGAAATTTCAAAAACAAAACAAAAAAGCCTGGAAATTCTTTACAATTCCTTAAGGGTCTCTGATGAAACCTGGAATGACCCTATCTACAACGACAGCTGGATGTGGCATAAGGCTGGACACTTGGGACTGAGACGATTGGTGAGATTGGGTGAGCAAACGCAGACCCTTTAAAGCAATAATGCATGGCACCCATTCCATGGGTCCCAACTCTCCAGGTTGAAGGGAATATTACTACAGTTATAAAATGTACGGGAAACCTAGAGAACGGACACAATGTGAATACGAAAGGTTTCTAAAACTCAACAAATAGTCCCTCTCCTGGTGCTCCGGTTCGACTTTCCATCTGCTTTACTATTAATTTCCCAACTTGGAGAGACAGCCCCTTTAACCTCCTGGTTCACACAGGTTTCCAATTTGGCAGAGATGAAAGGGAAGAGGGAGAACCAATGAGGGAGTAGCTGTCAGGCATTTGTGCGGGCACATATCACTCTAACTTCCCAGCAGGAAGAAGAATTAACCAAAGTCTCAGCCCCCCACCGGGAACCAGCATAGGTCCTGAACCAAAATTTTGGACTTGCGGTCAGCTCACAAAAAACGAGTTGAAAAATGGACCTCAAGGGCACAGCAATTCACAAACTGGCCGAGTAATAAAGGACAACTATCGTCCAAAAATCTGTTCAGGGAAGGCAACGTGGCGGACTTGAAAGTGAGGCAGAATAGCAGGAAACAGATTTCAGGAGGTACGTTGGAATCGCCTTTAAAGCCCAGGAAGAGGGGCACAACTTCGACAATGATGCACTTGGCGAAAAAGGGCGTATGCGTTTTCTCCTGAATATATTCAGGAGAAAACGCATACGCCCTTTTTGGCCAAGCAAGCAAGCGGGCAATGCAAATCTGCACTACAAAGAAGTATCACCTCCCACCGGTCAAAAGTGACATCCACAAAATGTGTAAAAACCAGAAAGGCAAGACAGGCCCTGGAGAACAGGGAGCCTTGATATGCTTATGGGCGGGATGTAAATTGCCAACTGCTTCTCTGGAGGAGTACATTGTGTTCCCTAAAACAAGTAAAGAATAGAGCTACAGAGCCAAGGGCACTTCCAGTCTAGGGAATATACCTTGGGAAAACTGAAAATCAATAAGACAGAGCCACCCCAAAATTTAGGGCCGCACTGCTTACGAGGACCTCAACTTGGGTACACCTTAAATATCCCAGGAAATATAAAAATGGTTCAAAAAATTGTGGTACTTACGTACGATGGAATATCCCTCAGCCATGAAATCAATGTCATAAGACCAGTAGCAGCAAAATGGGTGGATTCAGGTACGATGATTCTAAGTGAAATAAGTCACACAGAAAAAGAAACTTATCATAAGATATCACTTATGAAGATCCTGTAAACATGGCTAAACTTGAACTGAGTTAGGAAAGAGAACAGTGTCTTACATTTAGAAAACACTCATATGCCTGCTTAAGGGGGAAGGAGAGGTGGGGTGATGCATAAAACCAGAGTTTGATATAAGCACAGGTACCGTTCCAAAAACCAACTATGGAATAGACAAGACCTACACCTTCGTCAGTGAAAGGGACCCGAGGCATCTGTGAGTAACCGTGAGCTGAGCCCCAGGCCAGCTGCTGTTGAACTTTTCCCACCCTTCCCAGGTAAAACACCTGAATATGTACAAGGGCTTGAAAGCCTAGAGGAAGGGGCGTGGAGCCACACCAGCGACAGCACACAGGCCAACTTGGTGCCTGCAGGCCAGCCAGTATGGTCCTGGACCTGGTCGCTCTTCTGGAAGCTTTCCATTGCCTTGCCTGAGATACCCCTCCTGTCCCGGCACCCACTGTTTTTTTCCTTCCTCACCTCTGTCCGGAGAGAAATTCCAGTGGAAGGTATGTGTGCCACATCCTCTTCTTTACAGGTGGAAGCCTGGCAACTCCTGCAGAAAGTCCAGCAGAGACCCACTCACACCAGGCCACCAAAAAAGCCATGGCCCCTCACTCCCTCCCACCAGCACAGCCCCGAGACTGCTGACGGCGCAGAGAATATGGAGTCAGGCACAGCTTCAGGGGCTATTGCTGCCTGCAGTGCTGTTTATATTGACCTCAACCCAGGCACACCTGGGGAGGGCCGGCCAGCAGGGTCAGGCTACCCAGGTCAGCTAATCCTCAGCCCTCAGGGAATCACATTGTTGAAAATGGACCTCGCTAAGGCAGAATAGAAGCCAAGGAATAAAAGGACACAATGCCATTTGCAGCACCGTAGGTGTGTCTAGAGGTAAGCACGTGAGTTGTTGTAAGTCACAAAGTGAAAGACACATATCATATCATATCTCTTATAGGTGTGACCGAAAAATGGATACCAGGGCAGATATTTCCACGGAGAAGGGCAATCACAGATTCATTCAACAAACTTATGGTTCACCAATGGAAAGGTGTGAGGATTGGTTTCATTATGATATTGGGGTTAACAGACATATACAAACACAGGTGACATATAGAATCACCAAAGACCTACAGAATACCAAGAGAAGACTACTCAACATTCTGTCATAAGGTACATAGGAAAAGGATCCCAGGAAGAACAGACATATGTGTATGTGTAAAAGAACCACATCTTCCACACCTACAACAAGCCAAACATTGTAATCAAATTTGCTGTGATAAAAAATAAAAAATTAAATTAAAAACACGAACAAGAAGTAGTGAGACAAACTTGAGGGGCATTCTCCTGGCACATTCCATTCTAAATTCCAATCTAGAACACGACTTCCATTGAGGCTCTGTTGCCCCAGTAACCAGATTTGGTAAGGGAGAACTGCTGCCACCTTGTGGCCGTTTCACACAACAGCAGCTTTAATCCCAGCGCTAATGGTCAGTTGATATTCAAAATCATTGCAGGCCTGTAAATGACACCTGCCCTGAAAACAAATCCTGGGTTCATATATCGACCAAAAAATTCAAAGGACGTCCATATTTGAAAACGACAGTTTCAAAAGGCATATTTTACACACATTAGTGTTCTGCTTCTTTTTCTTTCTTTCTTTTTTTGTTAAAAAAACGGGAATGGCAAAAAGCATCCCTCAGAATGGGCGAAAATATTTGCAAACGAATCAATGGACAAAGGTTTAATCTCCAATATATATAATGAGCTCATGCAGCTTAATATTAAAAAAACAAACAACCCAATACAAAATTGGGCAGAAGATCTAAAGACACGTTTCTTCAAAGAAGACACAGAGATGGCCAAGACCAACATGAAAAGCTGCTCAACATCACTAATTATTAGAGAAATGCAAATCAAAACTACAATGAGGTATCACCTCACACCTGTTACAATTGGCATCATCAGAAAATCTACAAACAACGAATTCTGGGGAGGGTGTGGACAAAAGGATCCCTCTTCCACTAGTGGTGGAAATGTAAATTGATACAGTCACGATGGAGAACAGTATGGAGTTTCCTTAAAAAAAACAGAAATAGAATTACCATATGATCCAGCAATCCCACTTCTGGGCATATACCCAGAGAAAACCATAAATCAAAAAGGCACATTCACCACAATGCTCATTTCAGCACTATTTAAGATAGCCAGGTAATGGAAGCAACCTAAATACCCACAGACAGACGAATGGATAAAGATGTGGTACATATATAAAATGGAATATTACTCAGCCATAAGAAGGAATGAAACTGGGTCATTTGTAGAGATGTCGATGGATCTAGAGACTGTCATACAGAATGAAGTAAGTCAGAAAGAGACAAACAAATATTGTATATTAATGCATATATGTGGAACCTAGAAAAATGGTACAGATGAGCTGGTTTTCAGGGAAGAAATAGAGACACAGAGGTAGAGAACACACGTATGGACACCAAGTGTGGGAAGCCATGGGGAGGTGGTGTTCGGGTGAGTTGGGAGATTGGGATTGACCTGTATACATGTATATGCATAAAATACATAACTAATAATAACCTGCTGTATAAAAAAATAAATAAAATTAAATTTCAAAATTTTAAAAAATAAAATTTAAAAATAAAACAGAAAAAAGTTCTTCCCTTCACACAGATGTATTTATATGAATGAATTATTTCCATGCTTATATCTATAAATACATTAAAGAGGAATAAAATCTAACTTGAACCAAAAAAGAAAAAAAAAACCTGAACCCACGAGTTAGACAGAGGAAAACACAATCAGGGCACTTGCTCCATCGGTAAACAATTCTGAATTTGGTCAGAGGTGGGGAATCATCTCCCATAGAGCCAGCAGCCCACTCCTACGCAAGGAGCGTCCTCATTGCAAAGCAGGGGGCAATGCCGAGGCATCTGTGAGTAACCGTGAGCTGAGCCCCAGGCCAGCTGCTGTTGAACTTTTCCCACCCTTCCCAGGTAAAACACCTGAATATGTACAAGGGCTTGAAAGCCTAGAGGAAGGGCCGTGGAGCCACACCAGCGACAGCACGCAGGCCAACTTGGTGCCTGCAGGCCAGTCAGGATGGTCCTGGCCCTGGGCTCTCTTCTGGAAGCTTTCCATTGCCCTGCCTGAGATACCCCTCCTGTCCCGGCCCCCACTGCTTTTTTCCTTCCTCACCTCTGTCCGGAGAGAAATTCCAGTGGAAGGTATGGGTGACACATCCTCTTCATTACAGGTGGAAGCCTGGCAACTCCTGCAGAAAGTCCAGCAGAGACCCACTCACACCGGGCCACCCACAAAGCCGTGGCCCTTCACTCCCTCCCACCAGCACAGCCCCGAGACTGCTGACGGGGCAGAGAATATGGAGTCAGGCACAGCTTCAGGGGCTATTGCTGCCTGCAGTGCTGTTTATATTGACCTCAAACCAGGCACACCTTGGGAGGGCCGGCCGGCAGGGTCAGGCTACCCAGGTCAGCTAATCCTCAGCCCTCAGGGAATCACATTGTTGAAAATGGACCTTGCTAAGGCAGAATAGAAGCCAAGGAATAAAAGGACACAATGCCATTTGTAGCACCGTAGGTGTGTCTAGAGGTAATCACGTGAGTTGTTGTAAGTCAGAAAGTGAAAGACACATATCATATCATATCTCTTATAGGTGTGACCGAAAAATGGATACCAGGGCAGATATTTCCACGGAGAAGGGCAATCACAGATTCATTCAACAAACTTATGGTTCACCAATGGAAAGGTGTGAGGATTGGTTTCATTATGATATTGGGGTTAACAGACATATACAAACACAGGTGACATATAGAATCACCAAAGACCTACAGAATACCAAGAGAAGATTACTCAACATTCTGTCATAAGGTATATGGGAAAAGGATCCCAGGAAGAACAGACATATGTGTATGTGTAAAAGAACCACATCTTCCACACCTACAACAAGCCAAACATTGTAATCAAATTTGCTGTAATAAAAAATAAAAAAATTAAATTAAAAACACGAACAAGAAGTAGTGAGACAAACTTGAGGGGCTTTCTCCTGGCACATTCCATTCTAAATTCCAATCTAGAACACGACTTCCATTGAGGCTCTGTTGCCCCAGTAACCAGATTTAGTAAGGGAGACCTGCTGCCACCTTGTGGCCGTTTCACACAACAGCAGCTTTAATCCCAGCGCTAATGGTCAGTTGATATTCAAAATCATTGCAGGCCTGTAAATGACACCTGCCCTGAAAACAAATCCTGGGTTCATATATCGACCAAAAAATTCAAAGGACGTCCATATTTCAAAACGACAGGTTCAAAAGGCATATTTTACACACATTAGTGTTCTGCTTCTTTTTCTTTCTTTCTTTTTTTGTTAAAAAAACGGGAATGGCAAAAAGCATCCCTCAGAATGGGCGAAAATATTTGCAAACGAATCAATGGACAAAGGTTTAATCTCCAATATATATAATGAGCTCATGCAGCTTAATATTAAAAAAACAAACAACCCAATACAAAATTGGGCAGAAGATCTAAAGACACGTTTCTTCAAAGAAGACACAGAGATGGCCAAGACCAACATGAAAAGCTGCTCAACATCACTAATTATTAGAGAAATGCAAATCAAAACTACAATGAGGTATCACCTCACACCTGTTACAATTGGCATCATCAGAAAATCTACAAACAACGAATTCTGGGGAGGGTGTGGACAAAAGGATCCCTCTTCCACTAGTGGTGGAAATGTAAATTGATACAGTCACGATGGAGAACAGTATGGAGTTTCCTTAAAAAAAACAGAAATAGAATTACCATATGATCCAGCAATCCCACTTCTGGGCATATACCCAGAGAAAACCATAAATCAAAAAGGCACATTCACCACAATGCTCATTTCAGCACTATTTAAGATAGCCAGGTAATGGAAGCAACCTAAATACCCACAGACAGACGAATGGATAAAGATGTGGTACATATATAAAATGGAATATTACTCAGCCATAAGAAGGAATGAAACTGGGTCATTTGTAGAGATGTCGATGGATCTAGAGACTGTCATACAGAATGAAGTAAGTCAGAAAGAGACAAACAAATATTGTATATTAATGCATATATGTGGAACCTAGAAAAATGGTACAGATGAGCTGGTTTTCAGGGAAGAAATAGAGACACAGAGGTAGAGAACACACGTATGGACACCAAGTGTGGGAAGCCATGGGGAGGTGGTGTTCGGGTGAGTTGGGAGATTGGGATTGACCTGTATACATGTATATGCATAAAATACATAACTAATAATAACCTGCTGTATAAAAAAATAAATAAAATTAAATTTCAAAATTTTAAAAAATAAAATTTAAAAATAAAACAGAAAAAAGTTCTTCCCTTCACACAGATGTATTTATATGAATGAATTATTTCCATGCTTATATCTATAAATACATTAAAGAGGAATAAAATCTAACTTGAACCAAAAAAGAAAAAAAAAACCTGAACCCACGAGTTAGACAGAGGAAAACACAATCAGGGCACTTGCTCCATCGGTAAACAATTCTGAATTTGGTCAGAGGTGGGGAATCATCTCCCATAGAGCCAGCAGCCCACTCCTACGCAAGGAGCGTCCTCATTGCAAAGCGGGGGGCAATGCCGAGGCATCTGTGAGTAACCGTGAGCTGAGCCCCAGGCCAGCTGCTGTTGAACTTTTCCCACCCTTCCCAGGTAAAACACCTGAATATGTACAAGGGCTTGAAAGCCTAGAGGAAGGGCCGTGGAGCCACACCAGCGACAGCACGCAGGCCAACTTGGTGCCTGCAGGCCAGTCAGGATGGTCCTGGCCCTGGGCTCTCTTCTGGAAGCTTTCCATTGCCCTGCCTGAGATACCCCTCCTGTCCCGGCCCCCACTGCTTTTTTCCTTCCTCACCTCTGTCCGGAGAGAAATTCCAGTGGAAGGTATGGGTGACACATCCTCTTCATTACAGGTGGAAGCCTGGCAACTCCTGCAGAAAGTCCAGCAGAGACCCACTCACACCGGGCCACCCACAAAGCCGTGGCCCTTCACTCCCTCCCACCAGCACAGCCCCGAGACTGCTGACGGGGCAGAGAATATGGAGTCAGGCACAGCTTCAGGGGCTATTGCTGCCTGCAGTGCTGTTTATATTGACCTCAAACCAGGCACACCTTGGGAGGGCCGGCCGGCAGGGTCAGGCTACCCAGGTCAGCTAATCCTCAGCCCTCAGGGAATCACATTGTTGAAAATGGACCTCGCTAAGGCAGAATAGAAGCCAAGGAATAAAAGGACACAATGCCATTTGTAGCACCGTAGGTGTGTCTAGAGGTAATCACGTGAGTTGTTGTAAGTCAGAAAGTGAAAGACACATATCATATCATATCTCTTATAGGTGTGACCGAAAAATGGATACCAGGGCAGATATTTCCACGGAGAAGGGCAATCACAGATTCATTCAACAAACTTATGGTTCACCAATGGAAAGGTGTGAGGATTGGTTTCATTATGATATTGGGGTTAACAGACATATACAAACACAGGTGACATATAGAATCACCAAAGACCTACAGAATACCAAGAGAAGATTACTCAACATTCTGTCATAAGGTATATGGGAAAAGGATCCCAGGAAGAACAGACATATGTGTATGTGTAAAAGAACCACATCTTCCACACCTACAACAAGCCAAACATTGTAATCAAATTTGCTGTAATAAAAAATAAAAAAATTAAATTAAAAACACGAACAAGAAGTAGTGAGACAAACTTGAGGGGCTTTCTCCTGGCACATTCCATTCTAAATTCCAATCTAGAACACGACTTCCATTGAGGCTCTGTTGCCCCAGTAACCAGATTTAGTAAGGGAGACCTGCTGCCACCTTGTGGCCGTTTCACACAACAGCAGCTTTAATCCCAGCGCTAATGGTCAGTTGATATTCAAAATCATTGCAGGCCTGTAAATGACACCTGCCCTGAAAACAAATCCTGGGTTCATATATCGACCAAAAAATTCAAAGGACGTCCATATTTCAAAACGACAGGTTCAAAAGGCATATTTTACACACATTAGTGTTCTGCTTCTTTTTCTTTCTTTCTTTTTTTGTTAAAAAAACGGGAATGGCAAACAGCATCCCTCAGAATGGGCGAAAATATTTGCAAACGAATCAATGGACAAAGGTTTAATCTCCAATATATATAAAGAGCTCATGCAGCTTAATATTAAAAAAACAAACAACCCAATACAAAAATGGGCAGAAGATCTAAAGAGACGTTTCTTCAAAGAAGACACAGAGATGGCCAAGACGCACATGAAAAGCTGCTCAACATCACTAATTATTAGAGAAATGCAAATCAAAACTACAATGAGGTATCACCTCACACCTGTTAGAATCGGCATCATCAGAAAATCTACAAACAACGAATTCTGGGGAGGGTGTGGACAAAAGGATCCCTCTTCCACTAGTGGTGGAAATGTAAATTGATACAGTCCCGGTGGAGAACAGTATGGAGTTTCCTTAAAAAAACTAGAAATAGAATTACCATATGATCCAGCAATCCCACTTCTCGGCATATACCCAGATAAAACCATAAATCAAAAAGGCACATTCACCACAGTGCTCATTTCAGCACTATTTACGATAGCCAGGTAATGGAAGCAACCTAAATACCCACAGACAGACGAATGGATAAAGATGTGGTACATATATAAAATGGAATATTACTCAGCCATAAGAAGGAATGAAACTGGGTCATTTGTAGAGACGTCGATGGATCTAGAGACTGTCATACAGAATGAAGTAAGTCAGAAAGAGAAAAACAAATATTGTATATTAATGCATATATGTGGAACCTAGAAAAATGGTACAGATGAACTGGATTGCAGGGAAGAAATAGAGACAGAGGTAGAGAACAGACGTATGGACACCAAGTGTGGGAAGCCATGGGGAGGTGGTGGTGGGATGAGCTGGGAGATTGGGATTGCCCTGTATACATGTATATGCATAAAATACATAACTAATAATAACCTGCTGTATAAAAAAATAAATAAAATTAAATTTCAAAATTTTAAAAAATAAAATTTAAAAATAAAAGAGGAAAAAGTTCTTCCCTTCACACAGATGTATTTATATGAATGAATTATTTCCATGCTTATATCTATAAATACATAAAAGAGGAATAAAATCTAACTTGAACCAAAAAAGAAAAAAAAAAACTGAACCCACCAGATAGACAGAGGAAAACCCTATCAGGGCACTTGTTCCAGCCGTAAACAATTCTGAAATAGGTCAGAGGTGGGGAATCATCTCCCATAGAGCAAGCAGCCCACTCCTAATCAAGGGGCGTCCTCATTGCAAAGCTGGGGGCAATGCCGAGACATCTGTGAGTAACCGTGAGCTGAGCCCGAGGCCAGCTGCTCTTGAACTTTTCCCACCCTTCCCAGGTAAAACACCTGAATATGTACAAGGGCTTGAAAGCCTAGAGGAAGGGGCGTGGAGCCACACCAGCGACAGCACTCAGGCCAACTTGGTGCCTGCAGGCCAGCCAGGATGGTCCTGGCCCTGGGCGCTCTTCTGGAAACTTTCCATTGCCCTGCCTGAGATACCCCTCCTGTCCCGGCACCCACTGCTTTTTTCCTTCCTCACCTCTGTCCGGAGAGAAATTCCAGTGGATGGTAGAGGTGACACATCCTCTTCTTTACAGGTGGCAGCCTGGCAACTCCTGCAGAAAGTCCAGAAGAGACCCACTCACACCGGGCCACCCACAAAACCGTGGCCCCTCACTCACTCCCACCAGCACAGCCCCGAGACTGCTGACGGGGCAGAGAATATGGAGTCAGGCACAGCTTCAGGGGCTATTGCTGCCTGAAGTGCTGTTTATATTGACCTCAACCCAGGCACACCTGGGGAGGGCCGGCCGGCAGGGTCAGGCTACCCAGGTCAGCTAATCCTCAGCCCTCAGGAAATCACATTGTTGAAAATGGACCTCGCTAAGGCAGAATAGAAGCCAAGGAATAAAAGGACACAATGCCATTTGCAGCACCGTAGGTGTGTCTAGAGGTAATCACGTGACTTTTAGTAAGTCAGAAAGTGAAAGACACATATCATATCATATCTCTTATAGGTGTGACCGAAAAATGGATACCAGGGCAGATATTTCCACGGAGAAGGGCAATCACAGATTCATTCAACAAACTTATGGTTCACCAATGGAAAGGTGTGAGGATTGGTTTCATTATGATATTGGGGTTAACAGACATATACAAACACAGGTGACATATATAATCACCAAAGACCTACAGAATACCAAGAGAAGATTACTCAACATTCTGTCATAAGGTATATGGGAAAAGGATCCCAGGAAGAACAGACATATGTGTATGTGTAAAAGAACCACATCTTCCACACCTACAACAAGCCAAACATTGTAATCAAATTTGCTGTAATAAAAAATAAAAAAATTAAATTAAAAACACGAACAAGAAGTAGTGAGACAAACTTGAGGGGCTTTCTCCTGGCACATTCCATTCTAAATTCCAATCTAGAACACGACTTCCATTGAGGCTCTGTTGCCCCAGTAACCAGATTTAGTAAGGGAGACCTGCTGCCACCTTGTGGCCGTTTCACACAACAGCAGCTTTAATCCCAGCGCTAATGGTCAGTTGATATTCAAAATCATTGCAGGCCTGTAAATGACACCTGCCCTGAAAACAAATCCTGGGTTCATATATCGACCAAAAAATTCAAAGGACGTCCATATTTCAAAACGACAGGTTCAAAAGGCATATTTTACACACATTAGTGTTCTGCTTCTTTTTCTTTCTTTCTTTTTTTGTTAAAAAAACGGGAATGGCAAACAGCATCCCTCAGAATGGGCGAAAATATTTGCAAACGAATCAATGGACAAAGGTTTAATCTCCAATATATATAAAGAGCTCATGCAGCTTAATATAAAAAAAACAAACAACCCAATACAAAAATGGGCAGAAGATCTAAAGAGACGTTTCTTCAAAGAAGACACAGAGATGGCCAAGACGCACATGAAAAGCTGCTCAACATCACTAATTATTAGAGAAATGCAAATCAAAACTACAATGAGGTATCACCTCACACCTGTTAGAATCGGCATCATCAGAAAATCTACAAACAACGAATTCTGGGGAGGGTGTGGACAAAAGGATCCCTCTTCCACTAGTGGTGGAAATGTAAATTGATACAGTCCCGGTGGAGAACAGTATGGAGTTTCCTTAAAAAAACTAGAAATAGAATTACCATATGATCCAGCAATCCCACTTCTCGGCATATACCCAGAGAAAACCATAAATCAAAAAGGCACATTCACCACAGTGCTCATTTCAGCACTATTTACGATAGCCAGGTAATGGAAGCAACCTAAATACCCACAGACAGACGAATGGATAAAGATGTGGTACATATATAAAATGGAATATTACTCAGCCATAAGAAGGAATGAAACTGGGTCATTTGTAGAGACGTCGATGGATCTAGAGACTGTCATACAGAATGAAGTAAGTCAGAAAGAGAAAAACAAATATTGTATATTAATGCATATATGTGGAACCTAGAAAAATGGTACAGATGAACTGGATTGCAGGGAAGAAATAGAGACAGAGGTAGAGAACAGACGTATGGACACCAAGTGTGGGAAGCCATGGGGAGGTGGTGGTGGGATGAGCTGGGAGATTGGGATTGCCCTGTATACATGTATATGCATAAAATACATAACTAATAATAACCTGCTGTATAAAAAAATAAATAAAATTAAATTTCAAAATTTTAAAAAATAAAATTTAAAAATAAAAGAGGAAAAAGTTCTTCCCTTCACACAGATGTATTTATATGAATGAATTATTTCCATGCTTATATCTATAAATACATAAAAGAGGAATAAAATCTAACTTGAACCAAAAAAGAAAAAAAAAAACTGAACCCACCAGATAGACAGAGGAAAACCCTATCAGGGCACTTGTTCCAGCCGTAAACAATTCTGAAATAGGTCAGAGGTGGGGAATCATCTCCCATAGAGCAAGCAGCCCACTCCTAATCAAGGGGCGTCCTCATTGCAAAGCTGGGGGCAATGCCAAGACATCTGTGAGTAACCGTGAGCTGAGCCCGAGGCCAGCTGCTCTTGAACTTTTCCCACCCTTCCCAGGTAAAACACCTGAATATGTACAAGGGCTTGAAAGCCTAGAGGAAGGGGCGTGGAGCCACACCAGCGACAGCACTCAGGCCAACTTGGTGCCTGCAGGCCAGCCAGGATGGTCCTGGCCCTGGGCGCTCTTCTGGAAACTTTCCATTGCCCTGCCTGAGATACCCCTCCTGTCCCGGCACCCACTGCTTTTTTCCTTCCTCACCTCTGTCCGGAGAGAAATTCCAGTGGATGGTAGAGGTGACACATCCTCTTCTTTACAGGTGGCAGCCTGGCAACTCTTGCAGAAAGTCCAGAAGAGACCCACTCACACCGGGCCACCCACAAAACCGTGGCCCCTCACTCCCTCCCACCAGCACAGCCCCGAGACTGCTGACGGGGCAGAGAATATGGAGTCAGGCACAGCTTCAGGGGCTATTGCTGCCTGAAGTGCTGTTTATATTGACCTCAACCCAGGCACACCTGGGGAGGGCCGGCCGGCAGGGTCAGGCTACCCAGGTCAGCTAATCCTCAGCCCTCAGGAAATCACATTGTTGAAAATGGACCTCGCTAAGGCAGAATAGAAGCCAAGGAATAAAAGGACACAATGCCATTTGCAGCACCGTAGGTGTGTCTAGAGGTAATCACGTGACTTTTAGTAAGTCAGAAAGTGAAAGACACATATCATATCATATCTCTTATAGGTGTGACCGAAAAATGGATACCAGGGCAGATATTTCCACGGAGAAGGGCAATCACAGATTCATTCAACAAACTTATGGTTCACCAATGGAAAGGTGTGAGGATTGGTTTCATTATGATATTGGGGTTAACAGACATATACAAACACAGGTGACATATATAATCACCAAAGACCTACAGAATACCAAGAGAAGATTACTCAACATTCTGTCATAAGGTATATGGGAAAAGGATCCCAGGAAGAACAGACATATGTGTATGTGTAAAAGAACCACATCTTCCACACCTACAACAAGCCAAACATTGTAATCAAATTTGCTGTAATAAAAAATAAAAAAATTAAATTAAAAACACGAACAAGAAGTAGTGAGACAAACTTGAGGGGCTTTCTCCTGGCACATTCCATTCTAAATTCCAATCTAGAACACGACTTCCATTGAGGCTCTGTTGCCCCAGTAACCAGATTTAGTAAGGGAGACCTGCTGCCACCTTGTGGCCGTTTCACACAACAGCAGCTTTAATCCCAGCGCTAATGGTCAGTTGATATTCAAAATCATTGCAGGCCTGTAAATGACACCTGCCCTGAAAACAAATCCTGGGTTCATATATCGACCAAAAAATTCAAAGGACGTCCATATTTCAAAACGACAGGTTCAAAAGGCATATTTTACACACATTAGTGTTCTGCTTCTTTTTCTTTCTTTCTTTTTTTGTTAAAAAAACGGGAATGGCAAACAGCATCCCTCAGAATGGGCGAAAATATTTGCAAACGAATCAATGGACAAAGGTTTAATCTCCAATATATATAAAGAGCTCATGCAGCTTAATATAAAAAAAACAAACAACCCAATACAAAAATGGGCAGAAGATCTAAAGAGACGTTTCTTCAAAGAAGACACAGAGATGGCCAAGACGCACATGAAAAGCTGCTCAACATCACTAATTATTAGAGAAATGCAAATCAAAACTACAATGAGGTATCACCTCACACCTGTTAGAATCGGCATCATCAGAAAATCTACAAACAACGAATTCTGGGGAGGGTGTGGACAAAAGGATCCCTCTTCCACTAGTGGTGGAAATGTAAATTGATACAGTCCCGGTGGAGAACAGTATGGAGTTTCCTTAAAAAAACTAGAAATAGAATTACCATATGATCCAGCAATCCCACTTCTCGGCATATACCCAGATAAAACCATAAATCAAAAAGGCACATTCACCACAGTGCTCATTTCAGCACTATTTACGATAGCCAGGTAATGGAAGCAACCTAAATACCCACAGACAGACGAATGGATAAAGATGTGGTACATATATAAAATGGAATATTACTCAGCCATAAGAAGGAATGAAACTGGGTCATTTGTAGAGACGTCGATGGATCTAGAGACTGTCATACAGAATGAAGTAAGTCAGAAAGAGAAAAACAAATATTGTATATTAATGCATATATGTGGAACCTAGAAAAATGGTACAGATGAACTGGATTGCAGGGAAGAAATAGAGACAGAGGTAGAGAACAGACGTATGGACACCAAGTGTGGGAAGCCATGGGGAGGTGGTGGTGGGATGAGCTGGGAGATTGGGATTGCCCTGTATACATGTATATGCATAAAATACATAACTAATAATAACCTGCTGTATAAAAAAATAAATAAAATTAAATTTCAAAATTTTAAAAAATAAAATTTAAAAATAAAAGAGGAAAAAGTTCTTCCCTTCACACAGATGTATTTATATGAATGAATTATTTCCATGCTTATATCTATAAATACATAAAAGAGGAATAAAATCTAACTTGAACCAAAAAAGAAAAAAAAAACTGAACCCACCAGATAGACAGAGGAAAACCCTATCAGGGCACTTGTTCCAGCCGTAAACAATTCTGAAATAGGTCAGAGGTGGGGAATCATCTCCCATAGAGCAAGCAGCCCACTCCTAATCAAGGGGCGTCCTCATTGCAAAGCTGGGGGCAATGCCGAGACATCTGTGAGTAACCGTGAGCTGAGCCCGAGGCCAGCTGCTCTTGAACTTTTCCCACCCTTCCCAGGTAAAACACCTGAATATGTACAAGGGCTTGAAAGCCTAGAGGAAGGGGCGTGGAGCCACACCAGCGACAGCACTCAGGCCAACTTGGTGCCTGCAGGCCAGCCAGGATGGTCCTGGCCCTGGGCGCTCTTCTGGAAACTTTCCATTGCCCTGCCTGAGATACCCCTCCTGTCCCGGCACCCACTGCTTTTTTCCTTCCTCACCTCTGTCCGGAGAGAAATTCCAGTGGATGGTAGAGGTGACACATCCTCTTCTTTACAGGTGGCAGCCTGGCAACTCTTGCAGAAAGTCCAGAAGAGACCCACTCACACCGGGCCACCCACAAAACCGTGGCCCCTCACTCCCTCCCACCAGCACAGCCCCGAGACTGCTGACGGGGCAGAGAATATGGAGTCAGGCACAGCTTCAGGGGCTATTGCTGCCTGAAGTGCTGTTTATATTGACCTCAACCCAGGCACACCTGGGGAGGGCCGGCCGGCAGGGTCAGGCTACCCAGGTCAGCTAATCCTCAGCCCTCAGGAAATCACATTGTTGAAAATGGACCTCGCTAAGGCAGAATAGAAGCCAAGGAATAAAAGGACACAATGCCATTTGCAGCACCGTAGGTGTGTCTAGAGGTAATCACGTGACTTTTAGTAAGTCAGAAAGTGAAAGACACATATCATATCATATCTCTTATAGGAGTGACCGAAAAACGGAAACCAGGGCAGATATTTCCACGGAGAAGGGCAATCAGAGATTCATTCAACAAACTTATGGTTCACCAATGGAAAGGTGTGAGGATTGGTTTCATTATGATATTGGGGTTAACAGACATATACAAACACAGGTGACATATATAATCACCAAAGACCTACAGAATACCAAGAGAAGACTACTCAACATTCTGTCATAAGGTATATGGGAAAAGGATCCCAGGAAGAACAGACATATGTATATGTGTAAAAGAACCACATCTTCCACAACTACAACAAGCCAAACATTGTAATCAAATTTGCTGTAATAAAAAATAAAAAAATAAATTAAAAACATGAACAAGAAGTAGTGAGACAAACTTGAGGGGCTTTCTCCTGGCACATTCCATTCTAAATTCCAATCTAGAACATGACTTCCATTGAGGCTCTGTTGCTCCAGTAACCAGATTTGGTAAGGGAGACCTGGTGCCACCTTGTGGCCATTTCACACAACAGCAGCTTTAATCCCAGCGCTAATGGTCAGTTGATATTCAAAATCATTGCAGGCCTGTAAATGACACCTGCCCTGAAAACAAATCCTGGGTTCATATATCGACCAAAAAATTCAAAGGACGTCCATATTTCAAAACGACAGTTTCAAAAGGCAGATTTTACACACATTAGTGTTCTGTTTCTTTTTCTTTCTTTCTTTTTTTGTTAAAAAAAAGGGGAATGGCAAAAAGCATCCCTCAGTATGGGCGAAAATATTTGCAAACGAATCAATGGACAGAAGTTTAATCTCCAATATATATAAAGAGCTCATGCAGCTTAATATTAAAAAAACAAACAACCCAATACAAAAATGGGCAGAAGATCTAAAGAGACGTTTCTTCAAAGAAGACACAGAGATGGCCAAGACGCACATGAAAAGCTGCTCAACATCACTAATTATTAGAGAAATGCAAATCAAAACTCCACTGAGGTATCACCTCACACCTGTTACAATTGGCATCATCAGAATATCTACAAACAACGAATTCTGGGGAGGGTGTTGACAAAAGGATCCCTCTTCCACTAGTGGTGGAAATGTAAATTGATACAGTCACGGTGGAGAACAGTATGGAGTTTCCTTAAAAAAAACTAGAAATAGAATTACCATATGATCCAGCAATTCCACTTCTGGGCATATACCCAGAGAAAACAATAAATCAAAAAGGCACATTCACCACAATGCTCATTTCAGCACTATTTGCGATAGCCAGGTAATGGAAGCAACCTAAATAGCCACAGACAGACGAATGGATAAAGATGTGGTACATATATAAAATGGAATATTACTCAGCCATAAGAAGGAATGAAACTGGGTCATTTGTAGAGACGTCGATGGATCTAGAGACAGTCATACAGAATGAAGTAAGTCAGAAAGAGAAAAACAAATATTGTATATTAATGCATATATGTGGAACCTAGAAAAATGGTACAGATGAACTGGTTTGCAGGGAAGAAATAGAGACAGAAGTAGAGAACAGACGTATGGACACCAAGTGTGGGAAGCCATGGGGTGGTGGTGGTTGGATGTGTTGGGAGATTGGGATTGACCTGTATACATGTATATGCATAAAATACATAACTAATAATAACCTGCTGTATAAAAAAATAAATAAAATTAAATTTCAAAATTTTAAAAAATAAAATTTAAAAATAAAAGAGGAAAAATTTCTTCCCTTCACACAGATGAATTTATATGAATGAATTATTTCCATGCTTATATCTATAAATACATAAAAGAGGAATAAAATCTAACTTGAACCAAAAAAGAAAAAAAAAAACTGAACCCAGCAGATAGACAGAGGAAAACCCTATCAGGGCACTTGTTCCAGTGATAAACAATTCTGAAATTGGTCAGAGGTGGGGAATCATCTCCCATAGAGCCAGCAGCCCACTCCTATGCAAGGGGCGTCCTCATTGCAAAGCTGGGGACAATGCTGAGACATTTGTCAGTAATCGTGAGCTGAGCCCCAGGCCAGCTGCTCTTGAACTTTTCCCACCCTTCCCAGGTAAAACACCTGAATATGTACAAGGGCTTGAAAGCCTAGAGGAAGGGGCGTGGAGCCACACCAGCGACAGCACACAGACCAACTTGGTGCCAATTTGCCAGCCAGGATGGTCCTGGCCCTGGGCGCTCTTCTGGAAACTTTCCATTGCCCTGCCTGAGATACCCCTCCTTTCCCAGCACCCACTGCTTTTTTCCTTCCTCACCTCTGTCCGGAGAGAAATTCCAGTGGATGGTAGAGGTGACACATCCTCTTCTTTACAGGTGGAAGCCTGGCAACTCCTGCAGAAAGTCCAGCAGAGACCCACTCACACCGGGCCACCCACAAAGCCGTGGCCCCTCACTCCCTCCCACCAGCACAGCCCCGACACTGCTGACGGGGCAGAGAATATGGAGTCAGGCACAGCTTCAGGGGCTATTGCTGCCTGCAGCGCTGTTTATATTGACCTCAACCCAGGCACACCTGGGGAGGGCCGGCCGGCAGGGTCAGGCTACCCAGGTCAGCTAATCCTCAGCCCTCAGGGAATCACATTGTTGAAAATGGACCTCGCTAAGGCAGAATAGAAGCCAAGGAATAAAAGGACACAATGCCATTTGTAGCACCGTAGGTGTGTCTAGAGGTAAGCACGTGAGTTGTTGTAAGTCAGAAAGTGAAAGACACATATCATATCATATCTCTTATAGGTGTGACCGAAAAATGGATACCAGGGCAGATATTTCCACGGAGAAGGGCAATCACAGATTCATTCAACAAACTTATGGTTCACCAATGGAAAGGTGTGAGGATTGGTTTCATTATGATATTGGGGTTAACAGACATATACAAACACAGGTGACATATAGAATCACCAAAGACCTACAGAATACCAAGAGAAGACTACTCAACATTCTGTCATAAGGTACATGGGAAAAGGATCCCAGGAAGAACAGACATATATGTATGTGTAAAAGAACCACATCTTCCACACCTACAACAAGCCAAACATTGTAATCAAATCTGCTGTAATAAAAAATAAAAAATTTAATTAAAAACACGAACAAGAAGTAGTGAGACAAACTTGAGGGGCTTTCTCCTGGCACATTCCA